>NC_143387.1:49187909-49832178 GCF_980474605.1 Leiobunum rupestre | reverse complement strand
GTGAAAAATTTTGTTAAGAGTAATTTTTTTTTCATAACGAGTAAAGTTTCAAAAAATTACCATTATTTTAAACTCAAAACATTTATATTTTAATATTTTAAGCTAAGTAATAAGTAAATTTAAATAAAAATTAATGTTGCATAGTAATGTAATTAATATTAATTCCAATAAACCGAGAGTTGCGATTTCAGAAAGATCGTGGCAATGTTAATAATAATAATAATAATCAGCCAGGCTAATACCCAAGGCACCATCTCAGGCCTAAGACATCAAGTGACTTTTAAAGCCATTAATTCAGCTGGCCGAACTAAACCTTGATTGCCCAATAACTCTGAAAATCAGTTCAGTGATAACCAGGGTTGTTCAAATGCAAAATTTTGTTAAAACTCGGGGGTTAGGAAGACCGTATGGTAGTATGAAAAATGCCAAAGGGAAAAGTTGCAACGGGCTTTAGTTTTCCCATGGCAACCGAAAATGTTTCAACCTCTCCATTTAAAAAAGCATGGAATTTTCTCGGTTACCCAAATTTTGTTAAAATTTAACCAAAATTGTTCAATTTTACCCAAAATCCTTGATCAATTTTACCCAAAATAGGTCAAATTCATCTTTTTGGGTAAGTTTTGATAATTTAATTTTTTAAATTTTTTTAATTAATTAAGTACCCTGTGAAAATGAGAAAATCCCATGCTTTTTTAAATGGAGATTATTGGTTTTGAGAGATCAAAAATTTTTTCGGTTGCCATGGGAAAACTAAAGCCCATTGCAACTTTTCCCTTTGGCCATTTTCATACTACCATAAGGTCTACCTAACCCCCGAGTTTCAACAAAATCGGTGGTAACCACCTCGGGTAGTCTCCTTGTGAGTATCGCTATCTATGATTACTTGGGAAGTAAATAGCAGACGAAATTTCTCTACAAGAACTGCGATGATGGTACCAGAGTAAAAACATTTTGAAAATGTTTTTTTCCACTACAAAATGCCAAATAGTTTCCTAGAAACTCAAACTAATTTTTTTAATTGTCATACTTATAGTTATTATAATACTTATGACAGAGCGTAGGAACGTATTGGATTAAGTGGGGTACAGCTTGGATGCTAAATTTGGCGACCCTCTCATCAGCAGGCTTTTTGCGCCCCTTCTAAAACAATTTGGCGCCCTTTACAAACCAATTTGGCGCCCCTATCCAATTTCAAGGGGAGTACATTGTACCCCTGTACCCCCCCGTTCCTACGGCACTGTGACAGAGGCCGAGTAGAGAGAGAGAGAGAGAGAGGAACTGACCGCATCCCATTTCGTCGGATCCGTCGACGCAATCCACGTCGTGATCGCACCTCCAGCTCAGCGTGACGCAACTTCCGTCCTGACACCGGAACTCGCCCTGGGCGCACGGTCTTCCCGCTGCAGTGAGACATAAATCAAAAAGAATCAAATTGATCCCGCTCCCTCCAGGCAGGACCTAGCAGACATCTTTTAAAAAGTATCTCTGGCATCGAAGTATTATTTCGATTCCCCCCGGCAGGGAGCTTTCGAGGGACCACATAAGCCTATATTGACAAATCTCCCCCGGCGATTCGACGCTTTCACCCCCGCTGTGGTCAATACGATGACCAATAAAGAGACCCGGCAAAATTGCCACGATAAAAACATCAGAAACAATTTCGCCAAATTGACTTTTTTTATCGCGTACCCCCGAGAGATGGCGACTATCGCTTCTTTTCTACTAGCCACGCTCCTAAGAATACATTTCTGATAAAAAGTATATGATAAATATGCAATTTTTAATACAGATTACACTTCGACTCTTTGATGTCGCCGTCGTCACTTTAATGTACACTCTGTTTGAAAAGTCTTCGACAGCTGAAATTTTTGCCCTCTTTTTAATTCTGCTAAAAAACTATAATAGATAGTTCGATGAAACCAATTGCAACTTTTATTTATTTTCCAATATCTTTCGTTATTTATTGGTTTCGTCCGCCAAAAATTAATAGTTTGGCGGGAACCGTCAAAACTCATTTTTGACAACTTTTTAAATATTGGTTCTACGGCACTGACTCGTGCGTTTTTGAATTCACAATGGTCGATTCATATTTAGAAAGTGGAAAAATTATCCCTCTACAACCAACGGTTGAGAAGTTATAGCGTTTCCAAACTTTCCTCGAAACTAGGAAACACCTAAAATTCATCAAGCGATTATAAATAACGCAACTTCGATGACAATTTGGAAACGCGATAACTTCTCAACCGTTGGTTGTAGAGGGATAATTTTTCCACTTTTTAAATATGAACCGACCATTGTGAATTCAAAAACGCGCGAGTCAGTGCCGTAGAACCAATATTTAAACAGTTGTCAAAAATGAGTTTCGACGGTTCCCGCCAAACTATTAATTTTTGGCGGACGAAACCGATAAATAACGAAAGATATTGGAAAATAAATAAAAGTTGCAATTGGTTTCATCGAGCTATCTATTATAGTTTTCTAGCAGAATTAAAAAGAGGGCAAAAATTTCAGCTGTCGAAGACTTTTCAAACAGAGTGTACTCTAAAAATCTAGAAAAATTACTGATTATAATTTTTTAAAAAATATTAAGTTGAAACCTCTTTACAGTTTTTTTGCGGAATTAATTTGAGTTTGCTATTAAAGAATAACTCGTATAAAATGTATAACCATGGATAGTAGATTTTAGAGGATCGATAAAAAGCCTGGTTTTTAGCCCCCGTAAACCAATCACACTAAGGGAGTCGGCCAAGGTTATTTGACAAAAAAAAACAAGTATCGCTAAGAGTCACTGTGGACGATACTGTTCGAAAAAAGAAAAAAGATAAACACGAAGTACATTTTTACGCCAAAAGGTATTTTTTAACGTTTTTATAGATTAAATATGATATACTAAATATCAGTTGATAGTTTTTATTGAATTAAAAAAAAACAAAATGAAAAATTACTAAAAGATAAAGCGCAAAAAATTACGTAACAATATCAACCCCATTAGATTGCCATTTTTAAATTTTAAGATCACGTGGTACAAACGACCTTGCAGGACTCCCTCGGAGTCTCTCGAGCTGATTGATAAAATGCACTGTGGAAGGGTATCGAAAACCTGTCGTCTTAATTTACTGTCCATGGTATAGCGTTATAAAAATAATCAGCTATCCCTGAATTCATTAGAGTACAAAATTTTAAAAGTGAATCGTTGATCTTAGACCCGTAATAATTAATATTAATTTAATTACGGTAAATATTTAGCCAAACATTTAATGATATTTTTTCCAGATCAATTTTACCCTTAAAACTCGTAACGAATGTAATAAAAATCAGACTTCGCGAGTCTGCAAAAAATTATTAGTCTATTTAAATATACAAAAAAGAAATCGATAATTTTGATAAAACTAGAAGGAAGTCTAAGGCTGGTTGGTCTTCCGCGTCCAATAAAGCGTAAGGGGCAGACTGTTTTGCCAGGAGTAATTACTACTCGATCCCTTAAGGAGATTCCCCAAGTTTACATTAGGCTAATAAAAACTTTTGCCAAGCTACTATCGGCTCGCGAGAGCAGTCGTAAAAAACTTGGGCGAGACAGGCTGGATAGCCGAGCTGAGATGAATAATTGAAAAAACCATCGCACGAAACTTCTTTAATAAGAAAAGATTGACGCTGCCGGGGGGGGGGGGTAGTTCTAAGAAGGGGGGGGGGTAGTTCTAAGAAGGGGGGGGGTGAACTGTGTTCTAACCCCAGACGACGGGGGGGGGGGGGTTCGAAAGGGAAGTTTGATCATTTACGACTCAATAAACGATATCCCATTGGGCCTTGGGCGCCTTGGCTAGGTTATGTAACTAGTCGATTTTAAAACGCGATAAATGTGGAATTACAAAAAGTTTTAATTTCCTCTGGATGATTTAACAATTAAAGCGAAAAATTATCCGAATTTGTTTCAAAACAATTCCATTAAGATTTATTCCCCCAAGTATAATCTCAATTTCGTACTAAAAGTAATATTCTAAATGTAAGCATTATTAAACTAATTAACTAATCAAAAAGTTGAAGTGTAATCTGTATTAAAAATTGCATATTTATCATATACTTTTTATAAGAAATGTATTCTTAGGAGCGTGGCTAGTACGCGATAAAAAAAAGTCAATAATAAATAAACAGTATGATTGCCTAGCAGCGTTGCCAGACGTCCTATAATTATAGGAAAAATCTATAATTTTGCCACAAAATTTTCGGTGTCCTATAATTTTAACAGTGTAATATATTGGGCGTTTTTTCCGATTTTTTTATATTGATGACCTATAAATCCTATAATCTGAAAATCCCTTACTGTAAGCGTTAACCGTCGAAGAATTTCTTGGATCGCAGCCGACAAATGCGATGATTAAACGTGTTTTTATTATTTTTAATATTTTATTTGTTTTTATTTAAAAGGTTTTATTTAACCATACGTCAATGGGTTTATTTGAAAGTGAAATTTTATCAAACATCAGTGGTATATCCGATGCGAAATTGAAATTACCGCCAAATACAATGTGTCCTATAATTTGAACTGGAAATCTATAATTTTTAGTCCTTGGGCCTATAATTTGATTTTGGCTATCTGGCAACGCTGTTGCCTAGGTTTTAATAGGTATAACGGCGCCTGTAGTAGTGTTCCCCACTTGGGCTCCCTTTTTAAATCAGGGAGGAGCTACGATGTTCAGGGATAAGTTATTTTACAGGGTTTGACCTACTAAGGATTTCCCTAAAGTAGCTGCCGTTGAAGCATAGACTAATCAATATATTAATCAGCTAGGTTAATACCCAAAGGAAGAACCAATTTACGCAAGGAAGAACTTGGAACCGGCAAAGTTTTCATTTAATGTGGCGTCATCTAGTGAGCGGAATCAAAAGTATTAAAGATGGAAACTTTTGCAAATACCACATTTTCAAAATTTATAGCAACTTCTGAATATACTTTTCTAAAATGAGCTCTTGTATTCTATTAATTAGTTATGAGTAAAATTACATTATAATTAAAAAACTACGAAATAATTTTTAAATATAAAATTAATTATAAAAATAATTTTTGCGTGACATGAAAATATTATAAAATATAACGTATTTATAAAAATAATATAATAATAATAATTAAAATAAAATACTTGAATAAATTAAAATTAACTCACGTTTCGTTCAAGAGATGGCGTTCTTGACCTATAATCAAGGCCTGAAATAAGGCGGGGCGTCTGTATAACAGCATATCACCGAAGCTATAGTCCCAGGTTTTTCCTTGCGTAAATCGGTTCCTGCCCAAGTCACCACCCTAGGCCCAAGTCATCTAACGAGTTTTAATTTCTTTTCATTTAGATGGCGGGTAAAATTGCATAGGAGGGTGGTGGCAAGCCCTTCATGCCACGCTATCCAACATCTCCCTACACTAACTATTATCGTTCAGCTCTACAAGTTTTTATGGAAAGGGTAAATCAAAGAACTCGGGTTATAACCCAAGATTTTGCAAACTACGTGGAACGAATATCTCCAAATTTACACCCAGTGGGCCAGTGCCACAAGCTGGTATCGAACACCGCTCCACTCGCTGCCAGGCGAAAGTGTTAACTACTCCGTCACATATCTCATTCTTCAATAAGCAATCCACGAGATGATAGATTAATAAACAATGAACTTACGACAATTGTTTTCGTCCGATTTATCACCGCAGTCATCATCAAAATCGCACTGCCAAATTTGCGGCACACATCGTCCATTCGCGCAGGGAAATTCCGTTGACGTACAATTTCGTGAATCTATCGACGGAAAAGAAATAAAAATTAAAAACTGCTTTAAACGCAGCGGCTGTCAAAGCAAAAGCGCAATTAAAGTACTGAACGCGCGGTAAACAATAAAACGCCATCTGTGGAGCACCTAAAGCAAATTAACCAATTAAATAAGAAAGATCCTTCAACTACGAGCTCCGATCATCAAATAAAGAAGTAAAAGTCATCCAATTAATTTTAAAAAAGGGAAATTTTTATTTTTCTAATCTTGATCCAAACACAAAAAAACCCTCCCAGAGGTACCCGAGGGCGATAGTTTCTTCCAAGAACAATTTCTCTTTTGTCGCAAGGGGGGGGGGGGAATCGAACGGGGGGGGGAGAGAACTTTTATGGAAAACTGTCAATTTCTAGAAGACGTCCTACTCCCGACCCCGATCCCCGGGCCAAAGCGAGAGATAACGCCGCGAAAACTCATTTGGTTAAAAGAGCTTTGATAACTTACAAGACTGCTTTAATTGCCAATAAAAATCCCTCAGGATTTCACTCCACAATTTCGCTCATAGATGGAGCTTTTGTTCCTTAAGCGATCTCGTCGACTTATTAGCCCAGGAAAGAGAGAGGTTCGAATTAGAAGCGAAGCATTAAAGAAAATAGTCGCCCGAGGCCCCCCGCCTTCCCCACGCGTCGCGCACACTTTTCATCGTCGACGAATCGATTCATTGTTGGACCAAGTTTTGGAGGCAGGGGGGAGCCTATACTTTCCCCCATCCCCGAAAAATGAGCATTTTGGAACCATAACTCTTTCCAAAGAGGAAATGGGTACAGACCGCCGGGTGGCCCTAAACCCCCGACTAGACGGGACTAGATAACCCAAGAAAGACCTTTCCACTCCATTTAGGACTTTCTACTCGTTGGATGGAAAAAAAATTAGGGGTATAGGGAAAATACTTTGGGATTTAAGGGGTGGATGTAGGGGGAGGGGGGCAATTTTAGTCGATCTAGAAAAATCTAAATCATTAGACGAACGTATTCTCGCCCAGCCAACTTGTATTTAAGCCCGCTTTCACTTTTCAAACGCCATCTAGAGGAGCCTATTTGCATAAATAGGATAGTCTTTATTTAAATTAAGCGAGCTTAAAAGGGCCCTTATTCCTTCGAGATGGAGAAGGATAACTATCGTCAGCAAAAATAGTTGTTAAAGGGATCCTTAAACTTAGCTATTACCCGCGTCGGTACTCTTACTTCAATGAACATTTAATATTTAATCAGAAGCAGGTAGAAACGACCTTTTTCCTAACTTAACAAATGTGGTGAATTTTCTATTTAAAGTATAACTTCTTACCCACCCTCGGTAATAGCAAATAAATTTATTCCGTTAAAAATTCAAAGTTTAAACACTATATATATTTAAAGTACGTCTCCTCGACGGATGGCTATATATATGCCTATTTGCACGTTGGATAAACGTTGGGTAATGTACGTCTCGCTTTAAGGCAAATGCCGCCCCCTAGCGTAGTACCGCGATAACTCCATAGAAGCCGTTGTCTCCAGCGAGTTCGACCTAGTTTATTAGGTTAAGATTTCCATGGTCGTTTAAAACATATACCGACTTATGACCGAGGCTAAGAGTCATATTTTTTCCGTAATTTATAATAAACATTTTTTCAACTGAATAAAAATAAGTTTAAAATATGTAAATTTAAACACCTTAATTGTGATAATAAAAAAAATTGTATTAGAAAAATTAAAAGTAATTTTCAACGTCGGCTAAACTTTGAAATCTTGACGTGTAATACGGAAAAGCACTTAGAAGACTTTTGTTTAGAGCCGTAACTTGCTTTAAAAGAATTATATAAGTTCCCAAGCTTTTAAGATTTGGTAGAATTATAAACAAGAACGCTATCAAACACCCAGATCCACGTACGAATAAAAGTACCCTAAATTAGCCAGCAGGATTATAGGATTTGATACAGCAACATCATAAATAAAAGTAAACGAGTAAAAATACTTCTTCGCGCATTCCAAAATCGATAGAAATGTTTATAGTGGCGAGATCCGAGGTCGACCCCTAAAAGAGACTTAAGACCCTAACGTGGTGGAATTTGAGTGTGCAAGATAGGGGGGGGGGGGTTCAGAGCGGGAAACAATTGATGTCCCGAAGAGATTGGCCTTCGTTCTATCGTTTTATTGGGTGCGATTATAAGCGTGAATTAAATTAGAGGTAGTTCGTTTTATGGTCGCCAGAAGTCTCACTTTTAGTACTCGGGCAATTCCAGCAGGGGGCGACAAATGACCGGAGGCATTCGAGGAACTTAAATAGCTTTGAAAAGCCCCTTTAACATTATTTCTCCCGTCGGTGCCACGTCGGCCAACGTCAGCCCTTCCTCGGACATAAACTATTGGGTTAAATTGTAAAGGTCCTCCCTCCACTAAAGCCCCAGTGTCCGGACTGAAACGTCGCCGAAATAAACCAACCTCGGCCCTCACTTATCCATTTAGCCACGCTAATACCGAAATTAGAAGATCATGCCGTTTATTAAATGCCGTCCTAAGAGCGGATGTTGACGGCTAATTTGCCGATTAGGAGAGCTAATACGTTATCAGTATTATAAGGATATCATTTGATTAGTTTCTAACCTACACACGCAGTTATCTGATTATTCTAGCTTCGTACTAATTTTTCCTATTGTTGAAAATCCTATTTCTGATACTCTCAGTTATCGGGTATCTATAACACCTGACATTAATCGGATTCCAATTTTAATTAGATAAGAGGTACTAAAATTGTTGTTAGAAAAGGTAACGATTAACTTGTTATTTTTTAATAAGAGCGATATTTCTGATAGATTAACGATAATGCTTATTAAAATGATAATAGATGGGTTGAAAAAGAGTGTAAGAGTGTAACTTTACCGCGCACAGACTGTACACCCTATACGTTTAACATGGGCTTATATTATTTATTGTGTAACAAATAATTTAATATTATTTTGTTTCAAACGCCAACTTTCAAGCCAAATTAACACTTTTTTTTCCAATTTTGGAATCTAAACTTTAAAATTGAAATATCAGACGACGTTATTTATTTGATATTTAGATAATTGGATTTTCAACAGGTATTTTTTTAAATAGAGCTAATACCCCAGGCACCACCGAATTTTAAAAGCGAAGTTATAGAAACGTTCAGCAGTTCCCCGTTCACCTTTGTTATATTTTCCGGTTGGTAAATTATCTAAAAACATAATCTTACCACAATCAAGTTCGTCAGAGTTTTCGCCGCAGTCATTATCTCCGTCACATACCCAAGTCTAAGAAAAAGGAAAATTTAAAACCATAATTTAATTTAACAAAAAAAACCCCACTAAATTGAAATGTAAAATTTGTAAAAATTATCTTACCTTGGAAATGCATTTTCCATCCGCGCAAGTAAAATGCTTTGTCGGACAAGTTTTAGTTTCTACAACGGATAAATTAAAAAAACATATATAATTAGAAATAACTACGGAATAAAATGACAGACGGCCAGACAGACAGACAGACAGACGGACAGACAGCAAAACGATATTTAATAAGACGGCGTTTAAACTACGGATAATTTAATTCGGTTTAGGATTGAAACGTAAACCTAAAACGTTAGAGGGACTTCGGGAAAGTAAGAATAATAGAAAATGATCTGAAATACATTCTTAGCCATTGGTTGGGCAGTGAACGGATGGGTATTATATAGACCACAGCGAGGGGAAGAATATATAACGATAAAAAACCTTGAAAAAACTAAAGAGGTCGATTTTTGAAGAAAGGCTGAAAAACAAAATCATGGTAGTTCGACGATGCTTAGTGTAAGTTTTATTTTTTTCGCCATCGGCCGTTTAAAAACCTATCTCGTACCATGAACTGAGCCGGGGGGGACCGAACGGGGGTTAAATGGGGCTTGGAAACGTGCTTCGCTACACTAACGACAAATAAAGTAACTTTCCCCCCGTATTTTGCTTTTTTTCGGGGGCTGGTACCCCTCGAAACTGCGCACGTATATTCACGCTTTAAAGAATAATTTTCTTTCTTTTTGGTCGGAAGAGAAAAAAGAGAGAGTTCGCACCGCTAGATGGCGCTGACATTTCTTAGATGTGATCCTTACTCTAGACTTTCCAGAGGCTAAAGAAAAAAACTACCCTATTTTTCTTTATGTTTTCGCTAACGCGTTAATTAGATTTAATTTTTAATTATACGTTGTGATTTAATTGAAAAACAAAGCAAATGTATTTATCTAGGAAAGGGGAGAATTGCGGAGAAGCGCGGTTCTAAGGCAAAGCACAAACTGAACTCTGGAGGGGCGTTACACTTATTTATCGTCACTTTTGGATGGCCTTGATAAGCAAAAATTACGGCTTATCATATCTAATAGTCGGGGTGAAATACCACGAAGCCAACGCGTTATCTAGTTTAACTCGTTATAAATTAAAGGGGTACGGCCAAGCTTTTCCAAATATGGCCTTATTTCCGTATCAAAAGATTAACAAGACGTTCAATATACTAACACGTACCTTTTTTGTCTTGAAAAAATAGCTTTTGAAACGAAAAATAACGCCATGGTGTTTTGGTTTGAATTTTCGCCCCCATCTTAGGGCTGCCGCCAGCGCCCCTTACCCCGTATGAGCGATTTGCGAACTATCCTAACTTTTAAAATCGCCCAATTGAGGCTTAGGTCTCTTATAACTGGAACGTGCGGCGCGTGCGAAACATATTTTTCGCGTCTTCAGCAGCGCGCGCTTTTACGTTGTTTTTCTGTCTCACCGACGTCTCACCAGGTGTCGCGGCGGACGCGCGCTTTATATTTTTTGACGCGGTTTTCGCCTTAAATTTTAGTTTTTAATGGGCTATAGGGCTATCTAACTGGTTAAAGCTTGACCGTTCCCCTTTAAGGCTTATAAAAATGAAATAAATAAAAGTTGGGGAGTGAAAATAGGTGAACCTAAAGCCGATATAGCAAAGACGTTATCAGTTACTCGAATCAGCCATTTAGCTTATCTTATTTTAGGCCAAAAGAAAAATTTATCGGAGACGTTGGCTCGAAAGTGGAAAAAATATTCCCTCAGTAAAAACAAGACCTAGATAACTCCCCAGGCCTCCTTTTATTTTAAGGTTTGAGCCTTGGCTGACGACGGTAGAGAGCGGTAAGAGAGTCGCCACGTTTCTCGCCGTCGTATAAAACCGGTGGACTGCGCTTTATAGACTTATATATAGCGGTATATGTACCGAGCGATCCTAATTTAAATTTATGATTTCCCTTTTTTATCGCTCGGCCCTTTCCTCTCGAGTTTTTCCGCGGATAAAAAGGAGGCGCTGTTTCGGGAACGCTTCCTAGATGGCGCTTTCCAAAAATAGCGGTCGTGCTCCATTTTCGGTATCGAGTGATTGAATTTTTATAGAAAACTAGGAGGCAAAGATCAACCTGAATATAATGACTCCGTTCTGTATAGAAAATGGAGAAACAAAAAATACAAAAAAAAACGTATATTGAAGAAAAGAGAGCAACCGACCGAGCCTTGGTAAAATATATAAACTAGTCATCGTTGGAAAAGATGTATCTCACTCCCGCCAGCGAGAAAACACAAATATCGCGATTGAAAAATACAGACGGATCAAACAAGTAGTCGCCTCAACGAAGGCCTCATTTATTTCGTTTTTTGGACATCCGATAAAACGCGATTGACGCTGAAATATTAGAAAATGGTTTCCATGGAAATCAGTTAAACGAAGAATACGAATGCGTTGGTCGGTACAATCTAGGAGCAACAAACACAATGAGAACGCAGCTAGCCTTTAAACACGCTAACGCAGTGTTGTGTACAAATTTAATTGGACGAACCTTTACTCTGAACGTTTTACTGGCGGGGGAAGACAATTTCCGAATTTTCCCCTTCTCACGGCAGCAGGCGCTAAAGCGTCTAACCAATGATAATTTTTGATAAATGTACACCGTCAATTTACACAGTAGTAAAAAGTACACATGCATTCGAAGAAGGTACACTCCATTAAAAATTCAAAACCATTCTCCAGACCATTTTTCGTTTTCTTTGCCCCCTCCAACTTCTAGAACGTTCCTACGCCCCTGCCAGAAAATGCACGACTTTTGACGGGTTGCGTTCTCCTTATGTGGGGTGCTGTGTTTGTAGCTCCTAGGTACCATAATGTTCAGTGGCGTTATAGAGGACCGTAATTTATGGTGAACCATACTTACCAGACCATAAAGGAACATTAAACGTTTGGTACTAACAACTAATTGGCATCAATGAAATTGCATTGTCTGGTCACCATTTTAGCATGGGTCATTCAGCAATATTCCGAAGATTATCCCACATATTTTAATGGTTATAGACGCGAGCGCCATCTACCTGTTAATCCTACCGTAAACACTCAATTGTTCAACGAGCGAGAGTGGTTAATCAATTGCAAGCCTACACGCTTACTATTTAGCGCGTAAATTGTAAAGCTGTCGAATATTGTAGACCACGTATCTTTATAAGAACTAATTTGGGGAGGAAATAGTTATTAAGACCTAATTAATTAAAGTCTGAAACCAGCTTTGAATATTAAGTTGCTAGACCATAAATTTTAAGAGCGGAGCAAATAATGAAAAAGATTACAATTAAAAGGCATTTTATAATTTCAAAAAAATGTAATCATTAGTGACATTCCCGACTGTAAACGTAAGGGCAATAGACTCATTAAAGACATTAACTTTGGATTGGTCTACCGTTAAACCAACAAAAGTAAAAATAGGCCAAAAACCCTGTAGAAGTGTTCCGCACGCTGTACACCGGTGTTGAGGGAGAAGTGAATTTACAGGGTATTAGATTACTAGCGCCATCTATACAAAACGTCCGACCAACACGAGCGACTACTTAAAACCTAGCAAAATGGACCAAGAGTTTAAGGGGACTCACTACATGTTTCCGATATTTCAACACGGTAGGCGCCTCAAGAATTCTGTTCAACTATCACTACGAGAGGCTTAGTCTGCACTTAGCGATAAAGTTAGGTTAGGCTTAGTTCATTAAATTTTTTTAAGTTTAGAAATTAAATTGATTCCAGTTAATTTTATTAAAAAAATTCTCAGCCATACTCTGCTCACTAGTTATTTTTACTTAACACAATGGTTAATTACCATTACCTAAACTTTAAAAGAACCAATTTCAAAAATAAAAGGTCTAAAACTTACTAAGCCTAATCATTTAACCGACAACAACCATTGAATTGGGAATAATACCGCTAGAATTACAATTACAATTTTGGTTGCCATGGTTACGCGGGACCTGTTCTGAGAAGACTGTACGAAATTCATCTTTATAATTAGGTGGTAGCGCCATCTATATTTTATAAAGATATATTTCGAAAAATAAATAATTATTAGCTAACTCACCGTAACTTGTGTTAAAAAGGATCGTGTTGACAGATTAAAATTATTTTAAAACATTTTCAAAGGTTTGTTTGTTACGAGAAATCATACATTTTAATTTTGCGTCCGATTCGCTCCAAAATTCATTTGCCATATAGTGGCCACCACCAGAGACAGTTGCCGCCACGGTAGAACGATAAAGTTGATAAAGTTTCCTTATTGAAAGAAATTGGTCCCGCGCCAGCCAGATTTAGTTGTACCTCTATTTATTCCCAACTCAATGACAACAACGGCGCCCTTTTGTCAAAATTGAACGTGAACGCTCCAGCTTATCTATGGAACTACGTCGGAAGTCAACTTCAGCGATGACAAGTTTGTCCACATGGAACTAAAATTACCCGTGATTTTCCTATTCCCAATATTAACCCGTGCCTTTTAAAGCTTGAACAGTGATTCCCATTAGATTCTTGGTCCATGGTAGCATCTATACGGTGATTTTGGGCGTTAACAAATCTATTCTTACGCAAAAGTACCATCGATCCAATTTAATAAAAAAGGTCCTAAACTTTATCTCAATAAACGACGTAAAAAATCTAGACAGACAAGAATGACAACGAGAACGGATCGAAATGAAAGCAAACAATTTCATAAGCAGTTTCGGGGAACCTCGACCTCCTCCGCGACCTCCCACCCCCAATAAAAGAAATATTGAAAATCGCAAAGTTAAAGAGAAGGGTGCGACTGCAGTTCGATTGGTCCGACGAGTCAGGCAGCGAAATGGTCGATTCATGGCGATGGAAAGGACGAAGAGAAAAGAGCGCCGTGGATGGAAAGTCGACGTTTTTCAGCTTGTTCGTCGTCTGTAGCGCGAAACGGATCAATTTTGACTGGCGGAGGAGTAAATATTCATGAGCGGGTAAAGAGGCTCCATCCAATCCAGCCAGCGTCAACTGGCAGAACGCAGCGCGGACTTTAAAACCGCCTTTTTTGGCTGTTACCGTCGGTGAATTCGTTGGCGTGACGGCGAACCGTTCTTCATTCCAGGATGGAATAGTTGAATGGCTTACGGGGAAATACGACAAAGGCTTAGTGTGTTGAAAGAAGGAGGAGAATGGAAAAAGCTCCTCGCGAGCGGCTTAAAGAAAGGGCGTCAAAGTTCAACACTCTTCGGATGGTGGCCTTCGCTGGATCCGCCAACGCGATGCGATGATAATGATATCGGGGCCCGAAAGGATCGGAAGACGAGCCGAAATGACGTACGATTATTGAAAGAGACAAGTTCGAATAGCAAATGAGAAAGGGGGACCCGGATCAACGTCTTCATCCGATTTTCGTCGCTGGCGATGGGCGGTCTCTTGTTAGAGCAACGCCGAATTCGCCGCTCGATCAAAATCGCGAAAATGTTTCGAGGAAAATGGTTTCCTCTGACATCTTCGTAAACACGTAATAATAAATATGGCCATAAGTCTATAATATTATTCTATAAGTTTGTCACTTTGGGGGATATTTTACTGAGAGCTAGTATTGGTCGGACATTTACCAAAATGCCGTACACTTTGTCGAAAATCGCAAAATCTTTTAACTCTCTCTATGGTAAATTAACATTGAAATCCCGAAATCCCGTACAAAATAATGGCAAGTGTCCGACCCCTCGGAGTGACGTCATCACAAGAAAAAATCTCCTCCCTAGCGAGGCGCTGTCAAGGGCTACGTGTGACGCGGGAGCAAGTGGACGCAACGAAGTAAAACTTTTGCGTGTGAAGAATAGGAAGTGTCACACTTATGTATGAATATTATACACTTATGATATCGCCGAATATAGACGTTGACATAAATTATTTTGTATACCAATCTTGCCAAACTTCAAGAAATTTGCTGTCAAGACCGAATTGAAATGAGACTGAATCTTAGTCTGAATATGCCCACAAGCCAAAGCATTTATAGATAAGCATAAGCTTCGATTTTTGATGCAACAATATACGAAACAATTTAATCTAGATTCAATCTGGATTAACGTCAATTCCAAGTCTTACCTAAATTTTTAAATAAACTATTGCTTGGATTTTTGGTTCAATAATATGCGAAAGGGCTTAATTTACATGGAAAACGGATTAACATTAATTTTAAATTTAACAACAAGCTTGCAACACCTAAATTTATAAATACATTCTTGTAAAATTTTATTAAAATATTGGAATGTTGATTAATATGCTACTGATATTTCATATTTATCCTAATAAAACACACCAAATAACCTCGAAATAAAGGTTTTACAAGATTTAGTATAATCAGAAACCTCTAACTCGCCCAAACTCGTGAAACGTCTCGTTTTCGAACTAGAGGTATTCGGAGGGATACAGATTTGTTAAGGCGATATGTGGCCAGAAAATATAGTCCTCTCGATATATTCATACCGAGGGACTTCAGGTGTACAAATCAGAAGTGTCATCACTTGAAATCACGTAAATTTAGTAGCTTTAATAACTTTAATCAATTAAATATTGAAATCACTTGAAATCTGAAATCAGATGTACAAAATTTCTAACATTGGAATGATTGGATAGCCCCTCGATTCATACGCGAGCAGTAGCGAAGAAATCATTTGAAAAATGCTGATGATTCTATGCATTTTAGCTCGTAGAATTCCCATAGGATTTTGCTGGGGATTTTAAATTTTGAGAGACTCGCCTCTTTAATTTCTACATTATAAAAGTAATAAATGTTAAAACTATTATTTGCTATCATAAATACACATACTAATGAACAATAATCGTGATTTTGAAGGCGATATCTCCGTATAATTTTCCCAATACGCTTTGAAAAACCTTAAGCCTTGCCCACCTTTCGCCGTTTCGCGTTTAAAGTTTTAAACCAAGGATGATCTATACCTACGTTTCAGGTTTGCTAAACCGACGTTTTGGAGAGCAAACTACTATTTCGCTACAAAGACTAAATATAGCGCTCACTAGATTTGCTAGTCCTAGGCCACGTTAATTACTTCTTTGTTCCGTGTCGAAAACAAGACGTTTCTAAAGTTTTACTTTGGCGGTATAGGGAGTTAGAGGGTTATTTATTATAGGCTTCTGGTATAATGTACTTTATATTTATTAAAATAAAACCTAGTCATCCATTTATACCTAAAAAGTTGTTTAAAATTTATATTAAACCATTTTAAATATTCATACATAGTGTAATTTTACATTTTCCATTCTTAGACGTGTTTATTCCGTGATGCGGGTCTACCGTTTCCTACGGGAAATTTCTTCAATTAATTTCCGAAATTTTATTTTGACGAGATTCTCTCATACCCGGACCGCGTTGCCTAGGCAACAGCAACGTTTCAACTTTCAAGAGTCACGACCGACAAAAAAATATGGTGTTACAAAGTGCAAACTGTTGCATTATAAAATAAAATAGGATGTAGTTTACTTTTTTATCTTTTTTAAAGAAGCTTAATTAAGGAATTTTTTACTCCGACCACAGACCACCTACCCCAAAAAGGACTTGCATCAACCTCTAAAAAAAGGTGTATATAAAGTGTGCGGCTTTTTTGTACAGCAAACAGAAAAGAGCGCGTAAAAATTCTTTATTTTACGAAATTAAAATAAAAAAGTCGTGCGTGAGCCAGCTTCTAGGATACATGTCTTATTATCTCTGTACCTTCAAAACTGCCCCTACTTGTCATCAGAGATGGGCACATCCCTTTAAAAACCTCTCACACTCACTCTTGGATAGCAGAGTAAATAATAATAATATAAAATGCTCTCTCCCTCACTCAACTCACTTGTATAATAATGTAAAATTTTCTCTCCCTCACTCAACTCACTTTTATAATAATATAAAATTTTCTCTCCCTCACTCAACTCACTTTTATAATAATATAAAATTTTCTCTCCCTCACTCAACTCACTTTTATAATAATATAAAATTTTCTCTCCCTCACTCAACTCACTTTTATAATAATATAAAATTTTCTCTCCCTCACTCAACTCACTTGTATAATAATGTAAAATTTTCTCTCCCTCACTCAACTCACTTTTATAATAATATAAAATTTTCTCTCCCTCACTCAACTCACTTTTATAATAATATAAAATTTTCTCTCCCTCACTCAACTCACTTTTATAATAATATAAAATTTTCTCTCCCTCACTCAACTCACTTTTATAATAATATAAAATTTTCTCTCCCTCACTCAACTCACTTTTATAATAATATAAAATTTTCTCTCCCTCACTCAACTCACTTTTATAATAATATAAAATTTTCTCTCCCTCACTCAACTCACTTTTATAATAATATAAAATTTTCTCTCCCTCACTCAACTCACTTTTATAATAATATAAAATTTTCTCTCCCTCACTCAACTCACTTTTATAATAATATAAAATTTTCTCTCCCTCACTCAACTCACTTTTATAATAATATAAAATTTTCTCTCCCTCACTCAACTCACTTTTATAATAATATAAAATTTTCTCTCCCTCACTCAACTCACTTTTATAATAATATAAAATTTTCTCTCCCTCACTCAACTCACTTTTATAATAATATAAAATTTTCTCTCACTCACTCAACTCACTTTTATAATAATATAAAATTTTATCTCACTCACTCAACTCACTTTTATAATAATATAAAGTTTTCTCTCACTCACTCAACTCACTTTATAATAATATAAAGTTTTCTCTCACTCACTCAACTCACTTTATAATAATATAAAGTTTTCTCTCACTCACTCAACTCACTTTATAATAATATAAAATTTTATCTCACTCACTCAACTCACTTTATAATAATATAAAGTTTTCTCTCACTCACTCAACTCACTTTATAATAATATAAAATGTTATCTCACTCACTCAACTCACTTTTATAATAATATAAAGTTTTCTCTCACTCACTCAACTCACTTTCAAAATATAATAATTAAGCTCACTCCATCACTCACTGTAATTTTTTAAGCTGGAGATTTAAACTCACTCATGATTATTTTAAGGTATATGTACAGCTCAGCTCCCGGCCACTCATTTAAATTTAAAAAACACTCCATTTGCTCATTCTTCTCATTACTTATATTAATATTAAATACATTAACTCATCTCATTTTTTAATACATTACCTCATATTCCCTCACGCGGAGGTATTGAAAATTATCATATCCTACTTTAAATTTCAAGAAAAATAACGAAATATCTAGAGTGGAATTGTAATGTTGGCTCAATTGGCTTTAGCATAGTATCGATGAGATTTCTGGGTTACTTGAGAACTTGTAGTTTTATTGGAATAGGCCTTTACATAAATTCGCTACGACTGCCCAACTTATTCTTGAAATTGTGCAGTCAAACCTATGGACGAATTCATTAGCTCTCTTTAGTGGGAGAGATTGGGAAGCATTGTAGAAGAAAGAAAAAAAAAACAGTAAACAAGAGGGCCACGTTAATTTATAGAAAGGCTTATTCGATTCTTGGCTAAGTCATTTTGAAAATTGTGACGGGGATGCAGACATACTGGGAAATGCATATATATGACTTTCTACCAGTAACATATAATTTCAGTGTATTGCGTATAGAGCGACCCTTGTACACGATTCTCGTGACAGTGGTTGCTAGTTTTGATATGCGTAGCATTGTTGAAGTATTTTAGATAAACTACCCGGCGTGATCCTTTCAAACTATAAAATAATTAAATCAAATATTCGAATTTTCTGAACTTAATGGGATGCATTTTTCACCTAAATGTAAGATTTATTAAATTTTAAAGAGTAA
The DNA here is from genome assembly GCF_980474605.1 of Leiobunum rupestre. Classification (NCBI taxonomy): domain Eukaryota; kingdom Metazoa; phylum Arthropoda; class Arachnida; order Opiliones; family Sclerosomatidae; genus Leiobunum; species Leiobunum rupestre. Next base: position 49,813,267 of record NC_143387.1, on the reverse strand, counting down.
GTTGTAAATTATTCGTTACCGCCTCAATTTTGTTATCAAACGAAGCGCGTGCGTTTAAAATACACAAATATAAAGTTTCGTTGCTTTCCGTTTCGTAAATAACGGCCATTAATTAAAATTTTAGCGTGGTGATTGACGTCATTGACTTCACGTTATATCTCATTGGCCGCTACCCCCAAACATTTGAGATTCTACTACTCAATTTTGTACGCGAGTGCTTGAACATGGTTTTAAAAACACGCTTTTTCTTTAGAGCGCGCGCTAAATTGGCATCGCCATATCTACCAAGGATATTACAAGAATGATCTTGGTATGATAGTGGGAACTATGTAATCTACCAGATGCAGTGGGAAAAATTCTGAAAAACCGTAGTCAATGACGTCACAATCTAGGCGCGTTAAAATTATCGCTCAAAATAAAAGCCGCAGCGGGGCGCTACACGTAAATCTCTTTTTAATATTAAATAAACTTATCGACGGTATTTCATCAAGTTAATTACATTTTCGGAAAGCCCATCTTCAAGTGAACGAGAAAAATATAAAGAAGTGAAGTTTCTATTTCGAAAATCTATATGCAACTTACTCTTTAAAAAAGCCGCATGTCGCTCTTGGGAAAAACAACCACAAAGTTTCCGAAAAATGGAACCAACCGAAAATTCTATCTCAACAAAACAGCAACCAAGAATAAATCAAGCAATAAAAATTCGGTACAACAGTCCTATTGACTTTTAAATTGTTTTTTGGGGAAGAAAAGATTGTATAGCATTCCCAAGATTCAGTCGCGAAGGTAAAGAAACTGTTACGATCTAGCGTCTAGAGCCGACGGAATTTAGAACCAAGTTTCACACTGGTTTCAATTAGAAGCGGCTTCTAAACGAAATCGATTCAGAGGCGTCGAAAAGTTGTTATTCTTGAAACCTTACAAACGAGCTTAGAAAAACAAATAAAAGTGTTTAGTGGCCGCTTTTCTCCCAAGTGTCTCTGTCCACACTCACTGGGTTCGCCGTTCTGGGATCTCAATGATTTTCGAGACTATCGATTGCCTTCGTATATCAGCTGGAAATTCATGACTTTCGAACGAATTCGGCCGAGGCTAAGAGTAGACTGCGGTTCGCTAAAAGGCCAAACTTACTTTTAAAACTACGCCAAGTTACCGATTCTGTTTTCACTAGACAGCACGTATTGTACAAGCTTCGACTTTCGGTTAAATTTGTTCCGAAATCGAGAAACCTAGTGTATATATATAGCTTTAGCGCGAGAAAAAAAGCAAAGCCAAGAACGCGATTCTTAAAAAACCTTTCGCGGTTTGTTGGGAGCCGAAACACGCCGGGCTGAAAAAAGGCCCGAAAAGGAAAAAGGGAGAAAAAAACATTTTACGTTTTATCGCCGAAAAAAAAAAGTATCGGGAAAGACACGCTTTTTAAAAGGCAAAGGCTTAGCCGAGGACTTTTCTAGTGTTTCGGCCTACACGGCTGGAGGCCTCGGTGAATAGGCGAAACCAGCTTTACCGCGCCTTGTAAGAGCGAAGCTCTGAATTAGAGCCGAGAGAATAAATTCAAAACACGGTCCACCGGTCGGTCACCGCGTGCTAAAAGGGCAAAGAAACTTTGTTTGGCTTTCGCCTTCATTAAGTTAAAGATTGTACGGCTTCCTGCTGCTCGCGGTGCCCGGGAAGATACATCAAAGAATATCCGGTTCACTTTGCCTTCCCGACAAAGTTCTTCTTTTCGCGCGGACCTGATTGGAACGAAATTGGCCCTTTTTAAGTATGGCGAGCGGAGGATGATTTAGTTTGCCGTCTACAAAACACTCCACCAAAGGTTTTCGAAATGAATACGTCTTAGTGGTGCGCGTTAGGAAATCTTGGATAACCCTATTAGCATATGTAACACAATTACTCACAAGTATGCCACTGTACCTTTATTCCATTCAAAAATCTTCACTAACGGTTGGTTTCACCACGAACCAGTAAAAAGGTGGACTACGTTAGATATTATTTTATTCGTCCTAGTAATTTTGGGAGTCACACTATTGGCTACTAACATATGTATTTAAGCCAGTTACATGTGCTTTTAGCGTAAGTAACATAATAACAATAAGAATAACACTTTGAAAATCTTGATTTAGTGCTAATATTTTTACCGAAACATTTTTCGACACTGACATTCTCGACCAGTTTCAACTTGGACTAGCAATCGAACTGAGCTGTATATTTCGATTTGGGAATATTGAGACACTAGGGGGCTCTTTACTGAAAACTAAATCTTGAATGCGCAATAGCTCTCGAAATCAATTCGGCAATATTTTTTCTAATCGACTTACTTATTGTTGTTACGTTACTAGCTTTATTAGCTCTAAGTTCACACAGATGCGACTTTAAAAGGTCAATTTCTTTAATAAATTTTGTCTTCTCAATTAATTTCATATAAGGTGGTTTCTTTTCGCTTGTTCCGGGATTTCGGAGTAGGGTAAGAAGAGTAAGGCTATGACGTCATTTTACTCCGATTCTGTGCTGGCGAATAGTTCGAGTCGGAGTAAAAACGTTCTTCCAAAATGACTGCCTGCGGCCTTTTTAGCAGATAAATCCTGGCTAGCAGACGACAAAATCCGATTTACTCCTTCACACCTTCAGAAGGAGTAAAAAGAGTAGCCCTAATACTCCGGAACAAGCGAATAGTTTATGGGCCGGAGTAATTCTCACCCCCGGAACAGGCGAATAAAACGTTTTAGGGTAAAAAGAATACACTTTTAGTCCGAGAGCAGGCGAAAAGAAACCACCTTTAGTATAATCGTGAGAACTGGTACACTTTCGCACTCACACTAGAAAATTATGCTACAGATACTTAGGGGATCAAAATAGTTAGAAAAATTTGACCGACAAAAATCTTTAGTATGAACATTATACACTCACTTCTAACGTTAGGAGCATTTAGCGTCAAATAGTTTCCATCATAGGTCATTGGTAGAATTTTTAAACGTCTAGTTACTAGATTTGACTAAAACTTGAATATTGAATGACACCTTTAAGAATACCCTAAGTAACGTAAAAGTATGACAATTTGTAAAAATTATCATCGAACTGATTTTCAGAGCTATTGCTATTATCAAAGTTTAGTTCTCAGCACAGAGCCCCCTAGTGTCTAAATATGCTCAAGGCGAAATATATTACTAATAAGGACGATAATATACTTAGTTTGGTTGCAAGTCCTAGTAGAAGTGTCAGTGTCGAAAAAGGGTTTGGTCTTCAGAAAATTAGCATTGAAGCAATAGGAATTGCCATACTTAATAGTTATTACGTTACTTATGCTTAAACACGAGCCCTTATTTGACAGATAGAATTTTGGTATTCCTCGCTTCGTATGCCAAAAATTAAATTCATGTGACAAAAAATATCCTAGTTTTCACAAAATCAAATGAAGTAGCTGTCTGAGCCAACAAAGGCCTTTCAATCAACTGCCGTCATTCAACGCGATGATTTAATAATAATAATAATAATAAATAATCAGCTAGGCTAATACCCAATGCACCAACTTAGGCCCAAGTAGAGTTCGGCGGAACAGATAAATTAACCCCCAAAATTTCGATTATTCATAAAAATTTCGGTTAACTGTTTATATATGGATATTATTCGCGGTTATAAAACAATTTAACACGCAGAAAATATTTTTTTATTCGGATTTTTCTTATCCAAGTCATCAAGCGACTTATAATGCCTTTAAACAGGTGACCGGGCTACTATGCGTAGGAGGGTGGTGGCAAGCCCTTCATGCCAACATCTCCCTACACTAACTATTACGGTTAATCTCTACAAGTTTTTATGGAAAGGGGAAACCGAAGAGCTTGAGGGAAAACCCCTTTAACCAGTGGGGAGATAACTTACAAACTCAACGCAGGAATAGTTTGGAATTTCACCCAGTGTCACAAGTTGGAAGCGCGCCCGGCTCCTCTTGCTGCGAGGCGAAAACGCTAACCCTTTCCACCACCCCACCTATACGTTGCATCGGACTAAAGTATTTATATACCCCGTGCACCGCCTAAGCATTACAGGGGTTTAGCATAATTTGTCCCAGCCGAGCCGCCGACCTGTATACGAAGTTAGGAATCACTCCCTAAAAACATATGGCGTTTTCCATTTGACTGCTCTCGAGCGCTCTAGGTCGCTCTGATCAACATTTTATGTTCCATTTGCGTGCTCGGATCTGCTCCAATCAAGTTTCTCATGTTCCATTTGCCGTTCTCGTGTGCTCCGAGATCACACAAAACCGATCTTCCGATTTCAACAGATCAACGGATCGAGATCGAGATCGGAGCAAATTTTTGCGTGTTCCTTTTACATTTTTTGGCAAAATGGCATACCAAGACGCGAAAATCAAAATTCAAATTACTAACATACGAAAAACAACAAAGTGCGGAAATTTTTCAATGTGATTTTCCATTTGCGGTTTTACTCTAGTCGATTGGGGCGAGATCTATGACGTCAGAAACATATTCGTAGTGAATCTCGAGCAATCAAATGGAAAACGCTATTACACATTAGCCGCGTTCACACTAGACACTTTGGAAACGTTTTAAAACGGTTTCGAAAGATCAAATTGTAAAATCTTGCCGTCAAATGTATTTGTCGTATGCCTATTCATACAGTTGACACCGAAAATTTAAAATTTTATCTTTCGAAACCGTTTTCAAACGTTTCCAAAGTGTCTAGTGTGAACGCAGCTTATATAGATATACACACTCGTGAGTTTGTCAAAGTTAACAACGACGTAAGCTCGGCGTTTGGATAAAAAAACTTATTTTATTTTTATCCATAACCTACAATTATCCGAAAATATAAATAATTTTTTGCATGTTAAATCGTTATTTATCCATATATAATATCTATAAATAAACAGTTAACCAAAATATTTACGATTAATCGAAATTTTGTCAGTTAATTTATCTGTTACGCAGAGCTCTAGACGTAACGCATTACACGTTCCAACTCGTTGATCGGTACAGGGTTAATGGGTTATACGAAGCGCTATATTTAAAATATTGTAGATCCCATTCTACTTTTTGTAAAAGAAACTACGCTTGCCAAATCCCGCGTTCAATTCAAAGACGCATTATATCATTAAGCCTAGTGGGTGGCTCCCTTTGAGGAGAAGGAGAAGGAGAATAACACGACTAATCCATCGCAGCGAGGAATCAGAAATCCTAACAGCGCCCCTACCACCCCACTTCCCTTCCACACACACACACACAGGAGAGAGAAGAAAAAAGAGAAAACGAGGAAGAAATTCTTTCCGGCGGCGCATAGTAGAGGGCGCTTTGTACCAAAGGAGACTTTTTGAGGAAAACGGAAAAGGGAGAGAGAGGACATTTTGAAAAGGGTGGCCCGGAGCGAACGGTATATAAGGTAAAAATCTATCCGCGGAGGAACTTTTGAAAAAGAGATTAGAGAGAAGAGATGGCGAAAAGTTAAGATTGATTAATTTCCTGTTCGGCGAGACTGAAGGACGAGGATGGTTGCCGAAACCCGGGACAATTTTCCGAGGAACGTCGCGGAGAGATTTAGCCCCGAATAGATGTTGGAATTTTAAAAAGCTTTCCTCCCTTTTCGGGCCAACGGGGCTTACCGCATCCTTCTTCCTCGGTTCCGTTGGAGCAGTCGAAATCTCCGTCGCATCTCCATTTCTCGGGAATACACGTACAATTGACATGTTCCGGAGGCTCGTGGCTGTGGCTGCTGTTGGCCGGAGTCGCCGGAGGATCGCATTCGAAGTAGCCAGGCTCGCAGCGGCACGGAAAGACGTGCAAATGGTACGGCGTCCCTTTCGACCGAGGAAAGCTGCCTGAAAGATACAAAATACACGCAGTTAGAACGAGAATTTACGACCTTTAGTTTTATAATAGAAGCTAATAACGATGGAACGTGAAGCTAAATATTCGCGGCCTGTTAAATAATGAGCATATAAAATATCATGTTATCTTCAAAAGCGAATTGGTCGCTAAGAAAAGACCAGGAATGGGTATGATAAAAATGAAACAAGACCTCGAATATTTTACGAATGCGTCGTGTCTTTGAAATATTTTGAGCTCGTGTGGTTGTTTTTGGCGTTGAACTTGTACAACAAACGCCATTCTTTCGACTAATATTACTAAGCACGTATTTAGATTAACCATAAGTCTATAATATTGTTCCATAAGTTTGTCACTTTTGGGGGATATTTTACTGAGAACTAGTAACGGAATGACTTTATCACAAGAAGAAAATCTCCCCCTAGCGAGGCGCTGTCAAAGTCTACGTGTGACACGTTAGCAAGCGGACGCAAAACTGCGACGAAGCCCGTAATGCAGTCTGTCTTGTGCATAGCTCTCACAAGGAGACATCCCGAAGTGTAACCCACCGATTTTGTTCAAACTCGGGGGATTGATAGACCTTCATGTACTTGAAAAATCCTAAAGGGAATTTATTCAATTTGCAAGCGTTTTGCCATGGCAACGAAAAATATTTTTGACAACAAAAAATTTAAATTTTCCCATTGAAAATAACATGGGATTCAGACCGATTCCTAGGGCCCCCTGTGAAAAATTTTAAAGAATTTCAAAAATTCAAAAATGCCAAAAATAGAAAAAATAGATAAAAATGGACAAAAAACATCAAAACTGATCAACATTTGATCAATTTGAGGTAAAAATCCCATGTTATTTGCAATGAGAAAATTTAATATTTTGTGTTGTCAAAAACATTTTTGGTTGCCATGGCAAAACAGTTGCCCATTGAATAAATTCCCTTTAGGATTTTTCATGATACTTGAAGGGCTACCAATCCCCCGAGTTTGAACAAAATCAGTGGGTTACTCTTTGGAATGTCTCCTTGTCAGTAAAACGTTTGCATGTGTAGAATAGGAAGTGCCACACTTATGTAATAATATTATACACTTATGGTTTAACGGATAATATTTAGCCTCAACTACCATCTGTGTTTTCACTATTCACGGAAGATAGAACACCCTATTTACCAAACTTAAATATGGATAGTCAAAAAACAAGCCCCTTTATTAAGACTTACAATTAATAATATTTTAGACCGCGAAATTGTACACAGATATTAATATATTAGAGAAACCAATTTTGTAAATGACCTTCAATTTATTAATGCGTGTAATTTTTGATTGTCTAATTTTATTTTCAAAATAAAGTAACGTCAATAATAAATATTTCATAAAGGTGTCACCTTCAACTTAAGGCAACCTCGAAAAAGATTATGTCTATTTGGACTTGGTTTGATGTATCACGATTACTTCGCACACCAAAAGCCACGTTCACACTAGACACTTGGGAAACGTTTTGAAACGGTTTTGAAAGATGGAATTTTAAAATTTTGGTGTCGAATGTATTAATCATATGCCTATTAATACAGTTGACACCGAAAATGTTTAATTTGATCTTTCGAAACCGTTTTACAACGTTTCCAAAGTGTCTAGTATGAACGCGGCTATAGACAATAGAGTAACGCCACGATGGTAAGGCCTAGGTTTCATTAGGCCAAAAACGCCACGATGGTTAGCTTTAGTGTTGTTAACTTTCCGGAAAAATAAAATGCGGAAAAATTTCCAGAAAATAAACATAAATTACTTTTAAAGGGTTTTTAATGTTTTTAACTTTTTATCGATATAAAATGTCTAATATCAGTATACATACTACAAATTATTAATAGTATTACATTGTTAATCAGTTTAAACTAGTCTAGAGGTTTAGTTTTACTTTCAGATTCGAAAAAATTAGGCGAAAATGCCGCTTTATTTAAATTTGCAATCAATATATTAGACTAATAATGGAATGAAAACTTTTTTTTATTTTTCCCGGAAAAAAGACCTCGGTCATTTTCCGGAAAATTTTATGACTTACAACACTAGAATTAGCTTCGACGCAAAAAATCCCCGTTAGGCCTAATACAATATTTTTGCGTCCGCGTTTCTGTCCTAGTGAAAACCAGCCTTAAGTGAGGCTTGATTATTGAAGGAAAAATTCTCGAAATCCGTATAATGGTACGGACAAAGACAAGGCCTTCTAGGAACCCTCTGCGAAAGTGAGTCTCTCAGTTTGATAGAGAGAAGTAGACGAGTAAAAAGAAAAGGCAAGTATATATAGAGAGAGGTAATTACTTTCTCTCGGAGTTCTTGCGGGCCATAGTGGCCAGGCAAAAGACGGAAAAGTAGAGGAGGGGGAGCCGTTAAGCCCTTATTGGGATTATGTCAGATCGATATGATCTAGCCCGAGCATCAGCCTCAGTCTCAGATGAAGACCCCGATAAGTAGACGGGAAACGAAGTGGGAGATGACTTATAAGAAGAAGTCTGCTCGCGACACGGAATAACTCACGCGAAAACCACGCCTCTCTACTCGAGATGAAGAGTAAACACACGTTATGGTATCTTCACGGACGGAAACTTTCGGAGAATTACGATTGAAAGATGCCGCGAGTTCCGAAAGGATGAAGATCAACTTCTTAATTATAACTCTAAAAATAAATCCAAGAACTTACGTAATTTTTAAGGTGTTGACGAGCTCGCGTCAGTGCCGTAATTCGCCAAGGTGGGGTCAAACTTATTACGGAGGGGGGGGGGTGAAAATTGAGTATCAAACCCGGGCGTAATTCTCTGGTGAATTCTCCTCGAAACGTTAATAAAGCCGTATAAGCTAGATTCATTTCAACTAAGAACTAAACTCTGTCTGATCCTTTCTAATGACTGTTACGGGCTCCTAACGGGCTGATTCGGACGAATTTAGACAAAAGGGGGTTTTATCTTGCCGCGAGGTTTATGGTCTCTGAGAAGTAACTTCATCAACCCGCGGCCGGTTAACGGCCCTAAAATGGGATTTAATACAGATTTGGGCTATTATTGTAACGGAATACAAATTGTTCGCCCGCCAAATGACGCGGTTTTCCAACTTCCACGCCGCCCTTTCAAATCTTCAAATCGTAAAAGGATATCTTTATATCCTAAGTAAGCTAAAAGGCGGAAGATTCCGAGATTACAGACTCGATCATTTCGGTAATTTTCCGGAAAGGAAGATTTCTAAACCGTACACTCGACGTTTCGTTCTCCAAATTAGATTTCGCGTTACCATTCCACTTACGAAATACAATTGAAATTATCTCAGCGAGTGGAGCTATTTGTCACCCACGTATACTTGTTCGCTGAAAACATTTAAAGGGGAACGGTCAAGAATTAACCAGTTAGATAGCCCTATAGCCCATTAAAAACTAAAATTTATGGTGAAAACCGCGTCAAAAAATATTGAGTGGTTAATTTTAAATAAAATAAAGAAATTTCGGGAAATCGAAAAGCGCGCGTCCACCTGGTGAGAAGTCGGTGAGACAGAAAAACAAAGTAAAAGCGCGCGCTGCTGAAGACGCGAAAAATTTGTTTTGCACGCGACGCGCGTTCCAGTTATAAGAGACCTAAGCCTAAATTGCGCGATTTTAAAAGTTAGGATGGTTCGCAAATCGCTCATACGGGGTTAGGGGCGCTGGCGGCAGCCCCTAAGATGGCGGCGCAAATTCAAACCCAAACACCTGGCGTTATTTTTCGTTTCAACTTTTTGGGCCAAAAGTTATTTTTTCAAGACAAGAAAAGGTACGTGTTAGTATATTGAACGTCTTGTTAATCTTTTGATACGGAAATAAGGCCATATTTGGAAAAGCTTGGCCGATCAGCCCGATCCCCTTTAAATATCAACCGATTTGAATGATATTTTCGAATAAGGTTCTAGGTGGCGATGGACATTTTAATGGTAACCCGAGATATTTATTGGCCCCATGAAAATATAGGAATCGGTGATTTCCAATATTTTAAATATTATATTATATTTGGGCGTGCGTCGGTCGTAACCGGGAAAGATTGGTTTGAGACTGAATCGTATTAACCGGGAAAGATTTGTTTGAGACTGAATCGTATTAACGTTATGTTACGCCAATTTAACTAAATTTTAATTTAAATTAATATATTTTACCATTGATCTTACCAAGATGTATTTATTTCAACTTAAAAGTAGACAACCCGAGGTGTTTATCCCCGATTTTATTCAAATTCGGGGGTTAAGTACGTAAAATAGCATGGCTGGTATTCGATTGATTTAACCCAATTTTATCTTTTAATTTTTTTATTTTTTCCCATGCTATTTTGCGTAGAAACGAATAACAAGTTGGCAAGAAAAAATATACCTCTCCTCGGAATAGTTTTTAATTTTCAGTGAAGCGTAATTGTATCCGTGGTTCTGCGGTAGAACGCTCACCTGTCGTTCAAGAGGACTCGGGTTCGAATCCCGGCCGATTAAAAAATTAAGCTCACCCAATGACAAAAAGAGGGCGCTTTTGGAAAAACCTTTTCCCTGATTTTAAGAAACTGGGTACGCAGTGATTACCCTTTGCCCCGAAAATGCGAACGCAGGCCTGACAGACAGACACGGTGGTTGTATAACCCCTCCTAGGGTACAAAGTCCCCTCGGAGAGGTAAAAATAACACATCGCGACATTTCAAAAAGATGGAAATCATGCTCGAACAATAGTGGAACGTGCCTTTGTAGACAACATACGCGTACGTCGCGAAAGCCGAAATTATAAATAGAATTTCGGCGCAGTTCCCGAATGGAAGACATTAGCACGCGAACAAACTTAAAATTCCCCTTTAAACTAAAATGCAATAAATACACGGACAAACGCGGCGCTTCAATTTAAGCGGGGGTCGAGCGACGGGGGAACAGACGCCCTTCACACCGCGGCGGAGGAACCAAAACAAATTCGAATATATAGAGGGAGAGATATCTGGAGATACAGCCCGACGGCCTACTTAAACATTCCGTCCAAAACGAAGTTTTCCGCAATTTCAAGTTAAACTTTCCGACCGAATCGCGTATCGCGACGAGGTCCAAACAGAGAGATGGAAATTAGAAATTCTAACGTAGCGAGATATATTCTAATACAACCGAAGCGGAGGTTTTCGAGATGCTCAAAAGGAAAAGGCGCTCTTCTCCGAAGAAAGGGGCGATCGAAGAATACTGCCACTCTTCCTTACAATAGCGAGCCACCCCTCCTTCTGTAGCAACGACATTTATCGGGTGGTGAGGGCTGGGGTTGGGGGGGTCAATTAAAAGCTGAAGAGCAAAGAGGGAATGGCCAACTCTATCCGATCGCGTCGCCCGCGCCTTACGGCTAATTTAAGGAACGCGTTGAGAAACTGGGACGAAATTGCGCTCTTCCCGGCAGCGGATCGACGCTTATCCAGCTTCAGCGGTGGCAGAAAGATTCATCTTCTTTGTCTCGGAATTTGTAATTCGAGCTCCGTCGAGAGGAACCGATTCCCTTCCGATACGCGCGCGGCTTGTTTTAAGCAAGCGCTCTTTTAAGCACTTTCGCCTCGCAGCGAAAGGAGCCGGGTTCGATCCCAGCTTGTGGCACTAGTTGAAAACTCGGAGCAACCCCGTCCGCGTTGAGTTTGGAAGCTCTCTCCACACTGGTTTAAGAGGTTTTCCCCTTCCATAAAAACTTGTTGGGGTTAACGGTAATAGTTAGTGTAGGGAATGATTGTTATTTCAGGCCTAGTTTCAAATAACAATTAGTAAAGTTATGAGTTTCATTTTGGGTGAATTCAAACGGACTGATCCATTTATTAGGTGGGGTGGAGGAGTGGTTAGCACTTTCGCCTCTGAACCACTCCTTCTGCGTTGAGTTTGCGAGTTATCTCCCCACTGGTTAAATGGGTTTTTCCCCCTTCCATAAAAACTTGTAGAGGTTAACGGTAATAGTTAGTGTAGGGAGCTGTTGGCTCGCGTGGCGTGAAGGGCTTTCCACCACCCTCTTACGCGTTGTAACCCGGCCACCTGAACTAATGGCTTTAAAAGGCGCCTAGCTGAATATTAAAAAAAAAAAATCGCTTTTGAAATATCATAAGCCATTGAATTTGTCACGATCTTAGGTCACCGTTGTCAAATTGGTTCCTACCTAAGGCCGTTACTGTTGACCTTTTTCTACTATTAACGATATCAAGAACCGATAATAACCGGATTTTATTAGCCTGGTGTTTCCGAAAAAAAAACCACGTTCCCTTCTAAGTCTCTCTCTTCGTGTAGGGGAAGATTATCTGTGGATTTAGTGCGGCTACATATTACGCGTTAACCCAAGTACTACGGATCTGATTTAAATTGCGATTAATGGACTATCGAAATTAATATTTATTAGGGCTAACGAATATCGGACTCTATATGCCAAACGCTACTATTTAAATTGAGATTAATGGCCAACGTTAGGAAAGATAATATGGAACTATTATAAAGTGAAAGTAAATTAAAATCCAACCTACAAACCGCACGTATCAAAGCGAGACATCTAAGCGTACAATTAAACCTTTACAATTAAACCCCCTCCTAAATAATATTACATAAATACCCTACACTTATGGTTTCTTTTCCCCTGTTCTCGGACTAAAAGTGTACTCTTTTTAACCTAAAACATTTTATTCGCTTGTTCCGGGGATGAGAATTACTCCGACTCATTAACTATTCGCTTGTTCCGGAGTATTAGGGCTACTCTTTTTACTCCTTCTGAAAAGGAGGAGTAAAGAGAATGAATCGATTTTTGTCGTCTGCTAGCCAGGATTTATCTGCTAAAAAGGCCGCAGGCAGTCATTTTGGAAGAACGTTTTTACTCCGACTCGAACTATTCGCCAGCACAGAATCGGAGTAAAATGACGTCATAGACTGACTCTTCTTATCCTACTCCGAAATCCCGGAACACGCGAAAAGAAACCACCTAAGGCTATCACGCTAATTGTCTAATGGACTAGAACCAAAGTAAACAACGACGAATGCGTCAGCATTGTATTTTTGCTCGCCACCGCGCTAAGAAGCCGCCACGAGTGAAAAAATTACGTTCACCGAGGAAAATAAACTCGCCAGAAAATGGATTTAAAAAAACCCGATTCGTTCTTTCCGTTCTTTCGCTGACGTTCTTGGCAGAATTTATTACGTTGTTCAAGAAATTGTTCTACTTCCACATAAATTCACGTGTTTAGATGGTTATCAAAGAGAAAAACGAGGTACGGACGCGAGCGGGCGATGCCTTCCCTTAGATTTCATACGATTACGAAATATGGATTTACGGTCGAGAAAAATCCTTCACTGGTCGAGTTAGGCCCTACATCCGACGTAGCTACCCTCGAAGTTTCAACATAGTTGAGCTCTAAATCACGAACGTAAAACCCAAGAATCCCAACAGATTTTTTCCACTTCGAAATCTCCCAAATATAGCTCTTATTTGAAACTAGAAATATTTGTACCGAAGTAACGGGGGCTAAAAGGAAAACGCTCTTTATAACGTTTCAGAGTAAAGCGATTTTCGAGCGCCTGAATTCCTTAGGCATTCTGTCGCGAGCCAAGGCTTAACAGAGGAGGAATTAAAGTTGCGAAGGATTTTAAACATATCGACGCGTGGAACCCTGAATTCGAGGGAGCTAAATTCTTGGAATTAGTTAAAAATACTAGCTCGCGCGTTTGAAAGTGCTCCTCGTGTTTTTTGCTCATCGGCTCCTTCGGGATAATGGAATGTCGCCCGTACAATTAACAGAAGAATGGCTTCACATTCCAACAGTTCGCCGGGGAATTTACACTCCAATTATGGCCGGTTTGACTTGGCAAAATTTCCAACTATACTTAGTAAACTTACAAGGTCCGAAAATGTTTTTATTGTTAAACTTTAGTTTCGTTATTCAAAGGACTAAAACGACTGGGAATTGGGTTACTAAGCCAGTCGAAAACATAATAATAATAATCAGCTAAGCTAATACCAAAGGAACCACCTTAGCCCAAGTCATCTAGCGATTTTTAATGCTACTAGTTGAGGTGGTCGGTTTACATTGCGTTTTACATTACTATTACCATATGTAACATAATTACTCATAAGTATGCCTCTGTATAATATTTCCATTGAAAAAAATTCAATGAGACCTTGTTTCACGCGGAACATGCATTAAGCGGACCCAAAAATGCAAAAATGCTTATAATCCTTGCGCTATTGAAAAGGTTACCATGGAAATGAAATCATGTGATCGCGAGGCACGAGCTAAACTTGACATGGGCAAAGCCAGAAACGCGCGAGGAATTCTCACTAACTTCCGTTTCCCATCAGTAAAGTTGATGACGCATATTTCGTCACGGAGTTGTAAGTGACGTAATTTACGTCATATCCCGTGGACAAGGTTTCATTAACGAAGATGCTTTTATGGCATACTTATGAGTGATTATGTTACATATGCTATTACCGTTAACCTCTATACAAGTTTTTATGGGAAGGGGAAATCGATGAACTCCGGGGAAAACCCCTTAAACCAGTGGAGTGAGAACTTTCAAACTCTTCGCGGAAGGAGTAGTTCCGAGTTTTCACACAGTGCCACGAGCTGGGATCGAACCCGGCTCCTCTTGCTGCGAGGCGAAAGTGCTTACCATTCCTCCACCCCAAATGCTTACGTCACATCCGCCCATCGCGACAGCTGTCGCAGAGTTACGCGGAAGGCTTTGAAATTGTTAACATAGTTTCCGAACAGCACGTAGACGAGACGATTGAAATTTGGTGTTAATCGATGCATTTCCGGTGAAGGTTTGGTGTAAAGGATAGTCAATGAACTGTCCTAGTTTTCGTCTAAATACACCTGGTTTGGCCTTATATTTACTACCCGGATTGAACCATGTATACATCCTATAGTAAATACCGTAGAAGTTAAATAAGTAAAGAACTACATTAAAAAATTAAAGAACTTCATAAATATAAGGGAAACATTTTTAAATTTAAGTGATTTAAAATGGTTATACGGGACCTACTCGAATTGGTCGATAACATATTGAATAGAAAGATATATAAATATAGCAACCGATTTCCTTACAGCCTCAGGACAGATTCTCCACGAAATCGGAGTAGCTCAGAAAATAGCCAGAAATATATTTTTTTCTATCTCCAAGAGCTTAGGGAATAAGTTTTGCAAACATATTGGGTTACGTTCCCATATAAAGTAATCAAAACAACTTTAGTAATCCAAACATCAACCCACGACATTGACTCAAACGGAGGGTACTAGCCGAACGCTTTTTCCCCATGAGCGTAGCGCTATGCAAAAGTATTTTCGAACATTATGGATAGACTAAAAATGGAGTACCACATTTATTGGCGAAAACATTCAGTGTTGTAAACACGAATCGGAGTTAATGCTGACGTGATGCAGCAGATTCCGGGCCATGGGATAAAGCCGTATTTGCGGGCCCGTTAAATTAATACAAATAAAACTCTTGACAATAATTAATTTATACAGGTTAGGTGTAATTATCATTGGTTTCTAAGAAGCATCGACTACTTGTATTTTGAGGATGCATGATTATTAATAGACTAATTCGAGACTTGGAATTTACAGGTACTAATTCGAGACTCGAAATTAACTAGTATTAATTCGTACTAATTCGAGACTCGAAATTTACTAGTATTAATTCGTATTAATTCGAGACTCGGAATTTACTAGTGTTAATTCGTACTTATTCGAGACTCGAAATTAACTAGTATTAATTCGTACTAATTCGAGACTCGACATTTACTAGTATTAATTCGTATTAATTCGAGACTCGAAATTTACTAGTGTTAATTCGTACTTATTCAAGACTCGAAATTAACTAGTATTAATTCGTACTAATTCGAGACTCGAAAATTACTAGTATTTATTCGTACTAATTCGAGACTCGAAATTTACTAGTATTTATTCGTACTAATTTGAAACTCGAAATTTACTAGTATTTATTCGTACTAATTCGAGACTCGAAATTTACTGGTATTAATTCGTACTAATTCGAGACTCGAAATTTACTGGTATTTAATCGTACTAATTCGAGACTCAAAAATTACTAGTATTTATTCGTACTAATTCGAGACTCAAAATTTACTAGTATTAATTAGTACTAATTCGAGACTCGAAATTTACTAGTATTTATTCGTACTAATTCGAGACTCGAAATTTACTAGTATTTATTCGTACTAATTCGAGACTCGAAATTTACTAGTATTAATTCGTACTAATTCAAGACTCGAAATTTACTAGTATTTATTCGTACTAATTTGAAACTCGAAATTTACTAGTATTTATTCGTACTAATTCGAGACTCGAAATTTACTAGTATTTATTCGTACTAATTCGAGACTCGAAATTTACTAGTATTAATTCGTACTAATTCAAGACTCGAAATTTACTAGTATTTATTCGTACTAATTCGAAACTCGAAATTTACTAGTATTTATTCGTACTAATTCGAGACTCGAAATTTACTAGTATTTATTCGTACTAATTCAAGACTCGAAATTTACTAGTATTTATTCGTACTAATTTGAAACTCGAAATTTACTAGTATTTATTCGTACTAATTTGGGACTGGAAATTTCCTAATATTAATTCAAGACTTGAAATTTACAAGCACTTATTCGAGACTTGAAATTTACGAGTACTTATTCCACACCGGCTTGAAAAATATAAACTCAAGCGATTTATTGTATTGCTGCATTATTAGAACACTTTTGACGAGAGAAAGATTATAGGTTACACGTTTACGGTTGAACTATCATTAATTTCAAAGGTCGAATGAAATATAATTACTCCGAAATATTAATTTTATAGTTTAATTGCATTTAATTTGGTCACGGGTGTAAAAATAAATGAACCATAATAATAATATTAATTTAAATACACTGCAACGGAAAGAACACCGTAAACGTTTACGCTGCAGAATCTACATACGTATAATAATTACTTAGGCCTAGTTATTTTAATTTTGTACTTTTCATAAATTGCTTTATAATACAGTAATAAATTGTAATGACGAATTAGACAATTTCACCGTAAAAAATACGGTTATTTATTAGAGTGTAGCGTAATGTTTCAAAACTGGTTTGAAAATGAGTTTCGGAGAGATGCTAAGAGTTTAGTCGAAGATCGTGGCACAATGGCGGCTTTGTGCAGGGGTACAAAAAAACCCGAGTTTTCCGGCGGATTATATAAATATCTTTAGCCCTCTTTCGTTTATCTCCCACGCGCTGGAAAATCACAAAGAGAGTAAGGGAAGCCCGAAGAGAACTTCAAAGTGAGTATTTGGAATAATATTTCACTAACATATCCCCATCCTCCGGCCACAACGATACGAACAACGAACCCCACTCTGGTCTGGCCCCAAATTAAAGCGGGCACCCCCAACTCCAGTCCACCTTGAAAAATCCTTAATGTCACCCGCAGACTGCACCCCCGCAAGTGTAGGAATGCGTAATGTCACCCGCAAACTGCACCCCCTCAAGGGTAGGAATCCGTAATGTCTCAGGCAGACTGCACCCCCGCAAGGGTAGGAATCCATAATGTCACCCGCAAACTGTACCCCCTCAAGGGTAGGAATCCGTAATGTCACAGGCAGACTGCACCCCCGCAAGGGTAGGAATCCATAATGTCACCCGCAGACTGCACCCCCGCAAGGGTAGGAATCCATAATGTCACCCGCAGACTGCACCCCCGCAAGGGTAGGAATCCGTAATACCATCCGCAGACTGCACCCCCGCTTTACGCTGTCTTTTTTGGACGACTCGGAAGCCGACTATAGCATTAGCTTCTGGGCTTTATTTCTTTCTTTTTTACTCGTTGGTTGGGGGTCTTTAGAATGAAACACTAAGGCTTAGCTCGATGGCGGAAAGAAAAAGTTCTAGATCGAGCTTTTCGGGTCCCCTTTTTCTATTTACATATCGCCCTTTGAATCTCCGCCATTTGAATAGAAAAGAAGCCAAAATAGGCATCTCTCTCTTCTCCGCCGTCCACCGCCAAAGACACACGAGTCGGTCTCGCGAGGAGAGGGAACGAAAAGATGGACCGAAAGAATGATTTCTCGAAGACCGAGACGAAGTCGCCGGAAAATAATGGAAAAAATATTCATTTGTAATTGACAAGTCGAAAATTGCTTCATTCCACGTTTCGCTGAATCAGGGTTTGAATTTTCAAGTCGTTTCATTTTAAATCAGTATTATAAGGAATTTATAGACGCATACACTCGGAATGTTTGTAGATGCGTATATAGCACTCTGCCGCGAAAGGATCTCCAGAAATGGGCGGGGCTTAAACTACGTAGAATAACGAGGTAACGCGTTTTTTTAAATTGATTGGCCGTCGCTAAGAAGACCAAAAAATTCATTTAAAAAACCCCGATTAGTTATCACACTGAAGATCTTGAAGAGTTTGTCATTAAACTGATCTAGTTCCGCGTAAAATCACTTATTTAGATGGTTCAAAAAAGAGCGCAGAAGGTAAGTTAAATTCTATTTGAGACAAGGCCATTTCAATTGGGAATAATACTGCTAGAGTTACAATTACGATTTCGGTTGCCATGGTTACGAGGGACCTGTTCTGATAAGACTGTACGAAATTCATCTTTATAATTAGGAGGTAGCGCCATCTATATTTTGTAAAGTTATATTGCTAAAAATAAATAATTATTAGCTAACTCATCGTAACTTGAGTTAAAAAGGATCGTGTTGACAGAATAAAATTATTTTTAAACAACTTCAAAGGTTTGTTTGTTACGAGTAATCATACATTTCAATTTCGCATCAGATTCGCGAAAAAATTCAATTGCAATATAGTTGCCACCACTAGAGACAGATGCCGCCACTGTAGAACGATAAAGTTGATAAAGTCTCCTTATTGAACGAAATTGGTCCCGCGCCAGCCAGATTTAGTTATACCTCTATTTATTCTCAACTTAATGGACAAGGCTTGATGTGGACTAGGAGCCAAGATTAGCTTAGCACGTCTCGAGCCAAAACCTCTATGAGTCCCCACAGTCTTCCTTAGACATTCCGAGTGTATTCATATATAATAGGCGAAACTATAAAGTAAATTTGGTCTTAACCAACTTGTTAAAATGGGAAAACGAAATCACGTAACTACCATATAACAGCCAACTTCGAGCCTTCGATTCGGTAGCTCGTGTGCGTATTTGGCCGTGCGACGGTAAAGAAAAAATTATTCCTTCCCGATACTGCAGACATGGGCGCCCGCAGAAAGTTTTCGAAGGGGGGGGGGGGATTTTCATACTTAGGAAAACGAGGGAAGGAACTTCATACCTTTATTAGTGCATTTATAGCTCATAAAAGGGGGGCCATTTGCCCCGTTCCCCCCAACCTGCGGCCGCTCATGACTGCAGACAGTTATTACAAGATGTTTTGAATAATAATAATAATTAGATAATTTAGGTGAATCGATCAAAATATAAACCGCCATTAGGAAATGAAAATGAATAATAATTCTTAATTCTTAGGATAGATGGCGTTGCCGTTCCCCACAAAGTCACGGCACTACCATCTTTTCAGCCTCCCCCTGGACTTAATAGTTTCGTCTATTTCGTGGTATTAGACTAGTCCGGCACGGGTCTTAAAGTAAGATTAAACCGATCTTAAAGAGATAAATCTAAAATCTGGAGAAAAACCCGCCAAATAGACTTTCCACGAGAGTTCATTAAGAGAAACAACAATTAAAGTGAAAAGTTCAGTCCCGCTCTTAAGAACTTTGATAAACCGATTAAACTCGAGGTATAAAATATCTTCAGTCGGCTCATTAAAATAATTAAAGTTTCCTTAAAACCAAAGCAAACAACGAAAGGTTGTATAATTTCCCACCCACTCTCTTTATTAACTATGTATAACTTTTCCCATTATTAAAAACGGATTAAATAGAAAAGCAAAACTACTTTCATTATTTCTATATCGATTTTAGAATTGCAAATGGAAAATAATAGACCGTATTCTCGGTATAGCTTCGTACGAAAAAAGATTTACCGAGATTCTGAGGAACTCATCAAGGTTGCCGGAACCTTTAAATCTTCCTTTGGTCCATTTCTAAGACACGACCGCTATAAAAAACGCGAGGGGGTTGGGGAAAGATATAATGAAAAAGAAAAAAAAAAATGCTTGTAAGTCGAATTCCATCGTTATATTATCCGCTATTCTCGCGCAGTGAGGCGGCCCGGGCGGGGGACCCTAGAGGCGGAAATCTGAGTGGTCTGAAACGTTAACGGCTTAAGCGGGCGTCCTCCCTACAGGGACTTCGCTTCCATATCTGCGGAAGAGAAAAATATTTTTCTCTGGCTCGAAAGAGAAGTGGAGAGGAGAGAGATCTGGGAATGCGAGCCTCTTCGCTGGAGAGAGGGCAATGTCCAATTTCGGTGGTCCGGCGTGCGTCGGACCGTGAGCGATTTTGATGGCGAAAACGCGACGGGCGCCGAGGACTCATTGCCGCGGGTCGAAGTGGCAGCCAGCCCGAAGCAGTTTTCGACGTTGCCCGGAGCAATTGGCCAAGCAGAAACTTCTATTAGAAAATGGCTTTCTGCTTCTCCGACGCCAGAGGCCCAAATGGAAGCCCGATACTTTTACCTTCGTACCATATACGACTCTTATGAAATGGACATTTTTGCCCAGCGCGCCCGCCGCCCTGTTTTAAAGACTTTTCTTTTTTCTTTCGGAGGTCGAAGAAAGAACCTTTATTGAGTTTTAATGTTTCTCCCGAACGGAGCGTTTGAAGAAAAGGCGCCGCTAATTGCGTTTCACACATCAATCGCGCCGCCAGTTTATACAACATACGCTTGTTTTCTAACTAATTTAGGGATAAAAGGAAAATGTTCTGTTATAGTAAAGTACTTTATAGTTATTTATTTATTTATTTAACGTTTCATCTTGTTTTTACTTTGGCTATAGATTTACTATAAATTTTAAAAGGTTTACTTGATAACTTAAGTGGGTAATGTGGACAGAGTTGCAAGCTATAGAATGGACATAATCTATTTAGATCGTATTTGAAAAAGGACGCAAAAATCACAGATAGTTAGGGTAAAACCAAGTTGGCTAAGCCTCAAAGAGAATCTCGATTTTGATCGTATTTGAAAAAGGACGCAAAAATCACAGATATTTAGGGTAAAACCAAGTTGGGTAAGCCTCAAAGAGTATCTCAGGTATTCATACTGACAACATTCTATCGTACTTTGTAGAGTATGTTGTAACGAATTTTTGGCTAAAGATCCCAATTTCGGATCATAT
Source organism: Leiobunum rupestre (assembly GCF_980474605.1). NCBI lineage: Eukaryota > Metazoa > Arthropoda > Arachnida > Opiliones > Sclerosomatidae > Leiobunum > Leiobunum rupestre. Next base: position 49,792,136 of record NC_143387.1, on the reverse strand, counting down.
ATTTTATCAGGAAATTATACATACACTCGGAATGTCTAACGAAGACTAAAGTGACCCTGATAATTATCATTCAAACGGGCGTGGTATACAGAGGAGATCATGGAGATGTTTGCTCGTGACGTGCTATAAGCTAGACTCGGCTCCTGGTCGACATTAAACCTTGTTCACTTACCTACTGGCAACTATGAATCTGGGTAAAAACTTAAGCCTTGGTTCTAACATTTTCAGTCGATAAAAGTTGCCAGCTAGAACAATAGACTAAGATCAATATTTCGACATCCACAAATAGTCCACGGCAGAGTCGCAAAAGTGAGACGAGAAGAATGAAATCAACGAAAAACAGCCTCAATTATAAGGCGAGTAAGACACGGGAAAATGAATTCTTTCGGAACACACTCTCAAAAGGAATCATTTACATTCCAAAGTATCGGCCGAGAAAAAAAGAGAGGTTTAAAGGGCGCGCAAAAACTAAAGCGATGCAAAGCGCCTTCGACGTCGAAACTTAAAAATTCCCTCCGGAAAACCGAACCTGCAGATACGATTTTTAGCCAGAGCTCCCCGCGCGAGCCTGCGCCTTTCTCCATCTTTCTCTACCCCCCCCCCCCTCTTTCAACCCCCGCTTGATCCCCCCCTTCAACATCGCGGATTTTTGTTTCTCTTTTGCGTAAAAAGGCTTGATTTCTCCCAGGATTTAGAGCCCCACCCATTGAAATAAATCAACTAAACACGGTTGATTTCCCGGTCGTATCGCCGCCACCCGTTCAAAGAGGGCGCGCCAAACATTTCCTCTCGAAGTAAGAGAAAAAGGCGCGTTAGCCGAGGCCCTTTCCGTGTTACGCAAACCGAGGCCTAGGTTTTTCGCGCGCGTGTAGCGTTTATTACGGCGCTAACAAAGCCGAGTTTGGCGGGAGTCAGCCGGCGATGGGAGCTCGATGGCGGCCTGGGTGCCGAATTTGCATTTTAAATGCGCGCTGGGGTGAGATACCCGAGCGAACTTTATCTTAAACTAAATTAAATTGTTCCCAAGATACCAAAAGGGCGAGCTTTGGAGATAATCTATAGGATACGATGGAGAATTATATAGAGACTTTCGAGAAAGATATCTAGTACTAAAAAAAACACCATATAAGAAGATTAAAAAAGTAGAAGCTAGGGTAAGTAAGAAATTAATTTGAATTGGAATGGCGCGATATGATTAAAAGTTTTCGTCCCGATCACTAGGGGGAGCCGCCGTAGCACGAAAGCTTACCTAAAAGGTAATTTGCTTAATTGCTCTCGAGTATAGGTAGCTAAAGTTTTCCAAAGGTTAAAAGGGTGGTTCATTATTCGGAGGAAAGATGTGACAATTTATTATAGTGAAGCACCGTTCTTTTTATTCAAATTTCAGAATTCCCCGGAGAGACATTCTTTTTGCTCAAAAGTTTTAAATATATCCACATCCTGCTTCTGGACTCTTTAAGAAGAATTTGATGCGAAGGGTTCTTTAGGTTCCAAAATATCTAACTGCTCTTTCAGGGGTACGTACCACCAACTTCTACGACCATTATAGCAAGTTCATAATCAGGTGTCAACGAGGTCTATACGGCTTTTAACGTTAACAACAGCTGATTGGAATTTGGAATACCGATAGTCTTCGGTTTTTTGTTGGGTTGCGTGATAAGTTTTTATGGATAGAATCAACCATTTTCATTGTACATTTTTTATTTATTTTTCTGCGTAAAGAAACGCAACTGAATTTGAATCAGAAACGCAAAAAAATCATATCAGAATAAAAAACATTTGATCATTTTTTTTAAGAATGCCTATAAATTCTCATCGCTTCAGAGTAACGCTTTTGCAAAGTAAATTTTGCTCTCACACGCGATGGTGAAATCGTTTATCCGCCATCACGTTATCACTTGGGAAGAACAACAACCAGTTCGGCAAGACGAAAATAGTATTTCGTTGCCCAGGCAGCTTTATGAACCAGTAGTGCGGGTAAAACTTTTTTAACGGGTGTATGTTATTGTAGAATTAATATTGATTGTGCAAATTCATAGAAGAATACGTCACATAATTTCTGATGTCATAAAGGTATTTTCTTTAACGAAACCTTGTTCGCGGGATATGACGTAAATTACGTCACTTACAACTCCTTGTCATCAACAGTACTTTATAAATAGCAAACGGAAGTTAGTGAAACCGATTTTGAAAACCCGCAGAATAGATGTTTCTATAAAATAAAATGAATAAAAAGTAAAAAATATAAAATGTGGCTATGATGTCAGAAGACACGGCTTTATTGGTATATTCTTCGCACGAGCGATTTGCACGCGCGCTAGAAAAACCTATATTCCTCTGGCGACTGCAGCACGCGCTCGTGGACTTGTAAAATTTAAGAGACTGTGACGTAAGAGCAACGTCAAAACCAGAACGCCACGTTACTTTATAAAAATAACTATTTCTAACGCGTTTCTGACTTTGACAATATTTATAGTTTAGCCTGGCGAGATTGGGTGGGTTTACATGGTAACCTTTTTCAATAAACTAATTTGCATATTACATACAGGGAAACAAACCTTTAGAAACCGCCATCGAGTATATAATTTTAATTTCTTATTTCTACACTAGATGACACCAGCGTAGATATTTTGGCGCAAAATTTAAAAAAATATATATATTATTTAAGTGCTATTTCAAGCTGAAAGTTTATATAAAATATTTTAGAAAATTTTGTTATACAAAATTTCAGCTTTTAAATAACCACAATTTAAATTAGACTTTCGCGGGTTTTATCATTTTTGTTATTTCGGATTGTAAACTGATGGCGCCATCTAGTAACAAGTATATTATTAAAAATGTACACACAATGGCGGTACCCCTGTAAAAGGGTCTTCTCCCTTCTTATATGCGTATTGGTGTATAGTACAATAATTATAAAAATTTTCCATGGAAATGTTTTCTAAGTAAATGTTATACAGAGGCATACTTACGACCGATTATGTTACATATGATAGAAGTAATGACAAAAAAGAACAATTTTCTGAGTGTTTAAAACGTTAACGTCACTAATTCCCACACGGGCGTAGATTTTTTCTCGTTGCTAGGAAACGGGAAAGTTCTTCAATATTTTATTGACGCACTCCACAATGGCAGGCGAGGAAATGAAAACAGAGCCGTAAGCTAAACGATAAAATGAGTGACGAGCTTTCTTTAAACCCCAGGGAACGCTAAAAAATATCATGTATTTTGGAAACCGGCTTTACACATTAAAAGAAGAGTCGTCTACGAATTCAAACTGAAAGTTTTCAGAGGGCGAAATGGACGCTTCAATAAAAGATACTCCGTTTTTACTCCCCTCTCCAAATTCATCTGGGAAGGAACTATTTCCGGTCGGTCGGTTAAACGGTTAGAATGGCTAGCCAAAAAGTCATATTTAAGCCAATTGGAGACGCGTTTTTGCCCTCGTGAGAATTTTGCGTCAGATAAGAAATGCGTCGACTTATGTTAATTTTCGATAATATATTTTAAGGTAAAATATATAATGTTACTAAAACTAAATATAAGAAGATAATATTATTATTATCATCATCCTCTTATGGTATAAATAATTAAAATTATACGGAATATTTTTATATTACCGGGCAATTTTAAGGCTTCTCATGGAGGCAGAGTTAATTAATTTCGTATAAAATTACCTTCCGAAAAAAGATGAAAACTAATTCCTTTAGAACTAAACGTATTACTTTTGCAGTACGGTATGCAACAAGTGTTTCCTTTTAACCAGGTAACTTTTTTGGCATGTTAAGGCTTAGCAAAAAACCGATGTTATGTTCGAGAAAAGTTTCCAGCTTTCTAATATTTCAACAAGCACTATATAAATAGTAACATAGTAACTCATGAGTCCTGGCTGTCGGAAATATTACTTCTTGGCAATTTCTGGGAAGATGTTTTATTTAAGCGCCTATTCTCAACGAGAACTGTTTGGAATGCTCGGATATTAAACGAGCATCGACGAAACACTTTTAGAAAGTATAGCTACCTCGCCACCAATTTCTAGAAGCGTTAAACACGAAAAGGTCCCTAGAGTAAAATTGAATACCAGTACTATACGAATTTCAAACATTAGCCAAAAAGGAAAACTACCAAGCCGGCGGCGAAAAGACTGATTCCATTAGTTTTAAGTCTGTTTCTCTGATGGTCCCCCTCCGGTCCTCGGCTGAGGACCTTTATTACAAAAGGACAAGGAAATGGTCATTCATTTTACTTCAACCCTTAGCAACCGAGAAACGTCCATCTCGGATGCTTTTCAACGAAATGGGGTTATATTTATCATAACAATAACAATTTGTTATAAATCTAGAGAGACAATGCGACTAACGGATTAGGACGACTACTTTTTACGACTGCCAGCCATAAAAGGAAATCCAAATCGGAGTCTCCCTAATAGAGTCGTCCATTATGTCTGTCTGAGAAGCGAAAATAGTTACGTACGCCTTTTTCATATTGAGCTACATCTGCTTATGGTTTAGAAGAAATTGTATTTTTACGGAACAAAAATGATTTTGTTCCAAAGAGTTATTGACGAGACTGCATTAAGGTTATAACATATTTGTCTTTCGAATATTCTATTGATATATTTTCAAAGAATTATTCTTATCGAAAATCAATAAATAATGTTATCTAGGTAGAATTTTTTTATACGTAATAATAATAATAATAATCTAGGCTAATATCCAAGGCACGACCCTAGGCCCAAGTCATCTAGCGACTTTTATTGCCTTTAATTCAGGTTTCGAAATATTCAATTTTAACTATATTTTAACGTAATCAATATTTATTACAGGTTAAATTTTAAACTTTACCATACCATTTTAAACATTTACGTTTTAAACAATTTAATACTTCAATATTTTTATAATGAATTAATTTAATCGAAGTTAAACGCAAAAGATTGAAAGTTGTCATGGATTGCCAAATAATTCCTTTGAAATTTTTAATGTTTCGTTTTAGTTAATCGCAAGCCAGATTGAAAGTCTATTTATTTATTTATTTATTTTCTTTACTATTTAATTTAGGGTTGTAAGTCGGAAAATTTTCCGCGGAAAATTTCCCGCTCGGACAATTTTCCGGAAAATTACCGAGGCCTTTTTTCCGGAAAATTTTCCGTATTTTTCCGAAAAATATTAAAAACGTTTTCATTCCATGATTTGTCTAATATATTGTTTGCAAATTTAAATAAAGCGGCATTTTCACCTCATTTTTTCTAATCTAAAAGTAAAACTAAACCTATAGACTAGTTTAAACTGGTTGAAATGTAACACTGTTAATGTTTTCTGATATTAGTCATTTTAAATCGATAAAAAGTTTAAAACATTAAAAACCCTGGAAAAGTAATTTATGTTTAAATTTTTTATTTTTCCGATTTGCGGAAAATTTTCCGCAATTCGGAAAATTTTCTGGAAATTTTTCCGCATTTTATTTTTCCGGAAAATTAACAACCCTAATTTAATTCGTTTTTGACGTTTTTTATTCTGAGTTTCTTCTCTTTATTTAATTCATAAGTTTTGTCATTTCTTAAAATTTGTTTAGGGCTTAGCTTTTTTCGCCCCATTTTTCATAATGACCTTTCCTACCTTTTCGCGTGTTTTAGCAGTTTTTGTTTCGGCGCGAATATCGAAAACTCGCTTATCAATAACCCCGTAATAAATATTTCTCATTGCGTCGTTAAATCGACAATAGGCTTTCACGAGAAATCGACCAATTTCGTTTCGAGTGTAGGGATAAAGAAATAGCCGAAGAATGTAAAGCCAGAAGCTTCGATGGAGCGCGTCAAAAACGGTCTTATCACTCGATTTCGTCGTGGTAAATTTAACCGGGTCCCCTCAAAAAAAAAAATAGGCCTAAAGTTTCTAAAGAGATTGAAAGCCTAGCAACAAATCTCGCTAATGCCCGTTCTATTTACGCCGAGTAAATTTACAGACGGGAACTCGCGTCCGAAGAAAGCCGGTCGCGTGACCCAAAAGAAGAATCTAAGAAACCCTTTTACCTACTATAAAAAAGTAGAAAAAGGGAGGTGGATGAGGCGCGTTATCTAAGCGTCAATGGGACTTAACAAGCGATAGAAATCCGGGATGTTGCGAAGGAGGCGCTGATGGCGGAAGGGGTTCCGTAAGAATGAACCCCGAAAAGGAGGAATATCTCTCACGGAAATCTTTGGATTTCAAACGAAGCGGAAAAGTAGGAGGGAAAGTGCGGAGAGAGTTTTTGTCACTTCTGCGGCTTGTTTAGACTCATTCCGCTACAGCGCCAGGACTCACTCTTCGAGGGATGTTCTCCTTTTTTATTTTTGAGTCCCAGAACATCTTTGAGAGCATTCCGCGATCCGCGCCGCGTCGAGGCGGTTTGGATCCGGCCAGAAGGAGAAGCGGCCCTCGGGGGAACGACAAAGGCCCCGAAAAACGGAGTTGTCTTCGCCCCAACCAGCGGAGGAAAAAATAGAGAACGTGGCGCCGCGGAGTATACCGTCTATATTTATATATATATATATATGAGATAGAGAGAGAGTTAAAGGCGCGACGCGTGCCGAGAATTTCCAAAAACGATCCGATAGGTTTCTCTATAGAGATTTCCAGGCATACACGATTGCTTCCGCCTAAAAATGATCCTTTCCATTGCCATCTCTTCCCTCCCCTCCCTTTCCCCCCTTCAAGACGATTCCCGCCTTTTTTTAGTCCTACGCTCTATTTGACCTTTCGCGGTGCTTATGCGATTAGGTGCGGTTCGGAGCTATCAGTCATAGTCACTAATATTTGGTACCGGTAGAAGTTCGTTTGAGTTTTAAATCACTTACAAGGTGTTTCTCCACGGTCTTTTTCAAACTCGGGGGTTAAGTAGACCTTCGTGTACCTTGAAAGCTCTTAAAGGGAGAAGTTTCAATGGCGATTCGTTTTGCCATGGCAACCAAAAATATTTTTCACAACTCAAGTGTAAACTTTCTCTACGTAAAATAGCTTGGGACAATCACGGATTGTAAACCCTTACGATTTGACCGAAATTTTACCCAATTTTATTAGTTTTACCCAATTTTATCAGTTTTACCCAATTTTATCAGTTTTATCCAATTTTATCAGTTTAACCCAATTTTATCAGTTTAACCCAATTTTATCAGTTTAACTCAATTTTATCAGTTTAACCCAATTTTATCAGTTACCCAATTTTATCAGTTTTACCCAATTTTATCAGTTTTACCCAATTTTATCAGTTTTACCCAATTTTATCAGTTTTACCCAATTTTATCAGTTTTACCCAATTTGTTTTGCCAAAATTTTTTTTGTTAAATGTCAAAGGGGGAACACCACCCTCCTACGTATTGTATCCCGTCCACCTGAACGCTAAGACCCAAGGCACCACCAGGGGCGTATTAACCATTAGGCCATTTTTCTAGGGGCGCCAAAACTCTGATAAAGCCCCACGGTCCATGCCCCTACTCAAAATAACGCCGAAAAGGTTTGGGGAAACTAAAATATATTTATTTATTTATTATAAACCGATACGCCCCTCCTTAGCTGACCAATGCCAAGGGGCGCCAAATTTTTCTGTGCCTAAAGGCGCCGAAAGGGTTAATCCGCCCATGGGCACCACCGTAGGCCCAAGTCAACTAACGACTTGTAAAGCCAATTAACAATGGCCGGTTTAGAATTTCCAAGTAAGCTAGTGACTTATATTGCCATTACTCCAGGCTAGTGTTAGTTAGCGTTATTTTTTTTATTCGTAAGGTCGGTTTAAAAATAATAATAATCAGCTAGGCTTATACCCAAGGTCCCACCTGGGGCCTAAGTCATCAAGCGACTTTTAAAGCCATTAATTCAGGTGACCGGGTTTCAACGTGTAGGAGGGTGGTGGCAAGCCTATCATGCCACGCGAACCAACAGCTCCCTACACTAACTATTACCGTTAACCTCGACAAGTTTTTATGTAAGGGGAAACCACTTAAACCAGTGAAGAGATAGCTTGCAAACTCAACACAGAAGGAGTTTTTCCGAGTTTTCACACAGATGGGTTTGAACCCGGCTCCTCTTTCTGCGAGGCGAAAGCGCTACGCTCTCAATAAACGTCGAAAGTAATTTATTCGTCTTTGGCCGTGGGCGCAGACTCATTATGGCCGTGGCGAGCTTGTTTTAGCAACGTAGAACTTTCCGGCGTGTAAAATCTGTTCGGAAGCGAGTCGGAAACCTCAACGGCATTTGGCCACGGACGAAATATGTGGGTCATTTGCACTTGCGAGCAGCCCCGAAAGAAAAGGCGAACCGGGAAATAGAAATCGAGCCGAGGTGCGAAACGCGACCAGCCAGCGGCAGGGGTGAAAGGGGTTGGGGTGAGAGCCTATTCTACGATTCGTGGTAGGAAAACCGAAATTTCCAGAAATTGTTACGCGGCAGAGACGCAGAAACAGGGAAAGATGAAGATGCGTCTCGCTTTGGACAGGCACGGCTTCTCAGCACTCGTTCTCTATTCCATAAGCTCGTCTTCTTTGGAAATTGAAACGCGTCCATTCACGTCTTGAGACCAAAAAGGGAACGCCTCAAAAATGGGTTCCGTCTGTACGTGATTTCAAACCGATATTGCTTTTCGAAAATATTTCGGTTCAATTTTTTTGAAACGACAAAAACATTTAAAAAAAGAATCAACGCAGACACTGTGGATAGCATTTTAAGAAATTGTATCAACATTTCTTAAAATTTCAGACAGAGATACCAACAGTAGACCGGTTTCAGGGTAAGCCTGACTAATGAGCCTCCTCTCTTAATTTAGTTGTCACGGACAAGTTGGGGTAAAAAGGGGGATATAAAAACAAGAAGGACCGCCAACATTTGACTTTACCCGTCACAATTAAAATATAAATTTATTATCACTTGATTTACACGATGTGATTTTTTTAAATAAAATGGGACTGATAAATGATGAATTTATGGCTAGCGGGTCCTTAGCGCTACAACCTGATTAGCTACTGCCTGGGTGCTACACGTGATCAGCTACACCCAAACAGATACAGAGTAATTAACTTCTACTGGGTCGAACTGCTACAAACGCGGATAGTCGCGGCAAAATAAGCATGAACGCGTTTCAAGCTTAAATCAACTTTATTAATTTTTGTCCGATGCTGGCCAGCAAAAATGGTTGTCCGGAAGTCGTAACGGTGTAGGAGTTGGGGATTTGAATATCAGCGAGAGCGGTTGGGTTGGCAGGTGCGGCGGAATTAATCTTTCTGGTCTTATTGATCGTTCTTGTCAACAGTGCTGGTGATGGTAACATGGCCGCTACATTTGCTGACGCATTTGACACTGTCTTGGTTATTATTTCGCACAGTCGATCCTGTGTCGTCGTTGCCAAGGTAATTATGTCACTTTTGGTAAAACTAATATACATCCATGTGAGCAGTCCGTGGCAATTTATATTGAAATTCTTCACAATTAAGGTAATTATCTTAACGTTGTCTTAAAAAATGTCTGCTGTATAGCGACCGCCGTGCAATAATTGCAATGGACTGCTCACATAGGGAACCCAGGATATAGTGGGTGGAAGCTTCAGCCGTGGTCCAGCCTCGGTACTTCTCCTAGTACACCAGAGTGCTGCGGGTCAAACACTTCTACAGGCGCTGGTAGGTCACAAATAGACCAATGGCATAATTAGAAGCGCATCTTTATCCAATCACCCGAAAAATCATTTGGAAGATGCGCTTCTAATTCTCCCATTGGTCTATTTGTGACCTACCAGCGCCTGTAGAAGTGTTCCATCCGCAGCACTCTGATGTACTAGGAGAAGTACCGAGGCTGGACCACGGCTGAGGCTTCCACCCTGTATATATTTGTCGAAGGAGATTAGAACTTTAGAGATTAGCAGCTTCGAGACTAATTAATTCGGTCTTTCAACCCTCGTCGTACGTTAAAAAACCATTCGTCTCGTTAAAAGTTTTTGTCGGAAAAAACAAGATGGGTCCAAGATGAAAGAGGATTGAGGGTCGCGATAATCCCCCCGCCGACAATCGGATAAAATAACATTTGTACAATAAACGATCATTCCTCGAGATATCTCATGACGATCGATTAAAAGGGGAACGCTATTCAGCCTTCTCAATTTTCCAATTAAATTCCCTCACAGCCGCCTCGAGAACAATACGATACGAGCGAAATACAAGCCGTCACTTCTATCCTAGCGGAAACCCGATAGTACCATCGTTCGGATACCAAAGATCACAGTCCACGACGCTGTATCGAGATATTCCGGTACATATAGCTCGTCAAATTTCCGGACGGAAGATATCTCCAAGATGGGAAGGCTGACTCTTCCGCTCTCTCAATCTGGGATTGGAATCATTTTCCTCTCCAATTTCCTCACTTTCCATTCGTGGCCACGCGAGGGAACTTTAAACGAGCCGCCCTCCTACTTTAATTTCGACGGCCCGTTTTCCCAGATTCGATTTCGCCAAACAGGGATCCGAACCCTAGAATCGGGGCTAGGGGGCCAAACCGCTCGGTTGATGCGCGTCGATCTGGTCAAGCCGCGAGACAAATGTCCGAGAGACGGAGCCAACCGTCCCGACAGTCATCCATCGCCGCTGAAATGGAAAAGCCTTGACGTCTTTCTGTCTCCCTTTTCCGTAAAACTAACGAATCTCAGTTCCTTGGTCTTCCTTACTTAGTGCCCCATCCCCAACCTCTCGATGGTTTCGGGATGACGGGGCCGCAGTTCTTCGGAGCGGTCAAAAACCGGATGAGCCATCTCTCTTATGACTCGCCGGATATCATTCAAACTCCATCCTCGCTACCCCCTCCCCTAATTGAGCAGTTAACTAATAGCCTTCTATCCATCAACACACCCACCTTAATTGTCTTATTTCTAGATTTGATGGCTTCTTCCTAATGGCTTGATATGCCACCGGGTTATAAAGTAAAGGAAAGGTCAAGGAGTTTTAAAGTATTTAGGTCCACTGTTTAAAATCAATCCGATCACGGTACTAGAAGTAACCCTATGACATCATTTTACTCCGATTGTGTAATAGTTCCAGTTGGCGTAAAAATGTTTTCCGTTGTGGAAATTTTAACAGCGAAACAATTCCAGAATATATTAATAATAATAATAATAATATTATAATTCAGTTTACTCTAATTACTGCCGCTTTTAAGGATAAGTATAAAGTATATACAATAATAATAATAAAGAAAAAAATTAACTTTTTTGGTTTAAAATTATTTATCATTGATGACATTTATTATTTAAAGTAGCTATCCTTTTGTGTTCAAAATATAATATTTAATACTTTTTGAAGATGAAGTACAACTTGTAATTTGGGACCCTTCGTAAGTTCCCAAATAGTCGTTATTTGAACCCAAAATATTCGATAAAAGCCAATTAAATTATTAAACAAATTAAAATTTCAAACAATATATAATTTTGCAAATAATTGATTTACGAGTTTGAAATTTGGGGAATCTCAAGTTCTTAAGCTACTATATGCGTAGAAAAATATAACTAACTAAAATAAATTTTCCACTAGTCAATTAAACTGTTTATAATGCGTATCGGTTTAATTTAATAAATAAATATATTTTAGTTTCCCCAAACGTTGTTGGTCTTTTTTACCTCTTCAACCCTGTTCATTATAATGAAATAAAACAATCTAAGTTTCCGCTATCGCGTGTTAAAAGCTAGTCAATCAAATCAGCTTTCATTTGACCAAACCATTGAAAAAATAAATTGAGGTTGTATTGAATTTAAGATTTAGAAATAATTTTACATCTGCCGCAAACATTTCAATTCAAAAAAAATTATTAATTAATTATTTGGTTTCGCCATTAGCACATGGAATTTTTCGTTTTGGCAAAACAATTTAACGGTTAAAACCAATTAATGAAGGATATTAATTAGCTAATTTACTTACAATTTTGAATTACGCCTACGGTTTTCTTTTATCTGACACTATACCTAGAAAGTATTAACATTTTGACTTGAATTATTTAGAGTGATAAATTAATTAATAAAAATAAAACTTCAAATATCCGAATCTTTTACTTTTGGCGTTGGTAAGGAACAGCCCAACTAAACAAAGGCAGTCCACGTAATGAAACTCTTTCGTCGCAGAGCCAAATTTACATCCTAGGGGATATACGGCGGTATAGTTCAAACTGGAAAATGTCTCAGTCTTTGTGACTCAAGAAATAAAAATAAAAAATTCCGGTTTTAAACTAAATTTCAATTTACGTTGAACTTTTATGATCAATTTATACACGGAGTAGCCTCTCATTTCATCCAAATTTCGAGTACAATGCCAACCAAAAGCCTACATCGTCGGAGAACGCTGTAAAAAGAACGCGAAACATTTTTCGTGTTTCGCCAGTATCAGAGAAAATACCATTTAAGTTAATGCCTTTTTAAAATAATTTATGAGAACTCGACGACTTTTATGACACAACGGTGGAAATATATATATATTTTAGGTTCGACCTAAGCCTGGGCTCCTCTTTGAAAGGAAGATATGGAAGCTTTACGTTATGTTTTTTGAAATATATACAGCGGGCGCGCGCACTCTGAAATTCTAAAATAGTGAGATAAGTCATCTTCAAGCGTAAGAAAATGGAATATATTTATATCCAGCGTTGGCCTTAGAAAAATAAACTTTATATATACTGTTTTTTATTTTCTCCTTTGAAAGGTAAGGAATGATAAATTTCCAGGAAACTTTTAGGGGAAAGTTAACGGAATTTTAAAGTATTATTCCGTTGCGAAATATAGTTTTTTTTTTTTAAATTGAAGCTTTGGCTTAAGAAGAATGCTGACAAAAATATTCTACTTCGCGGGAAAATACAAATGCAACAGGTAGCCGAGAAAAAAATGATTAATTTGAAAAGGATTTTAGAATTTCAAATGAAAGAATATTCTACCCTTTTATTTACACTTTCGTTTTCATTTCGTCAATAGAGTAGGAACTAATTCCGAAATTTTCGACGAGGAAATAACCTTTGAACTTTGACGATTTCTTTAAAGAGTCGAATAGTTAAGAATAGTGAGTATTCATTAATACCAAATTCGACTTCGCGACGACTGATGATTTAATCCCTTTCCACCTGAGAATCAAATATTTACTGGGTGAATCGTTAAATGTTTTCGCGAATACTTTCCAATTCGTTTGATTTAAATATTAAGAGCGTACCGCTATTCTTAGAGAACTCTCAAGTTTACCATAAAGGATCCACATCATTAATTAGTTCCCAAAATATTCGAAATATTAAGATCTTTTTACATTTACATTTCTTAATTGGGTAATTTACTATAAATTTATATATATATATATATATATATATTTCTATACATTTCTATATATATATATATATTTCTATACATTTCTATATATATATATATATATATATATTTCTATACATTTCTATATATATATATATATATATATTTCTATACATTTCTATATATATTTCTATACATTTCTATATATATATATATATATATATATATATATATATATATATATATATATATATATATATATTTCTATACATTTCTATATATATTTCTATACATTTCTATATATATATATATATATATATATATATATATATATATATATATATATATTTCTATACATTTCTATATATATATATTTCTATACATTTCTATATATATATCTATTTCTATACATTTCTATATATATATATATATATATATACATATATATATCTATTTCTATACATTTCTATATATATATATATATATATATATATTTCTATACATTTCTATATATATATATATTTCTATACATTTATATATATATATATATATATTTATACATTTCTATATATATATATATTTCTATACATTTCTATATATATATATATATATATATTTCTATACATTTCTATATATATATATATATATATATATTTCTATACATTTCTATATATATATATTTCTATACATTTCTATATATATATTTATTTCTATACATTTCTATATATATATATATTTCTATACATTTCTATATATATATATATTTCTATACATTTCTATATATATATATATATTTCTATACATTTCTATATATATATATATTTCTATACATTTCTATATATATATATATATTTCTATACATTTCTATATATATATATTTCTATTCATTTCTATATATATGAATTGAATTGAATTGAATTGAATTGTTAAAGGGCGATCGGTAGAAACGAATCTTTTATCATTCACAAATTATGTAGAGCCGGTGGTATCCAACCGAGGACAAGTTGACACGATCTACATAGACCTATCTAAAGCATTTGATAGGGTATCACACCATCGCTTGATTTCTAAGCTCGCTTTTCACGGCCTGTCCGGTTCATTACTTCGATGGTGTGCAAACTATCTCTCCGGACGCGTTAATTATATAAAGTGTAACAACACGAAAACTAACGTATCATATGGTGTTTCCTGCGGAGTTCCCCAGGGGTCGTCACTTGGACCATTGTTTTTTAATATTTATATATACGATATACCACCTCTTATCGAACACTCTAAACTCCTTCAACTGGCCGACGACCATAAACTTTCCAAAATCATCATATCGACGAAAGAATGCAAAGAACTACAAGAAGATCTAGAATCCCTAAATACATGGTGCTTGGAAAATAATATTCCCATAAACGCAAATAAGACTGTAGTTGTTTCGTATACCTGTAAAACTAACATGTATATATACAATTATAAATTAAACGGTAGTTTTAAAAAGAGAAAGTATAGTCAAGGACCTAGGAGTATACTTTGATAGTAAACTTAACTATGGTTCTCATATTAATCAAACCCTAGCGAAATGTAACAAATTTTTGGTTGCGCGTACAAAATTTCACGGCAGTTAAAGTCTGCCAGATGCCTTCGAGCGTTGTATGTGTCATTAGTTAAGCCTTCTTTGCTGTACGGATGTGTTCAATTTAGTAATTCTTGCCAAACTAACTTATCGAAATTAGAAAAGCTACAGAGAAAATATTATCATTTATTTCAGTCGTTGTCAAGCCCTAATTTAAAAATAAATTATGAAGAATTTTTATGTCAATATAACT
This sequence comes from Leiobunum rupestre, assembly GCF_980474605.1. Taxonomy (NCBI): domain Eukaryota; kingdom Metazoa; phylum Arthropoda; class Arachnida; order Opiliones; family Sclerosomatidae; genus Leiobunum; species Leiobunum rupestre. Next base: position 49,777,044 of record NC_143387.1, on the reverse strand, counting down.
TAGATTCAGTAAAAGGAGCTTTAATTAAATGTGATATTAAAGTTTTAAATATAACTTTAAACCATAAAATAGTTTGTTCAGAAATTTTAGAATTGGTAACTTTTAATTGTTCAACACGTTCAACTAGAAATAATAAGCATTTTTATCCTGTCTCAAACTGCACTACATCTATTTTTAGAGTTTTACAAAACTATAATGTCCACGGGAAAGATAATGATTTGTTTATAAAACAGAGGCTTTCAAATAAGAGTATAGTGTTATCTAATTTTTAAATTCGTATATTTACCAAGTTTTTGCTTTTTAGTCAATTGGAAGCTCCGTTATGAGAGAATAATTTGTTGTACGTAAAACCATAGCAATACAACTTAATATAATTAATCTTGACACTGGCTTATTTTTAAGTATACATTTTTTCATTTTTTATTTGCCTGATTGTAATATTTGTATTTATTAGATATTTTTTTTTAACTGTGTTATGACTTGCTGGTGCTATTTGTACTGTTTCATGGCACAATAAAAATCATTCAATTCAATTCAATATATATATATATATAAGAACTCCAATTAAACCTCTAATGTTCTAAAGTGGGAAAATTGAGAGGAAATTCTGAAATTAAGTTACTTTCATAGAATACGGCTTTAGAAATTACCATAAGTCTATAATATTTTTTCAGAAGTTTTTAACTAGCAAATTTCAATTTTCATATAGGTCAACATAACGCCCGACTTTGAACAAAATCGGCCATAAACACCTCGGGTACTCTCCTTGTCAGTAAAACTTTTCCACGTGAAGAATAGGAAGTGTCACACTTATGCAATTACTAAGAATAGTTTCTATTACGCGTTCACCGTTCTCGAGAAATCCAAATCCTAAAAAAATATTGTCACCCAAGAATATAATCTTTTGTACAGATTCTTAATAATGTTTTTACGCTCTTACTTGACTATTGTTCTTAACTTAAGTTAGCGGTCATAATGAACGCCTAAATCTAATAGACACGCTTCGCAGACTATACTACATCTGGTGATAAATGCAAAGTGAACACCGTGTTTCTAAACAAAGAAGAATTATCGTCGTACATGGTTCGCAATCCGAATCACGAGATTCGTCCGTAAGAATCGCCATTGAAAGTTCTAAATGGGTCAAACGTAGTCAGGGGGGTACGGAAGGGGGTGGTCAAGAAAAACAGAGCGCGCGCCATTCGGGGGGAGAGGGTCACCGGACTAACAACCTCAATGACTTTCCCCCAGCGAGTGCGCGTTATTCCAGGCGGCTTGATGGCGTTAGGAAGTGAGTTTAGAAGGGATGGCGTAGAAGCGGCGGCGGTCGGACCACCCAGCACACCAGCCGGGTGGCTTAATTCGCTCACTCTCCTTCGACTTCCGTTCCCCCAAATTTCCCGAGGGATGGCGTTAAAAGCGGTCTCCGGGAATCGCTTTCCATTTCGAGCCCTCCTTTAACCCTTTCCACGGTCAGCCCGACATCGACCGTTGCCGGAAGTCGCTAATCCCGGCGCTATTGGGAATGCTGTCCGATGAGCGTCTTGTTTTTGGAGCGTGGTCTTGGAAGCGTGAGGCCTCGCCTTATCAATCGGAAACCAAGGAGGACAGTCAATATAGTATGGGTGATCCGGATATAGGCTTGAATAAATCACGCGCGCTGTTGGCCAGCCCAGCCCTCTCAAATTAAGGGGCCTAGTTTCGGACAAATGATCCCAACCTGGCTATAATTGGAGGACACTAACGGTTCCTAAATTATTCTCATCTTTTTGTTCTAATGGCGGATTTTCAACGAATACGCGGTAAATGAAACCGATATTTTTGCTATTTATTATTGATGTAACTCTAGAGCTTGGCATTTTTCCAGGGGCGTAGGAACCAGGGGGGGCAGGGGGGGGCAATGCCCCTCCCTAGAATTTTGCTGGGAGGGGCAACTAATGTTATTGCCCCCTCCAACGTTTTGGTCTGTTGAAATCTTGGGTATTAGCCTAGCTGATTATGATTATTAAAGGCTCAAATGCTCATTTTAAACGCCTATAAAGCTTATAGAACCACAACTGTGTTTAAATTTCAGTCTTTTCCCACCAATTCACGTAGTAGTAAAAAGTACACATGCACTCGGAGAAGCTACACTCCATTAAAAATTCAAAACCATTCTTTAGACCCCTTTTCGTTTCTCTTTGCCCCCTCCAACTTCTAGAACGTTCCTACGTCCCATGATTTTTCTATTCATTATCGATAAATTAGGAGATTATTTAAAATTTATCCATTTTATTTATCCATATTTCTTCTGGATAAAACAATAATCCACGGAATTTGGTGATTATTTGAAAATAAAATTATTGTATTGAATAAATCAGTTATTTTATTCAAAATTTATTCATTTATTCCTTACGTTTACTTAAATTAAACAAAAAAAATTGTTTAAAGAAATTATGTGAGTTTTATCCATGGATAATGAATATCCGAACACCGACCTCTATGTAACTCCAAAATTCCTTAAATTACACGAACAAAAATCGCACGAAAATAACGACACTTCTTAGTGTGGCGCCAAATTTTAAACACTGGACTAATTTTTGATATTTTTGCAACTTGTTTAGCTATACTTCCGCTAAGAGATAGAGTTATTTGCCCCAACCCTGTAAATTAACTTCTCCCTGGACACCGGTGTATGGGTGCGGTCCGAACGTGTATTTCAGCCGTTGTCTTAAAAGTTTATGAAAATGTTAAAATTGGTTTTCCCATAGGATATTTTTAAACTACTGTCTCTGTGAATGTGTTATCATCATTTCTAGGTATGTGGCGCTAACAGTTTCTTTACGTGACGCTCATTGGTACGGTTTTAAAAATCGCGAAATTTAAACGGTTTTTATCAGTGGCGGTCGTCGGGCTCGTGCCGTAGTTCGTTACCGGCGCCCTCCTGCCTGAGGTGCCCGTAGTTTAGCACAAACTTTACGAAGACAGTTACCTCTTGCCTTCCTATCTTCGGCCATATTCGATCAGGTGGTTGTTTTCTTTTTTAACGTAATACCTAAAGAAGAACGGGGGTGATTTTTCCTCCCCCCATCCCGTAAACAACGCCTCCCCCAGACTCCCACTGCGGATGGGAGGCTGTTGCCGTAACGATGTCACAGCCTCAGATTGAATCAAGGCGCGATGTTTTGCGCTTGCGCAGTAGACTCAACGACAAGCTAGAGATACAAAATAAGGTCCAAACAAATGGCGGAGTGAGTTTTAACCTCTCTCCTTGCGCCTCACAGCAACGATCTCAACAAGTAGCGACAAACGGGAAAATTGCAAAAAGAGGGACGAAAACTTCGATACCAAGCCAAAATGAAAATAGGAGCCAATCTCCCCCCAACGAAAGTTTGATGATTTCACCATGCCATGTTAAGTTGAGTAATGACCATTGTCGAAATCCACCGGCAAATCTGGAGGAAAATAATATGGAAACTCGTATTCTTGGAGCGATAGGAGCATTGACGCTTAAAATGGAAACGCAATTTCAATTATTTAAAGAGGCCCACGAAACCACCTGTAAAAATATTGTTGCCCAACAAATGAAATTAGAATTACAAGAGGTAAATAACAAGTTTAAAGCGATGGAGGAAGTTCTACAGACAACAACGGTAGAGTTGGAAAAATTACAAACCGAAGTTAAATCGCTTAAGTCTGGCGCTTCAGAAAAGGCCCCGCCGCAACTGAATGAGGAAGACTTCCAGTTGGCTGTAAAGAAAGCTGTACAGGACACCAAACATCGCGATGAGCGTGCATCAAATGTAATTCTCTATTCAGGGTCGAAAAGAAGCGAATAAGCTATATAGAAAGGCAGCAAAGGCAAATAGTGAAAATTCACAGGATCTTTGGGCGAAGTATTTGACAAAAAAACGGGAGGTAAATACCATAGTCTCCCGGAAAATAAAAGAGGTAAATAAGCAAACGGAAGAAGAAATTAAAAAGGCTGGCCGCAACTCTAGTAAACTGTTTTGGGCGCTTTTCCGTGATGCGCTACCTACAAAGCCACCGGAGATCTTGAAAGACAATGATGGACGTTTGATTTCTGTCCCGGATGAAATCTGCACTTTACTCACTGACAGAGTAGCTCAAGACGAAAAGGATTTCCAGGACCGTCACTGCCAACTAAAAATTGATGATTTCCCAATTGAGCTGACTTCGGATAGCGTGTTTGAAGCCTCTCTTACTGATGAATTCTCCATGTTTGAGTTAAAAAATGCTGTTAAATCTTTACCGAAAGGGAAGGCAGCTGGTGAAGACTGTATCCCAAACGAATTTCTTCAGAGTCTAGGCCAAACCGGTTTGGAGGCGTTACTTATTCTTTTTAACCGAACTTTGATGAGTAATGACATTCCGCAAGCGTGGAACCTCACGGAAATTAAGTTGATTTTCAAAGGGGGTGGTAAGGATGGCCAGGACTTCGCCTCATACCGACCTATTGCTCTGTCGCAATGTATTAGCAAATTATACATGACAATGCTAAAGATGAGGCTTGAAAGGTTCGTAGCTGATAACGTCATCCTAGGTGAACTCCAAAATGGCTTCCGCCAAGATCGCCGGGCTTCCGATAATATCTACATCCTGACTCAGATGATCGAGGTTGCACTCCTGGAAAATCGCCCCCTTTATATAGCATTTTTGGACTTAAAGAAAGCTTACGATTCCGTCTGCCGCGAAAAACTATGGGAAACAATGCTTCACTTTGAAATTCCCAAAATATTTGTTCAACACATCAAAATTATTTACAACAATGTCCAGTATCGATACTGGTTTGGCACTTCGTCGACCGGATTCATTAAAAGTACCGTGGGCTTGAAACAGGGGTGCCCTCTGTCACCCCTGCTCTTCGCGCTTTATCTCCAGCCATTAGAAGAACGCCTCGTGAAATCCGGCAAAGGATTTCATTTGCGCCATCCTACCTACGAGAAGATCAATTTCAAAATTCCCGGTCTTTTCTTCGCTGATGATATTTTTAAGGCCGCTGAAGATCACGTTGAACTCCAAGACCTACTCAACATACGCGCTGATTACGCTACTGATTATGGCCTTGAGTTTAGCGCCAATAAATGCGTCATCTTTCCAGCCAATCTTGTCGATGCGGAGCCTGAACCACAATTCAAAATCCAGGACAATCCGGTCCCAATATCAAATACCGTCGAATACTTGGGTATTACCCTAAAAACGGGAAAGGATGACCTCGAAGTTCACGAGAAAAAGCTCCGAAAGAAAGCGACCTCCCTAATGGGCGCGATTAAACACAAGGGCTCACACTCGTACAATCCTTACACCGTCACTCGTACTCTGTGGAAATCAGTGGCAGTCCCATCACTCACGTATTGCAACGAGGCCATTTGCGTATCGATGGATACTATTCGAGCATTTGATCAGGCTCAGACGGGAGTTGGGAAGATGGCTGTTGGTGGAAATTTCATCACTGCAAACTCGGCTATTAAGGGTGAAATGGCGTGGTCTTTGTTTCACGAAAGAGAAGCAAAAAGTAAATTGCGCTACCTGGGACGCCTTCGCTTTATGGAGGAATCTCGTCTGGCCCATTCTATGTATCAATACATCCGAAACACAGGCCTCCGAACAAAATGGGTCACTCGGACGACGTACCTCGACGGGGCGTATGGGTCCGCAGTCTCTCGCGCAAATGTCTCAAACCTCCGGGAGTGGAACCAAGCGATTGATACATCGGTGACAAAACGTTCGAACGATAACTGGCAAAAAGACATAAATTCCCACCAGAGCGTGAAATTATACACGCGGAAATCCAAACCCAACCTGGAGCAGTTTTATGATAACGATCGACGAAGTCATCTTTACTTTCAGGCCAGAACCGGCGCGTTACCAACTGCTAGTCGGTTCGCGGATATTTTTGGAGCCGAACCAGGATGTTTATTGCGCGGCTCGTCTGTACAAGACGTGTACCACCTGGTTTTGCATTGCCCCGCGTTCGCGAGTTATCGCCTCCCATTGGATCCCGAGCGTCCTAATGACACTGAATTCCAAGAGCGCCTTGGTTTTTATTCGACATCGGAGATGGACTGGGAACGTATAAATTCCACAAAAAACATTTTGTATGAGTGGGATAAAGCCCGCATCCAAAAAACACCTTCGAACTGAACTGAACAATTCTCGTGGCCTTATTATGATTCTTTTGAGTTGCCCCTGCTCATTCACTAGTTTTTCCATTGTATATAAGTTCATAATATCATTATCTAACGTATCTCTGTTTACATTTTACTGTTTTCTTTATTTATTTTTATTCAGTGTATTTTATCATATTGTACCGGTAGAGTCATTGACTCCTCCCTGTTAAAAAAGGGACCATTGTAATTTATGGACGGTATTAAAGTCATTCATTCATTCATTCACGCGTGTGGAACACTTCTACAGGCGCCTGTAGGCCAAATGTTTTTAATATTTATTTTATCTAAAGAAAAGCTAATGGATTTATTTTATTTTTGTATTTTAAAGGGTCACACTCGCTTTGGAAAAATTCGTCCCGAATTTAGCACGTGGTACGACCAATTCTGTTCTGGAAACTAGCGCGTGAAGCAGATCAAATTCAACCGCCGGTGTGGACCTTCAAGTAATCACTTCGTACAATGTACCAACAGAGTTGCATCCGTCTTTACAAAAATCCCTTTTTGCGATTGCGAACTAAAACGGGCACCTCAATCGTACCTCGGTTATTCCGTTATCCGGAGGGATGCGCCATATTTTCACAACAGATTGCTCTTTTAATACCTCGAGCCAAAGCGTCGATAAAATAAATCCATATCAAAACGGGGTTCGCAACGCGTATCCATAATGAAACACGCCACTACGCGCCCGTTACTAGAGAAAGGTAAGGTAAAACTCTATTAGCCACGATTAGCCACTAATATCGGATAGGTGGCGCTTTAAGTAGGCTCTATAGACCGGGAGCGACTTCCATCTATTACCGATGGCCAGCGAGAATCTAGAATGACCGGAATTTCATACGCGAGGCCGAACGAAAAGCGCTCTCTCCTTTTCTTCCGCGCAGTGTGGGCTCATTGCTTCTTCTTTACGGGAGAACATAAAAGAGGTTGGGGTGCCCACACCCCACCCATCCTGCCCATCCTGCCCGTTGCTCTTCCACCAACGTCCATTCGTATAAGAGAGACGGAGTCACGTATCGCCTTCAAATAGGCCAGGAAAACAAGGCTGACCTCTTTGGGATAAAGCTTGGTTATTAAGAACGGCTCGCTTTTTTCTTTAGTGTTATTGCTGGTAGCGGCTACCCCCCTCCCTTTCCATTCCCACTTATGGCGCGGCGCTAAGGAAGGGCCTTTATCGGGAATACCAAGAACACGCCCGTGTAGTGTCGCCTACTTTCGGCTTATTTAGATAGATGCGCCGCGCTGAGTGGAAGAAGAAGGAATGGCCAGCGAGAACGACCTTTCCGACCTGCCATATAAATAGGGCCTACGCGTGATTGCCGGCAAAAGTCGTTTTTATTAAAAGGGCGAGTTTTATCAGGTTTTCGCGGGGCGGAGGCTCGTGCCCAATTTCACTCGACAAACGAGAGGAACACGCGTGCCGGAGATTTTTGTTGGTTCAAGCTCTTGTTTAAGTATGTTTGGTTAAAAGCCCGAGAAAAGTCGGGAAATGTACGTAGTGAACAATGATAATATGGCTGACGTACGTAATGGGACGAGTCACTCGAGATATGTTTCACCAATCGTATCCGGACAATAGATATTCCAATTAAGATAAGGTTTCGCAAGATTATTATAGTCACATAATAACAATAAGTGTGACACTTCCTATTGTTTTAATGCTAATTTCCTTACCGAATTTTTTTTGACAGTGACCTTATCGCCAAGCTCCGACTTGAATTTGCACTCGAACTGAGTATCGTGTTATCATCCTTGCTAGTAACATAGTTCATAACCATAAGTAACATAATCGCAATAAGTGTGACACTTCCTATTGTTTTAATGCTAATTTCCTTACCGAACTTTTTTTGACACTGACATTCTTTCCAAGCTCCGACTTGGATTTGCACTCGAACTGACAATGTGAGTAGCGTGTTATTATCCTTGGTAGTAACATATTTAAACTCTTGAGAACTTAACCTAGATTGCGCATTAGCTCTGAAAAATAGTTCGGTTATAATTTTCCCAAATTCGCATACTTATTTCTAACTAATAAATACTTTAAATTTTGTTTAATTTATCCCTATTAAATTAAATACAATAGTAAATATTCAAAAATTATAATCCCTTACCAAAATGGGAGTCTTACTTTAGTCGCCAATTAGTCTCAATGTAGGATCAAGGATTTTTAAGTATTATGTAAGCATAAAAAACTGAGACGGGAATTGTGGGTCCTAAATAAAATCTCTTTTAGTCTCAATAAAAGAGTTTTATTATTATATATTTAAATGAAACTCATTTTAGTCTCAGTTAGGAAGACTCATTTCTGGAGACTTGAAAGAAGCTTATTTGAGAGTTGATTATGGGTTACAATATTAGATAAAAATAAGAGTCATTTAATACTTCACTTTAGTCTCATATTTGAAGACTCATATTTGGGGACTTGAAAGAGACTTAATTGAGAGTTTACTATGGGTTAGAATTTTAACTTTTTATACATGTATGCGTATATATTATTTGATAGAAATTGTCTAATTTGTAATTGTTTATTTTAGGGAGCGTGTTCGCGAAGAATATAGTTCCTAATTTTAACTCCGACATTTTAAGGAGCGTAGGTATCCAGTTCCTCGAACGGCGCACTGAATTCAGAACCTGGGATATTGCGTATCTCGTTCGACATTGCTACGTAGGTAGGCGTGCTCCAATATCAAACATTCTGTATAATTGCGCTTGTTTACAGGGCGCAATTCAAACAGGAGCTTGACTTAACGCAGCCTGAAGTATCTTAACTTTAAACAACGGAGAGAGAGAGTACGTGGTGCCGACTCTCAACATTTGCCGAGCGAACCAGGCATTAAGCGCCTTATAACATTAATCAAATATAGGCAACGGATTATTCGGGTTGGATCGAGGCGGGCGGCTGTTCTCCACCGCTAAGTCAACACCGCAAAACTGAAATCGCAACAACATTCCGAAACCGTTTATTAATAAAGTCACTGCTAAATATGGCACGCGAGTATAATCGTAGGTAGAGAATTTTCGATTCTTTGTCCATCGGAAAAGGCGTGGTTTTAGGGACGTGGTTTGGCCTTCATTCGAACATATTCGAGCGGTGGATGGAGCGCGTGGGATCTCGAATAGGCCTAATTTACGGTTAGAAGCGAAGTTCGGGCAACATTCCACGGTCGACGGAGCGCTATTTGCGAACGTCCGAAGGCAACGGCGCTCAATTTACAAACCAAGCCGCATAAACATAAACAAGGGCGAAAGAACGGAATGGCCAATAAAGCGGCGATAATTCCCGACACTAACTACCGTTACAAACTGTTTCCAGCGCCGCCTGGTTGCCTCCCGCCCGAACTACTCGTCGCTTCCTCCCGGTGATCCCCTCCACGCGGACAACGCATCCCACTCAGAAGCCATTCCGACCGACCCAAAGGACGTCGGATTAGCGACGTATCTCACCCGGCTTTTCATTGGATGCTTAACGGAAGCAAATTTCACCCCTCTCTTCACGCCGACGGAACTGTCCGGTAAAGACCGTTCTCGTCGACTCGACGAAAGTAGGGCAGGCTGTTAGAGCAGGTAGATTTGGCGGAATAAAGTGACCGGAGTGGTCACTCGTTGCCCGACCAACGGTCTTTTACGAGGGGCCGGAACGTCACTAACTTTTGTTTCGGGGCCAATGACCAGGAGTGGACTTTGACGTCGCGATCGGCACTCTGAGAGGGAGGGTTTTACTAATGGCGTCTTCTCCTTCGACAACGCGGCTCATTCGCGGCGAGAAAGCGGCCGACGTACGCGTTAGAAGGGCACTCTTAATTTTAGAGAAGAGATATTACGAGGTCAAGGCGGCCGCCTCTTAATACGCTCCGGGTGTGAAGGCGATGCTTAATTAAATTTAGAAAGACGACCATTTAATTGATACGCCTCGTTAAGTCGGAGTGACGCGCCCGCCGCGTGAAAGGACCAAAAATGTCACCCGGAGGACGTCTTGACCCGGGAATTTGGCCTAATTAAAAATATATAGTCGCGAAACGCGCCTATAGCCATTTAACGACCTTTACGCGCGAATGATACTAATTTGCTACGACTTCGGCGATGTTCGTAAAATCTCCGCTAATCTCGAAAGAAAGTGATGGATAAAACACTTCTTAAAGAATGAAAAGAGCTCGGGGGAAAAGTACAATCAAGTTGGCTTTATTTTTATAATTAGATAAATTAGTAACAGGAACCTTTTACACCTAGAAACGTCTATGGCACGTTAGAAAGCGAGCCCTTCAAGCCACGCGAGCCAACAGCTTACTACACTTACTATTACCGTGCCCACAGCTCCCTACACTTACTATTACCGTGCCAACAGCTCCCTACACTTACTATTACCGTGCCAACAGCTCCCTACACTTACTATTACCGTGCCAACAGCTCCCTACACTTACTATCACCGTGCCAACAGCTCCTTACACTTACTATTACTAGAGGTCGGGGATGGTTAACTTTTATTCAATAGATAAAGCTCTCAAAGATATTCGTAAAACTTTTTTATCAAGTAATTTATATTTCTGTATTATCCGATTAATTTTTTTATAAATTTGTAAAATTAATCGGAAAAACGACGTTTTTTTCGATAAAAAGCTCAAATTTTACGAATAATACATATTTTTTAATCATTTTCCGAAATATTAACCGGTAAATTTCTTTGTTTACATTTTTTTCTCAAAAAAATCAATTTAATCATGGATAATGATTAACCGTTACCGACCTCTAACTATTACCGTGCCAACAGCTCCTTACACTTACTATTACCGTGCCAACAGCTCCCTACACTTACTATTACCGTGCCAACAGCTCCTCACACTTACTATTACCGTGCCAACAGCTCCTTACACTTACTATTACCGTGCCAACAGCTCCTTACACTTACTATTGCCGTTAACCTCAGTAATTGTTTGTGGAAACCAAAGAGCCTAGGATAACGATTACTTTAACCAGCAGGGAGATAACTTACTAACTCACACGTTGGAATCGAACCCGTGTCCTCTTACAGTGATGCGAGAGTGCTAACCACTTTTGCACCCCACTTATTCAATTAAAAAAATTAATTAATACCCGACGCACCACATAAGGCCTAAGTCATCAAGCGACTTTTAAAACCATTAGTTCAGGTGGCCGCGTTACAACGCGTAGGAGGTGGTGGCAAGCTCTTCGTGCCACGCGAGTCACCATCTCCCTACACTTACTATTAACACAAACCTCGACAAGTTTATATTGAAAGGGAAACCGAAGAGCCTAAACCAGTGGTGAGAGAACTTGCAAACTTAACGCAGTGGGAGTGGTTCCGAGTTTTCACCCAGTGCCACAAGCTGGGATCGAACCCGGCTCCCCTTACCGCAATAAATAAATAAATCTGGTAATGAGAGCAAAAATAAATACATCCTTCCAAAAAGGAATGAAAAGTAATATTTAAAAGATGCTAAGCTTTTATTCCAGCGAATTGAAGGACACCAACCGACGGAAAAGACGAGGGCGGCTGATTAATAAAGATTCAAATCCTTTTAAGACGCTCCAAACTTTGTTGGAAAGAGTTACGCCCGTTTTAAGGCGCGACTTTTCGCGAGTGTTAATTCGGGTTATTCCAGATATCCATTCAAATTATGGCTCGACAGTTGGAACGCCGGTCGGTCGAACAAAAACAGAGCCTACTTAGAATTTTAACGGCCTTCCTACACTCTCGCTATATCTCCTCCGACGTAAGGGTCTATCTACCTAAATGGACCAAAACGTCAGTGGCTCCCGCTAACGGTCGCCTACGGAGTTAGACGTAATTAAATTTAAGAGGTGACTCCGGAGAAAGAGCAAAAGGTGAGACGCGGAGTATCAGAGAGAGACGAGCTCTTCGTGGCTGATTAGAGTTCGCCATCCCATTTGCGGATTAATTTTTCGGACCACCTAGCGGGACGAACAAAAGGAAACGAGCCGCGTCTTGAGGAAAGCTTGTATTCCCTCCAGCCTCTATCGAAGAATGCCCCCGGGACACATTGGTGGCTCTTCGAATCTCGCGCTACTTCCAGGCTCATCGCTGATGATCGTATAGCTAACGCGCGCGCCTCACGCCAATTTGCAAAGCCAGCCGTTTAGGTCAGCGACAGACTCATTTACCAATGACATTTTCAGAGCGAGACGTATTGCTAAATTATATTCAAGATTAAAGCAGCGTTCAGACTATGTGAAAATTTGACTTCTCAACAGAGACTTTAAATTTTCGCGCGTGTCGTTTACATTTTTTCATTTCGTTGCGCTCAAAAAGTTTATAGCAGACAAATAGCCTTATGCCTCATCAGCGCTGACTCTAGGTAGTGGCGACCTTTAGAATCATCGAAATACTATAACCAATCAGAGGTGGATAAAAGATTATTTCAATTTTTCCGCCGTTATTACTGAGCTCTGATTGGATGAACAATCACCTTTTATGTTAATCTCCGTGCAAGGTTGGTTCCTTTCTGAACAGTGAAATGAACGAACCGACGCGACCAACATCACCGAAACTACACGACCGATGCTAACGTAATATTTTCACATAGTCTGAACGCAGCTTAAGATAAAGTTTCCCGGGAAAGAAAACTAGCAAATATTAAATTTTAGGAAACTGAAATATACGGCTCCAAAATGACGCGGGCGTGGCCGGCCATAGCGAACGAGCAAAGACTCAATGGCCAACCAGACGATCTAAATCTCCGTCATTATTCGCGGTAGTTTATCGGATGAAAGCGAGCTTCTATATTAAACCCCAGCGTTACGCGGCGCCAGCGACGAAAGTCAAAAGCGCCTAATAACCCGAACCTTCTAGAGAGACCGCGACTATAACGATATTACCGCGAAACCGTCAAATTAAATCATTATAAAATAGGTCAATTTCAACCTACTCGCTCTCATCGTCTCATCCCTCCGTCCCCTTAATTATTAAGCGACTCTGTCGAAACGCTGGCGACAATAATACTATTACAGAAAGGGCTCTATAGTTTTCAAACGAAGCCTTTTGACAGAATCGTCGCGAACGGGGAATGGGGTATGTGTTCGTTAGCTATAAATCCGCAACACCCGACACCCACCCAATATAGAAAGGTGATAAAATTCGAACCCCAAAAATTACGCTCTATAGATCCTAACACCGTTACAGAGTTTCTCGAGAGTTGAGGGGGAATTAATTTATATTGAAAGGGGGCCGACTAATTTTAGGATATAAAAGTTACCCGGGGTCCTCTTGTTCTTTTGTTTGGTTTCCTAAGAGAAGCGGCCGCGCTAGTTACCAGACTGGAGAGAGAGAGAGAGAGAGAGAGAGAGAGATCGTAAAGGTTAGCTGGCCCGGAATCGGCACAAAGTTAATTAGGCACCGGACTCGCTTTCCCGACCGCGCACTCCCGACCACTTCCCCTTTCATCTAACGCGCCGACTTCTCTCCGCTCGGGCTTTAATTTCGCCGATGCATATTCATTCCGCGCCGAATGATAAATTATGAAAAGAGCGATGGCGATCCTTCTCCCGGAGGCCATATTTAGACGGTACAAACACGAACCCTTTCCCGTTATCCGCCCAACGATTAGCGGGATATATTTCCAGTCGGGGTTTTTGCAAAGGCCATTCTCCGATTAAAATACTCGTCGTCAGTGTCTCTTCCACTTCCGCGAACTGGAATATTTCGAGCGACCAAATATTCACGAGTCGATGCCGGAGGAGAAGTTGATCGAAGAAAACAAACCCATTTTTGGCCGGCGAATTCAAATGATTTCGGAGCCGAAATAGCCCCGGATCATTAAATGAAGGGGAAAGGTTCCCCGGGGAGCTTAGGCCCCTCTTTACCGAGAATTAAGTGCAACGAGGCTTTCGTCCAAATATGCTTTAACGTCATTAAATATTTTAATATCCCATAGGACAGTCTGAGAACCGATTATATCTTGAAAATAATTCGCAGACGCGGAATATATTAATTTAATTTATCAACAACCTATTTACTTCTTAAATCAGTTCTTGGTTCGTAGTTTAAATTTTGGTCACAAGTATCGCCGCCTACCGACCGAGATTTAAATTTCATATTTGAAAGCTGTCTGCTCGTTCAAAACTCTCTCCGCGCAACAATGAAAGTTTCAACCGAAAATCGTTGAATTTCAAAAGTGGTCTGCTATTTCTTCACATTTTTAGTTGACGCGTATTAAGGCAGATGGCGCTATATTTCCTAAGCTCGAAGCCCATAAATAATGTATTTATCAATATTTAGGGATAATTAGTATGTCGAGGCTATTTTTAGCCTTAATCCCAATGCGTATCACGGTCTGTCAGTATGATCCTTCTCTTAAAGGGCCACACCGGCGTTTGAAAAATTCGGCCCGAATTTAGCACTTGGTAGCAGCTATGAGCAACAAACACAGCACCCCACACAAGGAGAACGCAACCCGTCAAAAGTCGTCTATTTTTTGTGTACAATTTTCATTGGTTAGACGCTTTAGAGCCTGCTGCCGTCGGAAGGGGAAAATTCGGAAATTGTCTTCCCCTTTCCGTAAAAGGTTCAAGGTAAAGGCTCGTCCAATGAAATTTGTACTAAATAATACTGCGTTAGCGTGTTTAAAGGCTAGCTGCGTTCTCCTTGTGTTTGTTGCTTCTAGGTGGCAACTACGACCAAACCTTTTCTGGAAACTAGAACGTTAAACAGCTCAAACGCCGCTGCAACAAGCGCCAAACCAAGCAGCAGGGACTTTAAATACTGTTTACGTTTACTTTTTTTACGCTGGTTAAGCATACTGAGGCTAGGCTAATACCCAGCTAATACCCAAGGCACCACCTTAGGCTTAAGTCATCGAGCGACTTTTAAAGCCATTAATTCAGGTGGCCGGGTTACCTTGATTTGTTTACAAAGTCATTTTTCACCTATCACACGAACCCAAACCTTAATGTTCGAATTTCCCCACTGCTTGGTTTTGCGCTTGTTGCAGCCTACTTCCAGGGGCTAGTAGGCCACACTTTGAAGCTCTCTGGCGCTCTTTTAACTCATCGTAGGAAAATGGAAGAAAACAGGCATACTTCTCAACTCACCCCTACAACTCCTTCAAATTTTTGCATAAACCTTTCAAACACCCTGTAGAGTGCTTGTTTAAATATAGAAAACTTTTCACCCATAAGGTAGATATCAAGTGTTCCCTTTTAACCAGGTAGCTTTTTTTTACATACTAAGGCTCAACACTAACACGAGGTTCTGTTTACAGGTGAAAAGTTTCCATTATTTCCATAAGCACCATATAAACCGTAACTATTAAATATTAATGTTTTATTTAAAGGGGAACGGCCCAGGTAGCAAAATCTCGTTGATAAACCGTTTGTGAATCGTTGAAACTATGTTGAGAGGTAAACGTTATGAAATGGTTGACGATGTCACCAAAATAGACGGTTTATAAAACGGTTGATATTAAGTCTTTTAATACTAACAGAAACCCAAGTATAAACGTTATTTGATTAACGTCTATTAAACGTCAATATGAAATGTTAATAAAACTATTAAACGATGCATAATGAACCTAATATAAACGTTATAGGACTAGTCGATTAATCGTCGGTTTTGAACATTTTGAAACTTATTTAACTAGATAGGTTACCCGATATTTCCCGGGAGTATACAGCACAAAAGAATTTTTTCCCTTAGGTATATACCTTTCACCAAGCAGTGCAAGCATTTACCTAATAAGACGCGGCAGTGACAAACATCGTCACATTTAATAGGAAAGTACAACGGTGGGCTAACTCTCTCCACGCATGGCACCGTACCCCATATAACCAACTGATTTATGCAAATTTAAACAATTATATGTTGATAACACAATAATTTTCTATTTATCACAAGGCCTAGTGTCTATAGAAGAAGGCTTTTAAAAAACATTACTATACTTTAATCGTTTTCCGTGTGTAGGGCCAAAGAATGAAGAAACTCGGTCTTTTGGCTAAGACCAAAGTGTAGTATCTTGTGTATAGCGGATATACCTAATTTTTAAATTAATCCAATTAATTAAAGATGTTTTGCCGACCGTAACCGTTGAAAACCACAGTCAGGGTACCATGAGATAGTATACTAAATTTGGTCGACCTAAGTTGAAAACTGTAGATTCCTATAGCGGACAAACAAACATATAAATACAGTTTATATTTAGTTAAATATTAACCACTTCTATAACATGTTTTAATTAGAATATTTTTATTAAAACATGTTTAAGAAGTGGTTAATATTTAACTAAATATAAACTTTTATTATTAGTTAGATTAAAAAATTAGTTGATAGCAAAAAACATAACGTCTCATGTTTGTCAAAAGATATATCCTTAAAAAGTTAAATAATATAACGTTATTTTAACCTTAATATCCACATTAAAAGTGACGTTTTTGAATGTGATAAATATAATGTAAATAACGTGGTTTTTTCAACCTAACTATTTTGATGAAAACATGAGTTCTAAAAGAGGTCAATATTTTACTAAATATAAACGTTTATAATTAGTGGGATAATAACCATTAAACGTTATTTTGACCAAAAACCAAATATTGACCATTTTACAAACGTTATTTTGCTACCTGGGGGCCAAGCTTTTCCTAATATGGCCTTATTTCCGTATCAAAAGATGAGCAAGACATTCAATATATTAACACGCAGACTTGGAAATAGTGATATTTTTAACGGGGGCCCTACGGGCTCCCGGCCCCCCTAAATTTATTTTTTTTGAGGGCCACTGGCCTAGGGGGGGGGGGTTGAAATGGGGAAAATTTTTAAAATAGGGACGGAAAATACGATAATAAAAATTGGTTACGTTACTTACGCAAACATTTATTGACTTTAAAACGTTAACTTTAACGCTAGATTTCGCTCTCGACTAGGGTAGGAAAGCTGCGTTTCTGAGACGGATTAAAAAAAGTTTCCGAAAATTTGTTTTATAGATATTTTTATTAAATTTGGGGGCCCCAGTGGCCTGCAACCCCCTTTCGAATGATTTATTTTAAGGGCCCCCTGCTTTTTTTTAAGAGCCATTGGCCCCAGGACTCCCGCTATTTCCAAGTCTGCTAACACGTACCTTTTTTGTCTTTGGCCCAAAAAGTTGAAACGAAAAATAACGCCAGGTGTTTGGGTTGGAATTTTCGCCGCCATCTTAGGGGCTGCCGCCAGCGCCCCTAGCCCAGTATAAGCGATTTGCGCACTATCCTAACTTTTAAAATCGCGCAATTTAGGCTTAGGTCTCTTATAACTGAAACGCGCCGCGCGTGCAAAACAAATTTTTCGCGTCTTCACGCTTTTACGTTGTTTTTCTGTCTCACCGACTTCTCACCAGGTGTCGCGGCGGACGCACGCTTTTCGATTTCCCGAAATTTCTTTATTTTATTAAAAATTAACCACTCAATATTTTTTTATGTGGTTTATACCAGAAATTTTAGTTTTTAAGGGGCTATAGGGCTATCTATCTGGTTAAAGCTTGACCGTTCCCCTTTAAGCGCCTGTTACACTGGTCACGTTTTTTCGTATGGTTACGTTTCGCTACCTACCACTCCATTTTATTTTATTTTCCAACTTGGGCGAATAAACCATATTTGAAAGGTTCCCAATACCTAGGTACCGTATCAAGTTTCCAAACAAAGAACAAATGCCGAATGATACGAAATCATCCCCTGGCCAGGTGGTAAGCTGCATTTTCCGATACGCTGATCGGAGTTGAGAGAAAAACTAACGGATGAAAGTGAAAGGGACCTAGTCAAATAGCGACGCGTAATTCGACTTTAGGGAGTTTTGAATTTAATTTAAAACGCTCGGTTGAATATTAGAAATGACCTCTCGGGTTTTAACTCCCTCGAGCCCGTTTCCTGAATTTTTTATTTTATTTTTCTCTTCTATTAAAGCCAGTCGATTGGAAACAAAAAGAAGACCGACCAAAAGAGGGCGAGAGGGGGTCCCGGAAGAAGTCGGGCCGCGGGTGCCCAAAATTTCATTGAAATTCCTCGTTAAAGAAAAAAGGCCCGACGATAGCGAGGAACATCCAAAACTCAATGAGCCGAGCGAGCTACGAGCGAAAAAAGGACGAAAAAGAGACAAGAAAATAGATTATATTAGAGAAGACTAAGAGCGTAAAAAGTAACGGTAATGGGGTATGCGAGACCCTGTTTTCCCCACCCCCGCCTTCGCCCCCGCCCACGTCGACGAGAAATAAAATTATATTTCTTCTTAATTAAATTTTTGCCAATCTAGAATAAAAATGGGGAAGGCGGAAATCATAAATGAAAATTGGGACCATTTAGGATATCAAATATTTTTCACCTACGTACTTTTCCAATAGCATTTTTGATTTTTGAAAAGAATTCGCATTGTGCAATTTTCTTTCTTCAAATTCCTTTATTTTAATACTACGTAGAATCTATTACCACGTAATTATAATACGTCACATATTCCATCCCAAAATAATAAGAAATAAATTTCCCTATATTCTTTGTATGGCGCTAAAAATTGTGGGTCACTATCCCCGGCAGTACTGGCCAGTATATTGTGAGAGTCTTAAGTGATGTCCGTAGTGATTGAGGGGTGGGATTTTGGAGACACAATCCTACATAATCCTCCCGACAACCTACATTCGTTTGATACTCTCCAGTTGTTAAGGCATTACGTGGATTTATATTATTTATCGAAGCTAATTCGCAAGATGGGAAAAAATTCCAATTTCATCAATCGATATTTTAAGTGGAATATTTACTAGGTCCCCGATCGGAATTTCGAATATTTATTTGTTATACTTTGATTTATTTAAAAACAATACCGATATAATATTATAAATAAGTGTAAAATAAAAATTACAGTTAATTATGATTACTAGTATTTTAGACGTAGCTAGGTCTACTAACCAACTATCAGCGACTAATAATCAAGGCGACTTTTAAAGTCATTAACTCAGGTGTCCGGGTTACAATACGTAGGAGAGTTGTGGCAAGCCCAGCATGCCACGAGAGCCAACAGCCCCCTACACTTATTATTACCGTTAACCTCGCAAAGTTTTTAGGGAAACGGGAAACCGAAGAAGTCGAGGAAAACTCCTTTAACTATGGAAAAAACTCGCAAACTCATCCTGGAAGGGGTGGTTCCGATTTTTGTCCTAGCGCCACAAGCTGGGACCGATCCCGGCTCCTTTAGCCACGAGGCGAAAGTGCTAAAAACTCGCTACTTTCTTAAACCCTTCATCAAAATATAATTCAGGTTTTCCCTTCTTAGAAATTGGCGCAGATCCAAACGCGAAAGTAGACAAAACACTGCCATTAGCAAGATCAAAAGGGTTTTTCGGGCTGGGGATAAAACCTCCCGAAACCCAAATAGCATCTTACTACGCTTTAGTAGTAACTATCCAGTTAGCAAAAAATATAAATCTAATATAAAAATGCATCAAACTTACACCCAAAATGAACACAAATTATATCTAGATAATCATACCTCAATTCTAGTGGGGTGACAGAGTGGTTAGCACTTTCGACTCGCAGCAAGCGGAGCCGGGTTCGATCTCAGCTTGACCACTGGGTTGAGTATGCAAATTATCTCACCACTGGTGCAAGGGGTTTCCCCCCGAGTTCTTCGGTTTCCCCTTCCCATGAAAACTTATAGAGCGAAACGATAATAATAAGAGTAGGGAACCGTTCCAGGGTTGGGAAAAAAACCAAAATCACAACTAGGGTTTTTTTTTGGTTTAAACCAAATAAACCTGATTTAAACCAGGTTTATTTAATATAAATCATGGTTTAATCCAGCCAACCCAGTGTTGGCTCACGTGGCAATATTGGCATGAAGGGCTTGACACCACCCTCCTACGTATTGTAACCCGGCTACCTGTTTAAAGGCATTAAAGGTCGATAGATGACTTGGGCTAAATTGGTTCCTTATAGTTGACTATTATTATTATTTTGTTTTTGACTGGCGTAGTAAGCCAATTTTCGCTGGTGTTAGTCCTTTGAATAACGAAATAAAAGTTTAACAATAATAACATTTTAAATGCTCGATTCAATCGGTGGTGCCTTAGGTTATGCTATTTTATTGGAGCCAAAAATTGGATTATATTTAATTTTTGTGGATCGCAATAGTACGACAATTGATCTAGTAATTTTACTTCTCCCAATGGTATTTAACCTATCCCAATGGTATTATTAGTATGTTTAATTATCGTCGGCTATGCTGTTTCTTGTATGAAATTTATAAATTCGCTAGGTTTAGACCATCAAAATGTTATTTCGATAATAGTAATCAGATGACGGGTTGACAATTAACCAACAACCTAATAATTAGCTTAATTCTTATAGTAATCGAAATTACTTAGCTGTAAGAGGTTTTTGAGTGACACAACGGGAGAGGGGGGTGGACGGGGGAGGCATTTCATTCCCCGCGAATATAAAACGAGCCAGGACAGCGCATAAATTCTTAAAACGTATTCCGATAAAATATTCCTACTTCACAAACAAGAATTTTTCCTTTTCATTTCCATCTCTCGCCTAATAACGGAAATGGAAGTTTTAAATTTCTTCCAAATTTAAATTCAGACCTTTCAAGAAGCCCGAGCCCGAAACAATGTCGATAAAAGGTTTCTTTTTACGCTTTATTTACGGCCAAGACTTTTGACTTCCTTTCCATCCGCACCCCACCCTTACACCCGACGGGAGGAAAATGCCAGAAATAAATCTTTCTTTTCTGGCCATGTAAATATTCCGTTCGCTTAAAAAAAAGAGTTGTTCCTAAGTTTTTTTTTGTGACGGGGTGGAAAAGTCTTATTTCGGCACCAGGGGTGCGAACGATGGCCGGAAATCACAAGCGCAACTTTTAGAAAGAAACTTTACTTCCGTTTTTCACCTATACGTTCAAACGTTTTGCGATTCACGAAATTTTTCGTCGTTGTTTGAACCTTTTCTTGAAGCTTAAAAAAATATCTAGGAATTTTTTCCTCCATCCGACTTTTTAGAAAGCAAATTTAGATATTTAAATTGAGTCTTCATTCAGCCTTCATTGAGAAAAGGATCAAAAGACCCAAAGTCAATAATATCTTTGCAAAAAGCGGGTTATTGCCTTTTTTCGAGTAAAATGATAAATCGAGTTTTTTGCCATTTCGATTTCGCAATAAATATTATTACTTACTTACAATAATTGGCGTTCGTGACTTCGACTTATTTTTAAATGGCTTTTAATTAACGTAAGAATTTAATTAAATCTTATAAATTCGTCAAAATTAGGTCCAATTTCTCTTAATTTTATTGGTCAACAACTGGCTCGCAATGAAATAAATGAAACTTCAGTTGCACTAAAAAGCGATTCGACTCTGCTAAAACTATCAAAGGCACGCAAAGATATCATACGTTTATACCAGTTAACAAAAACTACCTTGAAGCGGCCTTTCTTTCGGAAATTGAAAAGAAGGAATTAATTAAAATTTCTCGAAGTTTGGATTATTGTGAAATCGAAAACGAATCTGAAAAATTAGATTTTACAAAAGGGGAGTTCTTGGCCTCTGTCTACGACGGAAATTATTAGACAGTTCTGCGGAATTTGACGATGTTCTCGTTTTATTTATGTATCCTGCAGAGGTGACAAGTAGTTTATATTGGCCAAAGAAAAATGATAAATGTTGGGTTCCCACCGAAAATGTGTTATGCAAAGTGCAATGCCCTACACAAATCAAACAATGCAGAAATAAATATATCATAAAAGACGAAGATAAATTACACGTAGAAAAATGCTACTTAGTGTATTTGTCTAGTAAATAAATAATATCGTTAAATTTAAATAAATATGACCAATGTTATTTTCATGGTTAAGAATCTAATCGTTTTAACACGGGAGGGGTTAGATAAATATTTTTTTTTCTCAAAAACAAAAAATATTACCCTCGATTTTTTTGTTTTTAACTGTATTTTGTGTGGAGAATTCCGAAAAAAAATTAAAAAAAAAAAATAAAAAATAGCTATTTTCAGGGTCAAGGGTCAATTATTGAAACCCTGTTTTGTTGTAGGTTAAATTACTTATGGTGTCAAACCGAGTATTTTTTCGTATTCGGCTGCCCGTTACCTTTAAAATGATACCTTGTATGCCTTTTTACATCAACCAGAAGCTGAGAAAACTCAAGAGTTGTTTTAGGGGTCAAGGTCACTTTCGCGAAATGCCCCTATGCCGTATCTCAAAAACCGCTCGTCGGATCTCAACGAAACTTTCAAATCTGGGTTCTACGGCCAAAATAACCCTATGTACAAGTTTTCACGATAATTGGAGAAAGTAGGGTGGACAAGGTGGGTCACTCTGTCGTGGAATGACCCTCTGTTGGAGATAATTACTTTACACGGTGATCTATTTGCCAAGCTCAGAGTAAAGAGCGTGAAATGATAAAATCGTTTGCTTATCGATAGTCGAGGGGGTAGCCACTTGAAAAAAAAATTGTACACCAGATTTCGGATTTCCAAATATTTTCGATATTTCTTAAATATTTCCGGTATTTCTTATATATTTCCGATATTTCTCAAATATTTCCGATATTTCCCAAATATTTCCGGTATTTCTCAAATATTTCCGGTATTTCTCAAATATTTCCAGTATTTCTCAAATATTTCCAGTATTTCTCAAATATTTCCAGTATTTCTCAAATATTTCCAGTTTTTTTTCAATTATTTCCGGTATTTCTCAAATATTTCAGATATTTCTCAAATATTTCCGATAATTTTAATATTTCCGATATTTCTCAAAAATTTCCGATATTTCTCAAATATTTCCGATAATTTTAATATTTCTGATAATTTTAATATTTCCGATATTTCTCAAATATTTCCGATATTTCTCAAATATTTCCAATATTTCTTGTGGATCTCTAGATTTCCGGAAATAATTATTTTGATTTCTCGCTATTTGTACACCATATTTCTTAAGTGGCTACCCCCTCGTCGATAATTTATCTGATAAAATGTTCACAAGCTGCCATTTTGGGAAAACGTGTTTACCCTGGCTTCAACTAACTCGCCACCAGAGAATCGAAGTAAAATAACGTCTTAGTGTGACTCTTCTTAGTCTACTCTGAATTCTTAAAACATATTGTTCAAAACAGTTTAATTTATAATTTAATCGGTTAAATTTTATTTAAATTGCGAGTAAACACGAAATCATTATTCATTATGATTTTAATTTTGATTTAGGGCATAGATGGTAGTTTTATTTATTACTACATTTTAAATGGTTATTGGCTATTTGCCATAGTTAATTGCTAAATTTATTACGATTCATTAGTCGTTACGATCGAAAATAATTATTAAGTTATCAGTCAGTTCCTCATATACTCGGATAACAGTTAATAAATAATAAGAAATGGATTTGGCTTAAGTGGATAATAGTTTGTAAACTGATTACCTCGCAATTACTAATGCAATATCAAAAAGAAATCTAATGGATGGAAAAATCGAAAACGTCATGCGTTGTTATTTTTAATATTATGTCAAGCTACTAAATAACTTTTGATTGTTTGTTCTTAAATCTTTCTGTTATATAGTTAATTGTCCCTTTAAATTATTAAGTTCAGATATTAAAAGATCAGTTGATATGCAAACCAGATAGTTTAAATAATAGGCCTTTCTATAAAATAAACTACGATTGCTGAACTTGTTTTTATGTAACTCAATTGTCACCAAAAACGTAAAAGTTCAGTTCAGTTTATGCTTAAAAAGATGGTACCTCGTTAAATTTGCTCATGTCCAGGGCTTTTCGTAGTAAAACGTCATCGATACGTCACCCGTGACGCAGCAGCAACATCAAAACAAGAAGGTCAATGTTGCTTTATAGAAAGGCCTATTACCGTATATTTTAATTTGAACAGCTCAGATCGGTTACTTGGGATAATGTAACCTAATCTGAATAACTGATTATTTTCAGGAATCTGAAAAGTACAACCAACACTAGATGCGGCCGCGTTCACACTAGACACTTTGAAACCGTTTTTAAATGGTTTCGAAAGATAAAATTCAACATTTACGGTGTCAACTGTATTAAAAGCCATACGATAAATACATTCGACAGCAAAATTTTACATTAGCCGCGTTCACACTAGACACTTTGGAAACGTTTTAAAACGGTTTCGAAAGAACAAATTGTAAAATTTTGCCGTCAAATGTATTTTTTGTATGCCTATTAATACAGTTGACACCGAAAATTTTAAATTTTATCTTTCGAAACCGTTTTAAAACGTTTCCAAAGTGTCTAGTGTGAACGCGACTAATTTGATCTTTCGAAACCGTTTTAAAACGGTTCAAAAGTGTCTAGTGTGAACGCGGCTAAACGATTTGGGTACATTTGTCCGAATTTCATTCGTCCGAACGGTGGTACAAATGTCCGAATGCCGGAAAACAGGATCGTATGTCCGAAAACGTATTTCATTTGCCCGAAAAATTTATCACAACGTTTGTTCGAATAATCGTTTGTCCCGTTTTTCGAACATTAGGAATTGGTTGTTTTTTTAAATATTGTTAATATAAGAAAATAGTAACATTAACGTGAACCTAACCTAACCTAACCTAACCTAACCTAACCTACGCAATTCCCACTTACTATAGCGGCCAAAGGGAAAATGGACATAATAGGATAAAATTATTAGACATTATAATAAAAATCCGGACCAAAAAAACAGCAATAAAAATACTAATTTAGCGACAGAATTTGGACAAGTGATGCTACCGATTCGGACGAATGAAACAAACAAGTTGTCCAATTCAAACAATTGAAACATTTGTTATTTCGGCGGTTCGGACGAATGAAATTCGAACATTTGTTCCACCGTTCGGACGATTGAAATTCGAAAAAATGTACCTACACCGGCTAAACTGATTGGTTCGTTTCGCAACTTGCCTCGCAAACAATCGCGCGTACCAAGTAGCCTTTCCTCCGAAGCGTTATTCGGATTGTGGTCACAATCTTGTGATATGGTTGCTATGCGCATTGCTATTTCAAATTTAAATGCAGTTATTATCTCTAATCTTATTTGCTTTGTTCACAGTCTTTCAATTACGTGCTAGCGAAACACGCGAGTTAAAATTCTAAAATGAAAGTTCATTGTTGAAATAATTTTAAATTTGTTGTGCTCACCAACACCTCCAGATTTTTACATAACGTCGAGTAAAATGGTTTAGAAAATATAACGATAAAGAACCTTTGAGTTTGCTCTATTTATGAGCAATGGTTTAGAAAATATAACGATATTCAGGAGGTGGGGATTCAGTTACAACCAATATTCGGAAATGACATCACCTTCTATTTTTTTATTAGTGTGGTTATGTATTTATACTTAGAGAGGATAACTGTTGAGTCGGTCCATGAGCATGATGACGTTTTCCTCTAACACGACGGGGAGGGGGGAGGAAAAAGGTCACCGGCTCGGGCTTTAATCTCGTGCACGGGAAGACATCAATTTTAGGGAACCATCGAGATACCGAGCTGATTTAGTTTTTTAGGGAATGGAGCACGAGGGAGATTATAATAATAAATAACAATAATAATAATAAGAATAATCAGCTAGGCTAATACCCAAGGTAACGTTAAAAGGAACCACCTATGGACTGCAATGCAAAGGATTTAACGTTACATTTCGTATATACTAATCTCCACCACTCTCCCCCTATTCGGCTTTCCGTTGCTACGCAACTCGTTTTGAAATTTTTATATAGGCTTAGTTTCTCTTTCAGTGTAATTGACGGATTTTGAAATGACGTTTTAGCGCGCGACACTACAGACTTCTTTGCGTGCTTTTCTGACCATAACAGGTAGAGGTATTTTCACGCGCAAAATGAATTTTAAAAGCCGTCAATAGTCGGGAGCCAGCCTTCCCGCACGGTACTGACGAGTCCCAAATAGGACGAATCCGGTCTACCGTTGGAAATTCTGGCTATTTTATTTTATTTAATTTCGTTTTTCACTCGAAGATCTATTTGGTCCGAGTTTCGCGTCATTTTGATTGAGTGGATTACTCTATGGTCGTGACCTATTCTATGGTTATCATCTTTAGTCTTTAAAAGAATCATTAGTATACTTAATCTCAAAAGTGATAGGTCTGAAACACATTGTTGAGACTGAAGCATCACGTGTACTCTGTTTATATACACCCTGCTTATAGTAGACGTAGATAAGACGTGCTAATGTAGTTAGAATAATGAATAAAATGGTGAAAATGTTGACTGTCGTCGGCGTACTCAATTCAACGAACTTAGTTTCAACAAGACCTTTCACTTAAGGCATTTTGAGCGCCCCACCCCGCCTGGCCCGATGCCTTTAGCCTTCTTTAACGCTGACGTATATCTAACAATCTTACATCTATAAATATACGAACGGTAATTTCAAATTTCAAGCAGAGAATTTACATATCTTTAAAATTAAAACGATAATATTTCCACGCGGGGCTTAAGAGGAAAAAAATGGAAAAATATCCGGTTAAAAATAAAATAAAAGTACTTTGGTCTAAGAAGAAATTGGAGCGTCAGAAAGTCAGTCCCTCTGGTGGCGACACATCAAACTCGTTAAACGCATTTTTCGCGAATATTTAATGGGCCAGCCTCGACGGTAAAAATGTAAAAACCGGCGTCGTCAGAGCCAGGGAATGGAAACTGATCTTAAAAAAATATAATATTTTTTCCCTTTAAATAAAAAAATCTTTAATTCTTTCCCCACGGACTCCGGAGCCGGCTTATTTTCCTTCTTAATAACCCCAAACCTTCGCCGAAAGAACGGCCCGACACAAAACGCCACCATGTTTATATTAAACGGTAATAAATTTCGAGAAACTATCCCAAACACTTTTAAGAGTATAAAATATTTCAATCCAACACAGTCAAAAATATCTAATACGTGACGCGTTTTATAACCTTTTCTTAAAAGCGCAAGAAGTTTATTTAAAATTTATGACTTTTTAAATATAAAGTTTCCTATACACAATCGCCGCACTAGCGCCCTCTCGTTTCGGACGGCGAAGAATTTTTATATTTTTTTTCGGAAATAGATTCTTGAGGGAATACAGCAGCGACCCTACTTCAAGTTTATTTCTTAAAAACAGGGTTTTTCACTTAAGTTGGATTGAAAAATCTTTATTTTCCAATACTATGCCTGGTGTGCCCTGTACTATACCGTCCTATATATATATATATATAGATAGATATAGTATATATAGTAATATATATAGTATATATATATATATATATATAACATAGCGAGGGAAGTCCCGGTAAAAATAGGACATCGTAGAAGACCAAAAAATATATGATTTATAAAAGAAATACAACGTTCCTTCCCGCGTTCCTAAAAGCATTATATATTTTAGAAGTTTTTGCTCTATTTTTTACGCTTTAAAAGGTTTTGTTACCCCTAAATAGTACTCCACTAAAAAAAAATAATGGATTTTCTGTTTCAAAAAATATCTATAACGCGACCCATACGGTTTGGTGAATGAAATTGTCGGTTTGCACGAAATATGAAAGAACGAATTTTATTTTACAAACGCAGAAAATTTCATAAAAATAGGTTAAGTGGTTAATTAGTGATGATAAGTTAAATTCGAAGATGGTGGAAAACCAAATTTTTAAACATAATATTTTTAAAGTAATTTTGCCCCTGCTGACCTAGGGGCAACAAACACAAGGAGAACGCAGCCTAGCCTTTAAACACGCTAACGCAGTATTGTGTACAAATTTCATTGGATGAGCCTTTACACTGAACATTTTACGGGCGGGGGGGAAGACAATTTCCGAATTTCCCCCTTCCGACGGCAGCAGGCGCTAGAGCGTCTAACCAATGAAAATTGTACACAAGAAAATAGACGACTTTTGACGGGTTGCGTTCTCCTTGCGTGGGGTGCTGTGTTTGTTGCTCCTAGCTGCTGACGTACTTACATACTAATAATTTATTTTAAAGCTAGCATGTGGAAGGAAATCTTCCGGACAACGGTAGACCACTTCTACTCTTCGTTTGCGGCTTTTGACGTCAGAAGAGGAGGCAATATCGCTTTTGCTGCAAATATTTTGGGATTTCATTTTGAACTGAAAATTATCGCAATTTATCAGAATTGTAACTCAAAGGTGACATATTTTGGTGCAGACCTTATAATATGAAACCTATATTCCTTAAGATTGGTTTTTATTGGATTTTTAAAAATTCCACTTCATTAACTAAGTTAATGAAACACCGCCGGCTGAATAATACATTAAAAGAGTCGAGATATAACTTCGGTTTTCATCAAGAACGTTTTTAGATTATTGGGAACGTACAAGTGGACTGGAATTCGCTATAAAAATTGAAACAGTAACTCCATTTTTAGAGGATTTGTTTTAAAATAATTTTTAATTATCTCGATAACCGTTAAATACAGTTTTATTCAAATTTGCACTAACTAATTTATAGTTAAATTGGACTTTACCGTAGTTAATTAAACGCATTTTATCGCGAGATAAAAAGTCATTTATATTTCGTTAAAGATACTAGTCTTCTTTTGAGATCAAGCTAGCGAGCTACGTTCTCAATAACCTAAACACGTTCTTGGTTTCATCTATAATTAGGTGGTAATTAGGAATGTTACCAGCGTCTTTGTTTGAATAAATTGGAGTTTGTTACGAAATATTCAACCGGAATCTTGTGAAATTTAAATATTTTATAAGATAGATTTTACCAAAGAATATAAAGCCCCAGGAATGGAAGGTGTAGCTCCGTCTAGTGGAACTTTTGCGCCTCTCGTTTTTAAAGAGAGACCGGGTTGCGTTAACCGTTTCCGGTTACTCTGATTTGCTTTGCCGGAAGTTTCTAGCTCGGCCAAAACACGCGGCCAATAATATCAATCCTTCCATTCCTGGTGCTTCATATTCTTTGATTTTACTATAGTATAATAATAATAATATTTGACTATCGTATGGCCAAAAATGGCTAAAAAATGGGTCAAGTTCATAATGAACATTTAATGGTATAAAACTCAACTTACTTTGTTCAGAATCTTACAATTTTTTATATTAAAGATTAAATTTCCGAGCCTAAGAAATACGAATTAACTTTAAATATTGATATTTTACGGATACTTTCAATGAGGTTTTCTATGTTAATAATAACCGTATTTATTTTTTTACTAATATTAAATTTTAAATATTAAGTTTCTACAGTACAAATTTCGAGTAAATGAGACATAGTCGTAATGCAGGCTAGCAGCGCCACCACACGTACGCGCGAAATGCATTGTGATTCTTCGCTTTCTTTTCGGCCCTTCGACTTACAGAGGCTAAAATCGCGGATCCTCCGTTAACCTAAACTGCCGTGATTTGCACAAAGGCATTAACGACCATTTTTGACTTTTAATGTTTTAGTTTTATCTGGGTAAGTTGGTGGTGCTGATTCTGAATCTGAAATTAGTTTGTTTCTAGCCCTCTTAGGTTTTAAGATATACGCTTGTCACAAAAGCATTATTTCGGTACTTTCACGGAACTACTTCGCAAATAGGCATTAAGCGCCATCCTTTACTTAGCACAAAAGCATTTTATGGGTTTATACAATCAGTATTAAATGCTTTTGCGCGAATAATTTAAGTAATATGAGATTAACTTTAAATAATTTGCGCAAAAGCATTATTGCCTTTGTGAACATTTAAAACTCAAAAAACACCATGCACATCGGAATTTAACTTAAAAAGCGGGATAAAGGAACCGCTAGTTTCATTTAGGAACTATAAATTTAAAAAGAGCAGAAAAAATACTTCTAGAAAGGATATTTTCCAGAAAATTCTGAGGGAAAGTTTTTCATTGATAAAAAAAAGCAACAAAACTGAGTTTTTCTTATAATGACGATTTGGTCGTTAATGCCTTTGTGCAAATCACGGCAGTAAATTAGTGTTGTAAGTCGGAAAATTTTCCAGAAAATGACCGTTGCCTTTTTTCCGGAAAATATTCCGTATTTTTCCGAAAAAAAAATAAAAAAAGTTTCCATTCCATGATTAGTCTAATATATTGTTTGCAAATTTAAATAAAGCGGAATTTTCACCTCATTTTTTCGAATCTGAAAGTAAAACTAAACATCTAGACTAGTTTAAACTGATTAACAATGTAACACTATTAATGTTTTAAAGTATGTTATATCGATAAAAAGTTAAAAACATTAAAAACCCTTAAAAAGTAATTTATGTTTCAATTTTTTATTTTTCGGATTACTTAAAATTTTAAGCATTTTATTTTTCCGGAAAATTAACAACACTAACCTAAATACATCCCAACCTCAAATACGAAGTTCGGCTGCCGTATTTCTAGCGCAATGCAGTGGATTTCGGGAAAGAGCGCGCTTTAAATATGGCAAAGGGTAAATTTGATCAGATTTACGAAATTAAACGGATGCGGGTCCCAAAGCGATAGAATGAGATAAAAAAATGCGCGTTTAATTAAACCGATATACGCGCAATGTATTTTTTCGTCCTTGTCCCGAAGCAAATTATTTCTTGGCGCGAATTCCAGAGGGGGCTAAAAACCTATTTGCGAAAGGAAGTCGCCGCGAGCAATGAGATGTAAGGGCAAATAATTAGTAGCTCCAGAAAAATATCTCTCTCATCTATAGGGAGCGCTGCCGGAAAAACCTATTTCAGGGGGGAAATCTATAAGTTCCTCATTTTGTCCGTTATACAATCTTCGCGGGTAAAAACCGTTTTTTTTCGACTAATTATATTTTTCACGCTAATTAATTTAAGCTATTATAGCGGAATCTATAAGCGTCGGGTCCTTTAACGTCTCCCACAGCGCTTCTGCGCGTGTAGGTTTGATCGTCGCGTAAGCTTTCAAAAGCAGGCCTTAATATTGATTTGGAGCGACTGGGAATAGGATACTCAAATCTTGGGAAAAAGCATTATCATGTTCGCGTTAGGGCCAATAAAGAGACCCTTTGCGCGTGACGTCAGTGAACGCGGTTGGACGGGCGACATTGTTTTATTCAACGGAAGCCTCTCTGAGTTTAATTAATAGACTGTATCTATCCCAACTCGCTATCTAAAGGCTTCAATGTCTACGGAATTTTAGATTCCTTTGTCCGCCGAAATTCTATAAAATCCGATTCCTTATTACCTTAATTCCCAGTTCAAAGGTAAAATATTGTAATTCCATCAGACCGAACTTATAACTAAGTTTCAAATGCAAAGGAAATTCAGGGAAAAATAAAAATTAATTACTAAAAAGTCTACAGAATCCTTTGAAAACATCGGGTCGAATTTCAACTAGCTTCTCATCTAACCTCACCCCCCAAATTCAAACATTTATGTGACCCTTTAAGTATTTAAAAACCATGATCAATAATAATCAGCTAGGCTAATACTCGAGGGACCAACACGTGAGCCAAAATCTCCTTACACTCACTAATACCGTTAGGCCAAGCGCTCACAGCTCTTCGTAACGTCTCCGTCTTACCTTCCACAAGCCTTTACTTCGTAACGGAGACAATGCCTTGTGGAAGGCAGGACGGATACGAAACGGAGAGCCACTGGGCGCCTAGCCTTAACCTCACAAAGTTTTATGGAAAGGGGAAAATAACTTACAAATTCAACATAGGAGTGGTTCCGAGTTTTCACCCAGTGCCGCAAGCTGGGATCGAACCAAGCTCCTTTTGCTGCGAGGAGAAAGTGCTAACTACTCCGCCACCCATCCGTATTGCCTAGGTAGTTTTCACTTTTTTAATTTGGTTTATATCTATAAGGCATTTTAGAATCTAAAGCCGAGTGCAATATCGTAAATACCAATTTAAAAAAAATGGTGTGGCGTAAAACCCTGTAAAAGGGTTTTGAAACTTTGAAAGAGGTTTAAAGTTTGTTCCTTATTGAATAAGTCCGCAGAGCCAAAAAGAGTTTGCGTCTGAAAGTGTTGGGGCTCTAGATAAGGTTTAACGACCCCTAATTAGCAAAGTTTTTGAAGCTCGCCAAAACATTCGTTAAAGCTATTCATATATGGAAATAATTTTGTGCTTTAAAATAACTGCGATTTAAATTATTAGTAACGCGCTAAGCACTTTTTTCAAAGTAGGTCTTTCGATTTATATCAATTTTAATCCAACTGCCTATTTAATTTAATTTAATTATTTTATTTTATTTAATTATAATTAATAATAATAACAACAAGGCACTACCCAAGTCATCTAGCGACTTATAATGCCTTAAATAGGTGGCCAGGTTACAATGCGTAGGAGGGTGGTGGCAAGTCTTTCATGCCACGTGAGCCAACAGCTCCTTACACTAACTATTACCGTTAAGCTCTACAAGTTTTTATGGGAAGTGGAAACCGAAGAACCCGGGGTAAACCCCTTTATTCAGTGAGGAGATAACTTGCAAACTCTACACAAAAGGAGTGGTTGGCTCCTCTCGCTGCGAGGCGAAAGTGCTAACCACTCCGCCACCCCACGAGTTCATCGGTTCCTGTGGTTTGAAGGGCTTTCCACGCATTGTAACCCGGTTAATTAAATTTCGCTCGATGACTTGGGCTAAGGTGCTGCTAGCTAATTATTTTTATTACTATGAAACTGTAAAAACAATGTTTATGTAGAAATTTACATTCAAAGTAAACCAAATATTAAGGAGTAATAATTAAACTTAAATTAGATTAATTCCAATTTTAAAATCAATAAAAGAAAAGTCGTTTTTTTTAAAATAAATCCCCGATTTGTGGGGAATATATTTTTGAAAGTAGGTGGAAACTAATATTATTGCTAATAATTGTTCAGCATAGGGAAAATCGGCAAAATGATATTCCAAACAAAAGCATTTGGCCTTGGAGAGTGTCCTCAGGGGAGAATCTAATACCCATGGCCATTTGGCAGGGGAGGGGAATAAAGCCCCTTGACCCCGAACGCCCTCCAAATGGCCGTTATCCGATCTGAGAACGCCCATCAACCGAAATTCGATTATCTCGGCAAACCGGCGCGCCGCCCAGCGCCCAAACCGGGAAAAATTGGAAGCGAAATCTAATTATAGATCCTCTATTTTTGCTTTTAATCTCTTTTAAAACCGCGTCAAACCGTGTGGGGCTCCGCACCCCTGGCCACCCAAGCCCTCGTCGTTAATCCCATAGTTTTAAAAGCATCTCTGTTTACTCGGAGAATTAGCCCCCCCCCCCCTCAAACCCAGCGAGGTCCCGTACGGATAAAATTCCAAATTTCAAAGTTTTAGGGTGTGGGCCCCGTATTTTACCGCTTTTAAACCATCTTTTAAAGAACGCAAACTTAACCCTCTTCCCTTCATCGTTCGTAACTGTCCATTGACCGGTACAGCGGGCCAAAAATTAGTAATATGGAAAGTAGAGTCGAGTAGAAAACGCGTCGATACGCTATACGGCGCTAATGGCCCGAGCATTACAACGCGAACAATATTACGCGTTGCGACCTCTTTCGGAGGCATCTTCGTGTAAATACGGTACCATCATTAGCTCGCCCTCGTGCGCCCCCCCCCCCTTACGCCCTGAATACTCCCCTTCCGAATATTCAACTTTCCGGAAAATCCCTGACTAGCGTGAAACCCCCTGTAATACCTTTTGTATTTTAATACTCTAGCTTCTTCATTATTCCCGCGCGAGAGATATCGGAGGGTTTACGCCACGGAGATAGCGGAGAGGGGGAACGCCGAAGGGGGGGCGGATACTAGGTATCTTTATGGATTTGCCAACAAAACGCTCCGCCATCCATTTTCACGCTTTGAGGATGGGCTTGGAGCGAGGATGAGCTCGCGGTGGACTCGGGGAAGCTGTTTCGAGAGAGAAGCAAGATGGAGAGGAGCTAGGCTCCTCCTTAATCGTCTTTTGGATTTGTGTAAAACGATCAAAAGCAGACAAGCGGGCTTCGGGAAATTCATTTCCGGAACGACGGCATTTCGGAACGAACACTCTAACATTCCGCTATAGATTTTAATATTATAAAGACCTTCAGAATACCGTTGGCGCGGTGTTAACAAGGAGAACGTTCTTATTTTGCTTCTCAAAAAAATAGGGAAATGAAAAGTTACGGCGTGACATCGATTGGCTGGCTGGCTCTTTACATAACGAAAACTAACTCTAATTCAGTAATCGGTTTTTTTAAGGTTTTTTTAAGTTGTACAGAGATTAAATATAGCAGTCATATTGTCGAGGAATTGATGATTTAAAAAAAAACTTAATTTAATCGTATTTTATTTTTGTGATATTTCTCATTTTCCAAAACGAAATATTTAATCGTATTTAATTTTTAAGATATTTCTCACTTTCCAAAACGAAAAATTTTATCGGATTTTATTTTTAAGATATTTCTCACTTTCCAAAACGAAAAATTTAATCGTATTTAATTTTTAAGATATTTCTCATTTTCCAAAACGAAAAATTTTATCGTATTTTATTTTTAAGATATTTCTCATTTTCCAAAACGAAAAATTTAATCGTAGTTTATTTTTAAGATATTTCTCACTTTCCAAAACGAAAAATTTTATCGGATTTTATTTTTAAGATATTTCTCACTTTCCAAAACGAAAAATTTAATCGTATTTAATTTTTAAGATATTTCTCATTTTCCAAAACGAAAAATTTTATCGTATTTTATTTTTAAGATATTTCTCATTTTCCAAAACGAAAATTTTATCGTATTTTATTTTTAAGATATTTCTCATTTTCCAAAACGAAAATTTTATCGTATTTTATTTTTAAGATATTTCTCACTTTCCAAAACGAAAAATTTAATCGTATTTAATTTTTAAGATATTTATCATTTTCCAAAACGAAAAATTTAATCGTATTTTATTTTTAAGATATTTATCACTTTCCATAAACGAAAAATTTTATCGTATTTTATTTTTAAGATATTTCTCATTTTCCAAAACGAAAATTTTATCGTATTTTATTTTTAAGATATTTCTCATTTTCCAAAACGAAAAATTTTATCGTATTTTATTTTTAAGATATTTCTCATTTTCCAAAACGAAAATTTTATCGTATTTTATTTTTAAGATATTTCTCATTTTCCAAAACGAAAATTTTATCGTATTTTATTTTTAAGATATTTCTCACTTTCCAAAACGAAAAATTTAATCGTATTTAATTTTTAAGATATTTATCATTTTCCAAAACGAAAATTTTATCGTATTTTATTTTTAAGATATTTCTCATTTTCCAAAACGAAAAATTTTATCGTATTTTATTTTTAAGATATTTCTCATTTTCCAAAACGAAAATTTTATCGTATTTTATTTTTAAGATATTTCTCACTTTCCAAAACGAAAAATTTAATCGTATTTAATTTTTAAGATATTTCTCATTTTCCAAAACGAAAATTTTATCGTATTTTATTTTTAAGATATTTATCATTTTCCAAAACGAAAATTTTATCGTATTTTATTTTTAAGATATTTCTCATTTTCCAAAACGAAAATTTTATCGGATTTTATTTTTAAGATATTTCTCACTTTCCAAAACGAAAAATTTAATCGTATTTAATTTTTAAGATATTTCTCATTTTCCAAAACGAAAAATTTTATCGTATTTTATTTTTAAGATATTTCTCACTTTCCAAAACGAAAAATTTTATCGTATTTTATTTTTAAGATATTTCTCACTTTCCAAAACGAAAAATTTAATCGTATTTAATTTTTAAGATATTTCTCATTTTCCAAAACGAAAAATTTAATCGTATTTTATTTTTAAGATATTTATCACTTTCCATAAACGAAAAATTTAATCGTATTTTATTTTTAAGATATTTCTCATTTTCCAAAACGAAAATAATGTGGCGTGTCCTAGGACAACTTAAATTTTTTTTGGAATTTTATATTTGCTTTTTAAAATTATCAAGTCTAATCAACTTATCTAATTAACTAATATTTGTGTATAAGCATAATTACTATATTTAGTCTTATTTCATAAATTATTAAAATTTACCCGGTTGGAATTACAACTAAACAAACAACTTAAACAAAATTTTAATTATTTAAATACAGCACCGTATACATTTAAAGTTATCAATGAAAAAAAAAACTGTAAAGGCTTTAGAAAATAAATTATAAACTAAATTTACCATTACATGAAGTTGATTATTAAATATAAGAGGAATTTAAAATTAAGGTACAAGAGGATGTGACGATACCGTATTTCAAAAACTTGGAATCGTAAATTAAAACCCGCAAAAAATTCGTAATTGCAAAAAAACAGAGCGTTTGGACAAGCCATTATGTCCATCGAGTTCTTAATTTAGCGCGTAATAGTTAAGAGTATACAAATTTCATCCACGCGTTACTGAGTAACCCCAGTTGAGAGCCGCGAAGAGAATGGCAAATTATATGGCCAAAACAATTAGCGAGAGCTCTATTTATAAGAGGGACAGCCCTCGAGGCTTTAAAATAGTTTCCTATTAAAATAGTGGCGTTCAAATGCTCGAAACGGTTAATGGCACGGAAAATGGCCCTCCTCGACGACGAAGGAAACGCTACCGGACGATGCCATTGTTATTGCCCTCAAAGGTGGTCGCGCAGTGTTACCAGGCGACCGCGCGGATTTTTACTATAGTCGAGAAAAGGGCGCCTAGTGTAGCGACGCGGCGTAAACTTAAAGAGCCGAGAAAAAGACGCGTCTCGATTAGTTTTAAGCGTAATAATAATTAACCGGATTTTAAATAGCGGATTTATTTTATCGTAGTCATTATTAGTTACTCGTTGGGGAATAATTTCATTCGTCTCTTTACGTTGCGAAAAAGTCAACGTAATTACGGTAATTAAAACGAAATGAAACTAGGGTATAAATATAGATGGCGTTGCTTCTAGCTTGGGAAACTAATTAAGGCAATTTTTTAATGGTAAAATAAAACGGTAAAAAGCCATTTCGTTTTCCGTTGGTCGTGATTAAACGAACCTTGATATTGGATCATTTTTTCCCTCGACTAAGTGCCACTTTAAAACTGTAAAATTTTAAATTCTCCAATTAATAATTTCACCGACGTTGTTGACTGCTATACTATCTATTCCACATTTTTGGGCAGAAAATATAGCTTTCAATTTAAGTTTTAGAATTGATTCAAAATTTCAATTCAAGTTAGCCTCCTAATTTCAAAATCGATTGAGTTACTTAATGCGAAATCGCGTATAGACTTGACTAATTACTAATTTCAATAATTAATGCGCTATTATAAATAACTTATTTGAAACACGCTCTTAAGATTATGAATAGGTAACTAAACAGTCACCAAGTGAAATACTATACTTTAATTTTAAATATGTAATCAAAAACATTTATTAATCTAATTAAAATATATCTTGTAATATATTAATTGACTAAATAAATGTTATTGTAATATAGCTTGGAAATTATTAATTGACAAAATAAATGTAATAAAATAAAACTTATAATGTATTAGTGGACAAAATGAATGTAAATAAAATATAACTTGTAAGATATTAATTGCGCAAATAAACGTAATTAAAAGTATTTTGTAAGATATTAATTGCGCAAATAAACGTAATCAATAGTATCTTGTAAGATATTAATTGCGCAAATAAACGTAATTCATAGTATCTTGTAAGATATTAATTGCGCAACTAAACATAATTGAAAGTATCTTGTGCTGTGGGATATTAGTAGACAAAATTAATGTAAATAAAATATAAATTGTGGGATATTAGTAGACAAAATTCATATAATTAAAATATAACTTGTGGGATATTAGTAGACAAAATTCATATAATTAAAATATAGTTTGTGTGATATTAGTAGACAAAATTCATATAATTAAAATATAGTTTGTGGGATATTAGTAGACAAAATTAATGTAAATAAAATATAACTTGTGGGATATTAGTAGACAAAATTCATATAATTAAAATATAGTTTGTGTGATATTAGTAGACAAAATTCATATAATTAAAATATAGTTTGTGTGATATTAGTAGACAAAATTAATGTAATTAAAATAAAACTTGTCAGATAGTAATTGCGCAAATAAAAGTAATTAAAAGTATCTTGTAAGATATGAATTGCGCAAATAAACGTACTTAAAAGTATCTTGAAAGATATGAATTGCGCAAATAAACGTACTTAAAAGTATCTCTTAAGATATTAATTGCGCAAATAAACGTAATTAAAATACTACTTTTGACAACACAAATTTAATTAAAAAATAATCCTTATCGCGAAAATATTGGTACTTAACAAAAGTAGAAATCAAATAAATAAATGAGTGAGTTGTATAACGCAAGTACACTTCAAACGAATATCGTGAGAGGTCCGAAGAAAGGGAATAAGGTTACAACTCGAATTGAGAGATTTGAAAGTAATTAAAAGAAAATTATTGAAAAGGAGAGGTACAGTCAACTATCAACAAGTTGCTCTTTAAAAAAAACAGGCTCTCGTAAGAGGAAAGACGAGCGCGGATGGGAAAGATATCTCTCAGGAGGAACCGGACGCGATAGGAAGA
The DNA here is from genome assembly GCF_980474605.1 of Leiobunum rupestre. Taxonomy (NCBI): domain Eukaryota; kingdom Metazoa; phylum Arthropoda; class Arachnida; order Opiliones; family Sclerosomatidae; genus Leiobunum; species Leiobunum rupestre. Next base: position 49,738,434 of record NC_143387.1, on the reverse strand, counting down.
AACTGAAAACACCGCTAAATAAAAGTCTGAGATTACGAAAGGTAATAAATAGCGCTTACCTATGGCGATAGACAGAAGCCAGATAAGCAATAACCGACCGACCTTTTCCGACTTCATAACGACGAAGAAATTTTCGAAAAGTAAAATAACGCGCTTGGCCAAAAAAATTGAAACAAAGAACCCCGAAAAAAAGTTGGTAAGTTCGCGGAACTGGCCTTAGCTAATAGTCGAGCCGCATTCACGTCGCTAGTGTAGTGATGGAGCGGGAATTCATTTGAATGGAAAGAGCCGACGACGAGAGGAAGAGAGAACGAAGAAGCGCGCTCGCCCGAACAAGAGCCTCTCTCAAGAATGAACGCTACGGAATCTTTCGAATGTCTTTTAGCTGGGACCAACTCCGGCGGGCCTTCCTGCGGGTGGGGAACTAGCGCCGCCACCGACGCTTTCCAAAAGGGGGATAGAGCGAACGCCCCCACTCCGGACTACCACCGCCATTTCCTCAGCTTCCAGTTGCCATGGAAACCACCTAGCAACCGCATCCGACGTCATGGCTGGCTAGCGAGCATCATCACCTCAACCTCCGTCTCTCGCTCCTCTCTCTCCGGCGCGAGTCCCTCGGACCAGATCGGCCTCTCTTTCATCCCCATCTTCTCTTTGCCTCCAATGGGTTCCCCTTTATCTTAGGCTTCCTAGCCAAGAATGTCGGAAAGCGGCAAAAAATGAGAGGGGTGCGTCAAGCCCTCGCCTCGCACTCGCCCGCCCAACCTACTCTCCTAGTATATATACACACACTAGGATGAACCGTAAGAAAGATAAAAACTGGGCAAAAAGCGAAGGAATTAATGACTTCTTATAAGGGGGACCCCGGGATAACCCATAAATGGAACGCTACATAAAAGAAGAGTTTTCTTTTTATAATAGACTGATTGAAAAGTGTAATAGAGCGTAAATGAAGGGACCGATAATCGGTGATGTTTATAGCGAAACGTCTAATTGGCATCGTCAACCGTATATTTAAATCAGAGTTGTTTTTTTTTAAATGGACAAATTTAAAAAAAAATGGTTTTACCGCAATGAAATATTAACCTAGTACAATTTTCAAATAGGTATAAACGTTGCCTGTTGGCAATTAAGGGTCATAGGGTCATATGTAATCAATAGTGGTTTCTATAAAATAAAGTCCCATTCGCACTATCCAACTTTAGTCAGCTGACAAGCCGCGCGATTTTCGTCAGCGAAGCTAACGACTTCGAATCGGAACGGTAGGCGATTAAAGTCGGGCTGACTAGCGAGTCGGAAAGCAGCGGCCAATAGGGGACGCCATTGCAATCACATGTTGTAGTGCTCGGCCCGAAAACCCACGCTTTCAAAAAATCGACTATATTTAGTGCATCGCGATTGCTACGGTTTAAAACCGAATTTTCAAATAAACGGTGAGTAAAAATATCAAATTTAATTAAAATAAACAAAATATTAATTAATCATCTGTTTTATTATCTAGAACATTTCTAGCAGACAGCTTCCTGTGATGGCAAACGTACGAATGAAGTTAACGGTAATAGTTAGTGTAGGGAGCTGTTGGCTCGCGTGGCATGATGGGCTTGTCACCACCCTCCTATGCGCTTTGTAATCTGGCCACCAGAATTAATGTCTTTAAAATTCGCTTGATGACTTAGGTCTAAGGTGGTGCGCAAACTGACCTAACAAGTCGGACTGATTTGGTCAACTGACTAAAGTTGGATATATTGCTCTCGCGTCACAAGACCCAGCTTTATTAATATATTTTTCCCACGCGCGATTTGCACGCGCGCTAGAAAAACTTTTAGCGATATCAGAACCGAGAGAGCAGAGGCGTACCGACCCGGATTAAGGGGTCGAATATTTAACCGGGCGCCAAGCTGCCTATCATGTGGGGGGGGGGGGGGGCAAAACACTCTTATCTTTTGATGTCCAATTGTAACTTTAACCAGTGATAATTCTGATTCAATAGAATTTTAATAATTTTATATAGGGGGGGGGGGTTGCCATTTTGAAACTTTTTAACCGGGTGCCATATACCTTCGGTACACCACTGGCTTTTCTTCCGGGAAACCACAAGGTACATTTTCTCTGTACACCTGAATAGTTCTGCTTCAAACAAACGCTATGTTTATATTTAAGAATTTTAAAATGTTGTTAAAACAAACTGAAATGAATTAAAAAACCAATTTCATTTATTTCTCATTGGTTTTGATTCTACCGTATTTTGAATGATGAGTAAATAGTTTTTAAATTTTCGTAAGCAAACTTCACCAATATAAACCCCCACCACGTGTAAATAATATTAATAATTTAAATATTCATACGCCAAAATTAAACATACAATAGATGAAAATATTGTTGGAAGGAGATTAGTAATCTCGAAAATTGTGAAATATTTATAGAAAATGTTTCCCGATTAGAAACAAAAACTGGGAATTTCGAGAAAAGATAACATCTGACGTCATTAACATTTTCGGGGATAAAGCAAACTATTCGGGTACCTCTCAAACTTCTCAACAAGTTCGCTTTCCCTTTAAAATCCGCGCCGGGGCCTGAAAGTCAACAGTCTAGCTTCTCATAAACCTTGCTCAAACAACGGAAAATACTTCAGCCAACCAAGCGGCGCCTACAATTTTCGAAGGGATATTTTGGTAAGTCAACCGACTGGGCCAACGTCCGTTCCACCGTCACAATGAAGCTCGAACAAAGATTCAGTTCATTAAACGGAGCTCAAAGTGAGGGAACCTTGAAGACCAGGGGGAAAAGAGAATTTGGAATAATAACTCGCCCTCGACGCCCTCAAACTATAAAGTTTGGCTTCCCGCCCTTACATAGACTCCGCAATAACAAACCCTTTAAAAAGAAAATATATTATTTTTCTTCCCAGAGAAAATGGGAAAATGGGAAAATGGGAAAACGGAACTAAAGAGATCCGTTAAAAAGCTAATCCCAAGCGAACCGATTCTTAGTTTTGGAAGGAAATCAGATTTTTGTCGAAGATATTTACATTTGTTTGTTACGAGATATTGAAATATGGAATTCAATACGTAATGCATTCACCCTACCTGAAATACAAAACCTTTTACTATCGCGTTGAACAATGAATTTTGTCAAGAGGCGGAACCTTGCAAACTGAAACGTGATCCGCGTCCAATTCGTAGAGTCGAATTACCGTATTATAACGTTCCTTGTTTACTCGAAGCCCCCTAATGAACCATTAATTAAAATTAGTTTTAACAAAGATGTTCTGTTTATCCGTACTTTTGTGGAGAAATTCGTATAACAATTTGAAAGAGATAGAACAATAATATATTTTCTATTTTATTTTCGCTCTTAAGTCGATGGGAGGAAATACCAATTATCAAGATAAAGGCATTATTATAAGTTTATAATTAATAATATAAGTCTATAATTATTTCCATAAGTAGTCAAAATTATTTCTGATAGCTAGGAGTAACAAACACAGCATCAAACACAAGGATAACTCAACCCGTGGATTTTCTTGCGTACAGTTTTCATTGGTTAGACGCTTTAGCGCCTGCTGCCGTCGGAAGGGGAAAATTCGGAAATTGTCTCCCCCCCTTTCCGTAAAACGTTCAGCGTAAAAGTTCGTCAAATGAAATTTGTACACAACATTGCGTTAGCGTGTTTAAAGGCTAGCTGCGTTCTCCTTGTGTTTGTTGCTCCTAGCTAATAGCAATGCGTGGAGTTAAGTAGAATTGAAGTAGCTCTCAATGGAAATTCAGAACTTAGTCGAAACGTAATTATAATCTTACGGTAGGAATCATCGGATGTTTTAAATACTTTTGCCAATGTAATATATAGTGTTTATTTTAAGGCTTGTTTTATTTATCAAGAATACCATATATATATATATATAATTTAAAATTTTAAAATTGTTCAAAGTCATAGTTTTTGCTAAACTTATTTACTAAATAACACTGCTTTAATAAATATACATATTAACATATTTCAGTAGTGAAGTATCTTGTCTTCTAAAAGTATCTTAGTTAAATTAACATATATATATATGTTGCTAGAAGGGGTATCCGGTATTGCGCGGGGAACTGTACCTATTTGAGTAACTAAGGTAAGAACACCAGTGTGTATCTCAAAAAAAAAAAGATTAAGATACTCAACTTTATTCGATAGTCTGGAGCCGTCTGAGCTCGACTGGTCACTTGAATTTCTCGTTCGTTTAGTTGTTAATTTAGTAAAATCTATTGACGAACTTGTTTGTGGTTATGACTGAGAAGATACGCTCTCAACGAAGCCCAGTGTGGGGACATTTTAGGGTCGAAGACGGAATAATTAACTGCAAATATGGCGAGAGGTAAGTATTGTTAAGAAAGCATAATGACAAACAGAGGATATGTAGGCCGTTGGGCCACACTAGTTTTATCTCTTGTTTCCGTCGTTTTAAACGATTTACTATTTCACTGCACTCTGCAATACGCGCGACGTTTTTTAGCTGCAATCAAAGAAGGATAGTAGAGGAAATAATAAGGCTAAATTTTCAATGTGTCCATTAATTCGTTTGTAAATTCTTGGTGTTATTTGTCGTTTACTTAGGATTCCTGTTGTTTCGTTTAAACACAACCGTCGAATAACGTATCTAAGTGTTTATACGTTATAAAAAAAATGAAATTTAAATTTAGTGACAAGTATAAAATTCGCAATGGAGGAAAATATCAAGGAACTAGTAACCTTAAATACCATTTAGAAATGAAACACTTGGATAAAATCGGCGATCTGTGTATTGTGAAGGTAAAATTATGAATAATGTGTGCTCTGTAGACTATAACAGTTAATTATTGAAAGAATGGTTTTGTTACGAATAGCCCAGCGAAGTAGCCGTAAATTACGCCAGTGACTGCTTAATGCGTTGGGTTGTGGAACATCCGACATTTAAAGCCCTTCTTAAATCTACATGTCCCAAAAAGTCGGAAATTGCTGAATCAATTCCGCAATCTGCCAAAGTTTTAAGGACGAACTGAATGAGTTGCTACAAAGAGGAGTCGCTAAAAGCTTTGCACACGTGTAAGGTAAGTAACATTGGATTGGAAATTACTAATTAACTATATGACGTATATTTTAGCTAAAAAAGGAAATACCCTAAAATATAATAACACGCCATGTACAAGATTTTTAGCGACTTTCAATTCAGAGACAATACAAACCGTATAAGTACTTATCGGCTATTAAAATTAAGTATAGCGTCGCCGTTAAAACAAAACCACGTATCTTTTCGGTGGCCTTTTTGAGAAAAATGGATTTTTATTTTTGCAGGGACTTGTGAAATCACGTGTTAGGTTTTTACACGTGAGTTAATTTTATAGTTAAATAATTTCGTTTCAATATTGAATTTATGGGGATTTTAATTTTAAAATATTTTGCTAAAGGCGATTTTTTAGAGATACGTGGTTTTGCGTCATGGAGCTGAAAATAAGCAAGATACGTGGTTTTGCGTCATGGAGCTGAAAATAAGCAAGATACGTGCTTTTGCGCGAAATGCGTTGTGAATATCAAAGATACGTTTAAATGTTTTCTCGATTTAAAAATAGGAATTCAATTGCAACCTATTAATGTTTTTAATGTTATATATGTAAATTGGGATGTAGAATCTAAATGTGTCGATTTTTACAAAACCACGTATCTCAAGTTACGTGGTTTTGTTTTAACGGCGACGATATCTAAGGACTAATTTATATACTGTCGCTTACTTGTTAATTTGAGCCGGTGGTGATCTGAAGGTGAATTGAAGGTTTAATAAACAATTAATCATAGATAAAGTAAAACAGTTAATAATCGATTAAATCAAATTGGACACTTTTATAAACACATACCCACACAAGGGGGGGGGCGAGCAGTAGCTGCGCAGCTTTATAGGGAACTTAATAATATTAACATTATTAGTCTTATTTACATGTTTACATACATGGAAGCTAGATTACGTTAGTCCAGGTGGCGCTCATCAGGATGGCGTTGAGTTCCAACGGAGATTGGTGTGGTGACGGTGGCGCTCATCAGGATGGCGTTGAGTTCCAACGGAGATTGGTGTGGTGACGGTGGCGCTCATCAGGATGGCGTTGAGTTCCAACGGAGATTGGTGTGGTGACGGTGGCGCTCATCAGGATGGCGTTGAGTTCCAACGGAGATTGGTGTGGTGACGGTGGCGGTCATCAGGATGGCGTTGAGTTCCAACGGAGATTGGTGTGGTGACGGTGGCGCTCATCTGGATGGCGTTGAGTTCCAACGGAGATTGGTATGGTGACGGTGGCGGTCATCAGGATGGCGTTGAGTTCCATCAGAGATTGGTGTCGTGACGGTGACGCGAGAAATGGACACGCGGCCACGTTGGCTACGGATCCGAAGCCGTTTCTTTTCTCGGGATAACTTCTCGGAAAAGCCCGCACTCCGCGTCGTCGGGACTAGAACCCTAGTCCGACAATTTGCGCGCGAACCGCGGTGTCTTAACACCCGTCTTTTATTTTATTCTCTCAAGTCTCTCCTCGGTCGCACTTGTAAGAGCACTTTTAAAAAAAGTTTGAGTCCAGTTTAAATATGAGTGGGGTCACGTGGTCTCTTGGAATTGCATCCTTTTTGGACCAATCAAGACCCGTGCCCCTGGTAATCTCGGGACGAATCCCTACCCACGAAGTTATTTTTGGGATTGTCACCAAGGTCCGGCATCTACAAAAGGATAAAGCACCACCACCCGCATTTCGCGCAATCGTTCACTTTCAAAGTTGGTTTGGCGAAAGACGCCAGCTGTCCACCATAAAATGAAACACTTTCCTCCCATTCGGGGTGACCACCATAAAAGAAAACACTTTTCACCCATTACGGGTGAGCGTAAAATCCAAAAATAGAATACAACAAGAATGGTAACGCGTACACAAATAAATATAAGAAATAAACATCTGTTGGCAAAGTCGGCAAACCTCAATACTTTCTTTGTCAATTCGACAGGGGTTATAAAACTAAAAGGGGCTTCTTCGGCAGTCCCACAGAGAAGGAGAGCGAGTTGGATAATTGGGCAACGACACACGGATGAAATGAAGAAAGGCTCGGTAGAAATGGAGGGGATCTGGCCAGTTACAACCCCCATTCCCTTTTCTGGTTATCAAGCACCATCTTGGTGTGCTTGTAAAACGAGAGCCATAAAAGAGAGGTTAAACGTTCGGGCGTCCAGCGCACGAGCGACCCCTAGCTAAAAGCTCTTTGGGAGAGAGCGTAGGAACAAATAGGTCATAAAATAGCAAAAGTATTTTCTCATTATCAAAATTATCTTGAGATTTAAAATAATCCAAAATTTAACGTTACAAAGTGGTGTTTTGACAATTGAATCGGAACGTTGCAAAAAAATGTGACGGTGGACGTTAGCTGAAAACTATTCGCCAGTCCCGAACAGTACACAGAACTGTCCAAAATCGAGAAGTGACGTCACTAAAAATTCCGAGCAGTTCGGGATTTGACTCGCGAATAGTCTGGTCACTAAGAGTTCTGAACAGTTCCGGATTTTATTGTCGAATAGTTTGGTCAAGAACCCATAGTAGTACGTCAGACACACTAGTAGTACGTCTATGGGTTCTTGATTTGGTCAAGAGCTAATAAAAATGGTTCCAGGTGAAAACTATTTGCCAGTCCCGAACTCATCGAACGGTTTCGGACTAGCGAATAGCTTTCACAATGGCTAAAGGGGTACGCAGACCGATATACAGACGAATTTTAGAGAGTTCGACCTTGAGTTCCAGCCAGTACTTGCTCTCGAGCAGGTCCTGCTAGAACGGTTCCGAACCATTCACCAAGAGGTTCTTGTCGGTGAATAGTTTGCTCGAGGACTCATCGAACGGCTCCGGACTGGCGAAGAGTTTTCATCTTAATTAGGTGGCCCTTACAATAATAACGCATGCCTATTAAGCTAAAAGCTATATAACAAGCTGAGTTTTAAAAAAAAATTAGGATGAACAAGGTTTACGTATCCTTACAGCTTGGAAGTTACGGGTAGAAATTCCACCATTGATATCCAATTCCATTTGTAAATTTGTGAATATCTGAATTATATCTGGGATAAACCGAAAAATAATAATCTATTCTTCTACATGTAGTTCTACATGTAGTTCTACATGAAAAATAATAACTATAAATAAAGACACCGAAATTAGAAATTCACCTAAATTCTGTGACAAATTTCAAATATATATGTGATTTCTAGGCTTTTGAGGGGAAAATGTCTTTCACAATTGATGGTTGGACATCTGCGAACAGAATACCATTTTTAGGTGTCACTGGACACTGGATCCGAGGGGCAGGTCACTTCCATTTTGGGTACGTCTTAATCATAGTAAAATGATTAAATCAGGGTAATCGTGATTAAATCAGGGTAATCTTGATTAAATCAGGGTAATCGTGATTAAATTAGGGTAATCAAGATTAAAAAATCTAATCAAGGATTTAATCATTTAAACGATATTTAATCCATCTTTTTAATTAGATTTAATCATTTTAATTAGATTTAATCATTTTAATTAGATTTAATCATTTTAATTAGATTTAATCAATTTAATTAGATTTAATCAATTTAATTATATTTAATCATTTTAATTAGATTTAATCATTTTAATTAGATTTAATCATTTTAATTAGATTTAATCATTTTAATTAGATTTAATCATTTTAATTAGATTTAATCATTTTAATTATATTTAATTATTTTAATCACGATTTAATCAATATAATCGGTCGAATCGAGAATTTATCATTAAAATCAAAACTAAAGTACGATTTAATCATATTAATCACGATATACTTTTTTAATCGGGATTTAATCATTTTAAACAGATTTAATCATTTTAATCAGATTAAATCATTTAATCATGATTAAAGCAGATTTAAACATTCTAATCATGATTAAACGTGATTAAATTGAATTTAATCAAAATAATCACGATTAAATCGGATTTAATCTTTTGAGGGGTGCGTCGTTAATCAAGGAAGTGACCTGCCCCTCGACTGCATCGACGAAAATTTCCAGGTTCACGACAAGTTAATGGGTTTAATAATAATAATAATAATAAAAAATACATTATTACCGGGAAAAATATTTGTGTATCATTAGTACACAATTACGATTCTAGGGTTAGTAATCTCTCTCGAACCCTGAGTTTAATCCCATATTCAATTTACCTTCTAAGATTTAAAAAAAAAAACATTTTATAGGTGCTTGCCATTACAATGGACAATGCGTCGAACAATGACACATTCAGCGAAGAGCTTGAACAAAATAGTGGGAATTAGGAATACGGTAGAGTTCGCTAACTCGAATTCGATGTTTTGCCTACGTTTTAAATTTGCTTATTTTGTTATGGGCTCTTGGACTAAAAATTAGATTATCGGTATAAGAGAAGATCAGCTGTCACAACTTTACGTATCTTTTGGTATCAATGATCTAAAAATGGTGCTTGACGTAAGGACGCGTTGGAACTCAACACATGCCATGCTTTCAAAGGCAATTTTTTTGAAAAACGTTATTTGATTTATAACTTCTTTTTCGAAATAATCATTAGCATAAGCCATAAACATTGTTATTTTCCTAGTCTTTGGATTCGATTATGCAAAGTAACAAAGATTTACGTAAGTTTGCATTATCAGAAGCCGAATGGGAAACATTAGATGGACTCGTGAATTTACTTAAGGTTCAAAACTTAAGTTAACTTAAGAACTAATAGTCCAAGAGCCCATGACAAAATAAGCATGTGATAAGGTACACGATGGGTCAAAGTATTTTTTAATTAGGTTAGTGATTTGTAACAAAGAACTGTTTGTCTTACGGGTCAAAGTGGGGGCTTTCCGGAAATACGAACCACGTGACGTCACTTCCGGTGACCTTGAAAATTGATATGACCTGATATTGGTATCACTCGATTGGTCTCAACGCGCTCTTACCAAATATTCCAAAATTAACCTTCAAATCTGAACCAAACGGCGTATAAGACTAAAAAACTAATTTCGAGCCCCTCCCAAATTTACATGTATAAGACAAAATTACTTTTTTAGTCTTATACGCCGTTTGGTTCAGATTTGAAGGTTAATTTTGGGATATTTGGTAAGAGCGCGTTGAGACCAATCGAATGATACCAATATCAGGTCATATCAATTTTCAAGGTCACCGGAAGTGACGTCACGTGGTTCGTATTTCCGGAAAGCCCCCACTTTGACCCGTAAGACAAACAGTTCTTTGTTACAAATCACTAACCTAATTAAAAAATACTTTGACCCATCGTGTACCTTATCACATGCTTATTTTGTCATGGGCTCTTGGACTATAAGCTAAGTTCGAAAAGTTTAAAAAGTAAATTCGTTATTGTTTAGGACTTTGATTTGCCAACCACAATTTTTTCGTCGGTTCAGTATCCAACCATTTCAATGGTAATGCCAGCCAACCATTGGCTTCTTGAAAGGCTTAACCAGCCTACTTTGGATCCGTTTTTGGAAGAGGCATGTTCAGTAGCTAGAATTAAACTAAAGACTTATCAGGAATGGTCGAATATAGACGGTTTTTGGATTGCTATGGGTAAGATACTTATTAAATTGTTTTAAATGAACGGCACTGCTTTATACGTGCAATTTGGAATGGCTATAAAATATAAATAATTTGTTTTCAGATGTCACATCATTCATTATTAATAATAGTATAAACAATATTTCAGCATTAGACCCTACTCTGAAAATGGATTTCATCCAAGCTAATTACGGGAAAGCGCAAGTGAAAACAATAAAGGCCATGGTTCTAAATGTCTTCAATGGCTATTACGAAAAAGGTTTAGAGCCGTCAAGGGCTAAGACTTCAAACCCTAGCAATGAAGACAGAACCGGAATTTACGCGTTTTATCCAAAACGGTCAGTGAAATTGGCTCGTGGGTCGGAGCTTTTAAAGAGGAACTACAAGCACCCAAAACGAACATTCTTGAGTGGTGGAGAGTGAGTACTTGTACTTAAGAACTGAAATAAATTAGTAGGGGTGTGCAAAATAATTGGTACTACCAAATTATTTGGACCAAATACCAAATCAAATAGTGCTTAAAACTATTTGTCAAATATTTGATTTCTTGACCAAATAATTTGATATTTGAAAATAGCTCTAAAAAGGATTTGATAATATCAAATTTTGGTATATGCTAAAATAGTTCCCAAATCAAATAATTTTGTGTCTTCCAATAGTATTTGGTGATTTCAAATATTTGATTAATTTTTCAAATAATCAGTTAGCGGCTAGAAGTTGTCTGGGTTTTCCCGCCAAAAAATTTAAAAGCTGGCGCGCTTTTGCCATTGGCTGAAAACAGTCAAATTATTTTTCCATTTTAAAATTTTTCAATTTGGTGCTCAAATAGTGTCAAATAATATACATATTTGAAATAGTCAAATTATTTGACACTATTTGAAACCAAATTATTTGATATTTGATCTAGTATTTGAATACTATAAGGTATCTGATCAAATATTTTTAACCAAATACTATTTGACCAAATTATTCGATTTTTGAAATATTTGATTTGGTAGTTTGAAGATCTTAATAAAATATTTGATATTTGATTTGGTTACCAAAGAAAGGTGTTTACACACCTCTATAAATTAGATTTGATTGTTTGACAGACTGAACTACGAAATCGATAAATAATTGAAGTGTAATTCCAGGATAATGAACATAACTACCCTGTAGTTTCGAAAATGGCTACCTAGCTATACCAGCGACATCGGTGGCAGCTGAAAGGGCGTTTTCGGCTGGAACAGACCTCATAACTCGTAAAAGGGGAAGTTTGCAAGCACGCACAATAACGGCCATGATGTCTTTGAAATTGTGGTGGAAGGGTTTTACTTAAAGTACAAAATGTATTAATGCCTATTCGAATGTTTTGTTTTGATATAATAAAGGAAGCCTTAGGTTTTCACTACTAGGTGAAACGAATTCTGTTTCCTTAATATCTGTTAATTTTTTCATAATTTGTATACGAATAATATATCAACTTATTTAAGTGTTATGTTTTGTTTAAATAAAGTAAGAAAGTTATGGGTATGATTAAATCAAGGCCATTCGATTACCATCCGTATTTTTTATTTCCAACGACTTCTTTAACTAAAAGCATTTTGGAAAAATTTATACGTTATCAAAAATATTTGATTATAAAAGAAACCTTATTCGAAGTTAAATAACGAAACTTCGATAAATAATTAAATAATAATATTTGATTTTTTCAATTATTTACAAAAATCGGCCAATTTCGTATATAATAAATAAATAATGCTGACCACTGCCAAATGTGGTCGACCTAAGTTGAAAACTGTAGATTCCTATAGCGGATAAACATATACAGGCTGTTCCCTAAATGGTGGTAGGACCGAGCGTTTACGGGTTCTACGGATTATTTTAAGACGAAAATGTCCTATGGCATTTTTCCGATTGCGGCCACCGTTTCGAAGTTACGAAACAATCGATGTATGGACAACCCCTTCATTTAACATAACATTTTAATACCTTAACATAAATTAGCTGTTTCATTCGAGACATCGGCACGCGGCCGAAATGAAAAAAACTCACTACAAAATTATTTTGTCGGAGCGTGAACGCGCTATTTTTCGTTACCATGGCGATTATCTGATTTGATTTTTTAATAGGTTTAGTAAAGTTTATTTTCACTTATTTCCTAAAAGAAATAAATAATCGCCATGGTTACGAAAAAATAGCACGTTCGCGTCCCAACAAAATGATTTTGTAGTGAGCGCGTTCAAAAGTTTACGTTCGCCGAAAAAGATGGAATTATTTCAGCCACGTTTAAGTTTTAAAATGAAATGTTAAATTAAGGGGTCGTCCATACATCGATTGTTTCGTAACTTAAAATAATCTGTAGAACCCGTAGACGCTAGGTCCTACCACCATTCAGGGAACACCCTGTATACATACAAACAAACAAACATTCATCATATTTTCATCTTAAAATAATCTGTAGAACCCGTAGACGCTAGGTCCTACCACCATTTAGGGAACACCCTGTATACATACAAACAAACAAACATTCATCATATTTTCATCTTAAAATAATCTGTAGAACCCGTAGACGCTAGGTAATACCACCATTTAGGGAACACCCTGTATACATACAACAAACAAACATTCATCATATTTTCATCTTAAAATAATCTGTAGAACCCGTAGACGCTAGGTCCTACCACCATTTAGGGAACACCCTGTATACATACAAACAAACAAACATTCATCACATTTTCATCTTGAAATAATCTGTAGAACCCGTAGACGCTAGGTCCTACCACCATTCAGAGAACACCCTGTATACATACAAACAAACAAACATTCATCACATTTTCATCTTAAAATAATCTGTAGAACCCGTAGACGCTAGGTCCTACCACCATTTAGGGAACACCCTGTATACATACAAACAAACAAACATTCATCTTTATATATTAGATTCTTAAATAGACCAGCTTTAGTTCCCTGCGGGTGACCACGGATTCGTGCGTGGGGTGACCGAATCCTGCTGAGGCTGCGAGTCATTTGAACAAAGGTACGGGACGAACTCAAAGACTGTATGAAAAGTGGGACAAATAACGGCGAGACGGACCTGAACACGCGGAAAGGTAAAAAAAAAGCTGAAGAAATATTACCCGAAATTGGTCATCATCAAGATTCAGTCTGGAAGGAGTCTTGCGGGAGGAGCAAAGGCAGACAAATGAATGGACATCGGCGCGTCTAGTAATTACTCTTCGGCGTCATCCACCTTCGTGGCCATTATGACGACTGCGAATTATTCCAAAAACTTGCAAAGAACATATCATTAGCCATCGAAGGACACGCGGCCTTTCTCAGAGACCATGCTTCCGGACATTACTTCATTTGAATAATCTCAACTAGCGTCCTCTGGCAAGGCGACTTCTGCTCGGGGATAGTCGGACGAAGGTTCAAATCCTCGAGAGAACTATGACAGTTAACGCGGTGGCGGAAATCGAAGTGAATTCTGAATATATTGTTTGAAATTTCTAAGGAGTCATTAGGGAATATGCTAAGAAGGTTCATATATATTACGGAAAGCGTATATTTTACATTTTTTCCAGACTTTTATAAACAGAATTAATTTAAAATTGCAGATATTTATTATTGTCGTCTGGAAAAGGTTCATTTTGAATATTAGGTAATCTATTACTAGAATTGTTGTTTTGAGCGGAATACGGTCGTCCTCCAGCCTTTGGTAATGACAAAAAGACCAAGTTAATTTCGAGTACCCACATTATACTTAAACTTTTGTATCCGTTAATGTCATAAGTAACATAAGATTTATAAGTAAGATAATTAGCAGAGTGGTTAACACTTTAGCCTCGCGGCAAGAGGAGCCGGGTTCGATCTCAACTTGTGGCACTGGGTGGAAACTCGGAAAAAACCTTCCGCGTTGAATTTGCAAGCTCTCTCCACACTGGTTAACGTGGTTTTCCACGGAGTTCTTCGGTTTCCCCTTTCGACAAAAACTTGTTAAAATTAACGGTTCACGTGGCATGAAGGCCTTGCCACCACCCTCCTACGCATTGTAACCCGGCCACCTGATTTAAAGGCTTTAAAAGTAACTACATGACTTGGGCCTAAGGTGGTGCCTTGGGTATTAGCCTAGATTATTATTATTATCACAGAACTGATTTTCAGAGTTATTGACCAATACAGGTTTACTTAAGTACAAAGCCCCCTACTGCCTAAATATACAAAAGGCGAAATATTCTACTCCCGAGGACCATAATACCCTACTCAGTTCGGTTACGACTCCAAATGGAAGCTTGTCGAGCCAAATTTTTGCAAAGTAAGTGTCATACTTACCGTTATTATGTTACTTATGCTAATTTGATATGAGAGTGAATGTTTATAAAATTAAACGAATACACCACGCAAATGGTTTTTTGGGGTTAAATACTAGAACAACTGTCCCATTCTCATGCTAGTTTTTCTAGTGACAAGTTCCCGCTTTCTATAGCGGATTTTTTTAATTACGTCATTAGCTTCAACGTCTATATATTTTGTTCTTATTTAAATATTAACATCATTGTCGTGTCCGGGTTATTCCTTTAAAATATCGCGTATAATTTATGACCGAAAATATTTATATTAGGTTCATTTTTAAATATTTCACAAAATTTGCTTATTAAGTATCTCAATGGCTCAATAGAAAATTATGATAATCTAACTGGTGGAGATTTCCGAATCCTACGTACTGGGACTAAACTCGCTTTAAATTCACTTAATAAAAGCAAATAGACCTTATACAAACACGTCGAAATTGTGATTTAGACAAAGTGTCTTTGTTGAACCCTTTTCAATTCTCACTGATTCAATTGACGCGTGTGTTCGGCTTCAATATTTCACCGATCTCGAGGGCGTTGGGTAATTTTGGAGCGTGGCTCAATGGAAATAGATGTTTCAAAAGTTTGAGCGTTGACGACCGAACGTGTAAATTGCTTCTATAATATGCTGGAAAATAACTTTGTCAAAAGCTTGCTCGTTCACGAAAGAATATTTTATTAGATCCTGCAATAATAACGTTTCAAAAGCTTGAGCGTTTAACTGCTTCTAGTGGGCATGAAAATAAATATGTTTTTTAAAAACGAAAACGTTAACGACAGAACGTTTAACTGCTTCTAGAGTTGATAATTTTACGGAAAAATGAAATGGGGAAAAATTTCATAAAAAATAAAGATATATTACATTTCAAGGGTTTTTATTCTTTAGACTAATCTAAAGGTTTATTATTACTTTTGGATTCGAAAAGTAGCCGAATGCCGCGAAATTTAAATTTGCGAACAATATATTAGGCTAATATTGGAAAAAAAACATATTTTTCTTTTTCGGAAAAATACGCAAAATTATTTGGAAAAAAGACCTTGTTAATTTTCCGGAATATTTTCCGAATTACAACTTCTATGCTTGAAAATAACTTTTTCAGAAGCTTGAACGTTCAATGCTAGATTTTTTAGCTGCTTCTAACGAGCTCAAAAATAACTTTTTAAAAAGATAGTTAAAGCTAGGAGCAACAAACACAAGGAGAACGCAGCTAGCCTTTAAACACGCTAACGAAGGGTTGTGTACGAATTTCATTGGACGAGCGTCACGAGCCTTTACGCTGAACGTTTTACGGAAAAGGGGGGAAGATAATTTCCGAATTTTCCCCTTCGACGTACGGCATCAGGCGCTAAATCGTCTAGCCAATGAAAATTGTACACAAGAAAATCTACGACTTTTGACGGGTTGCGTTCTCCTTGTGTGGGGTGCTGTGTTTGTTGCTCCTAGGTTAAAGCCAGAATTTTTAACTGCTTCTAACGATCTTGAAAATAACTTTTTTCAAAAGAGAGTTAAAGCCAGAATTTTTAACTGCTTCTAACGATCTTGAAAATAACTTTTTTCAAAAGAGAGTTAAAGCCAGAATTTTTAACTGCTTCTAACGATCTTGAAAATAACTTTTTTCAAAAGAGAGTTAAAGCCAGAATTTTTAACTGCTTCTAACGATCTTGAAAATAACTTTTTTCAAAAGAGAGTTAAAGCCAGAATTTTTAACTGCTTCTAACGATCTTGAAAATAACTTTTTTCAAAAGAGAGTTAAAGCCAGAATTTTTAACTGCTTCTAACGATCTTGAAAATAACTTTTTTCAAAAGAGAGTTAAAGCCAGAATTTTTAACTGCTTCTAACGATCTTGAAAATAACTTTTTTCAAAAGAGAGTTAAAGCCAGAATTTTTAACTGCTTCTAACGATCTTGAAAATAACTTTTTTCAAAAGAGAGTTAAAGCCAGAATTTTTAACTGCTTCTAACGATCTTGAAAATAACTTTTTTCAAAAGAGAGTTAAAGCCAGAATTTTTAACTGCTTCTAACGATCTTGAAAATAACTTTTTTCAAAAGAGAGTTAAAGCCAGAATTTTTAACTGCTTCTAACGATCTTGAAAATAACTTTTTTCAAAAGAGAGTTAAAGCCAGAATTTTTAACTGCTTCTAACGATCTTGAAAATAACTTTTTTCAAAAGAGAGTTAAAGCCAGAATTTTTAACTGCTTCTAACGATCTTGAAAATAACTTTTTTCAAAAGAGAGTTAAAGCCAGAATTTTTAACTGCTTCTAACGATCTTGAAAATAACTTTTTTCAAAAGAGAGTTAAAGCCAGAATTTTTAACTGCTTCTAACGATCTTGAAAATAACTTTTTTCAAAAGAGAGTTAAAGCCAGAATTTTTAACTGCTTCTAACGATCTTGAAAATAACTTTTTTCAAAAGAGAGTTAAAGCCAGAATTTTTAACTGCTTCTAACGATCTTGAAAATAACTTTTTTCAAAAGAAAGTTAAAGCCAGAATTTTTAACTGCTTCTAACGATCTTGAAAATAACTTTTTTCAAAAGAAAGTTAAAGCCAGAATTTTTAACTGCTTTTAGCGAGGGGAAAAATTAGCTTTACTCAATAATTCCGTTGAAAGAATCCTTGAAGCGAAGCTAGGCACCTAAGCCAATTGCATCGCGTGTAAAATGAAGGTTGACAGCGAGCTAGAGTAACTTAATAAGCATTAGGGTGAAATAGTTAGCGGGAAAGGCTGGTAAGTTGAGTTAGATTAATAAAGACGCGTATCATGGCTCGAGAGCGGATGAGGTATCGGAAAACGACATATCGGTAGAGGCCAGAAGTTATTAGGCGTCAAAGTATACAGCGGGAAAGCTCGACTGCAAGGGGCCAATTAGCTTATTATACAAATTTGAATTACATCGTTCGAATTGGCGAGACGCAGAGAGGCTACGATAGTTCGACCATTTTGCGAAGCAGCCCCAGCTATTAGGCGTGATTAATTGTCGTGTCGGGCCTCGCGTTTGGCAATAGTGTCAGGCAAGCAGCACCATCTATACGCGAAGATGTCGACCTTATTCGCTCAATATCGATTAAATACGGGCCCCTCGTTTTAAAAGTTTTTAGCGGGGAGGACGTTTGGACGAAGGTCCAGTTTCCGGGAGCCGATACCGCGCTTCGATTTTGGAGAACACGTCGTATCCTCACTATGATGCATGCACCCCGCGTAGTCGAAAGATTAATGAAATAAGATTTTAAGTTTTTTTTAAACTCCGCCCCCGGGCCGAGTCCTAGAAGGAGGTCGTCTTTGCCAGCCCAGGGCGATAGTTTAAAATACGAATGAATAATTGAATTGAAATTGAATATCGTTGAAATATTTTTACCACGTTAATATTTTAATTCCGGACTGTTTATGCAAATTGAATCGACTCGTTGAATCCGAGACATTCGTATTTTGACGGTAGATTACGTATGTTTCGGATTGCGCTAATTGTGGGCACACTTTTTTGTCCTCTTTAAGACCGTAGTGACCCTGTTGTTCCAAAGACCGATTTCGCGAGCATCTTTGCGGTGAAGAGCAAATTTACAACTTATTATCGGCAATTTTACAATTACTCGTCTACATAAACTGGATACCGTTGGACTCTAGATTGATTTTGAAATTTAAAAAAACATAAGAACCACTTAATTATTACAGCAGAAATATGAATAAAATTGCTTTTTCGACCTTAAATAGAAAAATCTAAAAATTAATTAGAAATATGACATTGTTTGGACGAATTAGATTTTATTAGACTTATAAACATAAGTAACAGAGCCCATTTTAAGTATAACAAAGCTAGAATTTTATCGGCTTTTATTTGAAAAAGGTATTTACATAGTAGCTCAAAGGGGAACGGCCAAGCTTTTCCAAATATGGCCTTATTTCCGTATCAAAAGATTAACAAGGCGTTCAATATACTAACACGTACCTTTTTTTTGTCTTGAAAAAATAGCTTTTGGCCCAAAAAGTTGAAACGAAAAATAACGCCAGGTGTTTGGGTTTGAATTTTCGCGGCCATCCTTAGGGGCTGCCGCCAGCGCCCCTAACCCCGTATGAGGTATTTGCGAACCATCCTAACCTTTAAAATCGCGCAATTTAGGCTTAGGTCTCTTATAACTGGAACGAGCGTGCAAAACAATTTTTTTGCGTTTTCAGCAGCGCGCGCTTTTCAATTTCCAGAAATTTCTTTATTTTATTAAAAATTAACCACTCAATATTTTTTAACGCGGTTTTCGCCATAAATTTAAGTTTTTAATGGGATATAGGGCTATCTAACTGGTTAAAGCTTGGCCGTTCCCCTTTAATTTAAAATAAACCTTAACCTAACCTAAAATTAACCCTAACCGGGCTTAACCTCAAATTAATCAAAAACTAGGTCTATTTTTATAGACACCGTAAAAGAAAAGAGCTCTAAACACTTTGACGCGTGATGCCTAGTCATTCTCTAGCTCCGACGTAGTCTCTATTGATAGGTCGTTGGACGGAGCAAGCCCGGTACATTTTGCAAAGTGAAGTAACGTAAAGAGAGACGGCGCTTAATAGTTGGAAAAACTTCATCGACTTGACATTTGGTATTAAGGCTCTTTGTTTATTTCTTAAATCTCGAGGGGCATTTTCGAAAAGGCTTTTCGTCGTCGGGATGCTGTCCGGGATATTTTGGCGTCCCTGGAGAGTGACTTTGCGGGGGCTATTAGCGGGGAGCAAACACAATCGCGAAATTCAATTTATGGCTTTATTAGACCTTCAATCGCAGCGTCGGAAGGCAGTCGCTGCTCGGCCGAGCGTAATGTTCCCGCGGATATACACCGTCGTGAACTCGACGCCAAAGACGATTCTCTTCTGGCTGGCCGCTCTCCGCCTGCCGTTTCATTATACGCTCATATTCCGCTAATAGGGAGGGGGTGCTAATTATAAACTTGACTGAATTTCGAATGGTAATTGCCGCTAATAACCTCTCTCTCTCTCTCTCTCTCTCTCTCTCTCTCTCTCTCTCTCTCTCTCTCTCTCTCTCTCACACACACACTCTCTCTCTCTCTCACACACACTCTCTCTCTCTCACACACTCTCTCTCTCTCTCTTCGGATCTCCGCGGAGGGTCCTAATCACTTAAATGTTCTAGAGAGTTCCTTCGATCCACGGCTTCGAATTGTTCCTTTGTCTAATTCGGTCGCTATTTAGCATCGACGCCCAATTCTCGCCTTTAGCTTTTATCGCTACTTTATTAATTCGTAGTTACGCGACGAACGTACCTAACATCGAGAATCGTATTGCTTCGACGAGATTTCAGCCCGCGCTTCTTAGAGAAATCCAATAAATCCTATTAAAGTCACTGAATTTTGAGACTTCGGTTATACGAGTAACTCGTAAACTATAATTTGTTCCTATTAATTTAAATATTCGAATTACCATTGTTGTAAACACTCTTCGTTTCGTAGAAAATATTTCGCCTGCTCCCTGGAGTCCTCTTACCATTTATTCGTACTCTCGTGGCTTAGTATTTCAGATAATGGAATGAATCATTAACGAACTCGTGTAAAGAAATTGAAATATAATCGGATATTAAACACGAATTCAACGAGATCTTAGCAACTCTTTACTACACTCTTGAAAAACAAGGTTTATTTTCAAACCTTCAAGGGTTTTTTGTCTCATATTTAACACCTTAACAAGTTTATAAAGGATGTTATTCTACACTTTAAATAGCATTTTGGCTTTTATAGTGTTTATTTACACTGTTTTGGGCCCTTAATTACACCGTTTGTGGTATAAATCTACTCCCTTTATGGTACAAGACTATGCCCTTCAAGGTGTTAACAATACTCCGGTAGGGTTCTACAATACTCCCTTTAAAGTGTTAAACTACTCCCCTTAGGGTACTAAACTACTGCCTTAAGGGTTCTACAATACTCCCTTTAAAGTCTTAAACTACTCCCTTTAGGGTACTAAACTACTGCCTTAAGGGTTCTACAATACTCCCTTTAAAATCTTAAACTATTCCCTTTAGGGTACTAAACTACTCCCTTCAAGGTGTTAACAATACTCCCTTAAGGGTTCTACAATACTCCCTTTAAAGTGTTAAACTACGGCCATTAGTGTACTAAACTATTGCTTTAAGGGCGTTAAAGCACTTTATTTACGGTGTAATATAACACCGTTTAATCACCTTTTCAAGTTTTAAATTTGGGACAAGAGAAAACCCTTTAGGGTTGTTCGGAGTTTGAAGTTTTTATTTCCCACTATTTTACCTTAAGTAATGAAACTTAAGTAGGTCCTGGAATCAGTGAGGGAGAGCGGTTTTCGGCGGGAGATACAAATTTTAAAACGTCTAACAGCTGACAATAAAAATAAAACTCTTCTTTACGAAACACGTACAGTTTTCACGTGCTGCATTCGAAAATATTAGACTGAAAGTTTCCAAGCAATTGAATTTATGTACAGTTTCCTCTTTTCTGTTCTATTATATTCTACACTTATATTTATACTTACAAATGCTACAAATAAACGTTTATACTACAATTTTACTACATTACTATTTGTTTTCTAATAACTTCACGATATCAATTTTCTCCTGATACTGCATATATATTTATTTTTATTTTTCAAGGGTGTAAATATTAACCCTAAATTTTAGTACCTTAATATACATTAAAAAACCCTTTATTCATTATCCACAAATTTTCCGATTTATTTAAAAAACGTTGATGAAAAGAATATCATTTTAACTTATTTAATTATGTTTTTTACGCAACCAAGCATTTATTTGAATAAAAGTGGTATTTATTTAAATAATTGTTTGTTTTATTTAAATAATAGGCTTATTCACTTTCGATTATTTAAACATTTTACAATTTTTATTCAACTATTGGTTATTTAAATAAATATTATTTAAATATCGCCGAGCTTATTTTATTCATGGATAAAAATTAATCGAATGCCGAGCTCTAGAGTGAACCCTTACGAATTCTTAGTTAGCGACAGAATTTCCCGGGAAATTCTGTTATTCGTGGACTGCCGTTTGTCTCCGAGTAACCGGAAAAGAGCCATTAAAACAACGTCTCTCTTCTAAGAAACGTCAGAATATTCCGGGAATACTTTAACCGTATATCAACCGTCTTATTTAGAATTTTGACTTCCAACAATGTCGGACATACGTTTAAACGTCAACTAAGTCCGGTAAATAATTGGTTTCATTGTTATAATATTTTTACGGTAGGTATTAATGTTTGTGAATACCTTTTCATTTCATAACCATTATTTGTAAATGGCCCCTAACCTAAATAATAACTCTTTCCAAAAGTAAATTTCAGATTTGAAGCTCCACAAATTGACCTATATTCTATTCTAGACTCCCTTTCTGCGTGTATTTCTAAAATAAAACGTAAAACCCATCGAAAAATATTCCAGCCTCTCGCAAATCCCCAAAACCTTCCATACCCTCTGTGTATGTTTGCCACCAGGGAAAATTGTTTCTTGGTAGTTTTCACGTCGACTAATCGGGACCCAAGTAAAAGGGTCAACTTTCAAACTTAGAAAAAAAATTAAAAAATTACACTAACTCTTGTACTTTCTAAATTAAAGGGGAACGGTCAAGCTTTAACCTAGCTTAACCTTACCTTAACCTAAACCTAGCTTAAAAGGGAATGGTCAAGCTTTAACCAGTTAGATAGCCCTATAGCGCATTAAAAACGTATATTTATGGTGAAAACCGCATCAAAAAATATTGAGTGGTTAATTTTTAATAAAATAAAGAAATTTCGGGAAATTGAAAAGCGCGCGTTCGCTGCGACACCTGGTGAGAAATCGGCGAGACACTCCTTGCTTGAATTAAATTGAAAAACAATATAAAAGAGCGTGCTGCTGACGTTTTTAGGGTTTTTTTATTTTGCGGCGCGTTCCAGTTATACGAGACCTAAGCCTAAATTGCGCGATTTCAAAAGTTAGGCTAGTTCGAAAATCGTTCACTAAGGTCGTGCTGGCGCTGGCGATACACCTAAAGATAGGGGCGAAAATTCAAAGCCAAATACTTGGCGTTATTTTACGTTTCAACTTTTTCTGCCAAAAACTATTTTCTTAAGACAAAATAAGGTACGTGTAAGTATATTGAACATATTTTTGATCATTTGCTCCGCAAATAAGGCGATATTTGGAAAAGCTTGGTCGTTCCCCTTTAAGATAGTCAAAATAACAACCTATCTTCAAGAAGAAAGAAGTCCTTTAGCCAAATATTCTTCAGTTCCGTTCTGAGCTCGTCCATTATGGTGAAACGCGCCGAATTCCAACTCGTACGAAGGGACGTACGAGTGGTTAACAATATGGTCTGCTAATCCGCGGCCATAGGGCGCTGCCCGCTCGTATTAGAGATAAACCGCCGAAGTACGTTGTTACCTTCGTGGGATTTAAATGGTCGGTCAGTGTATTTGAAATCGAAGGCGGGACTCGACATGTCCAAACATCGTAATCCTCAATTTGGTCCAAATTCGATCGTAATGCTTAACCGTCGAATCATAAATCCGCGCGATATTATCGAAGCTACCTCGTAATTACGTTCGACAAGTTTATTACGCCAATAAGTTGGAAGAAATCCTCCCTCTTTGTCCAGGAAGACGCCGCTCGATAAAGACGCCGATGGGGATTACCGTTATAGAACTTTAGTTCTCGCCATTGTTAATATTCCAGCCGAGAGACGATAATTAAACGACCTTTAATCTACATTTAAGATTAATGAATGGTTATATTTAGAATTAGTTTGTAAGAGCGCATTTCTACCTTAGCGAGGCGGATTCAATGTTGCTAACAACTTGTAAGTAGAACAATACCGGTATAATATTCCAATAATTACCAAACGTTAATGAAATTAATACATATAATAAATGAATAGAATTGAGTAAAGTTGTAAGTCGGAAATTTTTTCCGTGGGAAAAAAGGTTTCCATTCTATGATCAGCCTAATATTAATTAATTAATAATTTAATTTTCACCTCAAATTTTCAAATCCAAAAGTAAAACTAAACCTCTAGACTAGTCTAGAATAAAACCCTTGAAAAGTAATACATGTTTCAATTTCTTATTTTTCCGATTTTCCGGATTTCATTTTTGCGGAAAATAGACAACTCTAAAATAAATTAATAAATTTAAATTTAAATTTATCTTTCTTTATAACCAATGTGATAATAAAAAAATATAACATTTCCTAACTGCTAATTTATCATATCAGCCTAGGAAAGAATCAACGGTGTATCTGTTATTAGACTCTTTGTCACCCCACGAGTAGCTGGTAGTTTGAGGGTGATTTGAAAATAAATCATCTCTTTTTAACCGCAGTACGGCGAACCAGTTTTATCCGATCTCGATAAAAAAGCGTAAAGCGGGACCGAGGAAACCCCATCGAGTGTAAAAAGCCCTTAAAACCATTTAGAAACTCTAAACGAAATCCCCAAAAACTTTTAAAAAGTCACTCCGGGTACAACCCCCGCGGCCGCTCCCCTATCAATGCTATATATAGTCGGGGAAATGGGTGGGTGGGCTGAAGTTTCGTCCCCCGGCTAGGGTGAAAGGTAACGGCCTGAAATAAAGTGTAAAAACTCTTAGTGCTTTTGAAATAAATTTCTCGCCAGACATAGATGACGTTATAAAACATCAAAATGTAAGAGACCACTCGCCCTCTCGCGGTAAAAAAGCGTCCCTTCTCTCTAGGACAATCCGAGATATAGATTCGAGTGACCATTATCAGCTCTGGAGCTTCTTCTGGCCGCGTGACGCGAGAGCGGAGACGGATCACTTACGCAGTTTCCCGCAACGCCGCTAGAAGGAGCGGAAAACGTTGCTTCTCTCCGTAAACGGGTGGGACTACAGTAGTTTATTTAAGGTTTGTTTTTCTGGCGTTTTACCGTCCGTACAAGGTCGAGCTGACAGTCGCGACGCGTTAAGAACAACTATTCCCCGTCTACGACAACGCTATCAGACGATCGCTGACCATACGGTCTCTAGGAAAGCTTTAAGTTGACAGCGCCAGGGAGGCTGGCGACATCCGCGGGCCTAGTTTGCAAGCTGCTTAAATGGGCCATTCGATTGGATCCCCGCGTCTAAATGGGCTGAAGGCTACTTCTGTTACGTACGGAGGGAGGTCACGTGTTTTTAGCGGCGATGGCGGCTAACAGCGGGGGGCGCGGTGTCAGCCCATTCGTCCAAAATCGTCCGGGAAACGTGCTCCGAAATGAAGATATCTCTTCCAACCCTTTTTTATACGCGTTTTAGTGCCAATATTACCCCTCGGTCCCTGTTCTCTGTTTTTGCGATAGCGTGTCCTGTGTACTATATAAAGAAGAAGAGGAAGCTAGGCCTTGGCAATTTCTGGTAAAAAATGACCCTGATATTTATGAGGTTAATCAAACTAGTCCGAGATTGGATATAAATAACTGGTCCCTTCTGCCAGGGATTTTTACGACGTCAACTTTCTTTGAGGATTTAGACCCGCTAGCCCCCACCCCGTCCCCTCATACTTTTCTGATTAATGATGGACATTCAATTATTCTTTGATTTCACTTGACCCGCTTTTGTGGTTCTAGCTCGAACCCCGTTGGGACTGAAAAAATAGACCAAAAACGCCTGTAAAAGTGTTCTACACGCTATACAATGGTGTACAGGGTGAAGTTAATTTACAGGGGGAGTACTACTACCGCCATCTATACTCGAGTTGCGGTAGGCATAACGATCACATGGCTGTGTCAAACTTATCCTCGCTATTATTTGAACCATGGTTGAATTGTACTATTTGAAAAGTTAATTTAATAAATTTGTACATATTGCTTTGAAGAAGAGTAAATGTTAGACAAGCAAAATGTAGAAAATTTAGAACAAATAAGAAATAAAGTCGTTATTATGACAAAGAAACAGTTATATTTTAAATTATATTAACTAATTTTATTTAAACTCATTAAAAGATTCGATTGTCCTAATAATAATCAGCTAGACTAATAACCAAGTCATCTAGCGATTTAAAATCATTAAAAGTTTCGATTGTCCTGTTGGTTGTTGACTGATATTTTGCAAGAAATCATTATCTTGAAATACCGACTTAACCCTTTACCAAATACTGCAAGAGGAGCCGGGTTCGATCCCAGCTTGTGGCACTGTGTGAAAATTCGGAACCACTGCTTTCGTGTTGAGTTTGTAAGTTCTCTGACTTCTCTCCCTGCTGGTTTTGATAAAAACCTGCTGAGGTTAACGGTAACTATAATTGCGGGGAGCTGTTGGTTCGCGTGGCATGAAGCGTATGCCACCACCCTCCTACGCTATTTAACCCGACCACCGTTAATTGGCTTTACAAGTCACTAGTTGACTTAAGCCTGTGTGGTTCCTTCGCTTTTTGTGATATCAGCTAGGCTAATACCCAAGGCACCACCTTAGGCCTAAGTCATCAAGCGACTTTTAAAGCCATAAATACAGGTGGCCGGGTTACAATGCGTAGGTAGGTGGTGGAAAGCCCTTCGTGCCACGCGAGCCTACAGCTCCCTATACTCACTATTACCGTTAACTTAGCTGATTATTTTTATTATTATTAAACCGATTTAAAAATCTCCTAACGTTGGCAAAAATGGTTGGCGTATTTTATTTCATAAGCCTTTAGTTGAAAATTTTTGTCTTTGTATTTAAAATATGTATCAGCGTAAACCAGAGGGCGCTCCAGTCTGGAGAAGAGTTGGGGGGGGGGCAGGACGCAGATGGTGTTTATAAATGGGAGAACGACGCGTCCGATAAAAGGGGGCGCTTTCCTAGGAAACGATAAGACAGCCAAGGCTTAAAAAGATATTCTTTATTGAAAATTGGCCATTTTTCTTAATAATGACGATCCAAAACGGGAGGTATCGCGGACAACGTATATTGCGCTCCGGATAAGGGGGGTCTTAAAAACCCGAGATTTCCTCTCCCTTTGATAGTAAAAACAAGCGGACCAAGAATTGGCGCCATCTGCCGCTCGCGAGCCGAAACACATTTTCCAGCGTCTCATATAGAAGAGTACCCTCTCCCCGTTTTCACCCTTTTCGCTTCTAAGTTATCGCGGGCAAAAAGGGAAAATACAAAAGCGTGAATAAAATCTTCAAATCTTTTCCGCGGTAACAAAGATAGATAAGGTTTTTTCTGACAGAAATATCGGAAAACAGCCCGATACTTCATTGCAGGCGCTCTTAGCGTTGTTTTGTCGCCATCGAGGATATTGCGTAGGCTCTCGTCACCGCCGTCACTTTACGCCTATGGTAAATCGTGACTGAATTCGGATTAAGGTGAGGTGGGCCACATCAAGAATTGATAATAACTATATGTGTTATTACTATAAGTAACATAATTTCAATAAGTATGACACTTCCTATTGTTTTAATGTCAATTACTGAACCAAACCCTTTATCGACACGGACATTCTCGCCAACCTCCGACTTGGACTTTCACTCGAACTGTGTAGCGTGTTATCGTCCTTGTTAGTAACATATTTCGCATATTTAAACACTAGGGGGATCTGTGCTGAGATCTAAACCTAGATTGCGCAATAGCTCTGAAAATCATTTCGGTGATAATTTTTCCTAAATGACATACTTATTGTTATTATTTTACTCTTACTAAAATAAGAATCAAGATCAGCGTTATATACATTTAATTGTTTAAATTTTGAATTAGATTTAGAGAGATATACAGGGTGTTTCAAAAGGTTATGCAAAAATGTGAAGGGGTTGCAGGGGGTGAGTTGAGAAGTATGCCTGTTTTTATTTCACCATTTTCCTACGATGAGTTAAAAGAGTGCCAGAGAGCTTCAAAGTATGGACTACTAGCCCCTGGAAGTAGGCTACAACAAGCGCAAAACAATGCAGCCGCTAGGGACTTTAAATACTGTTTAAGTTACCTTTTTACGCTGGTTACCCCGATTTGATTACAAAGTCATTTTTTACCTATCACACGAACCCAAGCCTTAATGTTCGCATTTCCCTGCTGCTTGGTTTTTTCCTCAACTCACCCCCTGCTACTTCTTAAAATTTTTGCATAAACTTTTGAAACATCCTGTATGTATATACAGGATGTATCCTAAATGGTGGTAGGACCGAGCGTCTACGGGTTCTACAGATAATTTTAAGACGAAAATGTTCTATGGCATTTTTCCGATTTAGGCCACCATTTCGAAGTTACGAAACGATTGAGGTATGGACGACCCCTTCATTTAACTTTGCATTTCAATACCTTAACGTAAATAAGCGGTTTCATTCATAAACATCGGCACGCGGCCGAAATAAAAAATCTTTCTCGGCGAAGGCAACTTTTAATGAATGAATAGAATATTCACGCGCTCACTACAAAATCATTTTGTTGGGGCGCGAACGCGCTATTTTTTCGTTACCATGGCGATTATCTGATTTGTTTTTATTATAAGTTTAGTAAAGTTTATTTTCACTTACGTCGGGCAGACAAAGAGACAATTAAAGAAAAGGCAATATGAACACAAAAACTGTGTAAAAAAATGTGATAAAAACAACGGATTAGGTATGCATGTTAGTCTAGTCGATCATAAAATAGATTGGGAATCGTCTAATGTTATCTGTCAGGAGGCGACATGGATCAAGAGATGTTTTAAGGAGGCAGTATACATTAAGGATAGGGGACATTTAAATTTGGAAGAGGGTAAAATTAACGTGAAAGGTTGGGGAGGTTTTCAATGTAAAAAATAATTTAAAAAATGTTGATTAGTGATGGATTTATTAGATAATATTGTTCTGTGATAAAAAACATGTAAAAAAATAAAATTATAAAGTGTAATACATATTTGTAAAGTTCAGTAGGGTTGTAATAACGGCTGACGAAGGACCGCGGTCCGAAACTACCGAAAATAAATTTTATTTTATTTTAATTGGCCTCCATGCAGTAGCAGAACTTTTATTAAATTTTACATTAATTTATTTTCACTTATTTCCTAATAGAAATAAAAAATTGCCATGGTAACAAAAAAAAATAGCGCGTTCACGCCTCAACAAAATGATTTTGTAGTGAGCGCGTGAATATTATATTCATTCATTAAAAGTTGCCTTCGCCGAGAAAGATTTTTTATTTCGGCCGCGTGCCGATGTTTTTGAATGAAACCGCTTATTTACGTTAAGGTATTAAAATGCAAAGTTAAATTAAGGGGTCGTCCATACATCAATCGTTTCGTAACTTCGAAATGGTGGCCTAAATCGGAAAAATGCCATAGAACATTTTCGCCTTAAAATAATCTGTAGAACCCGTAGACACTCGGTCCTACCACAAAATATGTCAAATTTAAGGACTTTTCACAGGGGTTAACATTTTTCGACTCGATTCCGCAAAATACGAGGATTTTCTTATTTCTTAAAAAAAATCTCTTCTACTACGAAATACGTCAATTTTTATTAAAAAAAGTATTTATTTATTACTAATATTATCAGTTTGATATAATCAAAAGGATGTTTACGAAGATTATTAAATTTATGTACTTGGTTCTAAAACTCGGTAAGAAAAATACGTTGTGACCATAATAATTAAAATGGGTTTATTTAGTTTTTTTATCCTAGGTTTTCGACGTTTTAGACCCCTTGTTGCTCATTTAAGTTTAGCAATAATGGTGGTCCGTGTGAATAGCGAAGGGCCGCACATTCTGAAAACAATTTACGGGATCGGCAAATACAATGGATTTTTACCTGGATTTGGGGATTTTTAAAAATCCAACTATGTTTTAAAAATACCATGTATTTGTAGATTTTTCTCTTAAATATTATGGATCCACGGATTTTTCCCTCTGAATTTGGTTTATTTTAAAAACTCTTGCTATTTTTTTTAAATAAAATCCCGGTTTCGATTTGTTTATGAGAGTTTGGGGGATTTTTAATTTGGATTTTAAGGATAATTTTGGGGATTTGTTTGTGAGAGTTTGGGGAATTTTTAATTTGGATTTTAAGGATAATTTTGTGGATTTGTTTGTGAGAGTTTGGGGGATTTTTAATTTGGATTTTAAGGATAATTTTGGGGATTTGTTTGTGAGAGTTTGGCGGATTTTGAATTTGAATTTTAAGGATAATTTTGGGGATTTGTTGGTGAGAGTTTGGGGAATTTTTATTTGGATTTTGAAGATAATTTTGTGGATTTGTTTGTGAGAGTTTGGGGGATTTTTAATTTGGATTTTGAAGATAATTTTGTGGATTTGTTTGTGAGAGTTTGGGGGATTTTTAATTTGGATTTTAAGGATAATTTTGGGGATTTGTTTGTGAGAGTTTGGGGGATTTTTAATTTGAATTTTAAGGATAATTTTGGGGATTTGTTTGTGAGAGTTTGATGGAGTTTTATTTTGGATATTGAAGATAATTATGTGGATTTGTGGAATTTTCTCTGGCTTTTTATAGATTTGTGAATTTTTCACTCATATTTTGTGAGGCTGTGGATTTTGTAGCGGCTAATGTAATGTTTTGGACCCTAATATCTGAAACCTCTTGGATTCTTTAATTTTGGATGGTGGATATTTTCGGACGATCCCGAGTGGCGGCGCTGGCCGTTGCTGCGAAGGGTACCCGTGAGAAAGTATTTTTATCCATATTTCTTCGGCGGGGTCAAAGGTGACCTTAGGGCCACCGGTAGCCCGAGCTCCTCCCACATTATCTTCTCTCTCTCTCTCCTTTCTTTTCGCGGATAGCTGCCTTGGGATAGAGCTAGGTTAGATGTATTCCCTAGCGAGCCCGTTTATCCCTTCTCTCGCTGTCATAGTCTTCATTATTATTACGAATTTTCGGAGTTCTGAGAAACTCCGCATTGTATTGTTATTGTGTTTTATTTTATAAATGTCTTATAATATTTTCCCAATCATAGCGTCATGGCGCTATGGTTTTCATTGGTTGGGGTCCAGCTAAATGCACCTGGCCAACCTGATCACGTGATGTGGCGGTGAAAAAAGACGAGACACACTTGTCAGGATGCACTTGATTACGAGACTGGTCACTCTTGATCTGAAGCTCCGCTGCTTGGCCCGCCAAGATATATCTAGGGTCTAGATCGCCGTTATTGAGAGGTATTTTAAGGGTCTGAAATTGCCGCCTTATCCATGATTAAGTCAGCGTTGCCAGTCAGAATTGATATTCGAAAGACCAAAGAGTGAACCAAATTCGACCCTTGAAATAGCTCATTAATACACCAGCCGTCTTAAGTAATAAAATATAACGTGCAGTATATGCCAACCACGACTGTCAGGGTTGCCAAAAACCCGGCAAAAAAAAACAGGTTTTTGCCGGGACATGTGAGAAAAACTGGTTAAAACCGGAAAAATGTGGAAAAAACGCTTTTCATGCTAAATTAATCATTGATATATCTATTAAGTTACTAATTTGGTCATTGCAAATAGAAGATATGAAAAAAGGACAGAAGAAGAGTGAATAGAATAGAAGAATATACTGCTTTTATTATTTATTTTTTATTGAATTTTGCCACTAGAGGTGGAAAAAAAATGGAAGTACGATTTTCCACGCGGTTTTTAACAGGAAAACAATAGGTGGGAAAAACCACGGAAAAATCTAGTTTTTTCCACCCTTGGAAAAATTGTGCCAATCCTGACGACTGTATAGTTGGGTTGTGCCGCTAACTATGTGCGTGTGTGCGTTTCGCAGTGTGTGAAGGAAGCAGCTTGCTAGGGACCAGCTGGACTCTCAAATTTATGGACTTGTAATAAGTATAATATAATTAATTTGACGATTCAGTCCCTGGCCTTTTGCCGTTAAGGGTTCTATAAAGGATGCTTCAAAGGGTTATGCAAAAATATGAAGGGGTTGTAGGGGGTGAGTTGAGAAGTATTCCTGTTTGTTTCCCATTTTCCTACGATGAGTTAAAAGAGAGCCAGAGAGCTTCAAAGTGTGGCCTACTAACCCCTGGAAGTCGGCTGCAACAAGCGCCAAAACAAGCAGCAGGGAAATGCGAACATTAAGGTTTGGGTTCATGTGATAGGTAAAAAGAACTTTGTAAACAAATCGAGGTAACCAGCGTAAAAAAAGTAAACTTAAACAGTATTTAAAGTCCCTACGCATTGTAACCCGGCCACCCGAATTAAAGGCTTCAAAAGTCGCATGATGACTTAGGCCTAGGGTGGTGCCTTGGGTGTTAGCCTAGCTGATTATTTATTTATTTATTTAATAACAATATCGCGTTTAAAAAGTAATACAAATTTATTTCGTTAATTTCAGTTTTTCGAGTGTTTGTAAAAGATTTCGGTAAACACGACTTCAACCAAACTCGGATAGAATCGCTAACATTACATCTTCCAAAATTATGTAATTAAAACAAAAATAAAATCAGCCGAAAACTGATGTTTCGTTCAACATTATAAGCCGCGTTAACTCTTGTACACGAGAGGGGAGAGATTTTTCGCACCGCAAGAACCGACTAAAAAGAGACTATATTCAAGCCGGAAAATCCTCAGGAATAAGCGAGTTAACCTCGCATGGTTGCTCCGAAATCTTCTTTATAGAGAAGGTTCATAAAAAGGGTGGCTAAGCTCAGTCCAAGATCGCTTTATACTTAAGATTAAACTAGGCGCGGGGGGGGGGGTCGCCATAGCGCGTGGAGGAATAACAAACCCCCGACGTAATAAGCACGCTGCAGAAGATCAATTTTAAAGTTAAAAGGTTTTTTGATGTTAGTCCTTTGCTACTGGAAAATGGTAAAAGAGGGGGGGTGTGATAAGGTCGTCCCCCCCAGGGTGGGAAGGGGTGGGCAGAGGTGGTATCCCCCCCGAGTGGGAGGGGAGGTAAAGTAAAAAGGGGGTAGGCGCGGTGAAGCGGCCCTCTATACTAATACGAGGCTTCGAGATAAAACGAGGTTTCGGATGAGTTGCGAAGATAGATAATAGAGGGAGCCCCGCGAAAGCGAGAAACGGAGGAAATACGGGGAAGATGAGACGCCGCGCTGTTTTGGCGTTAAGTATCCAAACGACCCCTAGCGGAGAACAAGCGAACTTTCGTGTTGAGAATGAAGGCGGAGGAGAGGAGCAAATTTATTCGCTCAAAATTCTCCGGCTCTCAAAAATCTTGGTGGGAAAAAATGAAAAGCTATCCGCGAGCCTTTAAGCGATGGAGCGACGGAAGCGCGAGAGCAGGGGCCAGAGGAAAGAGTTAGAACAGCTCCTCCTCTCAACCGAGAGCGCCCTCGATGGTGGCCAGTCGGTCTTCTCGGTTTTAACTTCATCGTCAGGTGATTGCGACGAGCGGACCGAGCCGCGCTAGAGTGGAGTAGGTAGGGAATGGCCGGGCGTAGAGATCGCATAATCGTTTACTCCGTTTCGGAAGGTCTGATCCATTTTTTATACAGTTTTTATTCGAGAACGATAAAGAACTAACTGAAAAGCTCTCTCTTTTCTTTTTCGTTAGTAGATTCTCTCTCTCCAGAGATCCGCGGAGAAAGAAGTGAAAAAAATAATCTTATTTTATTATTTTTTTGGAGGGTTCAAGGAAACCCGAGGCCAAAATGAAGAAAAAAGGGCTAAAACTAGCGGAACAATTCCGCTCTTCTATTTCTGATATTTCCCTGACTTTCTATCGTTCGTTTTGCCGTTCAAACTAATATCCTCCCCGAATAATTCCGTCAGCAAAATAATCCCGTAATTATTTCCTTTTTGGAGTTGTTGATTTTCGACGACTTTAATCGAAAAAATAGTTGTTATCTCGTTCGGAGATAAATCCATATAGCTATAATCCCGGTAAAATTCAACAGTTATTGTCTTTCTTGCTAGAGGGAGTAAGAAACTTTATAAGAGTTTTAAATCTGCCTGGGGGTTCCAAACGATGTATTGCTTTTAAGTCTACATCTTGGGTTTCGAAATATTATTATGTTATGAAGTCTACACCGTGGGTTCAAACTTCGAAATGTTACAAGGTTATGAAGTCTACACCGTGGGTTCGAACTTCGAAATGTTACAAGGTTATGAAGTCTACACCGTGGGTTCAAAATGTTACAATATTATGAAGTCTACACCATCGGTTCGAAATGTTATAAATTTATGAAGTCTACACCATGGGTTCGATATGTTACAATGTTTTTAAGTCTACGCCGTGGGTTAGAAATGTTACAATGTTTTTAAGTCTACACCACGGGTTCGAAATGTTACAAAGTTAGGAAGTCTACACCGTGGGTTCAAAATGTTACAAGGTTATGAAGTCTACACCGTGGGTTCGAACTTCGAAATGTTACAAGGTTATGAAGTCTACACCATCGGTTCGAAATGTTATAAATTTATGAAGTCTACACCATGGGTTCGATATGTTACAATGTTTTTAAGTCTACACCGTGGGTTCAAAATGTTACAATATTATGAAGTCTACACCATCGGTTCGAAATGTTATAAATTTATGAAGTCTACACCATGGGTTCGATATGTTACAATGTTTTTAAGTCTACGCCGTGGGTTAGAAATGTTACAAAGTTATGAAGTCTACACCGTGGGTTCAAAATGTTACAAGGTTATGAAGTCTACACCGTGGGTTCGAAATGTTACAAGGTTATGATGTCTACACCACGGGTTCGAAATATTACAATATTATTAAGTCTACACCATCGGTTCGAAATGTTACAATGTTTTTAAGTCTACACCATGGGTTCGAAATGTTATAATGTTATGAAGTCTACACCACGGGTTCGAAATGTTACAATGTTATGAAGTCTACACCACAGGTTCGAAATGTTACAATATTATTAAGTCTACACCATCGGTTCGAAATGTTACAATGTTTTTAAGTCTACACCATGGGTTCGAAATGTTATAATGTTATGAAGTCTACACCACGGGTTCGAAATGTTACAATGTTATGAAGTCTACACCACAGGTTCGAAATGTTACAAAGTTATGAAGTCTACACCGTGGGTTCGAAATGTTACAAGGTTATGAAGTCTACACCGTGGGTTCAAAATGTTACAATATTATGAAGTCTACACCATCGGTTCGAAATGTTATAAATTTATGAAGTCTACACCATCGGTTCGAAATGTTACAATGTTTTTAAGTCTACACCATGGGTTCGAAATGTTATAATGTTATGAAGTCTACACCACAGGTTCGAAATGTTACAAAGTTATGAAGTCTACACCGTGGGTTCGAAATGTTACAAGGTTATGAAGTCTACACCGTGGGTTCGAAATGTTACAAAGTTATGAAGTCTACACCGTGGGTTCAAAATGTTACAAGGTTATGAAGTCTACACCGTGGGTTCGAAATGTTACAAGCTTATGATGTCTACACCACGGGTTCGAAATGTTACAAGGTTATGATGTCTACACCACGGGTTCGAAATGTTACAATATTATTAAGTCTACACCATCGGTTCGAAATGTTACAATGTTTTTAAGTCTACACCATGGGTTCGAAATGTTACAATGTTATGAAGTCTACACCACGGGTTCGAAATGTTACAATGTTATGAAGTCTACACCACAGGTTCGAAATGTTACAAAGTTATGAAGTCTACACCGTGGGTTCGAAATGTTACAAGGTTATGAAGTCTACACCGTGGGTTCGAAATGTTATAATTTTATGAAGTCTACACCATGGGTTCGATATGTTACAATGTTTTTAAGTCTACGCCGTGGGTTAGAAATGTTACAATGTTTTTAAGTCTACACCACGGGTTCGAAATGTTCCAAAGTTATGAAGTCTACACCGTGGGTTCAAAATGTTAGAATGTTATGAAGTCTACGCCGTGGGTTCGAAATGTTACAATGCTTTTAAGTCTACACCGTGGGTTCGAAATGTTACAATGATTTGAAGTCTGCAAAGGGTGGTTACAAAATGTAGGCTGCTCTCAAATCTCAAGAGGAATGTAAATAATATATGAAATAAAATCCTGAATACGCCCTTGAAATAGAAACTAAAGCAGTCCCTTGAAAGATTTCTCGAGAAAGAGAAATGATTAGTAATAAACCTTTTGGCCTCACCCTGTAATTTAACTTCTCCCTGAACACAAGTGTCGCGTTTGCGAAATACTTCTAAATACTTCCAAATTTTCGGAACAACGAATGTCGGTGTAGGATTTAAAATTGGGCTACTCGTTAAAGAAGACTTAAACCTTGGAAGAGAAATCTTCGCGAAATGAGAGAAGCTCTGCCTGATTTTAATTACGCGTAGAATAGCGGATCACGTTTCGTATATACTTAATTAGCCGTCGTTTCTTTTCGCAATTAGCGCTACGGACAAAAACTGGAGACGCTGGATGAAGAATGAACGGCGCAGCTCCAAGTTTTTTCGTTGCACCTTAACGGTGTACAGCGGAAAAGACACCGTAGCGGGGAAGCCGGGAAATTTCCCTGAGGGTGGTCCAATCTTTAATACCGCATAACGAGGTTTTAAAAGAAAACGTAATTCAAGTGTTCGAGATTTCTAGAATGAAAGTAGATTTTGCGCAATGCATCACCGAGTAATTATACTCGCGGCCGTTAGAGGGCGAAAAGATTTTTATTACGTAATTGAAGCTCTGTAAAAAAGATCCAGAAGTTGGACTAATTTGGACGTTTTAACATTGCGCAAATGTATCCAAATTTTGTCTCTTTGCTAAATAAGGTTTAAAATATTGCGAATGTTTTTTTAGTTACAGATTCATTATATAATCTAATTAGTCAGAAGAAAAACACAATGATGGAATATATAATAAAGAATTTATTTGTTAAAAATTTAAGTCCTACGCACACGAGCCAACATTGTTTGCGAAACATTGTTGGTCGATATGAGTCGCTTAAATGGAGAAAATATTTTTACAAACGCTCTTGTTGGACAAATTTGAAGAGTGACCGGTTTTAACTACCGATGCTTCAAATATTTAAATCTTACAATTTATCGAGGGGCCCGGTATTCGTGCAAATCCCGTACTCTCTAGAATTCTTGAAATAAACTTTAAAATTAGTTACAAAATCTCGAAATAAGCCCAAAAAACGAGAAATTAAAACTAAAATCTAGCTCCGAAATATCTCCAAATCAGTTTCTGATACTTGAAATCACTTTGAGATTCATTCAAAATCCAGTTTGAAAAATTTCCAAATGTCTTACCCTTAAAGATCATCAAATCGATAAATATAATCTTAATATAATTTGCCAATTTCAATAATGTAAAGGTATATAAAATACCACAATTATAGCCAACTTCCATAGTTTTGACACACGTTTTTATTTTATCGCAATTGGCCAAGATGTTTCTTTTGCGCGAGACTAATTTCAAGAACGCCCTGCCTTATTCAGTGCTAGTTTTTTTAAACTAATAGATGGCGGAAATGTTATTGAAACTGGCAAATTGACAGTAATTTGGGCCAAAAAAATCGAAAATATATATATGTTTACGTATTCATCGCTTTCGCGTGTCCACTTTTACCTATAAAGATTTTTTATGTAAATTAATTAAAATTTAAATGAGGCTTATAATCAATGTCGATCTTTCTTTTTTGACTTAAAATTAAAACGAAAATTTGACAGCCATGATTAATTAAATCAATATGCCGTGGGGGGGGGGGTTAAAAATGAAAAGTAAATATAAAAAAATTCCGACTGAACACCGGAAATTAATAGCAAAATTGGATTGGTCGAAAATGTGGGAAACTGAAATTTCATTTAGCGAAATTTTTTTAACCCATTTTTTGCCTCATCACTCTGTTCCCATCATCTCAATATTTTAATTTAGTTGAAAAAATTTACTTTTTAATTATTTTTTTAAGTTTGGAGTTATTTCCCTACTCATAGTGTTTAAGGAACTGTAAGCTATAAAATCGAGCCAGCTGCTAAAGTCATTCGAGTTTAACGGGAAATATGATAGGGGAAAAAAATTCGTAATGAGCGCCCCGCGGCGAAAAAATAAAACTGACTAATGTTTTTTTATGAAAATGAAGGCAGCCTCCCCCTTATCCTATCTCTATTGTCTTTTCTCGCTACTAGAGGGAGCTTGCCGCCTTTACAAAGACTCTGCTGCTTAATTTAATTACGGAAAGTAGAAACTTTTCCACAAACTTCGGAAAAGATAGCGCCACCAACGGAGAATATGGCGTTTAAAAACTCATTCTTTTTGGGTACGCGCCATATGAATAAGGTATGCGAACCCGAATAACAAAAATGTTTTGGTCGCCGTAGTGATCTCATTTCATGCCATTTTTTTATTCCAAGAAATATCAGTTGGTAAAGTCTTGGTATATTTTTTCATGCTTAATAAAAACGTTGTATACTCTTTTTTTATGAAAGATAAAATTATAATTTCAATGGCTAAAATTTACCGTATTACTTAAAGGGGAACGGGCAAGCTTTTCCAAATATGGCCTTATTTCCGTATCAAAAGATTAACATCTTGTTCAATATACTAACAAGTACCTTTTTTTTTCTTGAAAAAATAGCTTTTGGCCCAAAAAGTTGAAACGAAAAATAACGCCAGGTGATTGGGTTTGAATTTTCGCCGCCATCTTAGGGGCTGCCGCCAGCGCCCCTTACCCCGTATGAGCGATTTGCGAACTATCCTAACTTTTAAAATCGCGCAATTTAGGCTTAAGTCTCTTATAACTGGAACGGGCCGCGCGTGCGAAACAAATTTTTCGCGTCTTCAGCAGCGCGCGCTTTTACGTTGTTTTTCTGTCTCACCGATTTCTCACCAGGTGTCGCGGCGGACGCGCGCTATTCGATTACCCGAAATTTCTTTATTTTATTAAAAATTAACCACTCAATATTTTTTGACGCAGTTTTCGCCATAAATTTTAGTTTTTAATGGGCTATAGGGCTATCGAACTGGTTAAAGCTTGACCGTTCCCCTTTAAAGGGAATATAACTCTAAGGCATTCTTTATGTATAGGCAGTCTCGGCAAATGCCTAGGGCCTCGCAGGGCCGATCAATATGTGAAGTTGAAATCATGGATGTAGAAAGTAATGGATATTACACTCCGAGAATACAGAATTCGCGATGTTCGCTCGCGCCATCTAGTAACGATGTTTGTCGTTAGAACGAAAGTGAGGCGCTACGTCACATCCTTTTTTGGGGGTATTTCGCGCATGCTCGCAAGCGGTTCTTATTTCTTCCCATGATAACTAGTTGATTTTTGAGTGAAATAACACGAATTACACAAGTAACTTTCTTGGGGAAAAAAATCGTTGAAAACGATGCCGACGACAATTTCAAAAACAGGAAATTCGTAACGAGATCGCGATCTACTGAAAATGCCTTACAGAAGGTACGTGTGCAACATCCATTACTTTCTACATTCATGTTGAAATTAACATTTATCTTATTTAGGAGAAAAGTTTTAATAAATCGCACTGGATAAATATATTTTAATTCCAAATTTGCGAAATCTATCTGGATTAAAACTATTTTGGATCAAAATTTGATTCACAAATATTTGATTATTTCCTGATTTGATTGGATCCAATATTAATCCTATGTCCAAAATTTTATTAAGTCATTGTAATATGTTATGAATTGTTACAATATGGCCTCGCATTTTTAGAACTTTTCATATTTGCCTAGGACCTCGCAAACCTTAAAGGCGCTTCTGTCTTTACCGAAGACCCCTGCCATTCCTAGAACTGAAAAAACAAATGTCCAAATATTAGACTGGTTTTGCCCTTTTGGGGCTCATCAATACTCTGAAGAAATTCTGGGTTTTCTCGGAATCAGTAAAACTAATATATAACTGACAATGCGAGTTGCTATATATGAGAGCTGTCCAATGCCATTTATAGTGAAATTCTTTACAGCTATTGCATGGAGTACATCGAATTTTCTCTTTCGGAGAAAGAAATATAACTAAGTAATTTTTTGTGTATTTATTTTTCTATTTATTTCTTCTAAAAAACGTGGGTATCTGTTAACTTGAACCATTAATGCTGCCATAAAATCAGCTAGGTTAATACCCAAGGCACCACCTTAGGCCTAAGTCATCAAGCGACTTTTAAAGCCATTAATTCAGGTGGCCGGGTAGGTAGGTAGGTGGTGGAAAGCCCTTCATGCCACGTGAGCCAACAGCCCTACATTAACTATTACCGTTAACCTCTTCAAGTTTCTATGGAAGGGGAAGCCGAAGAACTTGGGGAAAAACCCATTAAACCAGTGAAGAGAGAACTCAACGCGGAAGGAGTAGTTCTGAGTTTTCACCCAGTGTCACAAGCTGGGATCTAACCCGGCTCCTCTTGCTGCGATGCGAAAGTGCTAACCACTCCGCCATTATTTAGGTGCAAATCGTACCAGAAATAATGTTGGCAGAAAGTTAGAAAAATTACACTAAGGAGGCTGAGAGAGTGTTTCGGGAATCACCCTAATACATTATTCTGAGGAATTATTAAGTTGTGGCTCACCATCGCGGCGTGTTTGTGCTAATTAAAACCAGCCTTTGATTTAAAAATTTTTTCGTTTAAGCTAGCACTTATTCTTGCGTTTAAATATTTTTAAAGGAGTACCTTAATTTTGCATAGTTTTTAAAAATCATTTCAGATCGAGACAATGAATAACTCAGGAACTTAACGTTTAATTACGTTAAGTTATTCAAGCACCTAAGAATATAGTTGAATAGAATTAGCCTCTTGTACCATCTTGGCGTACATAACTTAAAAAATTCGTTTGTTTTTTAATCCTAATACGAAAACACAGGAAATATCAAATGCATACCAACTTTATCTACAAAGTATGCGTGGATGACATTTAGAATTTAAGCAATCCCATATTCTTAGATACCTGAATTCATTTTCTAAACTTTACTTTATTTTAATAAAATATCACAAGCAAATTCCTTATTTCCAAAACTAAGTATTTCACAAATTGAATTTGTTTAAAAAAACATTCAATTTTAAACGGTTGTATTACTAAATTTCTTTTTATAAAACAAGTAAAAAAATCGATAACTTTGAAATTATATTGGCACAAAATATTTGTGGTATAAATGATGGTTTGAAATGCCAAAATACACAATTTGCGTAATTTGAATACTTGGTTTTGGAACTAAGATATGCAATAAACATTTCAATGAATTTAATTAACGCTGGTAACTGACCCCTCTTAAAATACTGTTTTCGTAAAATAATAATTGGTACAAAGTCATTCACCAGCCGGAATAAAATAAAAATGGATACAACGCCCAAATAAATAATTCAATATAAATCTAAAAGTTTAATTTTCATTTCAAATAAGAAATAAAACAAATAAATAATTGAAAACCCGCGTATTGTCCAATAAAAAGGCAATCTTTTAAACAATATAAAACGAGAATAAAATTTAAAATTAACTCGATCGTAAATTTCATTAAAAAAACTTCCATTCTCCGAAAACGTAGTGACCTCCTTTCGAATATATACACGTAAAACCCGAACGAAAAACAGAAAGACATCCGCAGTGAACAACAACAATACAATCCACCGAGCGAGCAAAACGTCAAGTTAACAGTTTACTCGTAAAATTGACCAACTTATATTCATTACTTTTACGGGAAACTTTCGGGTCATAAATCAAGATGGTGGATACAAAAGCCACCCCTACAGCCATCTAGAAGTCGTTCGTTTTCATATTAAAAAAATATTACGTCGAGACGCGTTCGGAGTCTATAAACAAAGTCCTCTAACCAAAGCCAAAAGAGCCGCTGCCAAAAAATAAAGCAGATACGAGAGAGAGAGGCTAGAGCATCTTGTTCTCGGTCGCCTCCGGGGAATGCTAAGTAAATCTTCCAGCCGAATTTCGGTGGAGCATGGAAAAAGATTCAAATTCGCCCCAACCAGAGAAATGCGGGGATGATTTGGGAGGAAAGCCGGAGAGGTTGCGGAAGAAGCAAAATCCATTCTCGGGCGTCCAAAGTGACACGCCAAAGAATCGAGCTTGTCAAAATAATAGAGAACAAAACTGGGAAGTTGGAAATCCCCCGGTTCGGCATCAATCTCCATTGCAACGCGTAGAATCGGGCAACGGCGAAGCTACGATATTCGCACCATTTTTGTTCCTTTGCCTCCGAGCAAAGTATAAATGGTTTATTTCTAAGCCTAGTACGCCACCCCGATTTTTCTAAAAGGGTTGCCAA
The DNA here is from genome assembly GCF_980474605.1 of Leiobunum rupestre. Lineage (NCBI taxonomy): Eukaryota > Metazoa > Arthropoda > Arachnida > Opiliones > Sclerosomatidae > Leiobunum > Leiobunum rupestre. The sequence goes on along the minus strand of NC_143387.1, from coordinate 49,696,462 downwards.
GCGGGATCAGCTCGCGTCAAAACACGTGTCACCTATATTTGAATATTCCTAGAAAAGAATGGCTTCCTTTATTTTTACAGATGAACATTTTCGCTCAAAGGTATTCCTCCAGGAATCGAAGACTATCTCGCGCTAAATCTGATATTTTCTAAAGAAGACCTTTTAAATGAAAACGTTTCTTAGAATCTTTAGAAGTTATTAAGAAGGAATTTTCCAAAATATATTCTTTAATAAATATCATATATCTTTTATCTAGCTGATTCGTTGAGGAAGACCGTATTTTCAACATTGTCGAATAATTCGTATCGGATAATAAAGAAGGATTTACAAAAAGTCGATTTCGACATAGGTAAAGCAGGAAATTATAATTATTTCATTTATACTTAAAGGGAATATGACTTCAGATATTTTTGGCGCTGGTTAGTGATTTCCCGCCTAAATTGTTAACATAAAAAACATAAAAAACTTTAAAAAAGACTTGAGGTTATATTAACTTTAAGGATAATATACTATAACTTCTTGTGTGGTTTCATGAAATGCGTTTCTAAGTATTTCTCGTAAAATTAAAGGTTCGACCTTTAATTTTTAAATTAAAGATTAATTCAGTTTCAAGTTATTTCTCAAGGTCATTTTCGAATGTCCTTGAAGACATGGTTCAAAGCTACTTGGACGAGAATGTGGTGATACGAACTTTTCTAATTGAAACCTGGTTTCTAAAACCAAGGGATCGCGACCTTGAACCGCGTTTTCCAGGTCATCCAATTTTACAAACTTTAAAGACTCCCACCATGATGAATTTATCTAACAAATTTCAATAATGTAATACGACTTATTTTCGAGTTATTAGCACTTTCTTGCAATTTTCCCTTTTACGACCTTTATGATTTAAGTAAACATTTTCTCGACTTCCTATTAGTCAAATACGATCGGGTCAAAAGCAAATTTCAATAATGTAACACGACTTGTTTTCGAGTTATTAGCGCTTTCGTGCAATTTTGCCTTTTGCGACCTTTGTGATTCTAGTAAACATTTTCTCGACTTCCTATTAGTCAAATACGATCGGGTCAAAAGCAAATTTCAATAATGTAACACGACTTGTTTTCGAGTTATTAGCGCTTTCGTGCAATTTTGCCTTTTGCGACCTTTGTGATTCTAGTAAACATTTTCTCGACTTCCTATTAGTCAAATACGATCGGGTCAAAAGCAAATTTCAATAATGTAACACGACTTGTTTTCGAGTTATTAGCGCTTTCGTGCAATTTTGCCTTTTGCGACCTTTGTGATTCTAGTAAACATTTTCTCGACTTCCTATTAGTCAAATACGATCGGGTCAAAAGCAAATTTCAATAATGTAACACGACTTGTTTTCGAGTTATTAGCGCTTTCGTGCAATTTTGCCTTTTGCGACCTTTGTGATTCTAGTAAACATTTTCTCGACTTCCTATTAGTCAAATCCGATCGGGTCAAAAGCAAATTTCAATAATGTAACACGACTTGTTTTCGAGTTATTAGCGCTTTCGTGCAATTTTGCCTTTTGCGACCTTTGTGATTCTAGTAAACATTTTCTCGACTTCCTATTAGTCAAATCCGATCGGGTCAAAAGCAAATTTCAATAATGTAACACGACTTGTTTTCGAGTTATTAGCGCTTTCGTGCAATTTTGCCTTTTGCGACCTTTGTGATTCTAGTAAACATTTTCTCGACTTCCTATTAGTCAAATCCGATCGGGTCAAAAGCAAATTTCAATAATGTAACACGACTTGTTTTCGAGTTATTAGCGCTTTCGTGCAATTTTGCCTTTTGCGACCTTTGTGATTCTAGTAAACATTTTCTCGACTTCCTATTAGTCAAATCCGATCGGGTCAAAAGCAAATTTCAATAATGTAACACGACTTGTTTTCGAGTTATTAGCGCTTTCGTGCAATTTTGCCTTTTGCGACCTTTGTGATTCTAGTAAACATTTTCTCGACTTCCTATTAGTCAAATACGATCGGGTCAAAAGCAAATTTGAATAATGTAACACGACTTGTTTTCGAGTTATTAGCGCTTTCGTGCAATTTTGCCTTTTACGACCTTTGTGATTCTAGTAAACATTTTCTCGACTTCCTATTAGTCAAATCCGATCGGGTCAAAAGCAAATTTCAATAATGTAACACGACTTGTTTTCGAGTTATTAGCGCTTTCGTGCAATTTTGCCTTTTGCGACCTTTGTGATTCTAGTAAACATTTTCTCGACTTCCTATTTGGGTCATTCCATGACAAAACGCCTGCCACAGAACACCCGACCCCTTTCGATTTTGCCCAAATTTTGTATACAGGGTTTTTTGGGCCTAGGAAAACGATTTTGACAGTTTCATAACGATCGGTTCAGCCGTTTACGAGATACAGCATACGCGTTTTTTCAAAAGTACGCCTTGACCCCCTAAATGTTTTCTACTATATCTTAAGACATAATTATCGCAAAATCACATGTAATACCTCATTTTAAAGACAATGCGCTCCCTAATATGAATATTTTCATATCGATTACGTTTTTAATAACGTAAAAATGTTTTAATATCTTTTTAATATATAATGGTTATAATTGAGTAGTTAAATATATTAACAGCGATAATTGAGTAGCGAAATAGAATTTATTTAACTGTATATTCTCGAACAAAGCCCTGAAATGGATCGAAATTGTTCGTTTTGGAGAGACAGTAGTAAATGTCATTTGCAAACACTTTCGAAAACAGTTGGTATCAACAACCATCTGTCCGAGGATGACAAATTAGTTCTTAGCAGCCGAACAGCTATACCTATGTCCAAAATAAGAAACATATGTCGTCACCATGAAGAACTTTTTATGAAAAGGTATTCAACGAGTCAAAAGAAGTGTATGAATCCTTTTGGGACTCACGACGCTGAAAGAAAGAGTGGACTAAAAACTATTTCATTGGATTTGTTCAAAAAATTAAAGTTACGAGGAATTGAAGTTATCGCTGGAAATAAGTTGTGCATCCAGTGTTTTATGTCTGCTGGAAAAAAAGTAAAGGATGAACTCCAAATACAGTTGGACGTTTCAGAAGTTCACACTGCACAAGAATCACAAGAAAGCGATTCTTTTTCATTTAGTCAACCTTGTTCATCGGGAGATGCGACGCAAGACGACAAAGCTATAGCTTTAGTGGCAGTTAACGAAACTCTAATAAACTTGGGAGAATCTCCTGTTAAAAGAAGTAAGAAATATATTCAATTTGAAAGAATTTATATATGTATACATATATTTTTTAACTTTTGTACAGAAGGTTTGTCATCTCGCCAAAAAACAATTCTAAGCAGGACTAAGTTAAACGCTGTGAACAATTCATTGAAACGCAAATTAGAAGAGTCAATGGAAATTTCTCTTGATGAAACAGACGATAATATGGTTACGGACGATGTTTTTAGAAAGCTCGAAGAACATCGATTATATGAGAATATTTTGAACGAACTGAGAGAGAAATTCAATAACTCCAAGACATCATACGGCGAAAAGCTTCAGATCCTGACCTTGTCACCATTTGGAATACAACGCACAATGGAGGAATTTGGAGCACCAGAATACATGGTCAAACGAAGCAGGAATCTTAAATCTAGTCAAGGAATTCTTTCGCTACCAGAGAAACAATCGAAGGGATTAATATTGACCGAAGACGTTAAATCAAAGGTCTTTGAATTTTACGAAAATGACGATAACAGTCGTATGACACCTGGACAAAAGGAGTTTGTGTCAGTTAGAAACCACGAGACAGGTCAAAAAGAACATCATCAAAAGAGGCTTGTACTGCTGAATCTGAGAGAGCTCTATAACAAATTCAAGGAAGAGCATGATTTGACGTTAGGATTTTCGTCATTTTGTTATCTACGACCACCTTGGTGTGTATTAGCAGGTTCGTCAGGTACACATTCAGTGTGTGTCTGCACCTATCACCAAAATGTCAAGCTAATGATATCAGCTCTACCGTCTCCTTGTCCTTTAAAATGTGATATCGATTTCATGGCGCTCACCGTGTGTGACACTCAAAACAGGAATTGTATGATGAGGGTGTGCAAGGACTGTCCTGGGAAAAATGGTCTACTTGAAAATGAATATTTAACGAACCTTTTAGAAGATTTTGAAAATATAAAGTTCATGCAATGGGTGACAACTGACAGCACAAAGCTCATGACCTTGAGCGAGAGTGTTGAAAACTTTTTCGACTCTTTGGCCATTAAACTACTTGAACTAACGCGTCATCATTACACATCTAAGTCGCAATCTAATTATCTTAAAAACCTCAAAAAAACTCTAAAACCTGGTGACGTAATTGTTCTCGGTGATTTTGCGGAGAACTATTCCTTCGTAATTCAAGACGAAGCACAAGGGTTCCATTGGGACAATTCTCAAGCGACAGTGCATCCCTTCGTAATCTACTTCAGGGTAGTCGAAAACAGAGAACTTAACCACTTAAATTTTTGTATTATCAGTGATACCAGAACACATACAACCAATACTGTTCACAGTTTTTTAACTTATCTAATTCCAAATATAAAAACACATGTTCCTAATGTTAGAAAGCTAATTTATTTTACGGATGGATGTGCTGGACAGTATAAAAACAAATACAACTTTTCTAATCTCTGTTGCCACAAACAAGATTTTGGTTTGGACGCTGAATGGCATTTTTTTGCCACATCTCATGGCAAGGGACCTTGTGACGGAATTGGCGGAACAGTGAAGCGTAAAACAGCAAGAGTCAGTCTTCAGCGACCAGTGACTGGACAGATTTTGACTCCAACAGATATGTTTAATTTCTGCCTATCAAACTTCGAAAATATCAAGTTCATCTATGTTAAAAACGAAGAAATTGAGCGACAAAGGGAACTTTTAAAAGAAAGGTTTTCTAAAGCCATAACAGTAAAAGGAACTCGAGGGTTTCATAAATTCGTTCCGAAATCGTTAAATGAAATCATGGTTTCTCCGTTATCTAATGACGATTCGCTAACCACAGTTAAGGTTTCGACTTTAGAATTGTCAGATACTCGAAATCAAGAGGCTGAAAACTTTAAAGTGGGAAATTTGGTAGCCAGCGTCTACAAAGGCATTGAGATTTTGAGTGATTATTATGTATTCGATAGTGGGAATTTTAAAAATGCTAAAATCGTTGACCTACGACTGAGGTGTCTGGGCAAGGTCAAAGGTCAAATTATTTAAAGGCCCAGATTTTAATGACATTTACGTCAAATGACAACTCTGATTAAATATTCATATTAGGGTGCGCATTGTCTTTAAAATGAGGTATTACATGTGATTTTGCGATAATTATGTCATAAGATATACTAGAAAACATTTAGGGGGTCAAGGCGAACTTTTGAAAAAACGCGTATGCTGTATCTCGTAAACGGCTGAACCGATCATTATGAAACTGTCAAAATCGTTTTCCTAGGCCCAAAAAACCTTGTATACAAAATTTTGGCGAAATCGAAAGGGGTCGGGTGTTAAAATTAAAAAAAACTAGGTCGTTTTGTCATGGAATGACCCATTAGTCAAATACGATCGGGTCAAAAGCAAATTTCAATAATGTAACACGACTTGTTTTCGAGTTATTAGCGCTTTCGTGCAATTTTGCCTTTTGCGACCTTTGTGATTCTAGTAAACATTTTCTCGACTTCCTATTAGTCAAATCCGATCGGGTCAAGCTAGTTAGACTTAAAACGTGACATGGAATACTTTTCTAATTGGAACCAGCTTTCTAACAGTTACGGCTCTCGAGATAATTTTTAGATGACCTTGAAGACATGGTTCGAGGTCATCGACATTTTCATAATAGGTGTCCCCCCTACACGCTCTATGCGACCTGAAAATTTCAAATTCGTACCTAAAACAGATTTTGAGATATTCACCATGGTTCATTTTTTAGTGGACACCCTGTATGTTGAGATGATTTTAATATTTTCTCCCAATCCAACTAACGCTCAAACCGTAAACTCGTCCCCTTAAAGGTCAATCAAATTGACCCTGTATCTCATTGTTTCCCTAAAACTTTCCCAAAAATATTTTTCTTAGCTAAAATTAAACAATTATTACATACGAAAGACAAGGTTTTAAAAATTACGTGAACTCAAGTTTGTACATGGAAATTAAACTTTCAAGAATAATGGTCCCAAAACAAAACAACGTAAAAAGAGGGTTCCATTCTATATTCTTTAACTATACGAAATTCTAATAGTTTACGACTGGATACAATTTAAACACGACTTAATTCGAATTAACGACTATTAAAAGCGAGCAAACTTGAAAGTCATTTCTAACAATTATCGCGCTCTACGCCATATAGTGAACCATTAAAACCATTTCTAATTTGGCTAATTCGTGGAATAGTGTTTCTCATTTTCATTTTCCACTTTTAAAGTTCGCTCTGCCATAAATGGCGAGGCGGGTCGGGGGGCTTTTAGTGAAATTCCATAATTATCCTAATTAAAAAGCAAACAAGAACAGTAACGCGAAACTTTAAAAATAAAAATGGCTCAACGAATTTCCATTTGCTATCAACGAACCAAAACGCAACAGTGTTCTCGTATTATCGTTTAAACCTCTCTTTCTCTCTTTGGAAATTAAAAGTCGTTAAGTTATCTAAACTATTTAGCAAACCGTTCACTATCTTTTTCGAAAAAAAGGAAATGGATTATACAACTTTTAGGTTATCTTATGTAAAAGTGACTATTTATATGGAAATTTTGGTGCAACAAAGCGAATTTTTTACTTTTATCACCTGACGAGAAACAACAGTAATTTATCAGATTAACTGACAATTACCTGTAATTCTTTAAAGGGGAACGGTCAAGCTTTAACCAGTTAGATAGCCATATAGCCCGTTAAAAACTAAAATTTATGGCGAAAACCGCATTAAGTGGTTAATTTTTAATAAAATAGAGAAATTTCGGGAAATTGAAAAGCGCGCGTCCGTTGCGACACCTGGTGAGAAATCGGCGGGACAGTAAAACAACATAAAAGCGCGCGCTGCTGAAGACGCGAATGATTTGTTTTGCACGCGCGGCGCGTTCCAGTTATACGAGACCTAAGCGTAAATTGCGCGATTTTAAAAGTTTGGATAGTTCGCAAATCGCTCACTAAGGTGCTGCTGGCGCTGGCGATACACCTTAAGATGGCGGCGAAAATTTAAACCCAAATACTTATTATTTCAACTTTTTAGGCGGCCAAAAACTATTTTTTCAAGACAAAATAAGGTACGTGTAAGTATATTGAACGTCTTGTTGATCTTTTGATACGCAAATAAGACGATATTTGGAAAATCTTGGCCGTACCCTTTTAAATAAATAGATAATCTGGTACCATTTATGTTGATAAACATAATGAAGGTGTGTATATTTTAGTTTTTCAACTTATTTTTGTAAAATCGAAAATATTTGTATTAAAAATTACGAAATAAAATTAGTCGATAAGCCTCGGTCAGAAGAAATCGAACTGGTTAACTACGAGATCTAGAGAGTAGAATAGGATTTTAAAGCCCGACCCGTTGCAATCATTTATTCCCTGTACTTACCAATCAGAGCTAATACACTAAATCGGAGTCACCTACCAACAACGACATCTATTGAGTCAACGAGGTACTAAACTAAAGCTGCCACTTGTTTTAAGGCTGTAAGCCATCTCCAATTTAGAGTACAACGCGTCAATATATCCTTGAAACACGTACCTTCGCAGCGATATTCTAAACTATTACGAAAATTATGTTTTAATTAGTACATATTCTTACGCAGTGTAATTATAAAATTTTACATTGTTAGGAATAGACATCAGGCCCAGACTGGCTCCTTTGGGGGCCCTCGGATAGGGACTGAAGAGGGGGCCCCTTACCGGGCGGTGTGGGGATATAGAATAAAAATCTAAATGGTTATTTATAGGACAAAGAATAGCGTTTAAAATGTACTAGATTCTACGTGCACATTAATTTGAAACTTCAAACGCGTCTGAAGCATCTTTAGGAAAAATTTATTATAAGCAATTTTGGGGCCCCCTTGACCGGGGGCCATCGGCGATCGCCTACCGGCCGACCTGGCCAGTCCGGGCCTGGCCGAATAATGTGATGCGATGTTTGACGGAAAATTCTAGAACATGCGATTAATCATTCTGACCTAGAGAGATACTCCTCGAGTTAGCGATGTATTATTAAATTCTGGTTATACTCCAATGTTTTTATCAATATCCGGGTTAAGCCACTCGTTGCAAACGTGTAGGGAAAACTTGTAGGAATGTAAATTGTAAGCTACAAGTTCTCTTCGGTGAGCGTAATTAAAGTGAAAATTTATATATTCGGAGTTGAAAATTAGCGCGTAGATAAGGGGGAAAACCTTCTAAAATATCTACGAGCCTGAATAAACAATATTCGCGTTTTAATAGAGAACTTTGTAAAGCGGAAATTTTCCGTATTTTTCCGAAAAATAAAATAAAAAAAGTTTGATTTCCATGATTAGTTTAATATATTGTTTTGCAAATTTAAATAAAGCGGGATTTTCGCCCAATTTTTTCGAATCTAAAAGTAAAACTAAACTTCTAGACTAGTTTAAACTGATTAACAATGTAACACTATTAATGTTTTGTAGTATATTTTAATATTTACTGTTATTAGACATTTTATATCGATAAAAAGTTTAAAAACATTTAAAACCCTTAAAAAGTAATATATGTTTCAATTTTTTATTTTTCTTATTTGCGGAAAATTTTCTGGAAATTTTGCCACATTTCATTTTTCCGGAAAATTAACAACTCAAGAAGTTTTTATCAATATCCGGGTTAAGCCACTCGTGGCAAACGTGTAGGGAAAACTTGTAGGAATGTAAATTGTACAGAATCAAGCTACGTTTACACTCACAAAGGAGACTACCCGTGGTGGTTATCACCGATTTTGTTGAAACTCGGGGGTTAGGTAGACCTTATGGTAGTATGAAAATTCGCCAATCGAAAAGTTGCAATGGGCTTTAGTTTTCCCATGGAAACCGAAAATGTGTTTGACCTCTCCATTAAAAAAGGGTGGGATTTTCTCGGTTACCTAAATTTTGTTAAAATTTAACCAAAATTGATCAATTTTAGCCAAAATCATTGATCAATTTTACCCAAAATAGGTCAAATTCATCTTTTTACCTCTCCGAGGGGACAAAGTCCCCTAGGAGGGGTTATACAACGACCGTGTCTGTCTGTGGGTCTGTGGGTGGGTCTGTCTGTGGGTCTGTCAGGACTGCGAACGCGTTCGCATTTTCGGTGCAAAGTGTAATCACTGCGTACGCAGTTTCTCAAAGGGTTGGCAAAACCACCGTGTGACGGTGAGCGTTAACGGATGCATTTGCGGTTTGGTTTGGATGGTGTTTTTTCGCTCACCGTCGTGACGGTTTGGTGTATTACGTTTTTGTAATGTTTATGCGTAGGTTATGAGTGTTGAATTTGTTGTGTTTGTGTTCTGATGGTTGTGCATGTTGAGTCTGTTGTGTTTATATGGGCGTTTTCTCTCCAACTTCTTCTTAATGACTTTGGGACGAACCGAGTGCTGAGTGTAATGCTACCTCTCAACGTCCAATGGCAGGGTTTCCACCAGTTGTACACGGTATTCGTCTTAGTATCAATTTGCGATCGCATCGGGCGGGATTTGAACCCGAGACCTCCTGATTGACAGGCGGACGTTCTACCACAGAACCACCGACACTTGTTACGCCTTATTGAAAATTAGACCTTCAGCTTTATCGGAAGCGTATTTAATAGAGTACGAAATTTTGGTTTAATTGAAATAGAATTGAAATTGAAATTATTGCATCGAAGAAATTCTAATTTAGCGTTTCTCTATTGATTAAAAACAAATGCGCCACCCAGGTTTCGAACCCAGACCATTCGGCTTGGCAGTCGAGCGCTCTACCACAGAACCACCGATAGCTGCTTAGATTCACTGAAATTAAGACAGGCATCGTAAGCATAATAGGTAATAAAGTCTTTTTTTATTAATGAATTTATGAAGGCCTAATCTGGTATTTTTTAAAGGTTAAATCTTGTTTTAGCGCAGTCAGCCGAGATTAGAGGGTTAAAGGGTAGACCCTGTGGGTGGTCCACTTTCTTAACGACCTATATATAGTTCTGTTAATTCAAAGGAGATAATTTAACGTTAATTGCTTTAAGAGCTGGCGGTTAGTCAAGTGGCTCTCTGTGCTTTGTTGATGGTAAGGTTTTTGCTTCTTGTAAATACATTTGGTGTGGATATTTGGATATCTACGATTTCTAACGCAGTCAATGATTTCTTGGGTGTGCGAGTCATTATATGATATTGGAAATTGGACGGCATTGGTCTTTTTCATGTGGTATGCGTCACAACGTCAACAGGAAGTGAACGAGTCGTCCACTACCAGATATCTACGGTATCTTCATCAAGGGCGAGTGTTGAAATAAAATGAGCGTTAAAGATGCGGCAAGTATTTCGTAAGCGAGAAAAATACAAATACCATCTGTAGATATTTCTTTCATTAAAATTTGCTAAGTATTATATTTAACTGATAAACTTGTTCTGTAAAAGGGTTTAATTCAATTGTGCATTGTTATAGTAGGTCTAACTTACTGTTGTAACTACTTAACTTATGATATTCTGAATAAATTAAAATTGGTCGTTTCGTCTCAATTATTTTAATTATAATTAAAATTTTATACCGGGCGGGATAGAAATGGGTTAATATTTTTAACAAATAACTCTAAATTGCGGAGATATATCTTTAAGGGTTATCTCGAGAAATTAATACCACTAGGGACAATTCTTCCGAGGAGAGGTATATTTTGGCTTGCCAACTTGTTTAGGTATGTTTTGAAAATTTAATTTTTAAAATTTTTTAAGTAAGTACCCTGTGAAACCGAGAAAATCCCATGCTTTTTTAAATGGAGATTTTTGTTTTGAGATATCAAAAACGTTTTCGGTTGCCATGGGAAAACTAAAGCCCATTGCAACTTTTCCCTTTGGCAATAAGGTCTACCTAACCCCCGAGTTTCAACAAAATCGGTGATAACCACCTCGGGTAGTCAGGTATTTTCCTCGCAATACATTATACCCCTCTTTTGTCAGCTACAAGTTTCCCCGTCCACGTTTTTCGAGAGGTGGTTTAACCAGCCTATTTTTGAAGCTCTTTGGCGAGCGAAATTAACGTGAAAATTTTAAATATTCGGAGTTGCAAATTAGCGCGTAGACACGAGAATAGCGCGTAGACACGGGAGAAACCCTTCTCAAACATCTACGAGCCTAAATAAACAATATTCGCGTTTTAATAATTCTAAGCTTTTGCGGGATGTGTTGACGGCTAACTTTCACTTAGTTGAGATTAAAGGACATCGAGGGGAGAAACTGAGGAGGGCTTTAAAAACGACGAGAAAGAAGCGACGCTTGACGGCGACGAGCAAAGTTTGCCGGAATATAATTACGATCCAACTGCGCCATCTAGAGTTGAAGCGAGGAGAGAGGAGGGGGGAGGCAGCGAAAGGCTGAAAAGTCAGGGTTCGCCATTAGTCCATGGTTCGCCTTAGTCCGCCGACCCTCAATCAAAGCTGTACGCTTCTAAATAAACAGAGTGGTAGCGACCCCTTTTAGCGAGTTTCCGCGACGATATTAAATTGCTGGAGGCTCCAAAAGGCCCTCCTTTGACTAGCGAAAGCATAGTTCCTCTATGACGAGAGCGGGGCGCCGCCAATGTATCTGGGCGGTAAGCCTACATTCTCAATTACGCGAAACGGAGATAGTTATAACGAGGAAAGGGCTGAGCTAATATTTAAAACTAAACTATATGAAAGTTTAATATGACTGTAAGAATGTTAGTCTTAAGATGTCTTTAAGGTTTCATAGACGCGCGCCTCGCTGATAAAATCTCATTCATTCATTATTAATCATGTTTTGTCTATTGGCTCTTTAAATTGCCGAATAATATCAAACAACGAGTCTTTATAATTATCAACAACAGAAATACTTGTCATCTTATCTGTTATTAAGTAACGTAATACGCGTAAATATATGAATATGACAAAATTATTTTAATAAAAATTGTTGCATAAATTTTAATATCGTGGGTGTTTATTTTTACGTAAGTATGACACCACTTCTAATTATTTTCTAATTAAAATTTATGCTCGAATGTACAATGTTTTGTTTTGTTTTCTTTATTTTTTTCAATTGTGTTGCTCCTTCTCATAACGTTACAACACCCCGATAGTTATCACTAGTCTTTGGAACGGCCAAAGAGTCACAAAGGTTTATTGAAAATCGAAGTTATAATAATGCTTACTTCAATCGCAAAATTATGATTACAAATTTAATCGGAACATTAAATTGGCTATTATTTAATTATAAGGCGCTTTCGTTACTGAAGGTTGTTGGTTAACACTTTCGCCTCGCAGCAAGAGGAGCCTAGTTCGATCCCAGCTTGTGGCAGTGGGTGTAAACCCGGGACCACTCATTCCGCGTTGAGTTCTCTCCCCACTGGTTAAAGGAGTTTTTCCCTGGGATCTTTTGTTTCCCCTTCCCATAAAAACTTGTAGAGGTTAACGGTAATAGTTAGTGTAGGGAGCTGTTGGATCGCGTGGTATGATGGGCTTGCCACCACCCTCCTACGCATTGTAACCCGGCCCCCTGTTTAAAGGCATTAAAAGTCGCTCGATGATTTGGGCCTAAGGTGGTGCCTTGGGTATTAACCTAGCTGATTATTATTATTTAAGAATTTGACTAACAACATAAGTAAAGTAAGAACCATGCGTATTAAGCAGGGGCGTAACAATAGGGGTGTCCAGGGTGTTTGGACACCCCTAGAGTCCTACGGATACCCCGTCCCAAGGTGACCACGCAAATGTCTCATTTAGAGGAATTGTTAGCGATTATCGAAAGACTATGTTAGGAAAATTCCTTATTCAATAATAAAGAACATAAAATGACCATTCAATAACTGTAATATATTTTTCAGTTTTCACTAGGAATCATTTTGGACATGAAGACAATTTTGTTTTAGTCAGTAATATAGCAAGTTGATGGACACCCCCTAGCTTTTGAAGGCTGTTGCGCCCCTGGTATAAGTACAGTTCCGACCGGGACTTGCAAGCTAAACTAAGTTTATTATCGATTTGGCCTTTGGCGTATTTAGACTCTAGGGGGCTTTGTACTTAACTAATCATTGATTGTCCATTACATAATTTGTAACATTTCAATTAAGCATATAAGTGGTAGAAATAGCCAAAAGAATTAAAAGTTACAGAAATAAACAAATTATCCTAGATTTGGTAGCCCTAGAGCAGGCTCAAATAACATAGTATCGTGTCTGAGAGGTCCCTGAAATCCAGGGATCATCTTATTCCTAGCTGAATGAAAGTTGATCCGACTTCAGAGATGAGCTGGGCTCACTTCGAAACCTAAGGAGACTGTAAGCTCTTCCGCTGATACAGAGGATGGAATAATTAATAGCATTATCGATAATCTCTCGCTCATTAACATGATCCCACTCGCTTAAATTTCAGCTCATTTATGTCCAAACGCCGAACACTGAACCAATGTTACGCTTCGCTTCTAAGGAGTAAATAACGTTATTTTTTCATTACTATAAAATAAATACTCATAAGTTTTCCTTTGTATAACATTTCCGGGGGGAAAGCTGTACTAGAAAGGTGCTCTAGAAGTTTTAACAACACATTCTTTATTAACCACTATAATCTTTAAAATCCGTTAAGCAGGCTTTCAGTTCGCTGGCTAACGCAATCCAGTACGTTTGAAATCGAATTTTAAGAAATTGTACAACTTTCGCTAACCCAGGGTACACGAAGAAATAAAAACGTCGTATGAACAATACTAAAACAGGCGTTATGAGTGTTGTCGAAATACAATTATTTGTTTCTTCGTGTGATCGGGTGTACCGAAAATGTCTCACTTTGTATACTCGTACATATTTCGCCAAATTCATCTTAATTGTACAAGGCCTAAGCAAATTTCAATTCAAACAAGTATTTACCCTAATTGAAAAATTAAAAAAAAAATTAGTATTTACCCTTTTTAACAAATACAGTGCTTGATAAATAATAAGTTGTCACAACTCTGTCTCGATTTTTTGAGTTGAAAATATATAATTGTCAGTATTTTTATTTATACACTATAAGTATATTACGACGTGTCACATAAGCTTGACACAAATATGTGGTCGTCTTGAAGTTGTTAAATATTCGACTCCGAAGTACAAACTAAAATGTTCACGTGTTATTCAAACTTCTAGAGTGCTCTGCTTAACCTCTTTAATGAGACCTAGGGTGCATCTAGAAAAAAGATTTTTATGATTCAGAAAAATTCTTAGCGTAAGATTCGACACAGACGCGTTTCTTTTACTAAAAATTATTTTCCGCACAAAATGCATCTAAAAAATCATAACAAAAAGCACGTGTTTCTGTTAGGCCTTGGCTCTAGAGCACAATTTTAAATGAGTAGGTACTAAAATAACTGTTAGTCATTAAAAATCAGTGACCAATAATGACGAAATATTACTTACCACTCACGATTCTTTCGTATTCACAGCGTTTTCCACGTTAAATATAATTTCTATCTGTATCGGGATCATATCAGCAACACTACACGCGGCCATTTTGATTTCTGTCGGCAAAGTACCAGGGTCGGCGGAAGGTGTGGGTATAGTGGGTAGCACTACCCACATGGTAAATTCAAGTGGGTAAAATACCCACTTGGAATTCGGGGATGGGGGAGCTTCCCCCCCTAAAATTCGAAGAGTTTGGCAAAGCAATGCCCACTTGGCGAAACGAAAATTTTTATATTATATTCCAGCATTTTTAAAAATAGTGCTCAAATTGAAAATGGTTTCATATTTTTCTACACTTGAAGTCTTGAACACTTCGTCAAATTTTATTTAGAAACCGACTTCTCGAGTATCGCATTACGCATATCTTCATAGTTTCTAAGGAACTGTTTCGTCAACCTCCTAGATTTATTGTATTATTTTTACTAGTAGTGTCTGTTTAAAAACATAGCCACGTCTCGCGTCGTGCTATCGTTTGTATCTCAAATTCTATTAACTGGGGGAATAAATGAGGACCGTGTTTTATAATTTAACGGTTAGTTTGTTTAACAAATTTTAAAACTTCAGAGATTCAGGTAATGATTTGTGTTATAATTTTTCATATTATTATAATTTTCATACGTATAAGAACGGTGAACGGTTTCGGAACTTTCGGTTAATGGACTGATCCGACTGAAAATAGTTGTTAAGCCGATTTAAAGCTTTTTCAAAAACTTTTAAACAACAAGAACCGTCACGTAAATTAAATATACAAACAAAGTACGTAGTGTCCAGTTTCGATTTTCCGATTTAGTGAATAGTGTCCAGTTTCGATTTTCCGATTTAGTGAATAGTGTCCAGTTTCGATTTTCCGATTTAGTGAATAGTGTCCAGTTTCGATTTTCCGATTTAGTGAATAGTGTCCAGTTTCGATTTTCCGATTTAGTGAATAGTGTCCAGTTTCGATTTTCCGATTTAGTGAATAGTGTCCAGTTTCGATTTTCCGATTTAGTGAATAGTGTCCAGTTTCGATTTTCCGATTTAGTGAATAGTGTCCAGTTTCGATTTTCCGATTTAGTGAATAGTGTCTACTAGAAATAGTAGCTACGGCCGTCGACCAGACCACGGCCAACTTCGATCACGCGTACCGCGCTTTAGCGGCCCCGTCAATCGCCTCGCATCTAATGTTAATTTGCGTGTATGAATAATCCCGATAGGGGCGCTACATACGACCAAAAACCTACTATCGCCAAAGGCGGGGAATACAAGCGAAATCGCGGAAAATGTTTTTTCTTCGGTTTTCCACTTTCCTATTTAGAAAAAACAAGGTATAGTAAGTTAAACTATCTTTTCGCAATATATTTATGTATAATTCATAATTAAAAAAAAATATTACCTTATAAATATTAAATGAAGAAAAAGAGACGCGTTTTTTACGCGAAGGCGCCATATTAGAATACATAGTTTTGAAGGCTGTAGAGGTGTTTAGAGCGTTTTGACGCGTAAATAATGTCTCTCTTAAAATTTATAAATCTTTAATAATAACAAATCTTTATTAATAGTATATATATATAGCAAATTCACGAGTTTATACCCGTTCTTAGGTAGTATTTTCTGTAAATCTAATTAGTTTTAAGAGTACGAATCTTTAAACTAATATAATTGAAGATAAAAGAAGCTTAGGTACATCTTTGGAACTAAATAGGTAAAAGATAGATGGTCTGCAGCCTGCATTTCAAGGAGGATGATTTCTGTTCAGGTTAGTACCTTTATTATCGAAAAAAAATTCAGTCAGATAAAATTACAAACCAGCCCTTTCTAAATATACAATATTATTCTAGGTTTAAAAAGACAAAAGCTTAAAACTTGTTGAAACCTAAAATTATAATTCATTGCGCTTATAATATATTTTAACTTAATATTATTTAATAAAAAATGTTAAAATAATATATTTACCCTGAAGTTACAGTGAATCTTCTTTTCACTTTTTGTTTTATTTACATGTGTTTCAAGTATTAAACAATAATACTATGTTGCTGGCAGCATCTAGAGGATGTTCTTGGTTTCTGTTTAACTCTTTTATAATTTATAAACACCGTTAAAAAATTAGAATCATTAAAAAAATAATAAACTATTAGTTAAATATTAACCTACATTCGGTTTAATTCAATGTTTTTTAAAATGTATTTAAAAATAATGTTTTTTGTGGATTTTTCCTATCTCAGTAACGTTAAATTTTGGTCGTAGCGAAACGCTGGTGGGAAAATATATACACGGTAAATTCAGGCGATTGACGGGGCCGCTAAAGCGCGGTACGCGTGATCGAAGTTGGCCGTCGCGAGTACTGCGTTACTACAAATGTTTGTTTAGAAGCTAGCACGTCCGACTTCGATTTATAAAATAAACACTAGTGGCGTAAATAGGGTCCCCTGTGGTCACGTGGTGCGGGGGGTCCCGGAGTTCCAGGAGGCCCCTTTTTAGTTCGTTTTATAACTTTGTTTTAGTTCTATTCTATCACGGCCTGCCTGGAAGATAACAGACACAGCCTTAAAGCGCAATGTTGCATAATTATCGCTTGTTAATAGCTTTTTAGTAATATAACCTCAGATCGTCGCTAATTTAAACGGAAGCCCCTCCTCACTTCTCGATTTAGAAGATATCGCTACAGCCGGGAGTAGTGGCTCACTCCTGTAATCCCAGGCGTCCGGGAGGCAGAGTTTGTGGATGGCCGTGTGAGGACGACTACCAATCCCCCAACGGGTGGTCGGGATACTTCCGCCACGGGTGTCCCCACCCCTATCCCCACGTATCCCCCCGTTGGCGTGGCCGTTACACATATCTCACCCTGATTAATCAGTTATTGTGTGTGTGCTGGTGTCTAAGGCCTCGGGTCGACACCGATGTTCGTGTATCTCAAAAAAAAAAAAAAAGCTACAGCCGGGAGTAGTGGCTCACTCCTGTAATCCTAGGCGTCCGGGAGGCAGAGTTTGTGGATGGCTGTGTGAGGACGACCACCAATCCCCCAACGGGTTTTCGGAATACTTCCGCCACGGGTGTCCCCTCAACTGTCCCCACGTATCCCCCCGTTGGCGTGACCGTTACACATATCTCGCTCTGATTAATCAGATGGTGTCTTCGCCGGGCTCGCGGTGTTCTCAGACTCAAATCAGCCCTTTCTTCTTTGAATAAAAAAAAAGACTATGAAAGTAGCGAGTAGTGGGTGCTAGAAATCGAAAGTAAGTTCATATACGCAAAGCGCAGCAAAATTTTTGCTTTGCGCAAATAAGGTTTTGTACTAAATTTGCTAATTAAAAAAATTAAGTGATAATTTTATTTTGTATTTTTTTACCTATAAAATTATCCTGTTTATTATAAATCATTCCTCAATTTCCTCTTTATATTTTCTTGAGAGGCTCTCCCACCTACCGGCCAACTACCCACACGAGCCGAACACCACCTGCCGGCCCTGCAAAGTACCACTAATTTAATTTGACTTTCGTCAGCCATCATGAAATTCTGATTGCATAACTCCCCCCCCCCCTCCCCAAACAAAATAGTTCAGCATGGTAACCAGGGGGCAGCAGGTTCGCGTTTCAAAAAGCATTTTACACACTCCAAAGGCGGAGTCGGCTCTCCCTGCTATCCTCCTTGGTACCAAGAAACTATTCTGACTGTTTGGCTCAGAATGGTCAAAAATCAATGATTCTATTTCCGGTAAGGAGAAGTGTACATGTTCTCAGAATGAAAGATTTCCGAGCTTCTGAGTTAGAATTCCGACAAACTAGTCGTACATACAATTAGTTGACTATAAATAGGAACTTCCTAGCGCTGTTGAAAAGGTTCTAGCTTAGGGTCCCCATCTACGACCACTATTTATACTATACGTAACATAATAAGAATTTTCTTAGTTCGTGACGAAACCCGCTGAATTTCTCAGGCTTTTCTATAGTTTAGCTAGTGTCTGTCAATCTCGAGATTTCGTTTCCATAGTAACCTTTTCAATAGCACAAGGTTTAAAAGAATTTTCCATTTTGGTTCCACTTATTGTATGTTCTGTGTTAACATTGAAATTGTTTCTAGAAAAATGTTATACAGGGGCATACTTATGAAAGATTTTGTTACATATGCTATTACTACTTGGTGAATTTTGATAACAAAAATTATAACATACATTACATTTGACCAGAATATATAAATATCAATTTATTTATTACTCATTTCATTTCATTCATTTATATTTTTAATTTCGGAATAATTTAAAAAATAATAGGAATTCAGACTGGTGTTTACTTAATACCAATTATAAAACTTCGAAATAAATTTTGGAAAGCTTATAGCTATTGCTTTTTATCAAAACCCAAGTTTTGTCGAAATTAAATAATTACTAGGTTATCTATTTTCTAAGCTATTTTATTTCTACTTATTTAAAAATTAAAAATAGTTAAGTATAGAGTGGGAAACCTATTTTAAACATTGAAGGTTTATTTCTACCTGCAGCGTTCGGATTTGGGTATTTGTAAGTAAAACCATAAGTGTAGAATATTTTTACATAAGTGTGACACTTCCTACTCTTCACGTGCTAAAGTTTTACTGAGAGCCATTCACAAGACGAACTGCATTACGGGCTTCGTCACCGTTTTGCGTCCGCTTGCTCCCGCGTCACACGTAGCCTTTGACAGCGCCTCGCTAGGGGGAGATTTTCTTCTTGTGACGTCACTTTGTTACTAGCTCTCAGTAAACTTATGAAATAATATTATAGGCTTATGGTAAGACCGAAGACGTAAAAAACTGAAGTTAATAACTACGCCGTTATGAGAGCTAATGGAAACTAAGATTTAGGCCCTTTCCAAAAATGAAAACTATCCTTAAATGAAATATAATCTACAGCGCGTTCTTTCCGAAACCCCTTAATGTTAAAGGATTACCTCCGCAGCAAGCCACTATACGCAGTCCAAAATGTCAAAAGCCACGAGTGGCAGCGATAATTTTTATTTCTATACCTCGTGTTTACATTCCGGATATAGTATACCTCGTTTGTTCCAACACGGCCTCGTATTCGACCAACTGAACAGAGAACATTGTACCCTCAATTTAAAATTTATATCGATAGACTAAACTTTTTCAGTTCTTTTGTTTGGACACTCTTTACGAAGTGTGGATAAGAACCCAAATTATAATTTTTTTAGCGGTTCAAAATTCCTAATTTTTTGGTTTCGTTGGTAGGTAATTTTTTTTTATTTTTTGGACTTTCCCTTAGATACAAATAAAAAACATAAACATTTTTAGATAGTTTTAGTTAGTTCAAATGTTGCGTTTTAGTTAAGCTTGTTTATCTTTTATCACGCATTTTTTAAGATAAATCATTTATTTATGAAAATTACCAAAATAATTTTGGAAATTACGACACAAAGTTATCTAACTTACCAGTAGTACATAAATATATCTACGATCATACGTAACGTAAAAACTTACGTATAGCATGAAAGACATCGGTTAATGATAATCTTTTATGTAATCGGAAAATTTTATCTCCAGACTTTCTTGGTTAGCAGAATTAATGCCAGATTAGTTTGTAGAAAAGAAATACGAGCCAAAAGATCTTTTGTTCTAAAGTTGTTATTGTTAAAAATAGTAAACTTTTGGTTTCGATTCGATAATTCATCATTGTTTTACGAAAGGAATCGTAATTTTTAATGATGATTAACGGACTATCACTAATAATCGTGAGGATCAGAGCAGGGCCGTCTTAAGACCTTTTGGGGCCATGGGCTAAATGATTTCTTAAGACCTTTGCAATCCCCAACGGTCAGCCTTTGTATGTCCGTTGTCTAAATTCAACTACACAAAAATCAAACCAAAGCTTTTAATTTCAAAAGTATAACATAGTCCTACCGAAAATAAGATTTTTACTGACAGTGACTGGTTGTTAGGTTTTAGAAATTGTTGGTACCGCATGATACGCGATGTGACGATGAGTCAAATTACTATAGATGTAACTAAAAGATACATCATATTAAATGAGTATAAATAATATTTAACTAACTAATCCCTTATCCCTAGAGTAGAGGCGGTATGAATGGCCTTTTTCGGGGCCCCCAAACTGGCTGGAGGCCCTGGGCTGTAGCCCACTTATCCCATGCCTTAAGACGGCCCTGGATCAGAGAACGTTTCATCCTTATGATGTTGTTATGTTATGTTTAATTTAAAGGGAAATTGTTACCAAAACCAAATTCACGAGGTTTTTTTACAGAATGATAGAAAATATATTAATGATTATGTCCCTGAAATTTTATAGTTATTGGAAAAGTATTTAAAAAGTTGCGCTACTTTATCCGCAACCTACATCAAACGGCTACAAAAATTTCAGAAATCGCGGTTGAACCTACGTGCAACGCCAAAAGAATGAAGCGGCAAAAATTTGAGAAATGGCGGCGTGTAAGGCATTTTAAAAACACGATAAACTACAATCTACGAATATAACTCGGTTAAAAAGCCAAGGAGAATGTCGTAGCAGACAACAGTTCTGACTGAAAAACGATAAAACCGGTTGCTAATAATAAATCAAATACTGGAAATATTAACATGAAATTTTTCGTTTAACCATTTTCAGACGTCCTCTATCCATTTAAATGGTTTTTAATCAATTTTAGGATGGTGACAATTCCCCTTTAAGTTAACGATTCAGACTTAGACAATAGGTGTTTTCATAAAATAAAACAAAAAAAATAAAGTATAAAATGTTTTTCTCTGCGTTACAATCTTAGGTGTTTAAAACTGTGAGACCGAGCCCAAGCTTTGAAGTCCAGCTATGAGTAATAAAACGTTTTAGGGTAAAAAGTTTACACTTTTTGTCCTCGGACATGCAAAAAACCACGTAATGCCAAACGCCAGTGTAGCTCATTTTAAATGTAGCCTCATGGCCCTATGGGTCAACTTGAATCGTTGGCTGGCCCCCTAGGCTTGAACTTTATCCATCCTAAACTTAGTTTTGTCAACTGCCGGGCATCTTGACTTAAGCTTACTCGATCTTTCGGTTAATTCGCCCCTGACTTGAATGATTAAAGGTAAAACGTTAGCTCGAACTCGCGTATTCAAGGGTAAAAGTGACTATCAGGAATGATTATTCGTAAAAATAAATTAACCACATTTTAAGAGGGAGAAATAAAAACTCTATCTTATTAAGTCTATAATATCATTTCATAGATATGATAATTATTACGCTTCAAGTTCAAACACCTTTACCGATAACTATTAGTGGGCGTTTGGATCCGAGGGGTCGGACATTTACCAAATGTGTATGCGCGATTTTGAAATCCGGGATTTCACGCTGGATTTCAAGATTTCTTGTGGTATATCGGATTTCTTAACTTTTGTCCCGGGTTTGGGAGTTCTCGTCGGATTTCGGGATTTTTTTCGTTGGATTTCGAGATTCCTCCATTTCTCGTCGGATTTCGCGATTTCTCTTTGGATTTCGAGATATCACGTCGGATTTCGCGAATTCGAGATTTCTCACTGGGTTTCTAGATTTATTTCTTTGGATTTCTCGATTTATTGCTGGATTTCTCGTCGGATTTCGCGATTTCTCTTTGGATTTCGAGATATCACGTCGGATTTCGCGATTTCTCTTTGGATTTCGAGATATCTCGTCGGATTTCGCGATTTCTCTTTGGATTTCGAGATATCTCTTCGGATTTCACGATTTATCTTTGGATTTCGAGATATCTCGTCGGATTTCGCGATTTCTCTTTGGATTTCGAGATATCTCGTCGGATTTCGCGATTTCTCTTTGGATTTCGAGATATCTCTTCGGATTTCACGATTTCTCTTTGGATTTCGAGATATCTCGTCGGATTTCGCGATTTCTCTTTGGATTTCGAGATATCTCGTCGGATTTCGCGATTTCTCTTTGGATTTCGAGATATCTCGTCGGATTTCGCGATTTCTCTTTGGATTTCGAGATATCACGTCGGATTTCGCGAATTCGAGATTTCTCACTGGGTTTCTAGATTTATTTCTTTGGATTTCTCGATTTATTGCTGGATTTCTCTTTGGATTTCGAGATATCTCGTCGGATTTCGCGATTTCTCTTTGGATTTCGAGATATCTCTTCGGATTTCACGATTTCTCTTTGGATTTCGAGATATCTCGTCGGATTTCGCGATTTCTCTTTGGATTTCGAGATATCTCGTCGGATTTCGCGATTTCTCTTTGGATTTCGAGATATCTCGTCGGATTTCGCGATTTCTCTTTGGATTTCGAGATATCTCGTCGGATTTCGAGATATCTCTTCGGATTTCACGATTTCTCTTTGGATTTCGAGATATCTCGTCGGATTTCGCGATTTCTCTTTGGATTTCGAGATATCTCTTCGGATTTCACGATTTCTCTTTGGATTTCGAGATATCTCGTCGGATTTCGCGATTTCTCTTTGGATTTCGAGATATCTCGTCGGATTTCGCGATTTCTCTTTGGATTTCGAGATATCTCGTCGGATTTCGCGATTTCTCTTTGGATTTCGAGATATCTCGTCGGATTTCGCGATTTCTCTTTGGATTTCGAGATATCTCTTCGGATTTCACGATTTCTCTTTGGATTTCGAGATATCTCGTCGGATTTCGCGATTTCTCTTTGGATTTCGAGATATCACGTCGGATTTCGCGATTTCTCTTTGGATTTCGAGATATCTCTTCGGATTTCACGATTTCTCTTTGGATTTCGAGATATCTCGTCGGATTTCGCGATTTCTCTTTGGATTTCGAGATATCACGTCGGATTTCGCGATTTCTCTTTGGATTTCGAGATATCTCGTCGGATTTCGCGATTTCTCTTTGGATTTCGAGATATCTCTTCGGATTTCACGATTTATCTTTGGATTTCGAGATATCTCGTCGGATTTCGCGATTTCTCTTTGGATTTCGAGATATCACGTCGGATTTCGCGATTTCTCTTTGGATTTCGAGATATCTCGTCGGATTTCGCGATTTCTCTTTGGATTTCGAGATATCTCGTCGGATTTCGCGATTTCTCTTTGGATTTCGAGATATCTCTTCGGATTTCACGATTTCTCTTTGGATTTCGAGATATCTCGTCGGATTTCGCGATTTCTCTTTGGATTTCGAGATATCTCTTCGGATTTCACGATTTCTCTTTGGATTTCGAGATATCTCGTCGGATTTCGCGATTTCTCTTTGGATTTCGAGATATCTCGTCGGATTTCGCGATTTCTCTTTGGATTTCGAGATATCTCTTCGGATTTCACAATTTCTCTTTGGATTTCGAGATATCTCGTCGGATTTCGCGATTTCTCTTTGGATTTCGAGATATCTCGTCGGATTTCGCGATTTCTCTTTGGATTTCGAGAAATCTCGTCGGATTTCGCGATTTCTCTTTGGATTTCGAGATATCACGTCGGATTTCGCGAATTCGAGATTTCTCACTGGGTTTCTAGATTTATTTCTTTGGATTTCTCGATTTATTGCTGGATTTCTCGTCGGATTTCGCGATTTCTCTTTGGATTTCGAGATATCTCGTCGGATTTCGTGATTTCTCTTTGGATTTCGAGATATATCGTCGGATTTCGCGATTTCTCTTTGGATTTCGAGATATCTCGTCGGATTTCGCGATTTCTCTTTGGATTTCGAGATATCTCGTCGGATTTCGCGATTTCTCTTTGGATTTCGAGATATCACGTCGGATTTCGCGAATTCGAGATTTCTCACTGGGTTTCTAGATTTATTTCTTTGGATTTCTCGATTTATTGCTGGATTTCTCGTCGGATTTCGCGATTTCTCTTTGGATTTCGAGATATCTCGTCGGATTTCGCGATTTCTCTTTGGATTTCGAGATATATCGTCGGATTTCGCGATTTCTCTTTGGATTTCGAGATATCACGTCGTATTTCGCGAATTCGAGATTTCTCACTGGGTTTCTAGATTTATTTCTTTGGATTTCTCGATTTATTGCTGGATTTCTCGTCGGATTTCGCGATTTCTCTTTGGATTTCGAGATATCTCGTCGGATTTCGCGATTTCTCTTTGGATTTCGAGATATATCGTCGGATTTCGCGATTTCTCTTTGGATTTCGAGATATATCGTCGGATTTCGCGATTTCTCTTTGGATTTCGAGATATATCGTCGGATTTCGCGATTTCTCTTTGGATTTCGAGATATCACGTCGGATTTCGCGAATTCGAGATTTCTCACTGGGTTTCTAGATTTATTTCTTTGGATTTCTCGATTTATTGCTGGATTTCTCGTCGGATTTCGCGATTTCTCTTTGGATTTCGAGATATCTCGTCGGATTTCGTGATTTCTCTTTGGATTTCGAGATATATCGTCGGATTTCGCGATTTCTCTTTGGATTTCGAGATATCTCGTCGGATTTCGCGATTTCTCTTTGGATTTCGAGATATCTCGTCGGATTTCGCGATTTCTCTTTGGATTTCGAGATATCACGTCGGATTTCGCGAATTCGAGATTTCTCACTGGGTTTCTAGATTTATTTCTTTGGATTTCTCGATTTATTGCTGGATTTCTCGTCGGATTTCGCGATTTCTCTTTGGATTTCGAGATATCTCGTCGGATTTCGCGATTTCTCTTTGGATTTCGAGATATATCGTCGGATTTCGCGATTTCTCTTTGGATTTCGAGATATCACGTCGTATTTCGCGAATTCGAGATTTCTCACTGGGTTTCTAGATTTATTTCTTTGGATTTCTCGATTTATTGCTGGATTTCTCGTCGGATTTCGCGATTTCTCTTTGGATTTCGAGATATCTCGTCGGATTTCGCGATTTCTCTTTGGATTTCGAGATATATCGTCGGATTTCGCGATTTCTCTTTGGATTTCGAGATATATCGTCGGATTTCGCGATTTCTCTTTGGATTTCGAGATATATCGTCGGATTTCGCGATTTCTCTTTGGATTTCGAGATATCACGTCGGATTTCGCGAATTCGAGATTTCTCACTGGGTTTCTAGATTTATTTCTTTGGATTTCTCGATTTATTGCTGGATTTCTCGTCGGATTTCGCGATTTCTCTTTGGATTTCGAGATATCTCGTCGGATTTCGCGATTTCTCTTTGGATTTCGAGATATCTCGTCGGATTTCGCGATTTATCTTAGGATTTCGAGATATCACGTCAGATTTCGCGAATTCGAGATTCCTCACTGGGTTTCTAGATTTATTTCGTTGGATTTCTCGATTTATTGCTGGATTTCTCGTCGGATTTCGGGATTTTTTTCGTTGGATTTCGTGATTTCTGGTTGAATTACGAGGTATCTCGTCGGATTTCGTGATTTTGAGATTTCGAGGTATCTCGTCGGATTTCGCGATTTTGAGATTTCTCGCCGGGTTTCTAGATTTCTCGCTGTATTTTTAGATTTATCGTCGGATTTCGAGATTTTTCGATTTCTTGTTGGATTTCAAGATTTATTGTCGGAATTCTGGATTTTTTTCGTTGGATTTATTGATTTATCGATTTCTCGTTGGATTTCGCGATATCGAGATTTCTCGCTGGCTTTCAAGATTTATCTCGTTGTATTTCGAGATTTCTCGATTTCTTGCTGGATTTCGCGATTTATGTCCGACTCTTCGTTTCCATCTCGGTAAAATGTTTCTCAAAGCCCGAATACTCCTGTTAGTTATTAAAACTTCGAGTCCTGTCGTTTCCGGAATACATTCGTCGAAGTCACCGCTTCCCGTCCTGTCGCAGTCGCTGCTTACGGGGATAAAGGCAATAAGGCGGCTTCCATTGTTGATACCTTGTAAATAAGTCTTCCCGAGAACAATAGCGGGTCGCCATTCAATCAAAAGATGTTAGAACTCGCTCGACGCGAATCTTTAAAAGCCCGAAAGGATTTACACAAAGCTTTGGCCATCCTCGCCCCCTAGTCGGAGCTGTAGCGTCTATTGAAACGCGGCTCGGCTTCGGCCGTAATCCCTGACGCACCGCCCACTTTCCCGAATTCCCCCTCAGCGCGTGCTGGACAAAGGTACAATACCTTGATTAAAAGCTTGTTAAGGGGAAAATTCTTAACGCCCGAGAAAGCGTAGCGGAAATTTCCAAATTGTAAAATATTAGAGCGGCCGTTCTGGAAGGTGGCGCTTATAAAAGGCTTAAACGGACCCTCAGGGCTTAATCCGCCTCTACCTCCACCCCTTCCATCATTCTAAAAATTAGATTTTGAATTAAACATACCGCCCTCTCGCGTCTCAAATATGAATATTATTTGGAAAGTCGTCGGCCGCGATCTTGTTCGACGACGCGTTGGTTGGAAAGTACCAAAAATTTTAATTAATAGCGGTACCGGGCGAATCGCTTTTGAATCGCGCCCGTGTGATTAATTTTTGGCCAGTAATTTCATTACGGCTTAGCGCGTTTGGGACTGGAGCGGTTCGCGAGACTTACGGCCCGGTAAACAAGAGTACGAAATTCGCGCCTAATTGGGTTTAAGATCTCCGCTTCCCGTTACCGCCTGTTTGTTGGATATTTGGACTTTTATTGGCTTTTGCCAGATTTGACGATTTCCCCCAAAATATCGACTTTGAAATGGTTCGTTCGCCGCTCGCGGATACGAATTCAGATTCCAGCCCTCGCGTCCGTTCTTCAACTATCTGATCGCTTTGGTTTCGTATACGTCATTTTGGTCGCGTTTATCTGTAATGTTCCAAAGCGCTTTAGTTGAGGAAAATGACATTCTGCTCGAATGTAAATAAGGAAATTAGATTAGATCAAGTGACAATTTGCTCTGACGGAACGTCATCGTCTTTTATATGGCAGTCTAGCGACAGTTCCTTGTACTAGTCTCTTGATTACGAGTCATCTTGACCATATTTATCGTTAATCTTTGACAGGATGATGCTAATTAACGCTTGGAAGAAGAACGAACTAATGTAAGCTGGTACTCCCGTAGGTATTTGGTTGAACAGACAATATGCGCCCATCACCCTGTTCTGAGGAGGTATTCACTAGGGCTGGGCGGGTTTCGAGTATTAATCAACTTTTCATTCTGTAGGCGAGTCGGATAATATTTTGATCGAGTCTTGTTGACGAGTATTCGACTATTTAAAAAAAACTCCTTGTTCGAGTAGTCAAGTAATCAGAAAAACCCGTTCGGGTACTCGATTACTCGAGTAGTTAGAAAAATCCATTCGGGTACTTGATCAATCAGCGAGTTCTATTCGGGTAGTCGAGTAATTCAGAAAAACTTAAAATAGCCTACTAGTTACTACTTAAATGTTAGGTAACAATTAAAAAGTTGAAAAAAGATAAAAATAATTAACCAAACGCTAAACTAAAGAACATTACTCAGGCGAAACGAAAACTAAAAAACTTCTATACGAATCCAGCCTGCCAATCACTCAAGGTTGTTGAAAGGGATATTCGTTTGCATTTACTTCCCCCTATTTTCCGAGGGGCTAACCAGTAAGAATTTGCCTGTACACCGATTGCGTAATCATTAATGAGTACACATTATTACGATGAGTACAGAATGATTACTATGAGTACAGAATGATTACGATGAGTACAGAATGAATACTATGTGTACAGAATGATTACTATGAGTACAGAATGATTACGATGAGTACACATGATTACGATGAGTACACATGATTACGATGAGTACACATGATTACGATGAGTACAGAATGATTACGATGAGTATAGAATGATTACGATGAGTACAGAATGATTACGATGAGTGCAGAATTACTACGATGAGTACAGAATGATTACGATGAGTACAGAATGATTACGATGAGTACAGAATGATTACTATGAGTACAGAATGATTACTATGAGTACAGAATGATTACGATGAGTACACATGATTACGATGAGTACACATGATTACGATGAGTACACATGATTACGATGAGTACAGAATGATTACTATGAGTACAGAATGATTACGATGAGTGCAGAATTACTACGATGAGTACAGAATGATTACGATGAGTATATAATTACTACGATGAGTACAGAATGATTACGATGAGTACAGAAAAAACAAATCGGAGAGTTTTACAGGTGGCTTATTCGAGTATTCGAGTACCCGATTAGGGCAAATTTCCTATACTTGATAATCGACGAGTATTTAAAATTTTCTTACTTGAGTTCGAGCATCTGACCTCAAAAATCGTCGGGTACTTGATGCTGATCGAGTACTCGCACAGCCGTAGTATTAACTCATAAAATATTTGTACACTGATTACGTATTTTCTAACGATATTCGCTGATTTCCAGTAATTTTCAAGTGATTTCTTTTGATATTTTAACCGATTTGTGATAACCCCATCGCCCGGTTTTCCTTGTAGGCGAACAATATCTTCCGGTAATAATCAAAACAAATGCTATAGTTGCGATTACATATTTTAATAATAATATAATCAATAATATAATAATAATAATAATAATAAAGGCCCAAGTCATCTAGCGACTTTTAAAGCCATTTATTCAGGTGGCCGGGTTACAATATGGGTTGGAGGGTGGTGGCAAGCCCTTCATGCCACGCGAGCGATCAGCTCCCTACACTCACTATTACCATTAACCTCAACAGGGTTTTATGGAAGGGGAAACCGAAGAACTCAGGGATAACCCATTTGAGTTTCACTCACAAGGAGACGACCCGAGGTGTAACGCACCGATTTGGTTCAAACTCGGGGGTTTGGTAGACCTTCATGTAACTTGAAACACCCTAAAGGGAAATGTCTCCATAGGCAACCGTTTTGCCATGGCAACCAAAAATGTTTTTGACAATACAAAATGGAAATTTTCCTATTGAATATAACATGGGAATCTGACCAAATGTAAGGGTACCCCTGTAAAGATTTTAATCAACTTCGAACTTTTTCATTATTTTCTTATTTTTATTTTCTATTTTTAGCATTTTCAAAAATTAAAATTTTTTACAGGGGGTACCCTTAATATTGGTCAGATTTCCATGTTATTTTCTATGGGAAAATTTCTATTTTTTGTTGTCAAAAACATTTTTGGTTGCCATGGCAAAACGGTTGCCTATGGAGACATTTCCCTTTAGGGTGTTTCAAGTTACATGAAGGTCTACCACAAAATCGGTGTGTTACACCTCGGGTCGTCTCCTTGTCAGTGCCACAAGCTGGGCTCTAGCCCGGCTTCTCTTGTTGCGAGCAGGACCAAGACGGTTCGGCGGGCAGTCATGAAGGACAAACCCGGGTACATTAAGTGATTGGACGATACTACAAGCATGGTAAAAGGCCCATTGGACTGCAGTTTATGTTTTAATACTTCGTCGTCGTGAATCCGGCTTTATTAAAAAATTCAAGCATGCAATGAAGATTAGTACTAGCATCGAAACCGTTTTCAATAGTTTCTTTTAAACTCGGTATTGAACAGGACTGGACATAAGAATATTTTTTTTTGTAGTCGGCCTGACTAGTGAGTGGGGGCAACAATGGGGGTATAAAACAAGAAGGACAGCCAACATTTTGCTTTACCCGTCAGAATTAAAATAAGAGTTTATTATAACTTGATTTTTTTTAATAAAATGGGATTGATGAATGATGAATTTATGATACGCTATATTCACCATTATTTATAAATATTTGGGTAAATTTTTGTTTTGAGTCTATTTGATCGATTCCCAAATGATCGAACGGGTCCCATTTGATCGAATTTTCATTTGATCGAATTGCATTTGATCGAATGGCATTTGATCGAACGAAATTTGATCGAAAGCTACTGTAGGGTAAAACTACTAGTTTTTGGGAGTAAATCGAAAAGGCAACATCTAGTCAGAATAAGATACAGTAGACTCTATGAATAATAATTATTTCTTTAAACTGTACTAAAGAAAAATAATATACAGAAAAAAACCTGAGCGCAGTGACGTAGAAAACAAAATATTCTCTCGGACATAATTAATAGAAAGAATTATTAAAAAAACGAACTCTGTACCTAACCTGACCCTATTTATATATATCAAAAACAACGGGCCGTTATCGTCGATGTCATAAAAAATTCCATCATATAGTGTTTAAAGTAAAAATCTCTTCATCTTTGTGGCTTAATACAGTTAAAGCAATGAATTATTCCATCATTATTCGTTCTGCACATATTGACATTCGGTAAAATAAAAACATACCAACTGGTACTATAAATACTTTTGAATTCGATCAAATAGTATTCGATCATTTGAAGGTTCGATCTTATGAAACAAATGACAAATGGGATTCGATCAAATTGAATTTCAATCAATTGCAACGTATAATGATCGACTGTCGATCACATATTTTTCGATCAAATGGACCAACACCAAATGTTTCACTAGTCAAATTGACTAGTGAGCCCCCAGATTTCGATTAATTCTAAAAGTCAGAGCATTTATTTTAGTAGCCAAATGCCGTGACTAGTGCCTTATGTGCGAAAGTGTTGAATACTCCGCCATTTTTAATTAAAAAAAACACACAATTTCTGGTAGTGATGTGTTAATCTTTATAAATTAAGTACAAATATTTTGTTTAGGAATCGAGTACATCGCGTGATTACGAAATATATGTAAAATATGTAGTTATGATAAAATTCGTTGTATTCCTTTTTCGCGCTTGAAAAAACACCGGGTTTTAATTTACATAATTTCGATTCGGATTTTTCAAACTATCATAAATACGTTTTCGATCGTTATACCTGAGTTCATCTCAATTTCGTGAGCAAAAGGTTAAAATATAATTTACATTATACATATCCACGCTAATTATTTAAAAAAAAATCAGCTTTAATTTAAAGAAAACACTTGAGCTTGTCATCGCGTCCAGAACGATGATATATCATTTCAATTTCACTCAGACGTTTATACAAAAGGCGTGCAGTAATGGAACTGCCCTCGGTGAGCCACAGTTCGGTTCAGTTCAGTTCACTTTCCGGGTGGAACGGTGACGTGCAAGGATTCCATTTCCGGCAACTCGAGGCTCTTGGCTCCGTTGACGTTGCTGGATGACCGGATCGTCCTTCGTTGACCTTCGCCGTACTGCGCGTAGCCAAATAGTCCGGCACTCAGTACCCACAGGATGGTCAAGCTGACCTATTCGGTTTCAACAAAGAAACAAATTTCAGATTAGTCAAATCGAAATTACGTTTTTTGTTAGTGATAAAATGTTGCAGATTAGTGTTGTTAATTTTCCGGAAATATAAATTGCGGAAAATTTTCCGGAAAACTTTCTGAATAGGCCTTTCAATAAAATAAGCTACACTTGCTGAACTTGTTTTTATGTAGCTCATTCGTCACGAAATACGTAGAAGTTACGTTTATGCTTAAAAACAGGGTGCCTCGTCGAATTTACTCTTATGTCCAGGGTTTTTCTTAGTAAAACGTCATCGATACGTCACCCGTGACGCAGCAGCAACATCGAAACAAGAAGGCCAATGTTACTTTATAGAAAGGCCTATTGCGGAAGATTTTCCGCAAATCGGAAAAATAAAAAATTGAAACATAAATTACTTTTTAAGGGTTTTTAATGTTTTTAACTTTTTATCGAAATAAAATGTCTAATATCAGTAAACATACTACAAAACATTAATAGTGTTACATTGTTAATCAGTTTAAACTAGTCTAGAGGTTTAGTTTTACTTTTAGATTCGAAAAAATGAGGCGAAAATTCCATTTTATTTAAATTTGCAAACAATACAGGGTGTTAACTAAAAAACGATACAGAGCTAATTACTCAAAATGTGTTTAATGTAATAATTTGAGATTTGCAGGTTACATAGAGGGTGCAGGGGGACAAATGACAATGGAAATTTCAATGACCTTGAACCAGGTCTTCAAGGTCATTCAAATTTTACCTCGAGAACCGTTAGGATTAGAAGAATGGTTCCAATTAGAAATGTGTTCTACGTTTAATTTTAAGTCTAACCAGCTTTGACCCGATCTAATTTGACCAATGGGAAGCCGAGCAATGTAAGACCAAAAACCATAAGGTCGTGTGTGATATTCTAATCATGACACGACATTTAAGGGCTTATATATTCAAAACTACCAGATCTAACGGATCAAAATAGTCGTGAGACTCTAAACTGAGTGGGGGAGTTAGAAATTTGTAGCTTATGATGACCTTGAAACATTAGTTCAAGGTCATAAAAAATTTATCTCGAGAACCATTAGGATTAGGAGAATGGTTCCAATTAGAAAAATGCCCGCCAAGGTTTTTAAGTCAAATTACCTTTTACCCGAGGTAAATAAACCAATATGACTCCAAAATAAACGCTAAATAAACCAATATGACTCCAAAATAAACGCTAAATAAACCAATATGACTCCAAAATAAACGTTAAATAATTGATTTAAGACGTACCAAGTATTTTTATTAACTTTTTTGAGTTTAAATGTTTTAAACACAAAATAATCTAACTAGTAGTTGAAATAAATTGAAAGACCTTGAACTAATTAAGGTCATTACGAACTCTCCCCCTCAGTTTAGAGTGTCACGACTATTTTAAATCTGGTAGTTTTCGATTTATAAGCCCTTAAATGTCGTGTCATGATTAGAATATCACACACGACCTTATTTTGTTTGGTCTAACATTTCTCGGCTTCCCATTGGTCAAATTAGATCGGGTCAAAGCTGGTTAGACTTAAAATTAAACGTAGAATACATTTCCAATTGGAACCATTTTTCTAATCCTAACGGTTCTCGAGGTAAAATTTGAATGACCTTGAAGACCTGGTTCAAGGTCATTGAAATTTCCATTGTCATTTGTCCCCCTGCACCCTCTATATAAACCTGCAAATTTCAAATTCTTACATAAAACACATTTTGAGTAATTAGCTCTGTATCGTTTTTTAGTTAACACCCTGTATATTAGACTAATCATGGAAATAAAATTTTCCGACTTACAACACTATTACAGAGTGATTTAGTGATGGTGATGAATTCGAACGTAACTATCTTCAGAAACGAAGCGAAAGTTTACTATAGCCAATTTAATGTTCCAATTGATTAATTTATCATTATTTTTCCAAAGTAAAATTTATTTTCCTGCTCGTTATTTTTACTGTTGAAATCTTTTCAATTTTCATTAAGCCTTGGCTATAAATTAGATTATAGGTAGCTATTGACCGATTTCAAAATTACGTTTTTTTTTGCGCGTGACAGTACCTTTACATTGTGAGGTACTGCAGGCATATATATCTGCTTTTATACCCTAACAGGGCGCGTATTTTCGCGCGCAAAATTAATTTTAAGATCCACCAATTTCTCAAGCACCGTCACCTGACACTCCCAAAAACTACAAACAGTTCGTGGAGAGCTCTCAGTCCTTAGTCTCTTAATGATTTATATGGTCATTGGCGCAACAGACTATCATTAAAAATAAAATAACAGCAAAAGTGACATAATTACCAAAAGTGTGACAATCCCTTTACTTTCGTATGTTAAAGGTTTAATGAATGCTCGACTCGAAATCGACCACATAAATTACTATATATTGTCGCCTTTCTGGATCTTTTTTAGTATATGGTATTATATCGTAGGTAGATGGCGATAGCATCTCCACAGAACGACGAAAAATAAAGAAATACACTAACTTTAACCAGTGCTACTTAGTTCCTCCATTCCTCACTAGGAGGAGTTATTTGTTGGTTTTAACTTCCTTCCCTCTCCAAGGCATACTTTCCCTTCTCCCCTTCCAACTTGTATTTCGCTCGTAACATTCATTAAGAAATAGGTCCGATTGACACACTTTTGGTAATTATGTCACTTTTGATAACAGTAATATTTCAACCACGTCGAAAATGGAAGTGATTTTTTCAGTCCAATAAATAGGCAAAAAGCGAAAACCAATAGGGCTGTGCGAGTAGTGGTTTCAGGCAATCGAGTCGGGTATCGAGTACCAAATTCTTTTTCATCGGGTAATCGAGTCGAGTAATATTGAGGTCGAGTTGAGTAATCGAGTACTTGATTAGGGGCTGTTTTTATTCAAGTAATTATGAAATTAAATTTAAAAGGAGTATAAAGTAACTTTCAATGCTGAAAAACATTCTTTTAATTTAAATGAACCACAGTTTCTAAAACTTTGTAAGTACCGTTTATTGCCCCCCAAAAAGTTGTAAAAACCCCTCTGTGTACTTTGAAGCAACGAGGATAGAAAAAACTAATTATCGACGAGTTTAGAGAGTAGCTTATTCGAGTAATCGGGTACCCGAATATGCAATTTTTCGGTTCTCGGTAATCGACGAGTATTCTCCAATTACTTATTCGCGAGTCGAGTTCAAGTTCGAGTACTCGACATTAAAAAAGGCCGAGTACTCGATGATGTTCGAGTACTCGGACAGCCCTAAAAACCAACCCAATATAATCTAAACACGTCTGTAAAAATTCGGAAGAGAAAGATATTAATTTAACCCTTAAAAAGAAACGAATGAAACATTTGTTTCGTTTTAATATAGAAACTAAGAGAAAGTTGGGGAGAGCTTGCATAAACAAATCGCCGGATGCTTTCACTAACACGCGTGCCTCATCAAGAGGAAACAAGTTATTAAATTAAGCGTTACACTAGGAATATATTCGTCACAAAATCTGCTCGGATTAAAAAGATACATCCTTTATTAATTTCGTCCGGCAGCGGAGAGATGGCGGCAGCTGCGGAAAACAATATTATCCCCTCCGTTCGCCCCCCGCGACAAAGGAGAATGTACGACGCTTAATTTCTGAGCTTCGAAACTGGAGACATTTCCAACTTTGTTTCTCCTTTCAATGGTTGCAGGTTTTCTTTTTCATAGCCATACCAAGAAGGAGAGGCTTTTATTAACCTTTCTACCTTTTCTGCCAAAAAGGGGGCTGAGAAGACCTACAGCAAGATCAACCTTCTGTATCATTTTACACATCCCGAAATCCCCCGTGCCGGGGTCACGGGGGATTTCGGCTTCTACAACTAGGTTAGAACCGTAGAAATAATAACGCCTCAGGTAGACCTCATGCGATACATTTCTACGGATGGTCCGGTTTCACGGTATTTTACGAAGTATGTCACTAGAACGGGTTCATACTCGTTGTCGAACGCGACGTCTTGTTTCGTTTCCATAAAGGGGGGGGGGTGGAAATATTGGGAGGGTCAGGCTCTCTTTATTTTCTCACGTTGTCCCCTCGTATTTTTCGATGTTCGAGAACACACGTGCCTCGATTTTCAGTTGAAAGTTATTTGGCATCTCCATTTCCGAAAGCCGTATACTCTCCTTCTTGTAACCACCGGTACCGAATATTATCTACGGATATTCCGTTATTTTACCACGCGTGACCATTACCACTAGAAATATATCACGTGCTTCGAGTGAGTAATAAAGTAAAAATATTTTAATTTTAGAATGCGTAGTTTGGGACCAAATATTTCAATGTACAATTTTAGGTATGTGAAATTGACCTTTATAAATATCCACGTCGTTTCTTCATCGAATATAAGATATATCGCAATATAGACGCATTCACATATTGCCTACATGGAAATATGCAAAAAAGGGCGAAATCCAACCGAGGTACCTTCCTATTTCATAATGTTTGAGGTAGATGGCGACACTATAAAGTTTATGAAAAATATACTTTTTTAAAAAGTTATTAATTAATGACTAAATTATAGTACTTTAACTGCATAGAATATAAGATATATCGCCATAGAAGCTGCAAATTTCATGATTGATATTTAAACAAAATTGGTTTCATATTATTATATATTACAGAAGTAATAGAGCCAAATCTTTAATTATAAATATTTATTAATGTAAATTTCTACTTTTTTTGGCAAAATTTCTGAACCTTAATAAGTTTTCTGATTTTTCCAAAAAATAATGTAATTTCTGTATTAACCCTTAAGCGTGTGTTTCCTGTTGACAGACTTACCATTTACTAAAACAGTTCAAGATCATCCGTTATATTATGATATTTATTTTTCTACTTTTATAATACAATGAAAGGGTGGTTTGATTTCTTTTTATAATAATTGAAAGACCGCTTAACCGTTTTTGATGAAATTTTCTGTACTTGCTATAAAATGTTTGCTCTTTCTAATGAATTATTAATTATCCATAGCTAATATTTCGTGCAACCAACACTAAAGTTTTTGACCTTGAGCTAAGCTTTATATATCCTGGTTTAAAGCAAGTGGCGGCTCTTTCAAAAAAAGTTTACAAAAATGCTTCTAAAAGCGCTTCTAGGTGGCAGCACCTTCCGGGGACTTAAATCAAATGCGAGCTGTCCGTGATGTATTGGCTTCCCGAAACCACGTGTTCCATAAGTTAATAATCACGTGTTTCCGAATAGCCAATCAACGCGAGAAGCTCCCAATTTGCCCCACCTTTATAACCTAGATTTTGATGCTTACTCAACTCGTTTTTATTAATACGCTAACGACATCTAGTGCGAGCGAATGCAACTGGAGAGGAGTCGCCACTTGCTTCATACACTCTTAAAATAATTTCCACAACAGCACGTATTTAAATGGGAGTCTTAAAAACGTTACACCATCGATCCAGTTAAAAGTTAGATTTAAAAACAAGGCGCATCGTTAAAATTCAACTGGGTTTTATCATTTGTTTCCAAAAACTCATTGTTTCGTAAAAGCATCGTAGCTATAAAGGGAGGCAGTTTCCCCATTGTACTATCTTTTATTTACGAAGTGCAAAGAAAAAAAAAGATTCTTTTACTATTTTTTATTTTTCGTCAGGATTTTTATTCTATTTCACAAGGCCGAATTTCCGTCCCTAATTCATTACTTAAAGATTTTTGTATCGCGCGCACTTTCAAAAAAAACCCCGATAGATGGCGCCTCAACTTCATTTCCGGCCTTTACCACCACGTTCCAGAACGCGCCGTCAGGGTCAAGATTACGTACGTGGCTTTTCTTCCGACGGGGGAAGGGGTGGTAAATTGAATCGCCAGTTTGGAAATCTTTGCGCGGAAAAAAAATTATTACGATTTCGCGAGCCACCGACAGATGGAGGCAGTTTTGCGGAAAAAGAGATTTGTTTAAAACATTAACGCGTACTCGATTTTTCTCAAAAAGTAAAGCGAAGATAAGAGAATATTCAGTGATTTCAGTCTGACGTGACACGACGTTCTCCATGCTTTTTCGCTTAGAGAAAAAAAACCCGCACAAAATGGTGGCCATAGTCAAAACTACGAAGTTAAATTACTCTATACCAGCAGCTTAAAAAAAATCGTTGCTAAATTAGCAACTAATGAGTACGAGAACAAATTTCGAGCATTAATGATATGTCCAATTATGGGGAGGATGATGTTTTTAGCAAACTAAAACGTGTTTTTACCTGAAGCCAATACGCCCAGTCGTGAATGTACCAGGCGTCCATAAAAACGACCATCAATAGCCGATACGTTGAGGTCAGCTGCTCCACCAATTCAGCCATGTTTCCGGCCACATACAACACTGGTATCAATGCGCTCAGTACACCTTTCAAAAGAAATTAAACGTTTATTATTTTTAGCCTGATCCTCAACTTAATGTCGAATTGAATGCATTTACGCTTAGCGTAGAAGTAACAGTACAATATAAGATTGGACATTTACTCTACTGGACCCGAAATCTAGATTGAGTGATAGTAGCGCCACGGTGTCCGATATTGGAAAGATTTGCGGGCGCAATATAAGCCTGATATCTCTAGCTTGGAATAATAAATTATTAATATAATAAATAATAATTAATTAATCCGAGTCTAATAAATAATAAATTATTAATATAATAAATAATAATTAATTAATCCGAGTCTAATAAATAATAAATTAGTATTTCAAGAAATAATAATTAATTAATCCGAGTCTAATAAATAATAAATTATTAATATAATAAATAATAATTAATTAATCCGAGTCTAATAAATAATAATTAATTAATCCGAGTCTAATAAATAATAAATTAGTATTTCAAGAAATAATAATTAATTAATCCAAGTCTAATAAATTATAAATTATTAATATAATAATAAATAATCCAAGTCTAATAAATAATAATTAATCCTAGTCTAATAAATAATAATTAATCCATGTCTAATAAATAATAATTAATCCAAGTCTAATAAATAATAATTAATCCAAGTCTAATAAATAATAATTAATCCAAGTCTAATAAATAATAATTAATCCAAGTTTAATAAATTATTAATATAATAAATAATAATTAATTAATCCAAGTCTAATAAATAATAATTAATCCAAGTCTAATAAATAATAATTAATCCAAGTCTAATAAATAATAATTAATCCAAGTTTAATAAATTATTAATATAATAAATAATAATTAATTAATCCAAGTCTAATAAATAATAATTAATCCAAGTCTAATAAATAATAATTAATCCAAGTTTAATAAATTATTAATATAATAAATAATAATTAATTAATCCAAGTCTAATAAATAATAATTAATCCAAGTCTAATAAATAATAATTAATCCAAGTTTAATAAATTATTAATATAATAAATAATAATTAATTAATCCAATTCTAATAAATTATTAATATAATAAATAATAATTAATTAATCCAATTCTAATAAATTATTAATATAATAAATAATAATTAATTAATCCAATTCTAATAAATTATTAATATAATAAATAATAATTAATTAATCCAATTCTAATACATTATTAATATAATAAATAATAATTAATTAATCCATTTCTAATACATTATTAATATAATAAATAACAATTAATTAATCCAAGTCTAATAAAAAATAAATTAGTAATTAATCATTATTAATGTAATAAATAATAATTAATTAATCCAAGTCTAATAAAAAATAAATTAGTAATTAATCATTATTAATGTAATAAATAATAATTAATTAATAATAAATAAATAATAACAATTGTCATTTTCATAAAATAACGTGGCTTTCTGGTTTACTGTTTTCCCCACTTCTACAATACTTCCCCAGCTCTCCCACTAAAGAGAGCTAATGAATTCGTTCATAGGCTTCACTGCGCTATCTCAAGAACAATTTAGCCAGTCGTATCGAATTTATGAAAAGACCTATTAATAATAATAAGTTAAAAATGGTAACGGAACAGTGTGAATCTGGACATCGGGAAGTGTTCAACTTGTTCCGTTTTGTTCGAATCGTTCGCGGTTACATTATAGTAGGATACGAATACAAATGCGAAGTTTCTTTGTCGGTATTTTTCGCTTTGAAAGCCATGGAAATATAACGTAATTAATCAATCCACCCACTCCTAGAATTTCTGTAAAGGGCCGGAGGAAGGGACGGGTCCAGTTGGTTCTCTCTCTCGGCGGCATTCCAGGCGAAAGGGGGGCTAAAAAAGTGCCACATTTTAAGGCAAACAGCGGGGCCAGTTCGGAGGCCCAACGTTTTACTTACAAGATAAAAGAATTTCGAAGAAAAAAAAACACAGCAATTCAATTTTGGCAAAGAGAGCTCTGAGAAAAAATGACTCTCAGGAATAATAATTGCGAGCCCCGCGAAGAAATTATCTTCGAAATATACGAAAAATCCCATTTTTTAAAATAGTTAATAAAATGAACGAAAAAAGGAAAATGATGACTACGTTTGGAAAATTGAAAAGTGAGGCTCACTCTCTTTCCTTTTGGTCGATTTAAAATTAAATTTCAAAGGAAGAGATCCGTATATCTAAGATTTCTTTCAACGCCGTAATTGCTTTTGTCATATGTTCGGATATTCGCTTTTTCCAAAGCGTTAATTTATAACGAGAAAGGAGATTTATTTAAAAGTGGAATTTATTAAATTTCTACACTGCCGTTAGAAATACCAATTTTTATTCACGCAATTACCGTTTACCCAGAGGGTACGACCTTTGCCTTCTTTAAGTTATAGCTTTGGCGATGGAATGAAAAATATTTGGTGGGGTAAAAAAGTAAAGTTCAAATCCGGAGCAGCCCGAAGAAAATTATATATTTGTGTGAAATATTTGCTAGTGATTTTCATGACAATAGAGCAAATAGCGAGTCTAATTCAGTATTTAATTAAATAATTTTCTTTGTTTAAATAATTATATGAATATATTATGTATAGTATAATTATTATTTACGTGATTTATGAAATTTTTGGATGGGCAATTTGGGGGGTACAAATACATTGATTGTACCCCCACCTGAAATCTATGAGGGTACAATGTACCCTAGAACCCCCTTTTTCGCCGCCAACGAAGTGATAGTCCGAGTACCAGGATTTCATTTGCTGTAATGTATTATCGCGTATAAAATATACCATCTCCTTAAGTATTTAAAATAGAAACACTATATCTACTTAATTAAACCGCAAATCAACATGGTAAATGTTTAATTTGTTATTCTATGCGTTGGTTTTAGGGGAATAAACAGAGAAATCTCTTTCTATAGAAATTCATCAAGGGGGGGGGGCAGACTATTAAAAGTTTAAGGGGGGTGTTAATATGTTTTTAAATTCAGAGATTACAACTTGTGGGACAATTCAGTCCGCTCGTCCAACTGATTGATCAGGGGTGAGATGTGTCAAGGCCACGCCAACGGAGTGATAGGTACGGGACAGCCGTGGCGGAAGTATGACAACCAGACGCGTGGGATTACGGGACTACGCCATTAGCCCCGCCTACCAATTTAGTTAACGAAACGGGGGAGGAGTTCAACCCCCTTTGTCTACGCCATTGTAGACTGCTCTATCGCCTGAAAGATAATAAGCGTTTTACAATATTAATTTTTAAAATCAACGAAACAATTATTTAAAATAATATTTGTCTACTAAACAATAATAACCTTGACCCTAGAAATTATAAAAGAGTGTAAAAACGTGGTTGACAAATCGTCGGCTACAATTCAAACT
Source organism: Leiobunum rupestre (assembly GCF_980474605.1). Lineage (NCBI taxonomy): Eukaryota > Metazoa > Arthropoda > Arachnida > Opiliones > Sclerosomatidae > Leiobunum > Leiobunum rupestre. The sequence continues at coordinate 49,655,066 of NC_143387.1, read as the reverse complement.
GTCACGATGAAATTCAAAACGAGAAACGCAAGAAAACTTTCTCCGGGCGTAAGGCAATTAAACCCGAAAGTTGACAAAGAATGTCGTCTTTCAAATCGTCCGCTCTCATAAAAGCCGGTAGACCTCGATTCTATTGTAACCAGACAAAATCGTCATTCTTAAACAATGAGAGGGCATACGGACAATGGATGGCATTGTCAAAGGGTGAAAAGACTCCTTATTATTACGCATCTAGAGGAGCGGACCAAATGCCGACAAGTACGGAATAATTTGCAACTTTTTCTCGCCAACTTTGAGCGTGATGTCCTCGTTTGACTGGGAGGAGCCCCATCCTAATTATTAAACGCCGAATTCCGGAGCTTCGTAAAAACCAAAGTTCCCGTCGTCTACGTTTAAACTAATTACGACCAAACGTATCGCTAAACAATAGACCTAAATTACCATTTCCTTTCTTATCGCGGTGGCGTAAACTGATACCATTGTATTTTACTATCTCCTCTTCGTGATTACGGCTTTACAAAGTGGCGATTTTCGCGGCGAAATTGGGCTCGTTTCCAAACGACCATGTCATCCGACTCCGAACCACTCTACCATACACTTAAGTCAAACTCTCGACCATTTCGGCAAAGTATTCCAAAGTAAAGAAGCTAGTAACGTTCCCGTTACCATAGACGGAAAAGAACACCGAATTAAGGTTGGAATAGAACAGGTAAAAAGTACCTGACTATAAAACGCCAAAAAAAATCCCTACAACAACCCCCATTTGTAACAATACAAAAAAAGTCTTTACGATCCACTACATTAGGGAAGGGGCGCTTACGAAGGAAGAGGGTCGCGGAGAAGATAATATTCAAGGGGAAACGAACATTACCCTAAAACTACGAATATAGTGTTTATTATAGGAATTCTGGGTGCTTTAATGTCGTATAGCGGAACGAGGGTAAGGTTTCGAATACGGGATATTTTTTCATTTATTTCACAACCCCTTTTTTTACGTCTAGCGGGCTTATTTTAGAATCGAAGGGTACGACTGGCGTCCCCGGGGTACGCTTTATTTACGAGTTGCCGAAAGCAAACACCAGATGGAGACATTGAGCGATGACTCCCATAATGCTCGTGTCTTGTTTTAGACGTGATAAATACGGTACGGGGTTTCGAAACGGGGGCGGGGGCTAGAGCCTCTTTTGATTTCGATTGAGGATCGGAAGAAGGGGCCAAGCGGGGGAACCAGGACACGGAGGGGGCTATAAAAAAGGGACGAGTCAGCCGAAAAAGAATCCGGCCAGATTTGTGATTGTAAATACCGCGAAGAAGGCTCCGAGTCCTTCGAGAGATGGCGCTGCCGTTGGAAAGCGGATAGCGGAATCGGGGCCCGTTCTCCAGTGATTCGGAGACAAAACGAAGAGTTTTCTTTCGATCCTTTTTATAGATATTCGGGGCGTAGGACGCGAGACTAGTGACGGGGTAAAAATGGGGGAAATATCGAGGAGGGATAGTCCTTGGGATTATTTTCACCCTAGAATATTTAGAACAACGCGATCGAAAAAGAGTTAATGCGAAATCAACGAGCCAAGGACGTCACGCGCTACCAATGTCGGGAAATTATGAGCTGTAACGTAATCCGTTTTCGATATTAAATCGGAGGTAAACATCTTATCACGATACGCGTTAAAGGGTCACAGATGCATTTTCGTACCTCGTTCCGAAATTCGAACGATTCGGTGGCGTTTTACTAATGGCAAGATTCTGGTGTCTAAAACGTAATGAAATAGTATTACATAGACAGAGCCGTACCTAGCCCAAATGGCGCCCTGGGCAAAAAAAAAACAAAATAGCGCCCTCAGCACCTTAGGTAGAAATTTTTAATTTTTCAATATCCAATTTAAATGAAAATCTTTGATTTTGGGCCCCTAAAACTTTGGCGCCCTGGGCCACTGCCCCGCTCGCCCTACTCAACGGACGGTTCTGACTATAGAGTAGTGTCAGTGCTACATCACGCAACGTCACCCATGCTTTTTCCTATAGAGAAAAAAACGTGCCTAAAATGGCGGCCATGGCCAAAGCTACGAGGTGATACTACTCTATACGTACTTCGAAAAGAAAGTTCTAGGCGCCAGGATTTTAATAGGTGTAGACTATTCTTAAAAGTGCACCTCATTTTAAACTGTCGCAAATATTATTGAAATTTAATAGCTTTGCTTTGGACCTCCCGAATGCCTTTCGCGACAAAGTACGCGAAGGTGAGGTTTAAAATCTCTGCAGTCCCATATTCTCAGGTAAAAGTATATCTAGTCCAAGCCAAAAATGCATTTATTTATGTTTATGGGGAATGACTATCTTGATATTTAAAAGTTGCTCCTGCAACCCCCCTCACGTTCTGCCCCCTCTTATGCCAGGGTAAAACTAGATCATGATGTCCGCGGATAGTTCATCATTTAACTAAATATATTGAGGTCCGAATATAAATAACAAGTATTGACTAAAAATAAATTTTCAATACGGTATAGGAAGTTAAAAGCATAGGTTTTCTTCTGCCTGTCACCCTTTAAATTTACTTTCCTTCCAAACAAATACCCTGGTGGTAGGTTAACGTGTTCTGCTGTTGGCCTACCACCAGGATATTTGTTTGGAAGGAAAGTAAATTTAAAGGGTAACAGGCAGAAGAAAACCTAGGCCTTTAAATGATCGCTGCAGCAAAGATAATATAAAACTCGTACTCTAAATTCGAATTCACTGCCTCGCGCGTAGTCAATAGCGTTTACCCAATAATAATACCATAAGTATATAGTATTTTTACATAAGTGTGACACTTCGTATTCTTCACATGCAAAAGTTTTACTGGGAGCTATTCACAAAACGGACTGCACTACGGGCTTCGTTGCCGTTTTGCGTCCGCTTGCTAACGTAGCCTTTGACAGCGTCTCGCTAGGGGGAGATTTTCTTCTTGCGATGACGTCCCCAAAGTGACAATATGGAACAATACCCAAGGCACCACCTTAGGCCCAAGTCATCTAGTGACTTTTAAGGCCTTTAAACAGGTGGCCGGATTACAACGCGTAGGAGGGTGGTGGCAAACCCATCATGCCACGCGAGCCAACAGCTCCCTACTAACTAATTACCGTTAACTCCGAAAACATTGTCACTATGGTAACCAACTATAGATAACGACCTACAGCAACCAATGGAGGCAGATTTTTCGGAAATGGGTGAGCGCTTCGATACGAAACCGTCAATGAGAAAGCCCTCTGAATTCGAAACTAGCGTACAGATTTCTATATAATATTTGGCTTTGGCGAAAACGGGCACATTTTGCAGTTAGCTCTCGTTGGTAATTATATTCCCATTAAGCTAAGAAATATTTGATACACTTCCATTTCAGGGATGCTACTTTTAGCAGCGACAGTGGCTCGGGGGGAGGGGAAGGAAGTTAGTTCTGTTTACTAAAGCGGCCGTCGTGAAGGCGAACATCTGTTAACCGCATTCCTAGAAGCTCGAGAGGAGTCTATTTCATCCGCTGATGGACGCCAGAGGAGAATCTCTACATCTTCCCTCTCTTCTTAACGAGGAAAGAGAGACCTACCTGCCACCCCCTTCCTGGCTGGCATCTCGCTGGGACTTTTGGACGCCACCGACTCCGACGCCCCTTTGCCTTAAACGAGCCACGAAAACGATAAATTTTCTAATTTCGGATATTGGCCTAAAAGCGCGTCACTACGAACGGAGTAGACGCCGGCGAGCGCTCTAAAAGGGTCGCGATATTCGATACGCGATATAAGTACCGAACTAAGAAAATATTTCGGGAAGCTGAGCCGCCGGGCCAACAGCTTTCGACAACAACGAGGCTTAAAATTGTTGTCGCGAGTGTCGTTACGTCAACGAGAAATTGTAATTTGAAAAGATGACGCGCTCGCGGCCTGCCCACGTTGTTTGAAAGGAACTTGTCTATTAGCCAAGAGTGGAATAACGTTCTACTAAATTACGAAATTGATTGGTGCAGACATTAAGTACGTTAGTGTAAGTCAAACAACTAGGAAAGGAAGTTCCATAAACAAGGTTGGAGTTTCGTATAAGCTTCCTAATTGCCTAGATGGCGTCAAAGCCTCGCTCTCCCGCTAGGTACCAATACTTCTGTAGCGTCTGTTGTAGCCCTAAGGTCTTAACGCTCCGACACCGAAAGAGGGCGTAGAGATAGATTTCGGTCGCGAATTATACATACCGATATTTAAGGGAAAGCTTAGTTAATCAATAAACTTTGGAATTTAAAACGGTTTCGAAGCTAAAACTTTACATTTTCACCTTTATACTCGAAATCGCTTTTACCTTCGACCAAAGGTCAAATAAAGTGTTATATGTGAAATATTATTAGATATGAGTTAGCTAAATCTATTGTCTGCCACTAATATGAAGTAAGATCTTGAAATGCCTTGTAAAAAATGAGTATTTTCATAAAAACATTTTCCCACTTAAAAATTGAATTTAAAGTACCTCAACTACCGTCATTCGTAATAAAAAGATCGTGGCAAACCCTATTTTAAATGCTTTTACAACTAAGAATTAACGATTAGATATCCTTCGGTAATCTTATTTAAAAATTCCTCCTTTTTAAATAGGACTAAGGCCACCTATTGATCAGATAATTAATGTTAAATGTCGACCGCTTTAGTTGTGTCCGGTAACATTGATTTCCAGTATAGCAATCCTTGTTTTGAAGTTTGATATGTAACATAATCACTCATAAGTATGCCATAAAAGCATTTTCGTTAATGAAACCTTGTTCACGTAAATTACGTCACTTACAACTCCGTGACGAAATATGCATCATCAACTTTACTGATGGGAAACGGAAGTTAGTGAGAATTCCTCGCGCATATCTGGCTTTGCCCATGTCAAGTTTAGTTCGTGCCTCGCGATCACATGATTTCATTTCCATGGTAACCATTTTAATAGCGCAAGGATTATAAGCATTTTTTCATTTATGGGTCCGCTCAATGTATGTTCCGCGTGAAACAAGGTCTCATGGAATTTTTTTCAATGGAAATATTATACAGAGTCATACTTATGAGTAATTATGTTACATATGGTAACACACTATAAGGTTTGACCTACCTTGCGGTGCACTTAATAATGTCCAAATATAGACCAACCAGCAATTGCGATATGTATTGGTATGAGCACTTGTGTGCCCCGTTTTCGTTACCATGGTTAGGAGATTAGTTCGGCACACTTGTGGGTGTGCCCCGTTTTCGTTACCATTGTTGGGAGTTTAGTTCGGCACACTTGTGGGTGTGCCCCGTTTTCGTTACCATGGTTAGGAGATTAGTTCGGCACACTTGTGGGTCTGCCCCATTTTCGTTACCATGGTTAGGAGTTTAGTTCGGCACACTTGTGGGTGTGCCCCGTTTTCGTTACCATGGTTAGGAGATTAGTTCGGCACACTTGTGGGTGTGCCCCGTTTTCGTTACCATGGTTAGGAGTTTAGTTCGGCACACTTGTGGGTGTGCCCCGTTTTCGTTACCATGGTTAGGAGATTAGTTCGGCACACTTGTGGGTGTGCCCCGTTTTCGTTACCATTGTTGGGAGTTTAGTTCGGCACACTTGTGGGTGTGCCCCGTTTTCGTTACCATGGTTAGGAGTTTAGGTCGGCCATCATAATTACGATTTCCGTGGTGGTACAGTGATAATTTGCATAGCATGATCGTGTGGTGTTTTGCTACGTTATCTAACATCCCATAGGTATTCCGCGTGGAGTCAAATTTGAACTTCCGAAAGTGGGAATTTCATGAAAAAGCGTTCAGAATGGCGACGGAACGGATAGCGATAGATAATTACAAAGTGTTTGTAACGGTAAACTGCAGCGTCCCAATGGAATAAACAACTCGAAACTGCTCGAGTAAACTCGTAGTACCGGGAACGTAACATCAACTTTCGAAATATTGACCCTGATAATCTAAAGGGAAAATTAAGCTAAGGCGACGCCGAAGGCCAATATAAATTTGCAGGCGGATCAATTTTCTCCCGCTAATAGATGTCGCTGTGGCGAGTCCGACAAGCTTGTCGTTTTTAAACCGCCGGGGAAATCGGGAGGGTTTCGAAAGGGTTCCCCCGAGAAGACGCTAATTAGAGGCGTCAAAATGCGGCCTGGCCATAGAGACACCAGGCGAAAAGAAGGAACACTGGCGAGGGATAATGCTTTAAATATTATGCAAATATTCCGAAACGAAGGTGGCAAACTCACACGCCTCCGATTAGAATAGCCCACCCTAAGATGGTGCCTTGGGTATTAGCCCAGCTGATTATTACCCTCTCCAGGGGTCATTTTCAGGAACTCAAATGCAACGTCAAAATGCGCCTTTCAGATCGCTTCAAACCTTTTAGTATGCGAAAGAAACGTAACCAACAACACCATATATACGAAAATATTATCGATATATTTATGCAAATTAGCTGAATTGGTCAATTACGTTATTTAAAGAGTAAGTTGTAAATTATTCGTTACCGCCTCAATTTTGTTATTAAACTAACAAGGAGACGACCCGAGGTGTTTCAAGTTACATGAAGGTCTACCAAACCCCCGAGTTTGAACAAAATCGGTGCGTTACACCTCGGGTCGTCTCCTTGTAAGCGCGTATGTTTAAAATATACAAATATAAAGTTTCGTTGCTTTCCGTTTCGTAGTTAATTAGAAGTAATTAGCAGAACGGCCAAACAATGTGAATTTTAGCGTGGTGATTGACGTCATTGACTACACGCTATCCCCAAAATAGAGTTTAGACTGGGATACAAAATGTAGATGCTACCTAGGAGCAACAAACACAAGGAGAACGCAGCTACCCTTTAAACACGCTAACGAAGGGTTGTGTACGAATTTCATTGGACGAGCGTCTCGAGCCTTTACGCTGAGCGTTTTACGGGCGGGGGAGAAGAAAATTTCCGAATTTTCCCTTTCCGACGGCAGCAGGCGCTAAAGCGTCTACACAATGAAAAATGTACGCAAGAAAATCCACGACTTTTGACGGGTTGCGTTCTCCTTGTGTGGGGTGTTGTGTTTGTTGCTCCTAGATGCTACTGATTCCGTGGCCGAATCTGAAAAATCTCCTATAGAATTATGGGATTCTACTTCTGAATTTGGTACGCTAGTGCTTACATGGTTTTAAAAACACGCGTACACACTTATCCTTTAGAGTAGGATAGTGGGAACTATGTAATCTACCAGATGCAGTGGGAAAAATTCTAAAAAAACCGTAGTCAATGACGTCACAAACTAGGCGCGGTAAAATAATCGTTCCAAATAAAAGCCGCAGCGAGGCGCTACACGCAAATTTCATTTGAATATTAAATAAACTTAACGACGGTATTTCATCAAGTGAGTTACATTTTCGGAAAACCCATCATCAAAAGAACAAGAAAAGTATAAAGTAGTTTAGTTTCTATATCGGAAATCTATATGCAACATTGCAACTTACTCTTTAAGTAGCCGAGACGTGGCAAATGACGCGAGTGACTAGTGGTACATTAACCAGATTCTATCGATTTGATCGGCGTAAACCGCCATTCAATCTGTTGCCTCAAATACCGTGAGGTGGTTGGTTTACGGTCAAAAGAACAGCGTCCCAAAATAAGGCAATGGAGGAAAGTAGGATCAGAGGGGATTAGGTAGAAAGGAGCGAACCTTGAAGGACTAGGACGCAACCGCTGGTGATGTTCAAACATCTTCGTCTTTTGAGAGGATTGCGAAAGAAAGTGGCGCCGATGAGGGCCAAAAGAATAGAAGTCAATAGGAGTTCGATGACGCACAAACAAGCTGTGGCCAACTTGCAGGTCTTGCCATCTGTGGGAAACAAATCAAATGATTTACAGCTGCCATTGCGGTCCTCGTTCGATTGAAGAATGCCCGGAGCGCGTTCTTACATTTGAGATTGTCCCATTGCTCCCAGTCGGCGAATATGGATAAACACTTGTCAGCGTTCAATTTGGTTTCGTTGAAATCTTTGCCCGTTCCGTGGACGCGGATGCATCGGGACCACAGACCAGCGTGTCCCTCCGATATCACTTGACCTAAGGAAGAAAAATATTTCACGCATTATATAACTTATTCAATGATCAATAACAATATATATTGGTAGGTTTCGTGTTTTATTACACATTGTATCGTAGTTATCATTATAGACTGTTACCACTTCGTATTCTTGGAAATAAAAACTTGTTTAAGTTAACGGCAGGAATTCATACCTCTACTGGGAATGCTTATCCTGCCGTATCGTGTATGGTAAGATCACTCTGACGGCTTTGGCCCCGCCTACGAGAGAGAAAAAAATCCCCTCTGCGCGCGCTCCCCTCTCACGTTGTCGTTTGTTAAGTTAACATAGTGACGTCAAAAAAACCGTCCGCCACATCGAGACGAAAATCTGCCGCGATAAGCATTCCAAGTAGAGGTATAGATTCCTGTTAAAGGTAATAGTTAGTGTAGGGAGCTGTAGGGTCGCGTGACATGAAGGGCTTGCCACCACCCTCCTAGGCGTTGTGACCCGGCCACCTGAATTAATGGCTTTAACCTAAACCTAGCTTAAAATTAACCTAAAATTAAAACCTAAACCTAGCTTAACATTAACCTAAAATTAAAACCTAAACCTAGCTTAGCATTAACCTAAAATTAAAACCTAAACCTAACTTAGCATTAACCTAAAATTAAAACCGAAACCTCGCTTAACCTAAGCTTAACCTTACGTTAACCTAAACCTAACCTTACGTTAACCTAAACCTAGCTTAATATTAACCTAAAGCTAGCTTAATCTTAACCTAAACCTAGCTTAATCTTAACCTAAACCTAGCTTAATCTTAAACTAGCCTAACCTTAACCAAAACCTAAACTATCCTAATAACCTAACCTAACCTCATCCATGGGCGCTCCTTTAATAAATGCCTGCGGTCACCCTTCCTCAACCTAAACCTAACCCTAACCATCAATTCGCGATTTGCATAGACCTTGGAAAAGAAACAATCCAATGAAATTGGGAACCATTGCTTCTGGTTTTTCAAACGCTGGTGTGGTCCTTTAAAGAACCGGCAAAAAATTTTTTTTTAAATATTTTACGAAACAGACCGTATTATTACCATTGCTTCCTTCTGTGTATAAAAAAGAAATTCAGATCTATAACTAAAGGTACACGGTGTAAAGATAAGCTGACGTAACTAGCGTGTGGCACGACTGGAAAATGACGATTTAATTTGGAAATGAAGCTAATTAAAGACGCTCCGGTTCCGGGGGGGTTTGGGGGGATGGTTACGCTGGAAGCGACATCAGCGGGGGCGACGTCAAATTAAAACTTTTCTTCCCGGTTTCGCCGCTTGGCGGCGCTGACTTCCATTTTCATATTAATTACGAGGGACACTAATGAAGTATTTAATATGAAATTAGGGAGTCAAGATTAATCAAAAGTCTTCGGCCGGGAAAACCCGTAAAAGAGATTTTTGTTTAGCCCGGGACAAAGGCATGGCCGTGTATACACGTATATCACCTTAACGGGCGGGAAAATCTCTGAGATAAGAAAAAATTTAGAAAAAGTGTTCAACCCGAGATGGTATTTATCATCCATCAAATATTTTAAAACCTCCCACGCCTTCGTGAATATCCATAATAGAAAACGGAGGGGAAAAAATATCTAGAGAAACTTTGAAAGCAACAGGAATTTAAAACTCGCTACGGCGGCTGGTTTTTCTGCTCATTATTTATATACATACCGGTATTTAACGTAATTAACGAGACTTACCATCGACGATCTCTGACCGTTACATCATATTTAGGGCCTCGCCAATGGAACCCTAATCGCATTACTACTTCGGCCTAAATTAAATATTGCGCGTTCTTATTAAGCCGTTCATTTGGACTCGCGGTTTTCTAACGTTAACACTTAGCGGAGCCTCAAATACAGCGTTGCCAGGTCCTGAAAATCAAATTATCGTACCATGATAAAAAAATATCGATTTCAGAAAAAAATATCGTACGCTTGACAATTGGCGGTAAATTTTTATGTTTCTGGAATATTAACAATAAACTTGAGTAATCAAAATTTTTTTACCTATTTTTGGACCTATTTTTTTACCTATTGGCTATTGAAAACTAAAATCTAGTCTTTAAAAGATGCAGCTTTAACCGGTTTTCTACAAAAATAATTATCGTACATTATGGTCAAAAATAGCGTACTATATAGTACGCCGTTGAAATTATCGTACGTTTCGAAAATTGGCTCAAAATTATCGACTTTACGATAATTATGGTAACGCCTGGCAACGCTGCTCAAATAAATCTAATTCGACAAAGAAAATTTGGTTACGGATATTAACAGTTTAGATCATTTTAAATTATTTGGTAAAATTTTTCACGTGTTTCCTATAACTCCTCGGAATGTATACACCCTGGTCGGATTACAGCAATAAAGTTTCAGCATTTTTACAGCTTCGTATATTGTCACACACCATGGTGCACACACCGACTTAAATTGATTGATTTCAAAATTTCGTTGCCCTCATCTTGCGAAGACTCATTTCCCCTACGTCATAACGTCCCCCACCAAGACGACCGAACAGACGACGTTATGACCAGTACCGGGTTTACTGAAGGTGGGGCCCTAGGCAGATTTTGGTGGGGGCCTACGTAAGGAAAGCATAAAACTCGCGTGTCCCGAAGAGAAATGTTTTGATTTTATCAGTGGTGGTGGCTTTCTGTTGGTTGGGGCCCATAAGCCAGTGTCTAGTTGGCCTAGTCCTTAATCCGGCACTGGTTATGACGTAGGGGAAGTAAATCTTCATTGACCTTTGGAATCGACTTATTGGAACACTGTTGATGTAAAAGTCATCATGATGACCTATTTCAACTCAGTGCAAGGACATAGCAGGATTTTGAAATGTTGGGGGTATAACCACTCGTAACCCCCAGAATTCTGAAAATGAGATCTTTTGGAAAGCTAAAAACACGATTTGGGTACATATGTTCGAATTTCATTCGTCCGAACGGTGGTACAAATGTCCGAATGAGCATTTGTTCGAATGCCGGAAAACAGGATCGTATGTCCGAAAACGTATTTAATTTACCCGAAAAATTTATCACAACTTTTGGTGGTGATTTAGTTGTTCAATTTATGTTAACTTTACTGGCGAATTTCATTTTTTCGAATAATCGTTTGTCCGTTTTTTCGAACATTAGGAATTGGTTGTTTTTTTTAAAATATTGTTAATATAAGAAAATAGTAACATAAACGTGAACCTAACCTAACCTAACCTAAAATATCCACAACATTCAAAGCAATTCCCACTTACCAACAAACAACGATATTTACAATGTAGTTTTTTATTTTTAATTCTTGCACTAAAAAAAATCCGGACAAAAAAAAACAGCAATAAAAATACTAATTTAACGACAGAATTCGGACAAGTGATGCTACCGATTCGGACGAATGAAACAAACAAGTTGTCCAATTCGAACAATTGAAACATTTGTTATTTCGGCGGTTCGGACGATTGAAATTCGAACAAATGTATCTACCCCAAAAACACCACCTAATTTGACCTTCTAAAATTTGAATTACATGGTCCAAATGTCTCGTTTTTTACTACGCCCTTGACTCAACGAAATAAATCTAGTTGCAATAAATTTGAGGTCATACCACCGTTTATTTGTTGCCAACGGTTTATCCATTCTACAGGGTGTTTCAAAAGGTTATGCAAAAAATCTTTTTGGAGTTGTAGGGGGTGAGTTGAGAGGTAGAGACTTCAAATACTGTCTAAGTTTACTTTCTTACGCTGGTTACCTCTATTTGTTTACAAAGTCCTTTTTACCTATTACACGAACCCAAACCTTAATGTTCGCGTTTCCCCGCTGCTTGGTTTTGCGCTTGTTGCAGCCCACTTCCAGGGGCTAGTAGGACACACTTTGAAGCTCTCTGGCGCTCTTTTAACTCATCGTAGGGAAATTGGAAAAACAGGCATACTTCTCAACTCACCCTCTACAACTCCTGTATATTGGAACTCGAAGCCTAAACACACTGTCTATGATTACCATTGTTTGAATAATCAAGGAAGCCACAAGGCAGACTGATGTCTATTCGTTACATCTCCATCAGCGAACGAAACCGGCCCCGTCTAAGACGTCTTCACCTGATATTTACAATTCAACTTCATATTTAAAATAAATTCAAGAACCGTTCCAATTTCGAATCTAGAGGGAGGCATAAACGTATCGAAAAAAATGGCGGTGATAGTAACAAAAACGGAAGAATTATAGGTATCTCGCCGCGTTATTGTTCTCTGAACCGTTATTTTTCGTTTCTGTTGACACAAGAGTGAAACATTCCGAGAGCGTCCTTCCAAAACCTTTTTTTTACGACGACAATTCTCGGGGAATACACATTTTCAGCCCTCAAGGACAAAAATAAAAACGTAAAAAGGTTTTACGCATATTTTCATCCAAACATTTGACAATCATCCGGATATACGATTTCGTTAAATAAAAATCCCCGGGGATTATGATATTTTTGTCTCCATTCTGGTTAGGATTGAAACTGGTTTCCACGATACCCTACAAGATTCAAAATATTTGAAAGCGATAATTTACAGAAATCCGAAATAAACCCTAAAAAGATAAATCGACCCTTTTATTGATAAGATTAACTGGCAAAAGAATTTAATTTGAAAATCCCCCTTTTAATCTGTTCAGGTATTTACTGCCCTCTTTTATAGAGAAATCGAGTTTGATTTTTTTTTCTCGCTTCGATAAAGAAAAAATTGCTCGTAAAAAAAGTGAGTTGATCTTGGAACCATCTTTCAGCCATCGAATTGGCTCGTTAGGAATCTTAAATGTCAAGGTGGTGGGGGGGGGGGGGGGGGGTGACCATATTTTAAAGAATCCAACGGACATCGCCTTTGGCTATGACATCATTTCTCCAAGCCGGATTTTCCTTCAATCCCCCCCTCTCCGTTTTTAGGTGAACACCCCCCCCCTCGATTTTAAACGAATTGAGTCCCCCCCGTGCTGTCCCCTTGACGGGATGAGCGGCTTCTTGTTAAGTTAAGTAGCCTCTCAAATTAAAACTGAGAGTTAAAATGTGAGCAACAGACAGTTACAAAGGAAGGCCTCTTCCTAACCTTTTATTTAGAATGGAAAATGTTCATAAAATTTGTTACTATACCAGATCAAAATTTAATATCTGACCAGCTGTGGTACGAGCCATGGATAATTTCGATCGTGTATTTACATAAGTAACGTAATATTAATAAGTATGGCAGCGATCGTTTTCGGATCATGATAGTCTGTCGCGGTGATAAATAATAATAATAATAATAATCAATAATAATAATAATCAGCTAGGCTAATACCCAAGGCACCACCTTAGGATTATTTGTCCAAAACTAACTTCACTAAGCATTTCAAAATGAAATATTTTACTTAATAGTTGTTTTCATAAAATCCTCATCAAAGAACTGCATAGGAGGTGGTATTCTCTAGAAAAGGACATGTAGTCTTTGTTTTATTTATTTTTTATTTTTCGGGAAACATGTTTGCAAGCGTGTTGACGTACATCCATGAGAGTCGCGCCGATGGTTTTAGAACTAGAACATACTGAACTCCCATCAAAGACTGAGGGGGCAATTCTGGTCGGGGGGGGGGGGAACAACGTAGCCGGATTTTATGAAAACACCTATTGATCCTACTTGATTGGTCACATTCATAATAATAACGATTATGATTAATTTGTAGATATTAATAATTTCAATTTAATATTAAATATCAGCTGTTCCTTGTATGTACATTATTATTATTATAGTAATTATAACGTTATAAAATTTTGATATTCTTAATAAAATAAATAATTTCACAATGGTAATTTTAATTTGAACTAAACATTGACGCCGGTTATTCAAAATCAAAACTCTCGATTCAAATTTAGTTTTGCAAAAAAAACCGGAGACATTCGAAAATAAACTATATATAAATGACGGGATTTTGTGCGAAATCCGATATGAATATTTTTGGTTTAAGTTATACAATACGAACGCCAGGGGTCCGCAAACGGTCTATAGGAAGACAGTAGTCTTCCGTAGCAAAGACACGAGGATATCGCGCAAAAAAAGAGTCTTAAAATAAATGAAAAAAAATCCATAGCCGCTTATAAAGAACGCGTTACACCCATCCGGGTGTCTTCGAAAAACCAAGGACTTTCTAAGAAAGGCGAGATAATTCACAAATACTTTCCAGGGAGAGAGGCTATAACATTTTATACGGGTGTGAATACTGAAAGTCGAAGAAACGTACAATATATATAACTGGGCCATAAGACAGCTAAACATTTAAGAGCGCTTTGCACCCACAAACCAGCGCCACCACGTCGCGGCGCTAAGAGAAGCTACGAACAGAAGAGTACACTGTCGAAGGGATTTCAGGTGATTATTCCTAAAATCTGGGTGTTTCCTCGAGTGTTCCCAAACGCCAAATAACAGGGGTGCGAGATGTTTTTACCTCTCCTAGGGGTTTTACAATCACCGTGTCTGTCTGTGGGTCTGTCTGTCTGTGCTGCGAACGCTACGCATTTTCGGGGCAAAGTGTATTTTTCAATTTGCGTTAATATCGGACGTGATTCGAACCCGAGCCCACCTGCACGACAGGTGAGCGTTCTACCACAGAACCACGGATACATGTCACGCTTCACTGAAAATTAGAAACTCCTCCGAGGAGAGGTACAATTTGTCTGGCCAACTTGTTATTTCACCTACTCCAACACCGCAACTCGCGCTTTTAATTCGCAGACTAAACTCGTTTACTCGCCTTTCGCTAGTCTGTCAGTTGACGATCGATTTTTCGGGCCAAAAGAATTACAGGGATTCTCCCCGAAAAAGTGACCCAGTATTTAATTTAGAAGGAGGGGGGCAGGAGAGCGGGGAAGTCAGAAGAATGATGAAGGCATCGCGGCCCGACCTGCCTGAGAGTCATTTTTCAGATGCGAAACTCGACAAGTTTTTAAAGCTTAGGAGGATAAGAAAAAAAATGAATATTAAACTTTTCCTCGACGTGAAATAGTAGTGTGACACTCCCACACCTGATATCAATTCCCACGAAAGAGGGGAGAGGGGCAATTGTGAGGGAAATTTTAAAAAGGGTGAGATTAAAAGTGAAGCTTATTATACGATATTAATTGATTATTACCTTAATAAATGACTTTTCGGTTTTGGGAAGGGCTTTTCAACCGCCTAGATTCTTGGTTTTATTGTTTTAAGATCATTTATTTTATTAGGGGATAAATGGGCGGATACCTCTTTAAGATGGGAATATTAATATTTTAAACCCCTTTTTTATGTTTTTATTTTCACCTGAGGCCATAAAAAATAAAATAAATAAATAAATTTTAATATAAACTATAATTTTCCGCAAATCGGAAAAATAAAAATTTTAAACATAAATTACTTTTTAAGGGTTTTTAATGTTTTTAACTTTTTATCGATATAAAATGTCTAATATCAGTAAACCTACTCAGTTGAAACTAGTTTAGAGGTTTAGTTTTACTTTTAGATTCGATAACATGAGTCGAAAATACCGTTTTATTTAAATTTGCAAACAATATATTAGACTAATCAAGGAATGAAAAATACGGAAAATTTTCCGGAAAAATTTCCGACTTACAACACTAGTTCACAGTTACCTCTTTACCTTGTTTACATAAAAATGTAAACAAATATTATCTCTTTTAAATCCCTTCGATTTATATTCCCTTATTGTTTAGTTTTACTTTTAGATTCGATAACATGAGTCGAAAATACCGTTTTATTTAAATTTGCAAACAATATATTAGACTAATCAAGGAATGAAAAATACGGAAAATTTTCCGGAAAAATTTCCGACTTACAACACTAGTTCACAGTTACCTCTTTACCTTGTTTACATAAAAATGTAAACAAATATTATCTCTTTTAAATCCCTTCGATTTATATTCCCTTATTGTTCATTTTCTTTTGTCAATTTCACACTGTTTTCCATTTTGGGCAACTAGTAAATATTACAAATACACCCAGTGGCGTAGCCAGGATTTTGTTTCGGGGGGGCACACCATTGAAAAAAAAGTTAAAAAATAAAAATATTTGTACCATACGTTTCGGTGGGGGGGCATTTGCCCCCCCTGGCTACGCCACTGAATACACCCAGTCCGGTAACACGCTGACCTCATGAAGCGCAACAAATTACAATTTACAACCAGTTTCCCATTGGCTGAATGTAGTCGGGCACACGTTTTGCTTGAAAGTTTTGCTTGTGCGTGAAAATATCTAGTAGGATTTGATCCCGATTTAGTTTCGCAAACGCCTGCAACTAGCGCAAAATATAAGCATGGATGAAAACTGAAAAGCTAGTAGAGCTCGCGTGTATTTTGAACTATTTCTAGCTCACGCCAAATTTTTTCAAGCTAAAAGCTTCCATGAAAACCCAGCTTTAGATAAATTATAAAATATTTCACCTAAAGACAAAAAGATGAAAATTAATAAAACAAATCACGTCAAGGCAAATTTCTCTTTTGAAATCAATGTAAGACTGGAAAAAAAAATAGCTTTTGTTTAAATTAATAACAATAGTAGAATTGTAGCATTTAATTTAATTTTTTACTAATAATAGACCCGGATAAAGAATGAAAACTATGGAAAGAGTCAAAATCAACTAATCTATTTCTTTGGTCAAATGAAATGAAACTTCTCAAAAGGTTCATTTGATCGGCAGCGTAAACTGTCATGACACTTATTTCCAAGTTCTTTACATATGATAAATAATCAATAGTAAGACTCTAATTAAACATATACTACACTTGGATCTTAGTAAGAAAAAAAGTAGTATTATCATAAATACCCTTTTTCAATGTAAATGAAAAACTAAAAACAAACCGACTGTCCGGTGTTGTTTATTTTCCGGAAAAAAAATGTGGAAAAATTTCCAAAAATATTTCCGCAAATTGAAAAAAAAAACTAATTTATTTTTTAAGGGTTTTTAATTTTTTATCGATATAAAATGTCTAATAACAGTAAACATACTACAAAACATTAATAGTGTTACATTGTTAATCAGTTTAAATTAGTCTAGAGGTTTAGTTTCACTTTTAGATTTGAAAAAAATGAGGTGAAAATGCCGCTTTATTTAAATTTGCAAACAATATATTAGACTAAACGTGGACATTAAGACATTTTAATTTTCCGACTTTTACAACACTGAAAATTAATCTCAAAGTAAAAATCAATCGAGTAACTTAACCTAAATAAAAGAGCCCAAAATGAAAGAAATAATAAAAATAAAAAGTTAATAACCGTAGATTTTTCCAGACAAAGAAGAATGCATCCAGGACTCTATCCCATAAACTGGAAAAACTTCAAAATTACTCGGAATCGATCCGAAATTTTGGTTCGTGTACAGTGACACAAACCAAAAATAGTGGAAAGGCGAAATTGTAGAGAAAACAAAAATATATATACCTGTATATATATATATACATATATTTTGAGGCAGAATGTACCCATAAAACAATAAAATCAAAAATAGGAAAAAAAAATAACTGGAAAGAAACAATATTGAGAATAAAATCTCGGTGTCTAGAAAACCTTCTGCAGATATTCAAAAGAATGAAAAAGAAGCTGGCACTAAGGGGGGAGGCTATATTAATATTCCCCCCCTCTTTTCTATTCACAGATAGAAAAGCGAAAAGGTATAGAGAAGGCCATAACAAAATATTTTCCTTTTTTTAAAATCTTTTTCTAGCATTGGCAGGAAATAAAAAAAAATATTTTTATGAATTCTTCTGCTTTCTTTATATACGGGAATACGCGGGTGATGGTGAGGGGAGTAGCGGATACCGCCTGGCGAGAGCTGATGGAACTATATAGGTGCGGGCGGCTCTTTCTTTGAGGCCTGTTATGTAAAGATGTTCCTAGCTATTTCTACGCTGCAAATCGACGTTTCATCTCGAACTACGTGTGAAGCGTTTCGTACCGGGTCAAGTTTGCGTCTCCAGAGAGCGGGGAGAATGTCCGGTGATGCCGGGGTAAACTCTTATAAATTCGCGGAAAAAAGGGGCAAGCGCCGAAAAAAATGAAGATGGCTAGCGTGAGAAAATAGACTACGCCCTTCCCAGCGAAATGGATGAAAAGGTCAAGGAGTGACCTCCAGGGGTGACACTGAGAGTTCCATTCCCTTTTATCTCGGTGGAAACACTGTTTTCAACATTACGCGCCGCGTTTTACCGTTTTATAAAGAAATATTGTTTTGCCTTTTACTACAAAAAAAAACATTTTTTTATTATCGGGTTCCATTTTGTCATTGCAAAGTTTTTACAACTGTGTTCGGCTTAAGAAGAATACTATTATTGATTGGCTGGGGTAAAAAGTACAAAATAAAAAGCTGTATAAGTGTCTAGGGTCATATGACATTTTCTTATTTTTAGGTTTTGCTAGAAACCTTTCACCATATACCACTATATTACCGGAAACGTCGTAGTATTAAGATATAACGTAAAAAATAACAGAATAAAACAATTATAAAAAAATAGCAAAATTAAACAATTATAAAAATAGCAAAATAAAACAATTATAAAAATAGCAATATAAAACAATTATAAAATAAAAAATATAGTAAAAAAATATAAAGGTAAAAAATATCAAAATAAAAAAATAATAAAAGTAATAAATGATAAAAGTAAAATAAAAACAAATTAAAAATTATCAAAGTAAAAAATGATAAAAAGTAAAAAATTATAAAAGTAAAAATCGATAAAAGTAAAAATTGATAAAAGTAAAAATTGATAAAAGTAAAAAATATTAAAGTAAAAAATATTAAAGTAAAAAATATTAAAGTAAAAAAATTATAAAAGTAAAAAAATCAAAGAAAAATGAAAAAAGTAAAAAATATAAAAGAAAAATTAATAAAAGTAGAAAATTTCATAGTAAAAAAATTATAAAAGTGAAATAAAAAACAAATTAAAAAAATATAAAAGTAAAAAACGATAAAAGTAAAAAATATCAAAGTAAAAACGATAAAAGTAAAAAATATCAAAGTAAAAACGATAAAAGTAAAAAATATCAAAGTAAAAACGATAAAAGTAAAAAATATCTAAGTAAAAACGATAAAAGTAAAAAATATCAAATTAAAAACGACAAAAGTAAAAAATATCAAAGTAAAAACGATAAAAGTAAAAAATATCAAAGTAAAAACGATAAAAGTAAAAAATATCAAAGTAAAAACGATAAAAGTAAAAAATATCAAATTAAAAACATAATCAGAGGTAAATACATCACGATATATTGAGAAAACATTTCGAACCTTAATTAAATTAAGTCACATACTGTTATTTATTGAATTTACCGTTAAATTCCCTCCAGGAATATAGAACGAAATATATGACATTAAGACATTTCGGAATTTCGGAAATCACCCTGAATCAAAAAGAATACTATTTTTGTATGGAATAATGGAATTATGAAGGAAATTTCTTCGGAAGCGAATCAAAGCTATCCGCGTATAGAAGAAACATTCCAGACATTCTAAGAAAGAGAGAACCGCAAACGAGAACAAACGTTAGGAACGAATTTATGAAACAAATGTGATTTTCATTACGTAACGGTATCGACTAGAGAAACCTTCTGTTTTCTCCAATAAAAGACGAATCGTTCCCAATACATAGTTTGCACCGAAGGGAGGGGCCTATGGTCTCCAAGGAAACTGGGAGGGCGATCAAAAATTCAAATCATTTCGCGCGTAGCTACTAAATAGGTAGCCATTTTGTTGGTAATCTCGTCAAAGCTACAAAACGTATTAGATTTATGCTTTAAAATTTTAAATGGGCCCTAAACAAAGCCAGATAAGATTCTAAGGCCGGGTTATTTAAATAAAATATCAAATTATGACAGAAATATCTACGAAAAGAAGTTAACAAAGCTTATCAAAGTTAGGCCTTTGCGGTCATCCTTTTTATAATTACCTTCGCTATCGAATAAAATAAACAATTTTCGCTCTTCCTTGGTAATTGAGCTACTCGAACAATTTTTAACCAGGCAGATAACCATTTTTAACGTGAAAATAATTTCTTAATCATTTGAAAATAATTAAAATCCGCAAACAGACGATTGAAACTGTTAACCCTCCCGTTTCACTAAGAAATCTACACCAGAAAAATGGCGGCAAAGAACCGTTCATTCTTGCTCAAATTAAATATTTATTATTGGTTCATTGATGACGTAGGGATGCAAACTATGTATACAAATTTCAGATTTTAATTACGCGGGAAACGCTTAGCGGAATGCAAAGTACTCTTGTACCGTAGAACTGATATCGACACACGCGTAATAAATAAATATTGAATAAATACGGAAAAAACATTAACATAATCTAAATTCCGCAAAATTAGTACATAAGTTAGAAAAGCGTAATTAGAAATGTACAAAAACTAGTGTTGTAAGTCGGAAAATTTCCCGCTCGAGGCCTTTTTTTCCGGTAACTTTTCGGTATTTTTCCGAAAAAAATTAAAAAAAACTTTTCATTCCATGATTATTCTAATATATTGTTTGCAAATTTAAATAAAGCGACTTTTCGACTCATTTTTGGAATCTGAAAGTAAAACTAAACCTCTAGACTAGTTTAAACTGATTAACAATGTAACACTATTCAATATGTTTTGTAGTATGTTTACTGATATTAGACATTTTATATCGATAAAAAGTTTAAAACATTAAAAACCCTTAAAAAAATAATTTTTATTTTTCCGATTTGTGGAAATTTTTCCGCTGTTCTGAAAATTTACCGGAAATTTTCTGGAAATTTTTCCGCATTTAATTTTTCCGCATTTAATTTTTCCGCATTTAATTTTTCCGCATTTAATTTTTCCGCATTTAATTTTTCCGCATTTAATTTTTCCGCATTTAATTTTTCCGCATTTAATTTTTCCGCATTTAATTTTTCCGCATTTAATTTTTCCGCATTTAATTTTTCCGCATTTAATTTTTCCACATTTAATTTTTCCACAAAATTAACAACACTAACAAAAGCTATCGGTCGTTTTAAAGAACATTTAACCTCGATCTTCTTTATCGAAACTTAATAAAAACCAAATAATTATTTTGTTCGAATCGCCAGTACAAAGAAAAATCAACAAGGCTAAAAGGGTCGTCGAAATTCCAATTACCAACGAGCGAAAACTTGGCCAAAGATAAACAGCTACTTTAAAACAGAAAAGGAAAAGATGACGGAATCAATCTCGTTGATGCGGAAGGAACTGGAGAATGAAAAATTTCAATCGAAACGCGTTATTTATTTCGGGGGAACGACCCCGGCGCTGTTCGAGGGTGAAACCCAATTTGCAGGCTACGCGGATCAAGATCTGTCAGCGCGGATTAGCTAATCCAGCCGGCGGAAGCGGTTTGAAATCCCAAGACTAATCACGCTTACCCGTTTAATCCCGACCAACGCGATAAAAATGGGAGATAAGATTTTTCTCGCCAAAACAAAAACTCTTTTTGTCATAGCGAAATTACCGCGTCCGAGAAAACGACGAAAGACGGGCTTATCAACGTTCGCGAAACTGTCCGTCCGTTTAAAATATCAATCGTGAATTCCTTCAAATAAGTTCGACAAATAGGTCTGATTTTTTCAATAGTCTTAGTCGATAGCTACGCCGCAAAATTTTCGTTTTGAAAACGAAAACATTTGAGAGAGTTGGCCGTTTTAGGTCTATCGAAATCTGGCAGCATTGCCTGCCTTCCGGCCTGTATCTCCATACCGAAAATGGCCGACGATTACGCCGCCGAAAATATTTTACTAAACTAAACGGCGGCGTTTTTGACCGTTATTTTGAATTATCGACTAAGACTATAGCGTGGCGTTTTTCTAAACGACAATTTCTACAAGCGGGTCTCGGGATTCGCCAACTGGCAAGCCTCGTGTAAGCGGACAAATGGCGACATTGCGCGACCTCTTGAGTGGACGAAACCCCTTCCTTTTCGGGGCGGTAGTTCGGCTCTGGGCCATCAGAGCGCTAATGAGTTGGGGGAAATAGAAAAAGTCATACATAAAGAAGCCGGCCATGTAAGAAAAAACCCTGTTTACTGAGAAGAAAGCCAAGAATAATAAAGGACCCGCGAAAAGTTTTTCTGGGAATTCGAAGACGCTTGGCCGCTCAAGCGAAAAATGTTTTTTAGAGGGACGCGTTTTTTCTTCTCTCTGGCTCGATCCCTCCTTTTCGCCGCGCGGAGTTCTTCAATTTTGAGATCAAATTTGCCGGAATTTGCTATTGGCTAGAGATGAATTAAAAATTTAATGGCTTTAGTTCCTGGTTCGAATCAAGCAATTGATCCTACCAATAACGCGGCGTCGAAGACTTTGAAGCTGTTTTCGACTTAACCTTTTTTCTCATTTACATTATTTTAGTTCTAGAAGTTATAAAGCTGATAGTTCACCGTTAGTTGACGACTACACAGCAGGGCCGTGTACGTAGGAAAAACGCCCGGGGCCCGGCGGAAAAGGGTGCTTTTTAGGGGCCTAGTACGATAGGGGCCATAGGGCCTAGCTCTTCACCAAGTTTTAGTTAGAAGGGCCTCACGATGACATAATTTGCCTCGGGCCCGAAATGTCACCTACGCGTTTGCTACCGAGGGTCTATCTAGCTACCTCTCAATCAAGCAAATAACATTAATAGCTTATAATAATAATAATAATAATAAATTGAGATGTGGTCCCTAAAGTACCCAATTTTCTATAAATCGGTGAAAAAACACCACCGGGTTAAAATATTTTAACACTTCTATAGTAGTTTTCAGAATGGTCAGAGTTACAACTTACAATTGTTATAACAATTGTAAGTAACTGTTATAGTTTTTTATTAAGATAATTATTGTTAATAAAACACATTTCTCAAACATATATTCTTTCTACACGATTAAAAGACTTAAAAAACTCAATCAACTATCTGCTGTCACAACAGGATATTAAGATTACATTTGAAAATTGCCGTAAAAGCAATTAGAAGTTTCCCGTTGGAAAAACAGTAACTTCAAATATACAGGGTCTTTTTTTTTGCTCGGAAAAGTGTTTTTTTTCAAAAACTATTTATAGTACTGATTTCAAATTTGGAAGGTCAATTCTCTATACCGGGGGACATCAGTTTGAGAAATTTGAGCGTTTTCGGTAATGTTTTTCACCAATTTTGAAAAATTATTTTTCGACCACTAGGTGCGAGATAAAAAATTTCTATTATAAAGTTGTAGGCCGTCATCGAAAACCCTTAAAAATTGTTCACTCGACGAAAAACAACTTATTTATCAGTGAAAATTCGAGCTTGAAAAATTTACAAGTTGGTGAAGCCAAATTACGATTGTTTGAAACGATAATTGAAAAGGGAACAAGTCTAATACAAACGTAGTAGAGTTTTCACACTTGAAAAAATGTACACGTTTGGTTTTTAAATGCAGATATTTTATTCACATAAATTTTTACAAAACATTTTCAATAATATCACCATGGGCTGCAACACAGGTTTGTGCGCGGACAATTAAGTTCTCAAACGCTTTCTCTACCATTTCTGGTGTGACGTCTCGGCAAGCACTGATTATTCGTCTTATGAGTTCCTCCCTAGTTTCAATGGGCGTGGCGTATACCTTTGCTTTAACGAATCCCCAGATAAAATAATCCAGCGGTGTTAGGTCAGGTGACCTTGCTGGCCAATGCACTGGACCATTTCTCCCTATCCACCTTTCAGGAAACTCGTTGTTGAGGTGCTCAGTTACTTGCCGGGAAAAATGCGGAGGGGCGCCATCTTGCTGAAACCACAACTGACGTCTTTCAGCCAATGGAAGGTCGTCGATTGCGTCACTCAGTTCGTTCTGTAGAAAATGTAAATACCTTTGGCCGTTGAGGTTCGTCGGCAGGAAAAAGGGACCAATCAAACGGTTTCCAACAAGTCCAACCCAAACATTGACCCGTTCAAATTGAACCTGGTGATGATATTCAAAACCCCAATGTGGGTTGATGTCAGACCAAAGATGGCTGTTTTGATGATTAAAGGGCCCATCTCTAGAAAATGACGCTTCGTCGGAGAACAAAACATGGCGCAAAAATTGTCTATCTTCTTGGACAGCATTTAGTAACCAGTTGCTAAATTCATAACGTCTTTGATGGTCTCCGTCAATTAGTCCTTGGTGGAGCGTAGCTCTGTATGGGTGATAGCGATTCTTACGAAGAATTTTCCACACACGATTTGCAGAACAACCCAAATCAGCAGCGGCGTTAGCGCAACTGTGACGAGGATATGCCACAAAGTACGCGAGTACATTGTTCTCGAAGTCTAAATCCGGTTGACCCAATCCGCGAAACCTAGGTTGCAAGTTACCAAATTGATTGATATCGTGAATTGCTCGTCTTACTGTATTTACAGATGGTGCTCCATTTGGATGTCTTTCTGCGAAGATTTCAGTCACTCTTCTAAGGTTTTTCGCTGCTTCTCCATAGTAAATGGCAACTATCTCGGTACGCTCAGCTACTGAATAACGAGGCATTGCTCGAAATATTATCAAACACTGATAATAATCTCCCAAAGTTTTCCTTTAAATACCCAATGCATGTTTAGGATTGACCTATAACCTCGTGTTTTTAAATCCGGTCGTTTTTTTAACCAAAGTTTCAACTGGATTAAGTAATTCGGTTTCAATTATCGTTTCAAACAATCGTAATTTGGCTTCACCAACTTGTAAATTTTTCAAGCTCGAATTTTCACTGATAAATAAGTTGTTTTTCGTCGAGTGAACAATTTTTAAGGGTTTTCGATGACGGCCTACAACTTTATAATAGAAATTTTTTATCTCGCACCTAGTGGTCGAAAAATAATTTTTCAAAATTGGTGAAAAACATTACCGAAAACGCTCAAATTTCTCAAACTGATGTCCCCCGGTATAGAGAATTGACCTTCCAAATTTGAAATCGGTACTATAAATAGTTTTTGAAAAAAAACACTTTTCCGAGCAAAAAAAAAGACCCTGTATTGTTAATTGTACTTTATATTTCTCGTGCCTAGAACAGCTTTTTACTCGCTTAGTTTAACTGTAAAAATAACCTGTAATTTACCGGAACTTTCCTGGTTATTTTCTGCTAGGTAAATTCCTGTAAAATTAACAGCAACTTTTAACAGTGTATTGAATAGAAGTGTTAAAATATTTTAAGTACTAGTTAGTTTTTTGTGATAATTAAAAACCAAATTAATATTTATGATTTGATCCGGCTAATCAGATAATCTAATTCAAATAAATATTTCATTTGGTTCCCTGTTTGGTTCCTATGTGTTAACCTTATTATAACACGAAAAGTTCCCTTTTCCACTAATTATTTACATATTTCAAGTAGAAGAAAGAAAATTAAATAGAATAATTATCTATAAACATGACTACCGAAAGCGGGCCCGGGCCCAGGTAAAATATTAATTTTGGGCCCCAAGAGGGAAGATAGCCGATTTGGGTACATTTGGTCGAATTTCATTCGTCCGAACGGTGGTACTAATGTCCGAATGCCGGAAAACAGGATAGTATGCCCGAAAAATTGATCACAACTTTTGTTGGTGATTTAGTCGTTTAATTTATGTTAACTTTACTGGCGAATTTCATTAGGAATTGGTTTTTTTAAAATATTGTTAATATAAGAAAATAGTAACATTAACGTGAACCTAACCTAAACTAACCTAACCTAACCTAACCTAAAATATCCACAACATTCAAGCAATTCCAAATAACTAACAAACAACGATATTTACAATGTAGTTTTTTATTTTTAATTCTTGCACTAAAAAAAATCCGGACCAAAAAAAAACAGCAATAAAAATACTAATTTAACGACAGAATTCGGACAAGTGATGCTACCGATTCGGACGAATGAAACAAACAAGTTGTCCAATTCGAACAATTGAAACATTTGTTATTTCGGCGGTTCGGACGATTGGAATCCGAACATTTGTTCCACCGTTCGGACGATTGAAATTCGAACCAACGTACCTACCCCAGATAGCCACACTTTCCAGGGAATAAGTATACCTCGTTTGTACCGGTTTCCCCCTGTCTTTCTGTCTATAAACAAATAATACACCTTCGCGAATTTTACTTTACTCCCAAATTAAAAGGAATTACAGGACGTTAAAATTGTAAAAGTAGAAAAAAGTGAAAATATTTGTCAAGATAGTTTCAAACCGACAGAAAAGGTCATTATTCGGATAACAGGGAAGTGTCAAAACGCGGTAACAAATTATAAAAGATGGCAATCTAAAGAGGTACCTTTAAAAGTGACGAATTCAAATTCTTCTAATTACATTTCGGTGGGTTTTGTCAGTCGTTATCACGGAGCGATTCTTCTGGCGAAGTTTTATTTTCGCGGGAGGAAGACCTTTGCAGTTATCTCTCTAGTTGGCGGCTAAAATTCTATTTTCAGAGCCCCGGGAAGATACATTTTTCAAGAGGGGGCGGGAAAGCTTCCCCCGCGTTTCGGTGACATTCTGACAGGCTCCCCCGACAGGTCGCGTCTCGCCGAGTTTGCAACCAGCGGCTTTCGAGTAACTTTTATCTGCGGCGACTTGCGAGGCTAAAAAACAAGGAGCCAATCCTGCCCCTCCCCCTATTCCGACATCGAGGATAACAAGCGAAGCTACCTATTTTCAAATAACCGACTTTTTCCCTCTCGCCAAATCATTAGGCTTATGCTATTTAATAACAAAGTCTGTCTTGAACCGAATTTGTTTTTGTAGCTTTACAAAGTTCTAGTAATATATTTTAAGTTTAAAAATATACAGTTCCAATAGTAATTTTCCGTATTGTTTGAATAATTAAATTGCAAACTGAAAAAAACGTATCATTTTCGAAACGCTAGCAGATTAAAAAACATTATAAAATTCTAAAACTGAAAAAAACTTAAAAATTCTAAAACTGAAAAAAAAAAACCCTTTCAGATTTGAAAACTGATAAAACAAACGACTTTCAGATCCGAATACTGAAAACAATTATCAGATTCGAAAACTGGATAAATTTATCTAACTCAAAAATTTAAAAAATATCAGATTCGGCCACTGGAAAAATTTGCTTTAGTCCCATTTGACCGAAATCCCATTCGACCGAAGGCGGTTTTTGAGGTGTCCCATTCAACCGAATTCCGCCGAAACGTGCGGTTTTTATGTGTCCCATTCGACCGAACGCTGCTATATAAATTGGCTTTTGCTATGTTTTCAATTTAGTTACTGAAGTCGTTTGCAATGGAGCGGATAGCTAATAAAGGAGGGTATTTATACATCAATAATAATTATTTATTCCGTCTTAATAAAAAGAAAGATACAAATTACTATTTTTCTTGCCGAAACGCGATGTGTAAAGTAAAAACTGAAATAGTAAACTTAACCAACTCTAACCTAACCTAACCTAACCTAACCTAACCTAACCTAACCTAAACAAGGATCTTCGATAGTACATACCTTATAAATAAAATACCAAATCACCCCGCCAATTGGGCTACATTTTAAAATTCTTTCGGTCGAATGGGATTTCGGTCGAATGGGAATAAACGGAAAAATTTACCTAACTCAAAAATTTAAAAAATATTATCAGAATCGGCCACTGGAAAAATTTATCGAATTCGAATACTGAAAAGAACTATCAGATCCGAATACTGAAAACAATTATCAGATTCGAAAACTTAAAAACAATCAGATTCGAAATCTAAGAAACTATCAGATTCGAAATCTGAAACACCGAAAACGGACTTAAAACATTACCAAAATTGATAACTGAAAAAACAGTCAAATTCGAAAACTGAATAAAAGGTAAAATTCGAAAACTGAATAAAAGGTAAAATTAGAAAACTGAAAACAAAAAGAGATTCGAATATGATCTGATAAAAATGGGGCAACTCAACACCCTGTATGAGAGTGCAAATGGTGAGCAAATCTATCGTCAAGTTATCCTCGTAGGCGCACAAAAGCCAGCCAGCGGAGAACCGCCAAGAGCGTCAAACCGCCTGGCGACACCTTGTTGAACCGATAACGGCCGAGATATCAAATAGTGAGGCTTGACAGACATTGTAGTGTCAAATTGACTCGACGCTTGAGAAGTTTGGCCACAGGCGCAATTAGATTTGCCGCGACCAGCCTAAGGTAAAAGTTTCACCCCGTGACACTATTAAATTTCACTCTTACGAGTCTCCATCTTTGTATTAAACATCAAGAAAAAAAAGCTAAAAGAGACTGAACCAGATTAGATTGTTAAATTTTATTATTTTCGCAATTTCAGAGTGTCAAGTTACTCTCGAAACGAATTAAAATGTTTTAAATTTTCGGTCGCAATTTTTTACAAATATCCATACTTTTTATAAAAAGTTAGAAGTGACGTATTCAAATTCTCGACCCAATAAAATGAATTCATTTCATTTGAAAATATTTTTATATACGTTCAATCACTTCGTTGGTAATAAATTATTTCCCATATTTGTTAGCATTTTGAATTTTAGTTTTATAATTTTATACATTGAAAATTATTAGATTCGATAAATGTAAAAAAATACCTGATTTTGAACACGGAAAAACTACCAAATTCGAAAAATTTAACTACTGTCAAATTTTACAAATACCAAAACTACAAAATTCGAAAAATTGAACTACTATCGAATTTTCCCAATAACTAAACTACAAAATTCGTAAACTGAAATCACTACGACATATAAAAAAACTACAAAATTCGAAAAATTGTACTACTATCAAATTTTCCAAATACCAAAACTAAAAAATTCCAAAAATTGAACTACTATCAAATTTTCCAAATACCAAAACTACAAAACTCGAAAAATTGAACTACTATCAAATTTTCCCAATACCAAAACTACAAACTTCGAAAAATTGAACTACTATCGAATTTTTCAAATACCAAAACTACAAAATTCGTAAACTGAAATCACTACGACATATAAAAAAACTACAAAATTAAAAAAGAAAAACAACAAAATTTAAAAAGAAAAACTACAAAATTATAAAAGAAAAACTACAAAATTAAAAAAGAAAAACTACAAAATTATAAAAGAAAAACTTCAAAATTTTTTAAACTAAAAATGTACCAAATTCAAAAACTAAAATGCTACAAAATTTCTACACAAAAAAACTACCAAATTCAAAAACTAAAATACTACAAAAGTTTCCATTATTTCAACAAGAACTATATAAATAGTAACTTGCAGGTCCTGATTCTCCGATATATTACTTCTTGGCAATTTACTTGAAGATGATTTATTTAAGCGCCTACTAGAATTCAGATACAATAGTGTTATATGTTTTAGAAACTAATTAATAGTAAAATCTTTAGAAACTTTGAATAAAACTCGATATCTTTATAATTAACTAATGTTTACACTTCATTCACAAACAAATTAAACTTCTAGACAAACGTACTAAACTTATTTATAACTTTTAAAATAGTGTCAAAACACGAATGATTTTATAAATATTGTACGAACCAGATATCAACTAATTAGTCAACGCGTTGTCCCAGAGCGTATCATTCTGGGTGTGTGTGGGGGGGGGGGGGCTAAAACTAAAAGCAGTAAGAGCGCCTTAATTATTACAAAGCGAAAACGGCATTACTCCCTGGACCCAAATATTTCGGTACGACCTAAACTTTAGTCGGAAACGGCGAAGTGGATCCACGTACTAACTGAGGAGGTAAAGGAAGAAAACGTTATACAACATTAATTGAATTTTAAAACGGAAGAATATAATACGGACTCGAGTTAAAAGCGACGTAAAAGTGTTGTTACGTTGAAGTGAAATCGACGAATACGCTGCCGCGCCGTTGGAATAATATTTGGGGAGAAAAGGGAATATTTAACATTAGCGCCAGATCAATTTATATAATTCTCCTGGCGATTTATCAAAATTACCCTTAATATTAGAGATTGGATATTCGGAGATGCAAAAGGGAATGGGGGATGAAGTCGACGAGGGGGGGTTAGCGGCAAGTATAAAGATAAAATAGGGGGGGGGGGGGGCGAGATACACCGGAGGTCATCAACAATTTATAGCATCAACGGAGTAGAATAGCAAAGAAATAGCTATTATTCCCCAATTCCCCTTCGAGAAGGATAATAACTTACACTTTTCCGTCTTTTTTATTTTGGGCTCTGGCAAAATGGCTAAAAATTGCTAACGTCACATTTCCGGAAAAAATGCAGGCCCAAAAAGATAAAGAAAAAAAAAGGTAGAAAGAATTTACTCGTAGACAAAATAAATCAAGTGGACTAGGAAATATTTCCCAGAGATGATCGGGTTTAAACAAGTTGGTTTCCGAGATAAAGTCGCAAATCCAAAATTCGAAATTCCTATTAAAATTTTGATAACGAAAAATATTGATTTAAAAGCTTAAAAGCCCTAAAGATGGCTGTATTGCTTCTACGTTAAATTTCTATCTTCTTAAATATTTTATATCAAAAAATATATAATCTTAAACATAAGGACTATACTTCGAAAGTAATTTCGTTTCGAAAAAAATAGATATATATTTTTCCGAGTATATTATAAAAGTTTTACGAAAAATATGGAGGCTTTACACTTGAAATATTAAATATTAAATTGGTTTTCCGAAAGGATTTTGAATGTAGTTTGGCTTTCACATTTACTCATTTCGTGTCAAAGAGCTGAAACTTTAATACTGGTTACGTTGAAAATAATTGTAACATGTTTAATTTCAATTTACTTAAAATACTCGTGGAATGTTTTAAAATGTTTTCTAATAAATTTTCGAAAATTTGTGGATATCCACTAAGCAACTTTGGGAATAAATTTCCTGTTCGAAACTGAGACTTTTTGAACCTAACGCTACTTGTAGATGGCGCTGCTCTCATTTTGAGCGGATTTGGTCATTTCGAGGGAAACTGAGCTGTAAAATTTATTTTTAAAATAACGGAAAATGAAAATGAGAGTAGTGCCAAAACGAGAAAAAAAGAGAGAATTGAAAAGAGAAGAGCGAAATTTTCGCCGCTCAAGAACGAGCAAAACAAGAGAGGATCGAAAAGAGAAGGGCGCCATTATCGCCGCTCAAAAAAGGAGCAAAAAGAGAGGATCGCAAAGAGAAGAGCGCAATTTTCGCTGCTTAAGAACGAGCGAAAAGAGAGGATCGAAAAGAGAAGAGCGCAATTTTCACCGCTCAAAAATGAGCAAAAAGAGAGGATTGCAAAGAGAAGAGCGCAATTTTCGCCGCTCTAAAACGAGCAAAAAGAGAGGATTGCAAAGAGAAGAGCGCAATTTTCGCCGCTCTAAAACGAGCAAAAAGAGAGGATTGCAAAGAGAAGAGCGCAATTTTCGCTGCTTAAGAACGGGCGAAAAGAGAGGATCGCAAAGAGAAGAGCGCAATTTTCGCCGCTCTAAAACGAGCAAAAAGAGAGGATTTCAAAGAGAAGAGCGCAATTTTCGCCGCTCTAAAACGAGCAAAAAGAGAGGATTGCAAAGAGAAGAGCGCAATTTTCGCCGCTCTAAAACGAGCAAAAAGAGAGGATTGCAAAGAGAAGAGCGCAATTTTCGCCGCTCTAAAACGAGCAAAAAGAGAGGATTGCAAAGAGAAGAGCGCAATTTTCACCGCTCAAAAATGAGCAAAAAGAGAGGATCGCAAAGAGAAGAGCGCAATTTTCGCCGCTCTAAAACGAGCAAAAAGAGAGGATTGCAAAGAGAAGAGCGCAATTTTCGCTGCTTAAGAACGGGCGAAAAGAGAGGATCGCAAAGAGAAGAGCGCAATTTTCGCCGCTCTAAAACGAGCAAAAAGAGAGGATTTCAAAGAGAAGAGCGCAATTTTCGCCGCTCTAAAACGAGCAAAAAGAGAGGATTGCAAAGAGAAGAGCGCAATTTTCGCCGCTCTAAAACGAGCAAAAAGAGAGGATTGCAAAGAGAAGAGCGCAATTTTCGCCGCTCTAAAACGAGCAAAAAGAGAGGATTGCAAAGAGAAGAGCGCAATTTTCGCCGCTCTAAAACGAGCAAAAAGAGAGGATTGCAAAGAGAAGAGCGCAATTTTCGCCGCTCTAAAACGAGCAAAAAGAGAGGATTTCAAAGAGAAGAGCGCAATTTTCGCCGCTCTAAAACGAGCAAAAAGAGAGGATTGCAAAGAGAAGAGCGCAATTTTCGCCGCTCTAAAACGAGCAAAAAGAGAGGATTGCAAAGAGAAGAGCGCAATTTTCGCCGCTCTAAAACGAGCAAAAAGAGAGGATTGCAAAGAGAAGAGCGCAATTTTCACCGCTCAAAAATGAGCAAAAAGAGAGGATTGCAAAGAGAAGAGCGCAATTTTCGCCGCTCTAAAACGAGCAAAAAGAGAGGATTGCAAAGAGAAGAGCGCAATTTTCGCCGCTCTAAAACGAGCAAAAAGAGAGGATTGCAAAGAGAAGAGCGCAATTTTCGCCGCTCTAAAACGAGCAAAAAGAGAGGATTGCAAAGAGAAGAGCGCAATTTTCGCCGCTCTAAAACGAGCAAAAAGAGAGGATTGCAAAGAGAAGAGCGCAATTTTCGCCGCTCTAAAACGAGCAAAAAGAGAGGATTGCAAAGAGAAGAGCGCAATTTTCGCCGCTCTAAAACGAGCAAAAAGAGAGGATTGCAAAGAGAAGAGCGCAATTTTCGCCGCTCTAAAACGAGCAAAAAGAGAGGATTGCAAAGAGAAGAGCGCAATTTTCGCCGCTCTAAAACGAGCAAAAAGAGAGGATTGCAAAGAGAAGAGCGCAATTTTCGCCGCTCTAAAACGAGCGAAAAGAGAGGATCGAAAAGAGAAGAGCGCAATTTTCACCGCTCAAAAATGAGCAAAAAGAGAGGATTGCAAAGAGAAGAGCGCAATTTTCGCCGCTCTAAAACGAGCAAAAAGAGAGGATTGCAAAGAGAAGAGCGCAATTTTCGCCGCTCTAAAACGAGCAAAAAGAGAGGATTGCAAAGAGAAGAGCGCAATTTTCGCTGCTTAAGAACGGGCGAAAAGAGAGGATCGCAAAGAGAAGAGCGCAATTTTCGCCGCTCTAAAACGAGCAAAAAGAGAGGATTTCAAAGAGAAGAGCGCAATTTTCGCCGCTCTAAAACGAGCAAAAAGAGAGGATTGCAAAGAGAAGAGCGCAATTTTCGCCGCTCTAAAACGAGCAAAAAGAGAGGATTGCAAAGAGAAGAGCGCAATTTTCGCCGCTCTAAAACGAGCAAAAAGAGAGGATTGCAAAGAGAAGAGCGCAATTTTCACCGCTCAAAAATGAGCAAAAAGAGAGGATCGCAAAGAGAAGAGCGCAATTTTCGCCGCTCTAAAACGAGCAAAAAGAGAGGATTGCAAAGAGAAGAGCGCAATTTTCGCTGCTTAAGAACGGGCGAAAAGAGAGGATCGCAAAGAGAAGAGCGCAATTTTCGCCGCTCTAAAACGAGCAAAAAGAGAGGATTTCAAAGAGAAGAGCGCAATTTTCGCCGCTCTAAAACGAGCAAAAAGAGAGGATTGCAAAGAGAAGAGCGCAATTTTCGCCGCTCTAAAACGAGCAAAAAGAGAGGATTGCAAAGAGAAGAGCGCAATTTTCGCCGCTCTAAAACGAGCAAAAAGAGAGGATTGCAAAGAGAAGAGCGCAATTTTCGCCGCTCTAAAACGAGCAAAAAGAGAGGATTGCAAAGAGAAGAGCGCAATTTTCGCCGCTCTAAAACGAGCAAAAAGAGAGGATTTCAAAGAGAAGAGCGCAATTTTCGCCGCTCTAAAACGAGCAAAAAGAGAGGATTGCAAAGAGAAGAGCGCAATTTTCGCCGCTCTAAAACGAGCAAAAAGAGAGGATTGCAAAGAGAAGAGCGCAATTTTCGCCGCTCTAAAACGAGCAAAAAGAGAGGATTGCAAAGAGAAGAGCGCAATTTTCACCGCTCAAAAATGAGCAAAAAGAGAGGATCGCAAAGAGAAGAGCGCAATTTTCGCCGCTCAAAAATGAGCAAAAAGAGAGGATCGCAAAGAGAAGAGCGCAATTTTCGCCGCTCTAAAACGAGCAAAAAGAGAGGATTGCAAAGAGAAGAGCGCAATTTCCGCCGCTCTAAAACGAGCAAAAAGAGAGGATTGCAAAGAGAAGAGCGCAATTTTCGCCGCTCTAAAACGAGCAAAAAGAGAGGATTGCAAAGAGAAGAGCGCAATTTTCACCGCTCAAAAATGAGCAAAAAGAGAGAATTGAAAAGAGAAGAGCGAAATTTTCGCCGCTCAAGAACGAGCAAAACAAGAGAGGATCGAAAAGAGAAGGGCGCCATTATCGCCGCTCAAAAAAGGAGCAAAAAGAGAGGATCGCAAAGAGAAGAGCGCAATTTTCGCTGCTTAAGAACGAGCGAAAAGAGAGGATCGAAAAGAGAAGAGCGCAATTTTCACCGCTCAAAAATGAGCAAAAAGAGAGGATTGCAAAGAGAAGAGCGCAATTTTCGCCGCTCTAAAACGAGCAAAAAGAGAGGATTGCAAAGAGAAGAGCGCAATTTTCGCCGCTCTAAAACGAGCAAAAAGAGAGGATTGCAAAGAGAAGAGCGCAATTTTCGCTGCTTAAGAACGGGCGAAAAGAGAGGATCGCAAAGAGAAGAGCGCAATTTTCGCCGCTCTAAAACGAGCAAAAAGAGAGGATTTCAAAGAGAAGAGCGCAATTTTCGCCGCTCTAAAACGAGCAAAAAGAGAGGATTGCAAAGAGAAGAGCGCAATTTTCGCCGCTCTAAAACGAGCAAAAAGAGAGGATTGCAAAGAGAAGAGCGCAATTTTCGCCGCTCTAAAACGAGCAAAAAGAGAGGATTGCAAAGAGAAGAGCGCAATTTTCACCGCTCAAAAATGAGCAAAAAGAGAGGATCGCAAAGAGAAGAGCGCAATTTTCGCCGCTCTAAAACGAGCAAAAAGAGAGGATTGCAAAGAGAAGAGCGCAATTTTCGCTGCTTAAGAACGGGCGAAAAGAGAGGATCGCAAAGAGAAGAGCGCAATTTTCGCTGCTTAAGAACGGGCGAAAAGAGAGGATCGCAAAGAGAAGAGCGCAATTTTCGCCGCTCTAAAACGAGCAAAAAGAGAGGATTTCAAAGAGAAGAGCGCAATTTTCGCCGCTCTAAAACGAGCAAAAAGAGAGGATTGCAAAGAGAAGAGCGCAATTTTCGCCGCTCTAAAACGAGCAAAAAGAGAGGATTGCAAAGAGAAGAGCGCAATTTTCGCCGCTCTAAAACGAGCAAAAAGAGAGGATTGCAAAGAGAAGAGCGCAATTTTCGCCGCTCTAAAACGAGCAAAAAGAGAGGATTGCAAAGAGAAGAGCGCAATTTTCGCCGCTCTAAAACGAGCAAAAAGAGAGGATTTCAAAGAGAAGAGCGCAATTTTCGCCGCTCTAAAACGAGCAAAAAGAGAGGATTGCAAAGAGAAGAGCGCAATTTTCGCCGCTCTAAAACGAGCAAAAAGAGAGGATTGCAAAGAGAAGAGCGCAATTTTCGCCGCTCTAAAACGAGCAAAAAGAGAGGATTGCAAAGAGAAGAGCGCAATTTTCACCGCTCAAAAATGAGCAAAAAGAGAGGATTGCAAAGAGAAGAGCGCAATTTTCGCCGCTCTAAAACGAGCAAAAAGAGAGGATTGCAAAGAGAAGAGCGCAATTTTCGCCGCTCTAAAACGAGCAAAAAGAGAGGATTGCAAAGAGAAGAGCGCAATTTTCGCCGC
Organism: Leiobunum rupestre; assembly: GCF_980474605.1. Taxonomy (NCBI): domain Eukaryota; kingdom Metazoa; phylum Arthropoda; class Arachnida; order Opiliones; family Sclerosomatidae; genus Leiobunum; species Leiobunum rupestre. The sequence continues at coordinate 49,619,372 of NC_143387.1, read as the reverse complement.
TCTAAAACGAGCAAAAAGAGAGGATTGCAAAGAGAAGAGCGCAATTTTCGCCGCTCTAAAACGAGCAAAAAGAGAGGATTGCAAAGAGAAGAGCGCAATTTTCGCCGCTCTAAAACGAGCAAAAAGAGAGGATTGCAAAGAGAAGAGCGCAATTTTCGCCGCTCTAAAACGAGCAAAAAGAGAGGATTGCAAAGAGAAGAGCGCAATTTTCGCCGCTCTAAAACGAGCAAAAAGAGAGGATTGCAAAGAGAAGAGCGCAATTTTCGCCGCTCTAAAACGAGCAAAAAGAGAGGATTGCAAAGAGAAGAGCGCAATTTTCGCCGCTCTAAAACGAGCGAAAAGAGAGGATCGAAAAGAGAAGAGCGCAATTTTCACCGCTCAAAAATGAGCAAAAAGAGAGGATTGCAAAGAGAAGAGCGCAATTTTCGCCGCTCTAAAACGAGCAAAAAGAGAGGATTGCAAAGAGAAGAGCGCAATTTTCGCCGCTCTAAAACGAGCAAAAAGAGAGGATTGCAAAGAGAAGAGCGCAATTTTCGCTGCTTAAGAACGGGCGAAAAGAGAGGATCGCAAAGAGAAGAGCGCAATTTTCGCCGCTCTAAAACGAGCAAAAAGAGAGGATTTCAAAGAGAAGAGCGCAATTTTCGCCGCTCTAAAACGAGCAAAAAGAGAGGATTGCAAAGAGAAGAGCGCAATTTTCGCCGCTCTAAAACGAGCAAAAAGAGAGGATTGCAAAGAGAAGAGCGCAATTTTCGCCGCTCTAAAACGAGCAAAAAGAGAGGATTGCAAAGAGAAGAGCGCAATTTTCACCGCTCAAAAATGAGCAAAAAGAGAGGATCGCAAAGAGAAGAGCGCAATTTTCGCCGCTCTAAAACGAGCAAAAAGAGAGGATTGCAAAGAGAAGAGCGCAATTTTCGCTGCTTAAGAACGGGCGAAAAGAGAGGATCGCAAAGAGAAGAGCGCAATTTTCGCCGCTCTAAAACGAGCAAAAAGAGAGGATTTCAAAGAGAAGAGCGCAATTTTCGCCGCTCTAAAACGAGCAAAAAGAGAGGATTGCAAAGAGAAGAGCGCAATTTTCGCCGCTCTAAAACGAGCAAAAAGAGAGGATTGCAAAGAGAAGAGCGCAATTTTCGCCGCTCTAAAACGAGCAAAAAGAGAGGATTGCAAAGAGAAGAGCGCAATTTTCGCCGCTCTAAAACGAGCAAAAAGAGAGGATTGCAAAGAGAAGAGCGCAATTTTCGCCGCTCTAAAACGAGCAAAAAGAGAGGATTTCAAAGAGAAGAGCGCAATTTTCGCCGCTCTAAAACGAGCAAAAAGAGAGGATTGCAAAGAGAAGAGCGCAATTTTCGCCGCTCTAAAACGAGCAAAAAGAGAGGATTGCAAAGAGAAGAGCGCAATTTTCGCCGCTCTAAAACGAGCAAAAAGAGAGGATTGCAAAGAGAAGAGCGCAATTTTCACCGCTCAAAAATGAGCAAAAAGAGAGGATTGCAAAGAGAAGAGCGCAATTTTCGCCGCTCTAAAACGAGCAAAAAGAGAGGATTGCAAAGAGAAGAGCGCAATTTTCGCCGCTCTAAAACGAGCAAAAAGAGAGGATTGCAAAGAGAAGAGCGCAATTTTCGCCGCTCTAAAACGAGCAAAAAGAGAGGATTGCAAAGAGAAGAGCGCAATTTTCGCCGCTCTAAAACGAGCAAAAAGAGAGGATTGCAAAGAGAAGAGCGCAATTTTCGCCGCTCTAAAACGAGCAAAAAGAGAGGATTGCAAAGAGAAGAGCGCAATTTTCGCCGCTCTAAAACGAGCGAAAAGAGAGGATCGAAAAGAGAAGAGCGCAATTTTCACCGCTCAAAAATGAGCAAAAAGAGAGGATTGCAAAGAGAAGAGCGCAATTTTCGCCGCTCTAAAACGAGCAAAAAGAGAGGATTGCAAAGAGAAGAGCGCAATTTTCGCCGCTCTAAAACGAGCAAAAAGAGAGGATTGCAAAGAGAAGAGCGCAATTTTCGCTGCTTAAGAACGGGCGAAAAGAGAGGATCGCAAAGAGAAGAGCGCAATTTTCGCCGCTCTAAAACGAGCAAAAAGAGAGGATTTCAAAGAGAAGAGCGCAATTTTCGCCGCTCTAAAACGAGCAAAAAGAGAGGATTGCAAAGAGAAGAGCGCAATTTTCGCCGCTCTAAAACGAGCAAAAAGAGAGGATTGCAAAGAGAAGAGCGCAATTTTCGCCGCTCTAAAACGAGCAAAAAGAGAGGATTGCAAAGAGAAGAGCGCAATTTTCACCGCTCAAAAATGAGCAAAAAGAGAGGATCGCAAAGAGAAGAGCGCAATTTTCGCCGCTCTAAAACGAGCAAAAAGAGAGGATTGCAAAGAGAAGAGCGCAATTTTCGCTGCTTAAGAACGGGCGAAAAGAGAGGATCGCAAAGAGAAGAGCGCAATTTTCGCCGCTCTAAAACGAGCAAAAAGAGAGGATTTCAAAGAGAAGAGCGCAATTTTCGCCGCTCTAAAACGAGCAAAAAGAGAGGATTGCAAAGAGAAGAGCGCAATTTTCGCCGCTCTAAAACGAGCAAAAAGAGAGGATTGCAAAGAGAAGAGCGCAATTTTCGCCGCTCTAAAACGAGCAAAAAGAGAGGATTGCAAAGAGAAGAGCGCAATTTTCGCCGCTCTAAAACGAGCAAAAAGAGAGGATTGCAAAGAGAAGAGCGCAATTTTCGCCGCTCTAAAACGAGCAAAAAGAGAGGATTTCAAAGAGAAGAGCGCAATTTTCGCCGCTCTAAAACGAGCAAAAAGAGAGGATTGCAAAGAGAAGAGCGCAATTTTCGCCGCTCTAAAACGAGCAAAAAGAGAGGATTGCAAAGAGAAGAGCGCAATTTTCGCCGCTCTAAAACGAGCAAAAAGAGAGGATTGCAAAGAGAAGAGCGCAATTTTCACCGCTCAAAAATGAGCAAAAAGAGAGGATCGCAAAGAGAAGAGCGCAATTTTCGCCGCTCAAAAATGAGCAAAAAGAGAGGATCGCAAAGAGAAGAGCGCAATTTTCGCCGCTCTAAAACGAGCAAAAAGAGAGGATTGCAAAGAGAAGAGCGCAATTTCCGCCGCTCTAAAACGAGCAAAAAGAGAGGATTGCAAAGAGAAGAGCGCAATTTTCGCCGCTCTAAAACGAGCAAAAAGAGAGGATTGCAAAGAGAAGAGCGCAATTTTCGCCGCTCTAAAACGAGCAAAAAGAGAGGATTGCAAAGAGAAGAGCGCAATTTTCGCCGCTCTAAAACGAGCAAAAAGAGAGGATTGCAAAGAGAAGAGCGCAATTTTCGCTGCTTAAGAACGGGCGAAAAGAGAGGATCGCAAAGAGAAGAGCGCAATTTTCGCCGCTCAAAACCGAGCAAAAAGAGAGGATTTCAAAGAGAAGAGCGCAATTTTCGCCGCTCTAAAACGAGCAAAAAGAGAGGATTTCAAAGAGAAGAGCGCAATTTTCGCCGCTCTAAAACGAGCAAAAAGAGAGGATTGCAAAGAGAAGAGCGCAATTTTCGCCGCTCTAAAACGAGCAAAAAGAGAGGATTGCAAAGAGAAGAGCGCAATTTTCGCCGCTCTAAAACGAGCAAAAAGAGAGGATTGCAAAGAGAAGAGCGCAATTTTCACCGCTCAAAAATGAGCAAAAAGAGAGGATCGCAAAGAGAAGAGCGCAATTTTCGCCGCTCTAAAACGAGCAAAAAGAGAGGATTGCAAAGAGAAGAGCGCAATTTTCGCCGCTCTAAAACGAGCAAAAAGAGAGGATTGCAAAGAGAAGAGCGCAATTTTCGCCGCTCTAAAACGAGCAAAAAGAGAGGATTGCAAAGAGAAGAGCGCAATTTTCGCCGCTCAAAAACGAGCAAAAAGAGAGGATTGAAAAGAGAAAAACGCAATTTTCATCGCTCAAAAACGAGCAAAAAGAGAGGATCGAAAAGTGATGAGCTAAACTTTCGCCACTCAAAAATAGTTCAAAACCTCGGGAGCGCGAGCGGCTATTTTACCAAAATTCCCATCACTCCTAGTTATATCATTGAAGTAAATATAGAAAAATTAATTATATTTTACAAAACAATGCGTTTTGAAACACTACTATAAATTCTTCAAGTTCAAGGTCGTATTACTAAAGTTAGACTAAGTCCGTATTCGTGTTATTCAAAGATCTCCTTACAAAGTTTTCTATGATACGTGACTTTGATATGGGACAGTCACCGTTAGCGTCCGAATAAGCCTTCCGTGCTGCAGGAACGCGACTGGATCCCGCGAAAGGATGAAGAGAAAACTTGACACAGCCATTACTCAAAAACAGTTTCTCCTCTCCGCTAAAGGGCCAACTGCGCTCGCTGCCGGTACAAGGGGGAGCGAGCGCCCACCCTCCGCTTTTTACGGTGGTCTTACACGAACCGGGGGCTGTCAGTGCCCCCCCCCCTTCCTCCGTCGGCGTACGACTTAAACCGAAAATGTAGACAAAAAGAGTGTTGGATAGGAGTCATCTTCGCTCTCAGGCCATCCATTGCAGCGCTGCCTCTGTCTCTTCTTCTATATCATTTTATTTATTTACTTTTTATTTCCAAGAAAGGCCAAAAGAGGGCGGGATACGCCGTGTTTTCCAAATCCATTTTAGCGTTAAGATTAACTCGTTCTGTTTAAAGGAGACAAATTAGACGTTGAGGCTAAATGGACGAAGCAAAAAGATCCAGTTTACGCGACGATGCAGTCTGTCCAGATGACTTACCACGAGCGCTGACCAGTGCCGGATTAAGGAGTAGACCTACTAGGCAGAGGCCTATGGGCCCCCACCACTGATGAAAACGATGGATTTTTCACTGATTCGGTTTAAGAGAAAAACATATCAGGCTTGTTGCTTAAATGTTTGAAAAATCATTATTCTCGTGACATAAGCTCAGCTTCGGGACACGTGAGTTTGGCGTTTTTATGTTTTCCTTAAATAGGCCCCCACCAAAATCTGATTAGGGCCCCAACTTCAGTAAATCCGGTACTGGCGCTGACCATTCCGCACTTTCCAAATTATTTCATGAACGGGTAAATATTATTTAGTTTCTCTCTTTGCTGGTGCTAATTTCTATTCGGTTCGTAATAGATTACGTTATTCAAGCAGAAGAAATAATTATGATAGATCAGATATAAGATTATCTCAATTCACGCAAAGATTTTATCAGATCAGATTATATGGGTCAAAACACAAACCAGATAGCTTAAACCCGAAAATATTCAGACACACAAAAGGTGAGCGGATATCGGAGGCCTTACAATTATCGATTTTAAATACCCCCTTTTAAATTCCTTTGTACTTGGAATAATGAAGCAGATGCATTTTGAGATCAGATTAATGGTCGAGGGAAATATAATAGATTAACGTGATCTGACCATCTCATAATCTTCAGATATCTGAATAATCTGATTTGGTAGCACTAATATAGAATGACCATTTCATTATCGTCAGATATCTGAAAATTACGGCCTGAATAATCTGATTTGGAAGCGCTAATATAAAATAACCATTTCATTATCTTCAGATATCTGAAAAGTATGATCTGAATAATGTGATTTGGAAGCACTAATATATAATAACCATTTCATTATCTTCAGATGTCTGAAAATTACGACCTGAATAATCTGATTTGGAAGCGCTAATATAAAATAACCATTTCATTATCTTCAGATATCTGAAAAGTATGATCTGAATAATCTGATTTGGAAGCACTAATATATAATAACCAATTCATTATCTTCAGATATCTGAAAACTACGAGCTGAATAATCTGATTTAGAAACACTAATGTATATTAACCATTTCATTATTTTCAGACATCTGAAAACTACGAATGAATAATCTGATTTGGAAGCGCTAATTTATAATAACCATTTCATTATCTTCAGACACCTGAAAATTACGACCTGAATAATCTGATTTGGAAGCGCTAATCTATAATAACCATTTCATTATCTTCAGATATCTAAACGTTACGGGTTGAATAATTTGATTTGGAAGTACTAGCATATAATAACCATCTAATTATCTTCAGATATCTGAAAATTACGACTTGAATAAACCGATTTGGAAGCTCTAATATAGAATGACCATTTCTTTATCTTGAAAACTTTAAAGACAAATAAATGAAGCTCACGCCTATTCTAGTAATCAGCGAAGTACATAAATATTTGCAACGTATCTGGTTTATGTAGGGCATAACAGATGTGGATTTTTCTTCTTGTCCGGAGTAAGAAGGATCCAAAGTGAAAAGAAATATCCGAGAAAGGGGGAGTGTCCCAAGACGCGCTTCTTCATAAACACTAGTTTTTCGGCCTTCGGAACAGAAAAAAAGGCTAAAATCTCCGTAGCTGCAGCTACCCGAGTATGAAGATGAATCACTGGCGAGTGAAGCCTCGGCTTTTGCTCAGTTATTTTGGAGACCCCTTTGCCGCTTCTTTCATCCGCAGGGTCTCTCCGATGAAAAATGACCACTTGATCCCCCGCGCGCTGTTTATGCCCCCAACCCTCTCCGTCTCGCAGAATTCGCTCGACGCTAATCAGGACAATATACTTAAATAGTTTTTCACTAGTAGTTCACGCACCACAGACCAGTATCTTCAAAGAAAAAAACCACCGTTCAAACTTTGCGTATTTGCAAAACTGTCATCAAATACGTATTTTTTTTAAAACTGTAAGACACGTGGTTAGGGACTTCACACTGACTAAAACCCTAATTAAAGTAATACCAATAATTACGTCAAAGTGAGAATAAAACTGGATAAAACCCTAAGTAAAATAATACCAATAAGTACAACAAAGTAAGAATTAAACTGGATAAAAACCTAAGTAAAATAATGACAAAGAAAGAATATAACGTAATACCAATAACTACGACAAAGTAAGAATATAACTGAATAAAATCCCAAGTAACGTAATACCAATTAGTATGACAAAGTAAGAATATAACTGAATAAAATCCTAAGTAACGTAATACCAATAAGTACGACAAAGTAAGAATATAACTGAATAAAATCCTAAGTAACGTAATACCAATAAGTATGACAAAGTAAGAATATAACTGAATAAAATATCAAGTAACGTAATACCAATAAGTACGACAATGTAAGAATATAACTGAATAAAATCCTAAGTAACGTAATACCAATAAGTATGACAAAGTAAGAATATAACTGAATAAAATATCAAGTAACATAATACCAATAAGTACGACAATTAGCAAAAATTATCTGATTTTTCAGAGTTATTCGCAATGAAGTTTTGATTCGGCACAAAGCCCCCTAGTGTCTAAATATCCTGAAGATATAGTACTACCACTAACGATAATATTTGTACTCAGCTATATTGCAAATGCAAATCGGAGTGTCAATGTCGAAAAAAGGTTAATTCTGAAAATTTGGAATAAAACCAAAGAAAATGTCGTACTTATGTTTATTACGTTCCTTATGATAAAAGACAACGCGTGTTAGTGGGACATTTTCTAAGGAGGATGACCCAATACGAGAAATTAGGGGAAGATAAATGTCAGTGACCGCACACCGGTACTTTCACCGATCTGGAAAACACTCACGTAGCTTCATAAACCGAGATATAATTACGCTCTATCATGGCCGTTGATTGAAAAGGGTCCGAGGGGTGCGCCAACGCCATTCCAACCAAAAAAAATCCCCCAAATCCTGCGGGTCTTGAAAGGCTCGATTTGGGATTTTTTAAAAGATTCAACCAAAGTAGGCGAGGTCAGAAGATGACCTCTTGACACGCAGGGTGTGTTCGGGCTTAGTAATTCCCCCCGCCACCCGGATTCAGTCAATTTGGTATTCGTCTCTCTCAGGGCGAAAGTGGACTATATCTATCTTGGCCAACCCCCAAAACACCCACCAATAAAGACAGCCGAAGCCGAAGGAAAATAGGTCGGATTCGGGAACTCTCTCTTCTCTCTTTAGCTACGATGAATATTGATCAGAGTATCGGGACGGAATTCCGAGGTGGATGGTCTCCGGTGCTGCCCCCTTCCGTGTCATTCGAGATAGATGCCTATATGGAACTTTAATTACGATTTATTTGTGTTTCCGGGTAGCGCCTTAATATCGGATAATCATAAATTTTGGTCCCGATGGGGCGATCAATTTGCGGAAATGTCCTTCAGCCCCTCTCGGGAGCAACCGCCTTATGACTAATTGCTACCACCTTTAATCACGAGATATATGTCGAATCTTATCAAACAAAAATATATTTCTAACGAATAGAAACCGGAGCGCTAAAGTATAGTTTCGAATCTTCTGGCGATTACCGTTATACAATTGTATGTCCTACAAAGCGGCGACGACAAACTCCAAATTTAAGCCAAGTTTACGGATTTGTATTATTGATTTATTTAATAATCAGCTAGGCTAATAACCAACGCACCACCATAGGCCTAAGTCATCAAGCGACTTTTATTTTATTTATTTTTAATTTAGTTTATTACTCGAAGATCTATTTGATCCGAGTTTCGTGTTTGCTCGAAGACCTATTGGTACGAGTTATTAGTAAGTGTTTTAATTTCTTCAAATTTGTTTAGGATTTAGCTATATTATCCCTTTTAATTATGGACTAATCTACTTTTCCGCGTATTTTATCATCCTTCTCACAGTCCATAGGTGGTTTCTTCAAACTTAACTAAGCGACGTTTAAAGCAATTAATTCAGGTAGCCGGGTTACAACGCGTAGGAGGGTGGTGGCAAGCGCTTCATGCCACGCGAGCCAACAGCTCCTTACATTACCTCTGTTAGTAGTAAATAGTATGGGCTTCGTGCGTAGTTAAAATTTTGGTTACAAGTATCGCCACCTTTTGACCGGGTTTTAAATTACATAATTCAAAGCTGTCTGCTTGCTTGTTATATAAAATTCTCTCTGCACAACAGCTGAAATTAAGTTTCAACCGAAAAACACATATTTAGTTGACGGATATTAAAGCAGATGGCGCTATAGTTTCTAAGCTCGAATCCTATAGTAATAATAATAATAATTCACTTGAACAACAAATTTCGAAATCTTTTCAATCCAAAGAATAAAATTATTTATTTTACGTGGACTAATATTATCCTCAGATCTAATCACTTAGTTTAAGATCTTCGGACATTTTCTACAGCTGTCAAATAAATAAGTAAAATTACAATATAATATTTAACCGCATATACAAGTTTATCATTTCCTATTTGAGCCTATGGAACTAGAAATATATTTGTTGATCAGTTCAGATTATTACCGAAAATTTTAAAAGTCCAAATTAATCGTAAAATCGAACTTAAGAATTAACTTAATTGAACTTCAAAGGTAAAATCTTCCAAAAGACATTTGAAAAATGTGGCAAAGAAAGGGTGAAACTCGGAAAATAACGCGCCGTTGAATGGCATAAAGCAAGCAGGCGCTGCTGGAGTCGTACCATAAATTCGCCGTCCAAATCTACCATTAACACACATCCCAGCCGAAAGAGCGAGAAAACGACTGGTAACGCGATAAATCGACGGCCCTAACCGTCCCCCTCCCGACGCCCAACGCCCAAACGCCCAAGAAACGCCGCCATAAGTTGGTTATTTGTTTTGATAGAGCCCTTAAATGGGGGTTCCCATTTGTTCTCGGGCCATTCTCGGCGGGGCCATCGAGAAGTCCCAGATTAAGACGAATAGCGCGTAACCTTCACCCGATCGTGGGCCATTCACCGACTGTCAAACCGAGGTGCTCCCCCCATGTCAAACAGGGGGAAGAAAAGGCAAAAGTGAGTTAAGTGACAACCCCGGATTAATCGGGTCAAAAAATGCTTCTAACACTAGAAACTGGGGAATGTAGAAAAACGATCTGTAGACGAAAGTTTTCCGCGACTAGGACGATGGGATCCGCTAAAGATGGATTAGTAAGCTTAACTAACTATAGAGCGCTCTCCGTGAATGTCCTGATCAATGACGGAATTCGGTCTCGAGAGCGGGGAGATAGATTTGAAAACAGCTGATTTCTGAATCAGCTGCTCCCTGGAATGTGTCGAAGTACGAAATTGTTATCTCGAGTTTGGTAACAATGTACTCGAGATTACTATTTCAATTCGACTGATATCCGAATCCAGTCGGGACATGCCTGTTTCGATTGCTTCAGTTTTAAAACTTAAGTGCTCAAATAATTTATTTAAAACGCTTTGAAGATGGGTGCTAAAAACACGAGACAATTTCTTATAACCGGTAATTTTGCCACCAATTACTGCCAGTAGAAACTTGTCTCTGCTACTAATTGATTCAGTAGTAGTTTAAAAGGACTTTCTTGGGAATTAGCCAATAAAAAAATTTCGTTTTCATAATTAAACCTATAACTATATATTATTATAATAACTACTAATGTATTATTAAAATTAATATTAAATTAAGCCAGTGTGAGAGAGAGAGAGAGAGAGAGAGAGAGAGAGAGAGAGAGAGAGAGAGAGAGTTTGAGTTTTAGAAAAGCTTTAATTATCAACGATTTCAAACAATACTACAAAACAAATATTTCAAAATAATGATGGTTACCATACAGTTTAATTTAGAAATTACTTAGGGTAAGTTCTTTGTGATGCCAAGTTCTTTTAGAAAGGCTTCTTGACTAGGTTCACGTTCTTTGAGTATTAAGACACGGCTTATCACAATGCGCTTAATTTTATTAAAAATATTTGCAGTTTTTTCGTTAATCGAAAAGTTTTCAAAAATCATTATATTTTCTTTGGAAAGGGAATAGTAGTACTCTAAAAGCACACGTTTAATTATGATGAAGATGAAATTACAAAATTTATGTTCCCGGTTTTGGACGAGCAGCCAATAATCACAAGCTGAGTGCCTATGACCACAAAGCTCTTCGATCCAAAGAAAAGCCATTTCAGTTACACCTTCAACAAGAGGGCAAGTTAAATAAATATGACTTAGGTCACCCAAAGCCGGGCAGAAGTGACACGACGGGGTGTCGCAACCGTCCGGGAAATGATACAGCCGAGAGGGAGAAGGCAGTGCTCCGTGTAGAAGGCGCCACTGAATGGCGTTTTCCATGCGCGTTGTTAGACTGGACACCCGCGAAACCATCCACGTCAGAGAGACTCTCCGACCGTAAAAGCCATTCGCGATATTAATAGGGGAAAAAGGTTTGGGAGGAATAAAGTCGTGGTGAACAAGGAGTTGATAAATAGTCCGGGTCAGTGTAAAATCAGTAAGTTTTAAAGATTTTATTCCGAAATAAGTAGAGGCCCTGCATTCATGCCACTAACGACCCATCCTCCATTTTGAAATTCAATCTGAGAGAGAGAGAGAGAGAGAGAGAGAGAGAGAGAGAGAGAGAGAGAGAGAGAGAGAGAGAGAGAGAGAGAGAGAGAGAGAGAGAGAGAGAGAGAGAAAGTGGTATGATATGACCTACTTCATTTTTTTACAGAGGTCCACCAATTCTACCTAGGGACCAAAAACCTTTAAAATAAGGGTTAAAAATTTCTGGATTAAATTTTAAATTCCCCAAAATTCCACAGAAAATTATTACAAAAAGTACAGAAATTAATATTTTAAGTATAAATCACCATATTTTGTCCCAAAAAATCTTTTAAAAATTCGAAATTGGGGGTCCGTTATCCTATACGTGGCCCACCTAACTGCAAAATTCGAAATTAGGGGTCCGTTATCCTATACGTGGCCCACCTAACTGCAAAATTAGAAATTGGGGGTCCGTTATCCTATACGTGGCCCACCTAACTGCAAAATTAGAAATTGGGGGTCCGTTATCCTATACGTGGCCCACCCAACTGCAAAATTCTAGCACCGCCACTGATGAGAGATTGCTATATAGTTTCATTTATTTTTTATCGGGATAGGTATGTTTTGAAACGGAACCGATTTCATCCATCAAGTTGCAGCTACTGGTTTCGGTAATGGAAATGACCCTTGGGACAGGCGATAGACTAGCCGGAATTCCCCCAAATACAGCGATCGGAGGCCGGCGTGGATGGGGCTCGTGGAATGTGGGATTCTGACCCGTACATACGTACGCGTACAAGTGGGTAAAGAATGTTTTTTTTATCAGTGAACAAAATAATTCCGAAACGCAGAACTACCACTGCCGCCGCCAATCATTAAGAAATATTTTTTTTCCTGGGAGGGGCGAAACCGGCCTGGGAAGAGCTATTACGGAACCAGGGACCAAAAATGGCACGAGGAACCCCGCGGTCAATCGTCTCGCATCCCGGCGAAAGGGGGGTTGACAAGAAAAATTATTCATTAGTTTCCTAATTAATTTTTGATTATCCGGAAAATTACCGAATAGAAGGGTTCAGCGGGACGACCAACCGTGCGCTATTTTCGTTAATGGCCGAAATAATTACGCGACAAACTGCTTCTTAGAGGTTACATTCGCGTTTCAATTTTTGAGGACCAGGTTTTGTTATTTATTACATTTCAAGTTACTTTTAATCCCGAAATTCCTCTTTAAAATTTAATATCATTTTATCTAGATAAAATGATATCTATTTTTCATACGTCGCAATTAGATATTATATTCGATATAAAGTTATCTCTATTTTGCATACGTCGCAATTAGATATTTGATTAGATATTTTAATTATAGGATACTGGATAATATTTAGCATATTTTCATCTGTGGAGTCTTTTAAATTTAAAACTCGTACCATCGTGGTGTTTCGCGTGATAGATAATGTATTATATCTTGGTGAAAGGCGTATCGGAGAGGGCGCAAATTATATTTCCCCAGAAGTCGGTTATAGGGGTGATATTTTAATAACATCTTCATTAATAGCCCCCGTCTCTCTAATGTTTTTCGAGAATTGCCAATAATTAGACAGTTATTATCCCCCTTTAGCGTATTTTGGAAATCAGGTACGCTTCAAAGCTGAGAAAAGTTGATCAGAAAGGAAATTTCACATCACCTTCGTCTTGGTCCACGGAAAATTACCTCTAAACGATTAATACTTTAGGCAAAATTTTAACACCTTCACAGTCAAACAAGGGGAAGACAAATATTTAACTGAATTTCATCTTTCTAAGTAAATTTTCTATAACCACAAAAATGAAAGCTCAACAATTGACTTTGACAACTTGGCGATAACGAGGAAAGAAATCAACTGACCATCAGAATGCGGTTTCTTGCCAACGATGTCGCCTAAACTTTGGGTCCAGTTTATCTTGAGGTCCCATGACGTCCAGTAAGTACTGGCCAAAGTGGTCAATTGTCCGGCGAAAAGGACCACTTCCAAACACGCCACCAAAAAAGTCACTGGTCGTCTCAACGGCCTCATGGTCCGGTCATGGGCTAAACAGTCGCTGCTAGAACACTCATGATATACCGAGGGCTTAATTATTTGACAGTTCGCGATAAAAAAACTAACGAAACGCACGTGACAGTCGAGAGTGGGCTAAATATACGTTTAGCGACGGCGCAAACACGAAGTAGACGCTTTGGTTGGACCGACACGCCGGGTCGGAGATGTTGGAGAAACTGGAATCGGGACTGAGTGAAATTTTTGGACGAAAAGTTTTGTAGGGAGGGTTAGCGGGCGAAGAAGCCAGTTGAGTGGCGTTCAAATTCTTCGACTGCGACCCTCCCGCGGGCCTCACTTCCTCCGGTTTTCTTTACCCGGTAACGGAAAAGGGAGGGCAGACAATACTCAAGAGACGCACCCCCCCCCCCCCCCCCCACCCTTCTGGCGCTCGCTATAGTCAAAATTATAGCCATCTCGAAACGCCTCGCTTTAAACGCCGCAGACTTTTCAAAACACGAATGGCATTGAATTTTTAGATTGCCGCCGCTTAAACACTTTTCGAGAGCGCCTTTTTTTGACGCCCGATGACCGACTTAGACTGGACTACTCACAGCGATCAAAAAGAAATAAGAACGTTGATTTACTAATAATATTCAAATGAGTCACTTGTTATTTTCAGGACTACTCACAGCGATCAAAAATAAATTCGAACGTTGATTTACTAATAATATTCAAATGAGTCACTTGTTATTTTCTGGACTACTCACAGCGATCAAAAAGAAATTCGGACGTTGATTTACTAATAATATTCAAATGAGTCACTTGTTATTTTCTGGTCTACTCACAGCGATCAAAAAGAAAGTCGAACGTTGATTTACTAATAATATTCAAATTAGTCACTTGTTATTTTCTGGACTACTCACAGCGATCAAAAATAAATTCGAACGTTGATTTACTAATAATATTCAAATGAGTCACTTGTTATTTTCTCGACTACTCACAGCGATCAAAAAGAAATTCGAACGTTGATTTACTAATAACATTCAAATGAATCACTTGTTATTTTCTGGACTACTCACAGCGATCAAAAATAAATTCGAACGTTGATTTACTAATAATATTCAAATATGTCACTTGTTATTTTCTGGTCTACTCACAGCGATAAAAAAAGAAATAAGAACGTTGATTTACTAATAGTATTCAATTGAGTGACTTGTTATTTTCAGAACTACTCACAGCAATCAAAAAGAAATAAGAACGTTTATTTACCGTTACGCGTGGTACCTTGATTCCTTGCAAAATTAATAGTAAATTTCCGAAACTAATCTAATATTCAAATGAGTCACTTGTTATTTTCTTCTGATTAATAGTAGATTATTTCATTTCGGAGTAAGGTAAGAAGAGTAACGCTATGACGTCATTTTACTCCGATTCTGTGGTGGCGAATAGTTCGAGTTGAGATAAAAACGTTCTTCCAAAATGGCTGCCTGTGGCCTTTTTAGCAAATAAATTCTGGTTAGCAGACGACCAAATCTGATTTACTCTCTTCACACCTCTTTTCAGAAGTTGTAAAAAGAGTAGCTCTAACACTCCGGAAAAAGCGAATAGTTTATGGGGCGGAGTAATTATCGTTCACGGAACAGGCGAATCAAACGTTTTAAGGTAAGAAGAGTACACTTTTAGTCCGAGAACAGGCGAAAAGAAACCATCTAGTAACAGCAGTTAATAAATTTTTGACGTGGCGTTGATGTGACCTTTTTGGTGGTTGCATAAAATAACGCTTCAATAAATCCTCCTCCCAGGAAATCGCCAATAAGTAATGTTTCCGAGAGCCAGGAGCTGCAAGATACTATAGTGCATGTTGAAATAATGAAATTTTTTAACCTTTATGGCAGCAATAAGCTCTTTAGTTCTTTAGTTCTTTATTTGCTCAACAAAAGGTCAGAGACCCACCACGTCAAGACAGTGAGAAATGAGATATGTACAGTCAATAAGCAAAAACAATATACATAAAATTGTAAAATAAAATAGCTTGAGAGATTATGGGCACTTAGTCATAGTTAGTTCCCCATGGCGTTCCCTTTTTAACCAGGCATAATAAGGCTTGGCAAAAACACGACACAGGTGAAAAGTTTATATTATTTCCACAAGCACGATATAAACAATAACTTACGGGTCCTGGAAACATTACTTCTTGGCGATTTCCTGGGAGGAGGATTTATTTCAGCGCCTATTACTTCCATATCCTTCTCAATAATCAAAAATAATACATAATAATAAAATGAATAACATAAATATATTTTCTTCCAGTTCAAACCACTTAACAATGAACAATAACAAACGTGTTGACCATAAAATGTCAAAACGTGTATGTACCTCTCTTGAAATTGGAATTGCTGCTAGGAGAACACGAAGAGCGGAATACAATAGAGAGGTGAGGGGATAATATCGCGAAGACAATTAACGAAATTGGAGGAGCGCGAACCAATAAAGGGAAAGGCAGAATTGAGAGAGGGGGGAGAGAATGGCCGGGCACGCAATTCTAAGCGGGATTAACGCATCGGGTTAATCCTGTTTTACATCGGTTGCCATAACTGCGGGTAAGGACACCGTTCTTCGAAAACCGAAGCTTACCGGAGACCGAATCCAATCGAACATTTGTAATGAAAGAAATAGGCGCGGGGGGGGGGGGGAGATAGCGAGTTAATCAAGTAGTCCTTCAAATGAGTCCGTAATTAGTGGTTTAACGCTCTGGTTTCGCCCCTTCCACTAAAACTGGCCAAGATCCAGCCGGAACATTGAGCTAGTAGCGAACCAAAAAAAGAACGAGTATTCCAATTTGATCAAAACCACCAATTAAAGACTGCTTAAGACTCGTATTCCGGAAGAGAAAGCGAGATATGTGGGGGAAAATTGGGCGCTAATCACCGCTGCACCCCGTTCCTTATCTTTTTAGCCCCCCTGTGTTGATGGTGGGGTGGTTGATTTCATCCAACGGGATCTTACCCGCGGTATACACCCCAATTACGGCCATTTACGTCATTCATTCGGTTTTCGAAGCTTCCGAGAAATGTTATTAAAATCGCGGATAATTATTTTGAAAGGAGCACCGCGTTTAACGGTATTTCGATGACTATTTTTTCTGGGTTTTTTTATTCCTTTTCATATTTTCGTAAATTTAATTTCACTTTTGAAACGTTATTTTCGGCGTTTGAAGAGCAAAGAAGGCGTGTAGAACGAACAAAATATATAGTAATCCCAATTTAATTATCCACTTTTGAGTTTCAGAGTGATCGCTTTAGAAGAACTGGTTAAAATAGCGAATTAAAAAAGATTATTTAAGATTTATCTTAAAAACTAGCTGAATTGGAAAATGAGTTATTTGAACACATTGCTTTCAATCTTCCCCAACAGTCTCATAATTCTCACTAGATGTCGCGCTTTTAAGGGAAAATCCGTTCCAAACGTATAGATTTCTTATTTGATTTGAACGACAGTTTGCTAAATTAATTAAAATTAGAACTAATATCTACATTTCTAACCGATTTCTTTAAATAAACCTTAGTATGAAAGGTAAATAAAACATCTGACGGATATTGAATTATAGATTTAATACATTTTGAAATAAACGTTCTTCGTGTAGGTTACCTTAGTACCCCAGATATTTACATAAGGGATGGATATTTGAGTAATAAGATTTTAAATTAGAATAAAAGAACACGAAACTAAAACGGATAAAAGTAAAGCTGTTATAAAATGCGTGAGACCTAAATTTATCATTGATTCTTTCCTCGAGCGACATCTTTCGGTTTTGATACGCGACTTGTAAATGTCGTAAAAACTCGAAGATTCTTCATTAGTAAGCCTAGAGGGTTTATAAGATGATGATTTGAAAATGGGTGATCTCAGAATGGAGCTCAAACAACGGTATAAAATAACTTAAAGGGAGTATAACCTTTATCGGAATTTAGGGGGAAAAGGTTTCCATTCCTCCCAGGCGCATGAGTTAAAAAAACATAGGATGGTTTTTGGGATAATAATTAAGAATTTTTACCACAAAGTTTCTTACTGAATGCGGATCAAGTCGATATTTAATAGATAGTTAGGGAAAACTACAAGAAGAAAATATATTTCAAAATATAGCACGTTTATGACTTAACCATTTACGTAATCATTGAGATATAGTTAATTCACTACTTACGATGCTTTTGTTTAAAAATATAACGGGGAATCAGTAGGGTTATGACCTTAAACCCAAATATAAAAGTAGATTTCTAGTGTAAAGTATAGGTCATTAACAGCGTGCTACAGAGGTTTTATCTGAAAATCATCTTACTATTTCACCGTAGCGCCTCGTGTGGATTTTTGAGTAAGCTTAGTGCACCCTACCAAACACGTAGGGTTATACTCCCATTAAATACTTCTTCATTTCGTTTCACGTGTTTAGTAAGTTCCTTCGCCTTAAAAAATATCAATTTCTCATTGGTTTCCAAAATCTGAGTTCTTCCCAGACGATTGAAGTCCACGTCAAAGTGTTTTGTCGTTCTTCCAGATCTTGCCGGGAGAAAACTACATTATGATGGCCGTGGATCCATTCTTGATACACTGAATCACGACTGAAATAAAATTACCGGTATAAATTGCAAATGTCCCCAAAAGCCACGAGCGTTTAACTCGTATCCAACAACATCAACTACGTAACAACCCGTAAGAAATTCACATCATACATAACGATATAGGCGAATATCGTGACAAATTAAGCGTCTCGTGGGAATAATAAAGAATAGCCGAATCCTTGAAACTACGTGTATAAATGAATGGGAAACGTATATTTAGACCTTCAATTTTAATTCGCGCGAATTTGCGCGAAGGAAAGAGTCCCAAAAAAAAAGCAAACCACGAAGGCTTAATGACTTTGGAACTGGGGGGAGCGCTCGTATTTTAATAATTATGATTATAAGAGCGCGCTCTGGCTAATAAAAGAATAAGGTACGTCGCGTTGGGTGTCATTATCATAATACAATCGTTAGCGAAGAGGGAAAAACCCCTCCCATCTATCGGGCTGATGGCTCGTTCAATGGCTTCAAGTGTTTTTCCTGATGGCTTTGCAGGCGCTTCCAGTCGCGTTAGTTAAACGTTTTCGACATTCCGCTCCTCGGTCCACATTGATTGAGCAGGCTGATTACCGCGAGGGGAGGGTCATACTCGCCGACTAGATCTTTCTCTTAATTAAACAAGCCCGACGCCAAATTGGAGACCCGCTTTTTGCCACGCTAGCCTTGGATTTTTCAATCTTTTCAGAGTTTCCGGATCTGGTGGACGGAATGAACCATTCACCTGATGTCATCTTCTTTCTCGGAAAACAATTACCGGAAAATCACAGAGTCGTGATTTATCATCAAGTTTTACTTGATGATCCGCGGTGAGTCGTACGATATAAATTTTTAACTATTGGCTACAACGGCTAATTAATTGATAATTAGTTATCTGTCTAGCAGAAAAAGAATATAGAACGCTAAATGATTAGCGGATTAATTCTTTACCACGTAAAGGGAGGGGTCCGACATTTACAAATTTTCAGGATTTTAATTCTCAAAGTGATTTTAAAAATTAGAATTTGATTTTGAGAGCTCAGAGTACGATTTTTATGTTGGTGTCTGGTTTTTACACACATTAAACACTATCCCCGGGTTGTTGGAATGTATTAGTTTCACGTACTGTGTCCACCGCCGCCGCCGATGTTCGCACGACTTCTAGAGGTAATTGGAAATATAATGCCCTCGACGGCATTGTTAACATTTGCCGATATTTGTGATTGAGAGCGATTTTGGAATTTAAATGTACGTAATTGTTTTAAATAAAGACCAACTTGGTTGAATATTATATGTTTAGTTAGTACTGATCATTTCTGAACTACGATTTCGGTTGCATTAAGAAATTTTAATTTTAAGTGAGATTTCTGGCCAATTCGCGGGACCCCACAAACCCACATACGCACTATTGTCATATTTGAATTTCGTTCCAATTGATACAGGCGCCATCTAACTCCATTTCCAAAACCTGTTAACTCGAAAATTCAATTTGTCTAAAAATAATTTTAAATTCAAGTGTTCGCGTTTGCTAACTTTATTTCCAAAATCAGACAACTCTTAAAAATTTCGGTTTGTCTAAAAATCAATTTAAATGAAAGTGCTCTTGGGTTTGTTAAGTTAATGTACAAGATGATTGGAAATTTGTTCAAATTTAAATTAAATACTTAAAATATTTTACTGATTTTTGCCCAGATTTCGGTACTTTCAAGTTGATTTCAAAATTTCTAAAATAATTTTTCTATGGAGTGTACGAATTTTTATGCACCTCAAAGAAACAACTGAGAGCTAATTTGGTTCCTAGAATAGTTGAAGACTTATAATTAAAAAGTTTTTATAATTGAAAGAAATTACTTGTATAAATTAAACCAATTTATATATTTTAACCATAGAGTAAGAAGTGTTTTACAAGGACATCCCCGCCTTCTCCCGTATATAAGGGTCCCTTGGAGTTTTCAAAAAAGCTCTGATCTCGTGGGTTTTGTCATGATGGGTTTTTATATCAAAGGCTTAGGATTTTAAAGTTTAGAAAACACTTGGAGAAATATAAGTTTAAAACTTGGTTAAAAAGACTGTCAAAATTACCCAAAATTAGTATGTATTACCGTTAACCTCTAACAAATTCAGCGATAGTGTAAAATTGTAAAATTAGACATTTAAAGAACACCCCAAATAGTGTATACTAACTTTTGCCGCTCACACTGATCATTGCACTTTCAATTAGTTGCACAAATTTGTTGCCCAAACTTGTTGTCCAAAGTAATAGACGGTAAAATAAATGGGGGTGGAATTTTAAACCGTCATTGCCACTTAAAAACTGGACACTAGCCAGGGAGGCAACACCGGATTGGTTGGTATTGGAGCATGCGCAGAGACCAATTGTTAACTGTAGCCGAGTAACAAATATCTAAATCATGATTCTTCGTAGAGCACGTGGCCCCATCTAAGTAAACTGACCATTATATTTTGGGAATAAAAGCTAGACAAAATGGTTGTTTAACTGTAAATTTACCTATAACTTGAATTCTTTAAATTAAAGTACAAATTTTTAATTGAGATCAATCGTAATAGACGTGAAAAACGATTGAATTGACTTCAGTGACAATTAAAGTCGCGAAGTGGGGAGGCTGGCAGCCATGCTGTCACGAAACGTTTCCCCTTTTTTCCTACCCCCAAATTCAAAAACCCTTCAGAGGCTGGGAAGCCGTTGGAATTTATTTTACCGTCTATTGGCTAACCTTGTTGTCCAAATATTTTGACCAATCTAATTGCCCCTAGAAACTTGCACAAAGTGAACGCCACTTTACTCTCTAAATATTTTCCAGTCAAAATTTCCAAGTTCTGTTTTATATTTGAGAGCGTATTTTAATTGGAGGGTTTCTAAATTTCTCGGTACCGCTTCGTCGTATTCATCGTGTGGAGAACGACAAGAATTATTTATGCGGGGAATGCCATTCAGGGGTAGAAAGTAAATTGAATTAATACGATTTATTTACAAAGCCGACCGTTATTTTATTCAAATACATTTCGTGGTATTTCTCTTTGGATTTTATTTTAAAATTTTGCGGTCAAATCTACTTTATGTTTTTCAGGGAAGCTTTATAGCGCACTCTGCAGGGGCTGCCAGTAGTCAAAATAAATTTCCGGCGAGATTTATTCCAAAACTCCGAGAAGATAGAATAAAAGTAGACGTTTTATTTCAATCAAATCGTGAATTCAGCATATCGATTGCCAACTACAGACTTATAAATTACAAGCGGCTCTTTGCCTGCCGTCCACTCTATAAATTCATATATTTAAATTTTATAGTGGCGATGTACAGGGTGTTTCCAAATTCAAATGACATATTTTAAATTTTCCACCGTCAAAAGAAATACCATTTTTTTAAACCGTTTACCGGATAATTAATATATTAATTATTGGAATATATTATTTATTTAAATTAATTAATTAATGGAATGTATTATTTATTGGAATATATTATTTATTTAAATTAATTAATTAATGGAATGTATTAATTATTGGAATATATTATTTATTTAAATTAATTAATTAATGGAATGTATTATTTATTGGAATATATTATTTATTTAAATTAATTAATTAATGGAATGTATTATTTATTGGAATATATTATTCATTTAAATTAATTAATTAATTAACGGAATGTATTATTTATTGGAATATATTATTTATTTAAATTAATTAATTAATGGAATGTATTATTTATTGGAATATATTATTTATTTAAATTAATTAATGGAATGTATTATTTATTGGAATATATTATTTATTGGAATATATTATTTATTGGAATATATTATTTATTGGAATATATTATTTATTTAAATTAATTAATTAATGGAATGTATTATTTATTGGAATATATTACTTATTTAAATTAATTAATTAATGGAATGTGTTATTTATTGGAATATATTATTTATATAAATTAATTAATTAATGGAATGTATTATTTATTGGAATATATTATTTATATAAATTAATTAATTAATGGAATGTATTATTTATTGGAATATATTATTTATTTAAATTAATTAATTAATGGAATGTGTTATTTATTGGAATATATTATTTATTGGAATATATTATTTATTTAAATTAATTAATTAATGGAATGTATTATTTATTGGAATATATTATTTATTTAAATTAATTAATGGAATGTATTATTTATTGGAATATATTATTTATTGGAATATATTATTTATTTAAATTAATTAATTAATGGAATGTATTATTTATTGGAATATATTATTTATTTAAATTAATTAATGGAATGTATTATTTATTGGAATATATTATTTATTGGAATATATTATTTATTGGAATATATTATTTATTGGAATATATTATTTATTTAAATTAATTAATTAATGGAATGTATTATTTATTGGAATATATTATTTATTTAAATTAATTAATTAATGGAATGTGTTATTTATTGGAATATATTATTTATATAAATTAATTAATTAATGGAATGTATTATTTAATGGAATATATTATTTATTTAAATTAATTAATTAATGGAATGTATTATTTATTGGAATATATTATTTATTTAAATTAATTAATTAATTAATGGAATGTATTATTTATTTTTATTAATTAATTAATTAATTAATTAATTAATGTAATGTATTATAAATTTTAATTAATTAATTAATGGAATGTATTATTTATTGGAATATATTATTTATTTAAATTAATTAATTAATGGAATGTATTAATTATTGGAATATATTATTTATTTAAATTAATTAATTAATGGAATGTATTATTTATTGGAATATATTATTTATTTAAATTAATTAATTAATGGAATGTATTATTTATTGGAATATATTATTCATTTAAATTAATTAATTAATTAACGGAATGTATTATTTATTGGAATATATTATTTATTTAAATTAATTAATTAATGGAATGTATTATTTATTGGAATATATTATTTATTTAAATTAATTAATGGAATGTATTATTTATTGGAATATATTATTTATTGGAATATATTATTTATTGGAATATATTATTTATTGGAATATATTATTTATTTAAATTAATTAATTAATGGAATGTATTATTTATTGGAATATATTATTTATTTAAATTAATTAATTAATGGAATGTGTTATTTATTGGAATATATTATTTATATAAATTAATTAATTAATGGAATGTATTATTTATTGGAATATATTATTTATTTAAATTAATTAATTAATGGAATGTATTATTTATTGGAATATATTATTTATTTAAATTAATTAATTAATGGAATGTATTATTTATTGGAATATATTATTTATTTAAATTAATTAATTAATGGAATGTGTTATTTATTGGAATATATTATTTATTGGAATATATTATTTATTAAAATTAATTAATTAATGGAATGTATTATTTATTGGAATATATTATTTATTTAAATTAATTAATGGAATGTATTATTTATTGGAATATATTATTTATTGGAATATATTATTTATTGGAATATATTATTTATTGGAATATATTATTTATTGGAATATATTATTTATTGGAATATATTATTTATTTAAATTAATTAATTAATTTAATGTATTATTTATTGGAATATATTATTTATTTAAATTAATTAATTAATGGAATGTGTTATTTATTGGAATATATTATTTATATAAATTAATTAATTAATGGAATGTATTATTTATTGGAATATATTATTTATTTAAATTAATTAATTAATGGAATGTATTATTTATTGGAATATATTATTTATTTAAATTAATTAATTAATGGAATGTGTTATTTATTGGAATATATTATTTATTGGAATATATTATTTATTTAAATTAATTAATTAATGGAATGTATTATTTATTGGAATATATTATTTATTTAAATTAATTAATTAATTAATGGAATGTATTATTTATTTTAATTAATTAATTAATTAATGGAATGTATTATAAATTTTAATTAATTAATTAATGGAATGTATTATAAATTTTAATTAATTAATTAATGGAATGTATTATAAATTTTAATTAATTAATGGAATGTATTAATTATTTGAATTTATTTATTATTTGAATTTATTAATTATTTGGATTTGTAAAAAAAAATGTATATTTTTCTTCCGAAACGTATTTAAAAAAATCAGCCTAATAGATATTTTATATATTCCTGGTTGTAGATCACGGAAAGATCGATATATAGTTACAGTCGATAATTCAATGTTTAGTTAAAGTCCGATGAATCTGGAAATCAAAATGTAAATTATTTTTTAAAGAGGCTATGGAAATATGTAAATTGTAATTCGTGGGTGACGGGCCAAAGGACAGCGACTCTCGGAATGTTTTCATTCGGCCAAAAAAGATTTAAATGCAAATGCGAGGTTTTATTTCTACGTCGAAGGTATGGGACTGTACACGTAGTTTGACGGCAATATTTTCATTTCCAGTTCAAAATCCCATCTCACCGAATCTTAAATTGGAAATTGCGCTCGAAATAGTTCGTCTTCTAGAAATCCAATTTTTGAAAAATAACTCCGGTCAAAGAATTGAAAATTAGTTAAATTCACCAATATTTGATAATAAAAGGATAGCTCTTGGCTCTTAATATTTAAGGGTGAACAATTAACCAATCTGAACTATATAGTGTCTCTTTAGGGTTTTTGAAATTAATTTAAACTTAACTAGTCAACGTAAAAATACCTTATTTTACCGGGGTGCAGGACATTATTCTCTAGCGTGTCCTAATAATCATTATTAATTTATTAAAAGTTTATTCAAAATTTAATCATTGAAATATCGATAAAATCATTCAAATCTCGATTTAGTCGATCAAATATCGATTTAAATATTCAAATAGCGAATTAATCATGAAAATCTCGATTTAGTCGATCAAATATCGATTTAAATATTCAAATAGCGAATTAATCATGAAAATCTCGATGTAATCATTCAAATCTCGATTTAATCATTGAAATCTCAATTTAATCATTCAAATCTCGATTTAGTCGATCAAATATCCATTTAAATATTCAAATAGCGAATTAATCATGAAAATCTCGATGTAATCATTCAAATCTCGATTTAGTCGTTCAAATCTCGATTTAATCATGGAAATATCGATTTAATAATTCAAATAGCGAATTAATCATGGAAATCTCGATGTAATCATTCAAATCTCGATTTAATCATTGAAATCTCGATGTAATCATTGAAATCTCGATTTAATCATTAAACTCTTGATGTATTCATTAAAGTCTCGATTTATTCATTAAAATCTCGATTTAATCATGGAAATCTCAATTTAATCATTGAAATCTCGATGTATTAATTAAAATCTCGATTTATTCATTAAAATCTCGATTTAATCATTAAAATCTCGATTTATTAATTAAAATCTCGATTTAATCATGGAAATCTCGATTTATTCATTAAAATCTCGATTTAATCGTGGAAATCTCAATTTAATCATTGAAATCTCGATGTATTCATTAAAATCTCGATTTATTCATTCAAATCTCGATTTATTCATTAAAATCTCGATTTAATCATTAAAATCTCGATTTATTAATTAAAATCTCGATTTAATCATGGAAATCTCGATTTATTCATTAAAATCTCGATTTAATCGTGGAAATCTCAATTTAATCATTGAAATCTCGATGTATTCATTAAAATCTCGATTTATTCATTCAAATCTCGATTTATTCATTCAAATCTCGATTTAATCATTCAAATCTAGATGGAAGTTTGTTATCAAGATTTAAATTAGAATTTAATAATTTTAATCACGATTTAATCTGATTTAACCTTCTGAAGTTGTCTTTATTATAACGATAGTGACCTGCTCCTCGTATTTTGCAATTATTAATTACTACCGATAGGCTTTATCCAGTTGTTGTTGACTCATTTTGAAAGTACAGATATTATTCGCAAAATTACAACCGAAACTACATTCCTCTAATTCCGAAATATAACTTTTGTCGGGAAAGAAAGAGTGATCTATCTATAGCCACTATACCTGAAAAAGCACGCCCCTTCCAGCCCCCAACAAAACAGGAGCGCCGGTAGACCAAGAATAAACCGATACATTTGGGCAATAGGACATTCAAAAAGTGTTACAAAGTCGAATTTCTAGGTGGGATTTAGACCTTAAAATGATTTACGTTTCTACGGATTTCAATACGACAAAAAAGAGAGATTCATTGTTGAAATTTCAACTTGCTCCCGCGATTTGGTTAATCCCCCTCCCCCCCTCACGCCCCGCCTTTGATCCGTGTCCGCCATCTTGGCTAAAATACCACGCTAAACCTTATTTCCGTTCAGGTATTACGCTAAGTTCTGGGATGCTTGTGGTGGTCTAAATTCGTCAGTATTTTATAAATAGCTAATAGAAAACATTTGAGAGTAAGGGTGGTTCCGTACGGCGTCGATCAGCGACGTCTTGTTTATTGTTTTTGTGTCACCTTTTTGACCCGAGTATTGTATTGTATGCCATGCCACTATTATACTTTTTTTTTAGTCGGTGGCTCTTGTTACGACGGGCGTAAGGTTACTCGAGTTCGAGCAAAAAGAAGCGAAATTCAACAAAGAAATTTTCTTGTCATACTGATAATGGACACGAGTTTCACCCGACCCCAGGAACTGCCGCGGATACGAAAAAAACACCAAAAAATCAATGTGAATTTTGCTATTTTATACTTTATACTCGTTCCAAAGGGTTCCGATAAACCAGAACAGATTGCGATGAAATAAAGCTTTGATACGGTTACTAAAAAAAATTGTAAATAAACCGTAAGATAAAAATATTGGACCCTAAGAATTCTACCCCGTAAATAGAGTAAAAAGATAAACGTTTGATGGACATTTTACTAATTGGAACCGAGCTTCTAAACCTAATGGTTCTCCAGATAAATGACCTTGAAGACATGGTTCAAGGTCAACCAAATTTAGATACCGTAGCACCAGTATTCTCTGTGACATTTTTTACATAATGACCTTCTTAGTTTCATTGTAATTTTAACCGAGCTTCTAAGCCTAATGGTTCTCCAGATAAATGACCTTGAAGACATGGTTCAAGGTCAACGAAATTGGGATACCGTAGCACCAGTATTCTCTGTGACATTTTTTACATAATGACCTTCTTAGTTTCATTGTAATTGGAACCGAGCTTCTAAACCTAATGGTTCTCGAGATAAATTTTTAATGACCTTGAAGAAATAATTTAAGGTCAATGAAATATTCCAATGACTCATTGACCGAAATATGAGATCCGATAATTTAAAATT
Organism: Leiobunum rupestre; assembly: GCF_980474605.1. Taxonomy (NCBI): domain Eukaryota; kingdom Metazoa; phylum Arthropoda; class Arachnida; order Opiliones; family Sclerosomatidae; genus Leiobunum; species Leiobunum rupestre. The sequence continues at coordinate 49,592,226 of NC_143387.1, read as the reverse complement.
CGTCGCAAAAACATATTTCAAATAATTAGACCTGGATAACTTTTAAGTGGACACCCTGTATATGAAATGAAGGTTACCGATGCAATTAACAAAAATTTCAACGCCGCTTACACTATTAATAAATTTAAGAATTTCTCGTTGCTTAAATCAAAACCGGCAAAGCCCTCGATTTAAACCAGGCGGCGCAGTAACGTTAAAGCATTTTCTTAATGCCCTAAGCACTTGGAAACAGCTCGGAAGAAAAAAACGCAAAAATCTTTAGTTTTATTTTGACTTTATTTGTTGTTTTGGAATGGAAGACTTAATATTTGAACGCGAGGCCTGGCGACCGACTACGGCTGAGGACTACCTCGAGAAATTTTAGGCCGAAATCCGCAAAACAAATAATAATAGCAAAAGGAAAATAGGGGAAAAGTCAGCCAGCGCGGCTCTAGACTTTAAACTGATTAGATTCGTTGGGTGACTACACGCGGTAGTTGCGAGCTAGAAAATGAGTTTGCTTTTTATAGTCGTTTTACGACTGTCTCTCGCGTAGTAGCGTCTGCCGCATTGTTCTTTCGAGCATGCCACTAGATGGCGACGCTTATTTCCCAAAAAAAAATACAAAAATTCATACCAGGGGTGTTTATTTTTATTTGGTCCAACCATACTTTTTTTTTGAAAACTATTAAAAATAGAAACGGAGGTTTTTATGATCTAGAAACTCTGGTGACATTCTCAAAGAAACGTTCATAAAAATGCGTATTTTTAACGCGCACGCTGTAAGTACGTGGACATAAGTAACATAATTTCTATAAGTATGACACTTCATATTCAAACGATGTTATTTTTTAATGATGATACCCTGTATAAATACATCATATTACTTATTTCAAAATTATATATCCTTGACTATAAGACTTTCTATATTATTCTACATACAAGAAACAGCTGATATTTAATATTAAATTTAAATGATGATGTACAAATTAATTAATGATGTTTATTTAAATAAGCGCACCACTTCCGATTCTCTCAGTCCCAATTTTTTTAATACTAGCCATTTAAGTCATTAAGTGACTAAGGACTGACAACTTTCAGCAATTTGTCTTTGGAACTGCCATAAATTTTACCAGCCTTTTTGAAGGAACTGCAAAGGCTTATTCTTACCACGTAATTATTTTAGAATTTGGGAACCAAATTTACTGTATTTATCGTTATCAATGAAGATTTTTTGTTGAAATTTAAACGTCATTATTCTGAAATTTAAACGTCAATTTTTCTGAAATTGAAGTTTAATTTTTCTGAAATTGAAATTTAATTTTTCTGAAATTGAAGTTTAATTTTTCTGAAATTAAAATTTCATTATTCTGAAATTTAAACGTGATTATTCTGAAATTTAAACGTGATTATTCTGAAATTTAAACGTGAATATTCTGAAATTTAAACGTAATTATTCTGAAAATTAAACGTGATTTTTCTGAAATTAAAGTTTAATTTTTCTGAAATTGAAGTTTAATTTTTCTGAAATTGAAGTTTAATTTTTCTGAAATTGAAGTTTAATTTTTCTGAAATTGAAGTTTAATTTTTCTGAAATTGAAGTTTAATTTTTCTGAAATTTAAACGACATTATTCTGAAATTTAAACGTCAATTTTTCTGAAATTGAAGTTTAATTTTTCTGAAATTTAAACGACATTATTCGGAAATTTAAACGTCAATTTTTCTGAAATTGAAGTTTAATTTTTCTGAAATTGAAGTTTAATTTTTCTGAAATTGAAATTTAATTTTTCTGAAATTGAAGTTTAATTTTTCTGAAATTTAAATGTCATTATTCTGAAATTTAAACGTGATTATTCTGAAAATAAACGTGATTATTCTGAAATTTAAACGTGATTATTCTGAAATTTAAACGTGATTATTCTGAAATTTAAACGTGATTATTCTGAAAATTAAACGTGATTATTCTGAAATTTAAACGTGATTATTCTGAAAATTAAACGTGATTATTCTGAAATTTAAACGTAATTATTCTGAAAATTAAACGTGATAATTCTGAAATTTAAACGTGATTATTCTGAAAATTAAACGTGATTATTCTGAAATTTAAAAGTGATTATTCTGAAATTTAAAAGTGATTATTCTGAGATTTAAGCACGTCATTTTTCTAAAAATTGAAGTTTAATTTTTCTGAAATTGAAGTTTATTTTTTCTGAAAATGAAGTTTATTTTTCTTAAAATGAAGTTTATTTTTTCTGAAAATGAAGTTTATTTTTTCTGAAATTTAAATTTAATTTTTCTGAAAATTAAACGTCGTAATTCTGAAAATTGAATTTCAACTTAAATTTGATTATTTATCTAAAATTCAAATACAATTCTTTCAAATTTGATTGTTTCTCTTAAATGTTAAGTGGAGTTCATGAAGAATTATCTCGGCAATTATCTCTACAAATTTTTTGCTTTTTCATTTTATTCCATTGTTGCGCAAGTCACAGGGTTCAATAATTGTATGCACTATGTTCCAAAATTGCTCTGAGACATACCCTTCAGTGTCATACTTCTTTCAATTATGTTACTTACAGTCTGTGTCATACGAAATAAATTTTTAACGTGTTGAATAGATAATATTCGAATGAAAATATTTGAAAATGAAAGCAATTATTCATTTTGGTCGTTAGTCCCACGTAAATAAGGTGTTTGTTTATAACTTTTAGGTCACAGGTGGGCGCTGAAAAACGGCGCCATCTATCCGGGGAAATTCACTCCCACGATATTTTATAAATTGAAAAGATACCCAACTTTCAATAATCCGGAAATACGCGATTATACGCCAAACCAAATTGTATTGTACAGGGTATCCACTAAAATATGGACCAGGGCGAATATTTCCAAAACAGTTTTAGGTATGAATTTGAAATTTTTAGGTCGCATAGAGTGTGTAGGGGAAAACCTACTTTGAAAATTTCGATGCGATGTCATCAAGGTCATCTAAAAACTATCTCGAGAACCGTAAGTGTTAGAAAGTTGGTTCCAATAAGAAAATTGCTCCCCGTCAAGTTTTAGGCCTACATAGAGTAAACATGATCGGATTCGACCAAAATCACCTATGTCGTTAAAGGGAAAATTGCAAGATAACTCCAAAAAAACTCGTGCTACATTAGCTAGACATTCGCATCATAGTAGGATATTTTAATATTCGGAAAATTGTATGACCTTGAACCATGTTTTCAAGGTCATACTAAAATTATCTCGAGAACTATTAGGTTTAGAACAAACATTCCAATTAGAAAGTTGTTCTTCGTCTCATTTTATGTATTAATAATTTGAAATAAGTTTTGAAATTATAATTTATAATTGAAATGTTTAGTTTCTAAGAAAAACAACTGGTTTGATATTGTACCTAAGCAAAATAAGACTAATTGATCCTGAACCATTTTATACGTGTAAGATATATGACTTGTAAACATTGGGATTGTCCAAGGCACCATCGCCATGGTGCGGCGAATACGACGAATGTCAGCGTAAACGAAACATTTAGGTACACACGATCCGCACCCCCCCCCCCCCCCCCCGATGTTAAATGAAATTCAAATTTGGACAAATTTCCAATCATCTTGTACATTAACTTAATGAATCCAAGACGATTTTTGTCGCGATACAATTGTTCGAGTTACCTGGTCTTGGAAATAAAGTAGCGAACACGTCAATTTAAATAACATTTTAGACAAACCGAGTTTTTAAAGTTACCTAGTTTTGGAAATATCGAAACACGAACGATTTATATGGCGCTTGTATTAATTTTTTCGCGAAATTCAAATATGACCATAGTGCGTACGCGGGTTGTGGGGTCCCGCGAATTGGCCCGAAATCTCATTTAAAATTAAAATTTCTTAATTCAGCCGAAATCGTAGTTCAGAAATGATCAGTAGTACCAAAAAATATAATATTCAACCAAGTCGCTCTTATTTTTAAAAAAGTATGTAAATTTTAAGACGAAAATCGCCAAAAATCATTAAAATGGGCAAATGCCCCACTTCCGGGGCCCCGATCTCACAAATGTTAACAATGCCAGTGAGGACATGATATTTCCAATTGATTGACGTGTCATGGTTATGTAAATGCGATAAATCGTGCGAACACCGGCGGCGGCGGACACCATACGTGTAACCATAAGTGTATAATATTGTTACATAAGTGTGACACTTCCTATTCTTCTCACGCAAAAGTTTGACTGAGAGCTATTAACGAGACAGTGTGTCAGAATTTATAGCCCGGTGTACCTAGTAACAAAGACCATACCACCGGAGGCCTATCATCATAGTGCCCTACGCCAGCGTCCCCAAGCCCGGACAGGTGACAAATCAAGCATGGGTAGCAGAACCCCACTACTGATGGTCTCACCTTTGACGCAAGCCACTCAACCCAGCAGAAGGTGCAGCAATGGGTGGACCAATCCCCACTTAGCACACAGCAGTGGGATTTAGAATGGATGCTATAGCAACTCCAGCCGACACCCTACCTATGAAGGTAAGGAGCCAAACCCTTTGGAAAGAGCTCCTAAAGGGGAACGACGAGCACACAGCAGCCCAAGTAACCCGGCACAGCTGGCACCGGAGATCCCGGTGGGCCCCAAAAGGCCGGGAAACAGGACCGCCGTGCCCGCATATGGAGGCTCGCCGCCCCACAGCAGGCTACCCAATCCGCCGAGGCGGCCAGTTTGCCTGGACCCTCTCCGTTAACCTGAACCGAAGTTCAGTATCCAGCCCAAACCTGACCGAAGTCGGAGGTGGAGATAGGACCATTTGATCAGAGCTAACATCTCCCAGTGCGCCACCGCCCTTATGGGTTACAAGAGCCGGACCCCGACTCCCCGGTAAAGCCACCAGTTATTGCACACTCTAACCCATTTAGGGCCGCTATTCACGAGACAGACTGCTTTACGGGCTTCGTCGCTAGGGGGAGATATTCTTCTCGTGATGACGTCACTCCGTTACTAGCTCTCAGTAAAATATTCGCCAAGTGACAAATTTATAAACTCATATTATAGACTTATGGTGAAACTAATAAAAAGGAAGACGTTCACTTGGAAAATATTCTTAGCAGTAAATGGATTTGAAGTTCTAAAAATGTTCTTTACGACATGGCTCTAGTTTCTTATAAATAGAAGTATTTAAATGGTTAAAAATGAGCAAATGAGGTTGGTAAGCTTCAATTCGAACCAAGGCTTAATGTCGAATAGGCGTCGAAAACCTCGGCTCTAATCTAAGCCCGTTTCATAAAGGTCACCTGAGATATTCCAAGTGTATACATATCTAATTTCCTGGTAAGTAATGTTAGAATATTGATTAAAAAGTCGTTCTAAAATTATATTATGCCTTAATGAGGAAAGAGGTTCGTATAAGCGTTACAGGAGAAGGCGTTGTTGAAATAACGGATCTTAAATTATAAATTATTTAAGTTTCAGTAGCTACGTAATACTCGCTTTCCTCATTTATAATATCATAATCAGTGTTTTAGCGGTAAAACAATAAATAAACCGGCTTAATTACCTCTCCGAGGGGACAAAGTCCCCTAGGAGGGGTTATACAACGACCGTGTCTGTCTGTGGGTCTGTGGGTGGGTCTGTGGGTGTGTCTGTCGGTCAGGACTGCGAACGCGTTCGCATTTTCGGTGCAAAGTGTAATCACTGCGTACGCAGTTTCTCAAAGGGTTGGCAAAACCACCGTGCGACGGTGAGCGTTAACGGATGCATTTGCGGTTTGGTTTGGATGGTGTGTTTTCGCTCACCGTCGTGACGGTTTGGTGTATTACGGTTTTTGTAATGTTTATGCGTAGGCTGTGAGTGTTGAATTTGTTGCGTTTGTGTTCTGATGGATGTGCATGTTGAGTCTGTTGTGTTTATGTGGGCGTTTTCTCTCCAACTTCTTCTTAATGACTTTGGGACGGACCGAGTGCTGAGTGTAATGCTACCTCTCAACGTTCAATGGCAGGGTTTCCACCAGTTGTACACGGTATTCGTCTTAGTATCAATTTGCGATCGCATCGGGCGGGATTTGAACCCGAGACCTCCTGATTGACAGGCGGACGTTCTACCACAGAACCACCGACACTTGTTACGCCTTATTGAAAATTAGACCTTCAGCTTTATCGGAAGCGTATTTAATAGAGTACGAAATTTTGGTTTAATTGAAATAGAATTGAAATTGAAATTATTGCATCGAAGAAATTCTAATTTAGCGTTTCTCTATTGATTAAAAACAAATGCGCCACCCAGGTTTCGAACCCAGACCATTCGGCTTGGCAGTCGAGCGCTCTACCACAGAACCACCGATAGCTGCTTAGATTCACTGAAATTAAGACAGGCATCGTAAGCATAATAGGTAATAAAGTCTTTTTTTATTAATGAATTTATGAAGGCCTAATCTGGTATTTTTTAAAGGTTAAATCTTGTTTTAGCGCAGTCAGCCGAGATTAGAGGGTTAAAGGGTAGACCCTGTGGGTGGTCCACTTTCTTAACGACCTATATATAGTTCTGTTAATTCAAAGGAGATAATTTAACGTTAATTGCTTTAAAAGCTGGCGGTTAGTCAAGTGGCTCTCTGTGCTTTGTTGATGGTAAGGTTTGTGCTTCTTGTAAATACATTTGGTGTGGATATTTGGATATCTACGATTTCTAACGCAGTCAATGATTTCTTGGGTGTGCGAGTCATTATATGATATTGGAAATTGGACGGCATTGGTCTTTTTCATGTGGTATGCGTCACAACGTCAACAGGAAGTGAACGAGTCGTCCACTACCAGATATCTACGGTATCTTCATCAAGGGCGAGTGTTGAAATAAAATGAGCGTTAAAGATGCGGCAAGTATTTCGTAAGCGAGTAATTCCAAAAAGCCTCTGTAGATATTTCATTAAAATTTGCTTCGTATTATATTTAACTGATAAACTTGTTCTGTAAAAGGGTTTAATTCAATTGTGCATTGTTATAGTACGTCTAACTTACTGTTGTAACTACTTAACTTATGATATTCTGAATAAATTAAAATTGGTCGTTTCGTCTCAATTATTTTAATTATAATTAAAATTTTATACCGGGCGGGATAGAAATGGGTTAATATTTTTAACAAATAACTCTAAATTGCGGAGATATATCTTTAAGGGTTATCTCGAGAAATTAATACCACTAGGGACAATTCTTCCGAGGAGAGGTATATTTTGGCTTGCCAACTTGTTTTCATAGTAATTTAATAATTTTAAGGTTTATGATATTATTGTAATTGAGGGCTGGGTCAAAGTTAGTGTTGCTCAATTTAGTAAATCAGGGGCGTAGTAACCAGGGGTAGGAATGTCCCTTACAAATATTTTAATGGCCGGTTGAAAACTTACAATAAAGAAGTAAAATTTCCGAGAGCCAGGACCTGTAAGTCATGGTTTATATAGTGCTAGTTAAAATACCGGAAATGTTTCACCTTTACGGCAGCAACAAGCGTTCCCTTTTAACCAGGTAGCTTTTTTTGACATATATTAACTTATTAAGGCTTGATAAAAACACGACGTTCTGTTAACAGGTGAAAAGTTTACATTATTTCAACAAGCACTATACAGGCCGAGTGTTTCAAAAGGTTATGCAAATATTTGAAGGAGTTGTAGGAGGTCAATTGAGAAGTATGCCTGTTTTTTCCCCATTTTCCTACGATGAGTTAAAAGAGCGCCAGAGAGCTTCGAAGTGTGGCCTACTAGCCCCTGGAAGTAGGCTGCAACAAGCGCAAAAACCAAGCAGCGGGGAAACGCGAACATTAATGTTTGGGTTCGTGTGATAGCTAAAAAAGGACTTTGTAAACAAATCGAGGTAACCAGCGTAAAAAAGTAAACTTAGACAGTATTTAAAGTCCTTGCTGCTTGGTTTGGCGCTTGTCGCAGCCTACTTCCAGGGACTAGTAGGCCACACTGTGAAGCTCTCTGGCACTCCTTTAACTCATCATAGGGAAATGGGGGGAAAAACAGGCATACTACTCAATTCACCCCCTGCAACTCCTTCAAATTTTTGCATAACCTTTTGAAACACCCTGTATAAACAATAAATTGCGGGTCCTGGCTCTCGAAAATATTACTTCTTGGCGATTTCCTGGGAGGATGATTTATTGAAGCGCCTATTAGAACACATCCGTGCATAGTCTTCAGTGTTGAATAAATATTGGTTTTGGATCAAATTATACTTAAATAAAATATTTTGTGTTAATCACCACCATAAATCTACCCAAACATTTTCGAAGCGAAAAATGACTAAATCTTACTTTAGGCGCCCAATGCAGGGATGCTCACATGGAGGAGTTGAGTAGTTCTGTCATTGCAATCACGTCGAGGGGTAAGTCACTCTTGAAATCAGGTGTACAAACAGAATCACATTAAATCAGCATTGAAATCACTGAAATCACTTGAAATCGGTAGTGAAATCGCTGAAATCACTAGCGAAATCACTTAAAATTCTTGAATTAACCCTGAAATCACTGAAATCAGTAGTGAAATCACTGAAATCATCCTGAAATCACTTAAAATTCTTGAAATCACTGAAATCATCCTGAAATCACTTAAAATTCTTGAAATCACCCTGAAATCATCCTGAAATCACTTAAAATTCTTGAAATCACCTTGAAATCATATGAAATTAGTAGTGAACTCACTGAAATCACTCTGAAATAACTTGAAATCAGGAAAATCACTATGAAAATCCAAAATTCACTATGAAATAACTTAAAATCACCCGGAAATCACTTTTAAATCAGTTAAATCACCTATATAATCACTATGAAATCAGTGAAATCACCTAGAATCACTTTGAAATCAGTGAAATCACTTATAATGATTATGAAATCCCCGAGATTCACTATGAAATCACCGAGAATCACTTGGTAATCAGAGAAATCACCTAGAATCACTTGGAAATCAGTGAAATCACCTATAATCATTATGAAATCACCTAGAATCACTTGGAAATCAGTGAAATCACCTAGAATCACTTGGAAATCAGTGAAATCACCTAGAATCACTTGGAAATCAGTGAAATCACCTATAATCATTATGAAATCACCTAGAATCACTTGGAAATCAGTGAAATCACCTATAATCATTATGAAATCACCTATAATCATTATGAAATCACCTATAATCATTATGAAATCACCTATAATCATTATGAAATCACCTATAATCATTATGAAATCACCTATAATCATTATGAAATCACCTATAATCATTATGAAATCACCTATAATCATTATGAAATCACCTATAATCATTATGAAATCACCTATAATCATTATGAAATCACCTATAATCATTATGAAATCACCTATAATCATTATGAAATCACCTATAATCATTATGAAATCACCTATAATCATTATGAAATCACCTATAATCATTATGAAATCACCGAGAATCACTAGGTAATCAGTGAAATCTGAAATCCAGTGTACAACATTTTCTTTAGTGGTTAACCCCTCGAATCACGTAGCATGCATTACACGGCTTTGTCGTTTTCAAAAATGCCACCATTTGACAACGGGGGGGGGGGTGTACTTGTAAGAGGCCCCCCAATTCTCAACCCCATTTAATGTAGCATGGACACCCATCTCGGAAAAGCTATTTTTATTGAATCTAAAGCGCTTTTCGTCTCGATCTGAAGAAGAAGCGACGTGCCACCAAATTTGAGGGCCACTAAATGGGAATTCGACCTTTTAAAAGGACGAATATACGAGCCACTATAAAGGTCAACAAAAAGAAAAATAAGTCGTGTTTACGTCTCAAAATTGTCCACATTTTTAGTTGTAAAGGTGCTGATATAAAATGGAGGGGGTTAGACTGGAACGCCAGGTTACGGCGGGAGATGGAGCCACCTCTGTTGGGCCATTATTGCGGCGAAGAAATGGCGCGAGCCAAGCCCATTTTGGAGCAATTCGGCCGTCGCTATTACCAAATAAGTTTATGGACAATTTCTAGCTGTAAACAGAGTTCTTTTTGATTATCCGTCGAAGCAGCGCTTCTTTTGACCTCGCAGACTCGGCTCTCGAAGTGGTCCACCTTCAATTTGTCAATGCAAAAATGGATTTCAACACACGCCCCATTTTCAAAATATCGAGTAATACACTTTTCAGGCGAGGCTTACTAAACGCGAGTTAATTTTTCAAGCATATTTCAAAATAAAAAGTTTGTTCTACTAAACGGAGTTCTTAATTCCGTTTTATAAGCCTCGTCTGAAAAGAGTATTAGGCGTACATTTTTAAATAGAGCACGGATGTATAAGCCTATAAGTGGATTATAGTTTTAATTAATGTTAACTGTTAAAATTAAATGTCTAGCCTAGTCATTAAAGAGTAGTCCCCCCAACAGATTCCGGGGAAAAAGGGCCCTCACAATAAAAAGGACCCCAACACTAGTTTCGCGGACGGGCCCCCAAATAATAAAAGGGCCCAACACTAGTTTATCGGACGGGCCCCCAAAGAATAAAAGGCCCCAACACTAGTTTCACGGACGAGCCCCCAAAGAATAAAAGGCCCCAACACTAGTTTCGCGGACGGGCCCCCAAATAAAAAAAGCCCCAACACCAGTTTCGCGGGTGGGCCCCCAAAGAATAAAAGGCAAAATATTAAGGTTCATTTTAAATATGGTCGGCATTTTATATTCTTCAAAATATTAAGGTTCATTTTAAATATGGTCGGCATTTTATATTCTACATAATATTAAGGTTCATTTTAAATATGGTCGGCATTTTATATTCTTCAAAATATTAAGGTTCATTTTAAATATGGTCGGCATTTTATATTCTTCATAATATTAAGGTTAATTTTAAATATGGTCGGCATTTTATATTCTTCAAAATATTAAGGTTCATTTTAAATATGGTCGGCATTTTATATTCTTCAAAATATTAAGATTCATTTTAAATATGGTCGGCTTTTTATATTCTTCAAAATATTAAGGTTCATTTTAAATAAGGTCGGCATTTTATATTCTTCAAAATATGAAGGTTCATTTTAAATATGGTCGGCATTTTATATTCTTCATAATATTAAGGTTCATTTTAAATAAGGTTCATTTTATATTCTTCGATATATTAATGTTCATTTTAAATATGGTCGGCATTTTATATTCTTCGATATATTAAGGTTCATTTTAAATAAGGTCGGCATTTTATATTCTTCGATATATTAAGGTTCATTTTAAATATGGTCGGCATTTTATATTCTTCGATATATTAAGGTTCATTTTAAATAAGGTCGGCATTTTATATTCTTCGATATATTAAGGTTCATTTTAAATGTGGTCGGCATTTTATATTCTTCAAAATAATTTAATCTTGTCGGGCTCATTTTGAAAATGGTTTGGTCGACCTTAGCGGTAAAACTATTTTCTAATAGAAAGGTAAAGTTCCTATATTTTATATATTTGTTTTTCGTGTAACCTTGGATCAATAGTCATTCAAGGTCGTCTGACTCGTCGTTGACCCGTGATCAATCTTCGCTCCCTTTAGTTTTATTTTTATTTTTATTTTTATTCTGACTTTCAGTCTCTCAAGTTTCGCAGGAAAGTTTATATTCATTTTGCGGGTCGACCCGGCTAAAAATATTTCTGTATTTTTAAAGGGAAAGTTCATTCTTGTTTCCCGGTATTTTTTTTAAGAAAAAAGCTTTCGACTCGGAATGGTCTAAGCTTTTTTAAAATTTTCAATTCATGGTAGGTTAAGCTTTTTTCAAATTTTAGAATCACGGTGAGCAAAAATTTATTTTTAAATTTTCGGGTCGGATTTAAAAACTAATCCACCCAATAATTTCAAATAAATTTAGAAAACATTAAATTTTATTATAATTATAGTAACATAATTATAAATATCAGATTTTATATAATTGTAATAATAATTATAAATATCAGATTTTATATAATTGTAATAATAATTATTATATTTTATATCATTGTAATAATTATTATTAGATTTTATATAGTTGGAATAATAATTATTAGATTTTTTATCATTGGAATAATAATTATTAGATTTTATATGAATGGAATAATAATTATTAGATTTTATATGAATGGAATAATAATTATTAGATTTTATATAATTGGAATAATAATTATAAGATTTTATATCATTTGAATAATAATTATTAGACTTTATATCATTGGAATAAAAATTATTAGATTTTATATCATTGGAATAATAATTATTAGATTTTATATCATTGGAATAATAATTATTAGATTTTATATCATTGGAATAATAATTATTAGATTTTATATCATTGGAATAATAATTATTAGATTTTATATCATTGGAATAATAATTATTAGATTTTATACCTTTGAATAATATTTCTAGAAATTATTAGATTTTATACCTTTGAATAATATTTCTAGAAATTATTAGATTTTATACCTTTGAATAATATTTCTAGAAATTATTAGATTTTATACCTTTGTATAATATTTCTAGAAATTATTAGATTTTATACCTTTGAATAATATTTCTAGAAATTATTAGATTTTATACCTTAGATTTTATACCTTAGATTTTATACCTTAGATTTTATACCTTCTGAATAATATTTCTAGAAATTATTAGATTTTATACCTTAGATTTTATACCTTCTGAATAATATTTCTAGAAATTATTAGATTTTATACCTTAGATTTTATACCTTCTGAATAATATTTCTAGAAATTATTAGATTTTATACCTTAGATTTTATACCTTCTGAATAATATTTCTAGAAATTATTAGATTTTATACCTTAGATTTTATACCTTCTGAATAATATTTCTAGAAATTATTAGATTTTATACCTTAGATTTTATACCTTCTGAATAATATTTCTAGAAATTATTAGATTTTATACCTTAGATTTTATACCTTCTGAATAATATTTCTAGAAATTATTAGATTTTATACCTTAGATTTTATACCTTCTGAATAATATTTCTAGAAATTATTAGATTTTATACCTTAGATTTTATACCTTCTGAATAATATTTCTAGAAATTATTAGATTTTATACCTTAGATTTTATACCTTCTGAATAATATTTCTAGAAATTATTAGATTTTATACCTTAGATTTTATACCTTCTGAATAATATTTCTAGAAATTATTAGATTTTATACCTTAGATTTTATACCTTCTGAATAATATTTCTAGAAATTATTAGATTTTATACCTTAGATTTTATACCTTCTGAATAATATTTCTAGAAATTATTAGATTTTATACCTTAGATTTTATACCTTCTGAATAATATTTCTAGAAATTATTAGATTTTATACCTTCTGAATAATATTTCTAGAAATTATTAGATTTTATACCTTAGATTTTATACCTTCTGAATAATATTTCTAGAAATTATTAGATTTTATACCTTAGATTTTATACCTTCTGAATAATATTTCTAGAAATTATTAGATTTTATACCTTAGATTTTATACCTTCTGAATAATATTTCTAGAAATTATTAGATTTTATACCTTAGATTTTATACCTTCTGAATAATATTTCTAGAAATTATTAGATTTTATACCTTAGATTTTATACCTTCTGAATAATATTTCTAGAAATTATTAGATTTTATACCTTCTGAATAATATTTCTAGAAATTATTAGATTTTATACCTTAGATTTTATACCTTCTGAATAATATTTCTAGAAATTATTAGATTTTATACCTTAGATTTTATACCTTCTGAATAATATTTCTAGAAATTAATCGATTTTTAGCCGTCGACATTTCCTACGTTAAAGCTTAAAGCAAAAATTCCGCTGTAGATCTTTATCAAATCTAAAAATATTTGAGCCATATAATATTGTCAACAGTCGTTTTAGCCAAAAAGGAAGATACTGGTTCGTAGTCCTATTTGCGATACAATTTTCTCCAGAAATGTCGTATATAAAGAGGACAGAATAGAAATTTTACGCCGATTTAAATAAAAATTGTCGAAAGTGAAATTATTCGCCCGAGGGAGTCATAAACGGGCCGCGTAATTTTAAACAGCGTCGCGAGGTGGCGCTTTCTCACGCGGCGGCGGCGTCACTAATAAAAGGGGGAGGCCCCCAGAATTTAAAGTGAAAAAAAAAAGAAACGCGTGTCAGTGTCGTTGCGAAAATTATTATAATTTATAATTACAAATTTCAGACTTTATTATTGTTACTAGGATGAAATTGCCAACATCAAAAACGATCGACCGCCAACAGACGATCACGCGAAAGGTCATTTACAGATGGCGCTTTTTCCCGGGAATAGCCGCGAGTGCGTCACGGGGTGGAGGGGGGTATTTTAGGAGGACATTAAGTGTATTTTCTCCAGGGCTGCATTCTTAATTCGAATAGTGTTTTTTATCGACAGCGGTTAAGCAATTAGACATTTAAATTTATCTTACCAGTACTTATTGGTTAGAAAATGACATAATTACGTTTTAAATACTGATATCAAATAGGCGACTGTCGGACTAAGTTACGATAGCGGCGTCTATGTCCGTACGACGTTATAAATTATTCGCTAATACATATGTCTAAGCTGGAATTTATATAAATTTTCATAATAATGAAAAAACCATTTTGCAACTTTATATTCTTTATATCCGGGACATTTTGTTTAATAGCGTATAGCGTAATAAAACCTGGAATATGAGTCGGCCTCGTCGCTTTCAATTAAAATACAGCACGCGCTATTGATTCGAAAGCAAATTACACGTTTTTCTCCGCCCGATAAAATACCGAGAGCTACCGCATTACATCTCCCTACCCTCCCCTCTTGCGCCCCCCTATTATGTCCCCCATGAGTTCCCACCATGGACCAAGAATCTAAGGGGACTCACTGTTTACGCTTTAAAAAGCACGCGTAAATACTCTTAGTCGATATGTACGCCGCACAAGTCTCGCAATTTTGCGACGTTTTTCGCCGGAAATTTCCGATCACTTGATCGTCGGCCATATTTTCAGAGTGGAACGTTCCAGACATCCATCAACGTGGAAAAAGATTTTAGAAAAATGTGTCTGGCAGCACTTCTCTCTGAAAATATGGCAGTTGGATAACGCCGCCGAAAATCTGTTTCGGCGTTCTGGTCATATCGACTAAGACTATAGGAAAATCACGGTTAATTTTAGTTCAAAGTGGACAAACTTGGCGTCGCTAAAGTCGATTTTCGGCGTAGTTTCGTAGAGAAGCGTTAGCGTTCACCATAGAGATAGAAAAGAAATAGAGGCACTATTGTATCTGGCGAAGTTGACCGCGAGTGCCGACCCCCTTTTCGCCAATGTAGGAAGCCATGATATGGGCAGATTACGTGGCGCCATCGACGCGCGGTGAAATGAAATACATTATTCCTTTTAGAAAATCAACTGTCATTTGATGTAAACAAAGGAAGGATAGATGGCGTTGCAAATTCCGCCCATCTCCGCTTTCATACATGCGCGGGGGGGGGGATTAATTTTCCCGTTCAAAAACAGGGGTGCCTTAACGCGGTAATCTTCCCTCTATTTATTTTCTATCTCTGTGGCATTCACGTTCAATTTTGACAAAATGGCGCCGTTGTTGTCGGTTAAATGATTAGGCTTAGTAAATTTTAGACTTTTTATTTTTGAAATTGGTTCTTTAAAAGTTTAAGTAATGGTAATTAACCATTGTGTAAAGTAAAAATTACCAGTCTTATTGTTTTAATCAAATTAACGAGAATCCATTTCATTTCTAAACTTAAAAATTTAAGCCCAAGGTTCCTAGAAAAATCTCATTGAGTTGGGAATAAATAGAGGTACAACTAAATCTGGCTGGCGCGGGACCAATTTCTTTCCATAAGGAGACTATATAAACTTTATCGTCCTACAGTGGCGGCATCTGTCTCTAGTGGTGGCAACTATATTGCAATTGAATTTTTTCGCGAATCTGATGCGAAATTGAAATGTATGATTTCTCGTAACAAACAAACCTTTGAAGTTGTTTAAAAATTATTTTATTTTGTCAACACGATCCCTTTTAACTCAAGTTACGGTGAGTTACCTAATAATTATTTATTTTTAGCCATATAACTTTACAAAATATAGATGGCGCTACCGCCTAATTATAAAGATGAATTTCGTACAGTCTTATCAGAACAGGTCCCGCGTAACCATGGCAACCGAAATCGTAATTGTAATTCTAGCAGTATTATTCCCAATTCAATGTAAAATCTCTTATATGGTCTAAGCCTCGATTAAACCTCTCGTAGTGATAGTTGAGCAGAATTCTTGAAGCGCTTCAAAGCGGCTGGTGTACCTCAGTAAGCCTTCCGATTTACGCCACGCCAACCGTGTCAAAATATCGGGAACAGTGAGTCCCCTTAGATTCTTGGTCCATGTTCCTACCCCCTTTTAAGATCATTTACCGCGCTCTCCACCAGGAGGAAGCTAATAACTGCCCCTACGTAGCAGACTTTATTTTCGTAGTCGAAAGCCGAGGCCTATTAGTGGCCGTAAATGACCCTTGACCTTGGGCGTTGTCCTTAAATGGCGTTGCCGGAACTAGATCCAGGACGCATGCGTCGAATTGTTCAAAGGGAGGCGGGCAATGTTCCCGAAAATATATAACCTATAATTAATTAAAACCGCGCGTTTTTCGGCCCAGAAGAAGATTTCAACTTTAATCGCGCCGAAAAAACGGATTAGCGACGCCCCTTCATGAATATGCATTGACGTTTTGAGATTAAAAATTTTAGTTAAACACATTCGTGCTGAGAAAACGTCAAAGATTAATAGTGTTATATTTATTAAGAAATATAATTATTTTTCTTTTCAAGTGAAAAATTTCCTCGAAATGATATTCGAAAAATACATTTACTCGCAATTACGCCTGCTTCAAACAGTGTTGGAAAAAAGCCGGGTTTTTTTGAAAAAATCCAGACCAGTGGTTATAACCGGCTAAAATATAAACAGTACCTTTTACTTATGTAAGTAGAAAGTGTCTGCAGTTATTGTCGTAAATAAGAAACTAAACAAATAAAGCGAAATAACTGTATAAAATAACTGAATTATTTTGATTTCCTCTGGAAATTTCCCCTAGTTTTTGTGTATGACCCGAGGCAGCGAACTTTGGAACTTTAAACCTACCGAAAAACTGGTAAAAGTAAACCGGTTACTAAATATGAAACAAAAAATAAACTAAATTTCTAAATAAAAACTATTAATTTACTAAAATATTCATATTGTAATTTTTTTTTAAAAAGCCAAAAAAATCTGGATTTTTTCAACCAGGTGGCTATATCCGGTATGGCTGGTTCTATGCTAACCCTGGCTTCAAAGAACAACGCGTTTTCAAATTATTCGTTGCTTAAATAAATATTATAAATAGTCACTAGTTACGTGATATCAATTTTATTTCGTTTTATTTTGCGTCATAAAGTAGATAGATGGCGGTAAATGTTTATAAACCCTAAGTTCGGGCTGTTGTCGCTAGGTGACACTCTTTCCCCTGCATTCCCTTCCAAACGTTTTTTCTCCGTTTACGATGTGATCGTTTACATGTTTATCCGTGGATTAAAGCAAGTCTTATTTATTTTCCCTAGAAATGGAAATGCTATACAGTTTCGGCGCTGCTGCTTCCATCTGGCGAGAGGCAAAAGAACTATCCCACGACTGATCTTGTTCGCATTACACCTAAAAAATATTTTATTTTAAAAACACGTTGAAGTGCTAATACCAAATACGTACCGTTAAAGTAATCGCATAGATTTATAATTTTAATTAAAATATTATTTTCAGCTGAATTTAATTTAAAACTCTTCCCACTTTCACAAATAAACCACAGGACTGGAATTTAGATTGCGCGCTTGGTTTTTTTACGGCAGCGACGTTTGTAGCGCCATGGTGTCCGGCACTGGAGATATTTCCACTCAAATATAAAACACAAAATTAACCCTTATATCTAACGTTTTTACGCACGTAGGGTGGAACCGTTTCGTGATTCTCTCGGTAGGAGAGCTGGTGGACGATACAATTTGGAGAATGGGGCTTTTGCTTAAGATGCGGGTCCATTAGTTTATTGGTCTAAGGTTAGATTATCCCAGGACAAATTTTGATAATGTTCAGTATCGTTGTCAGAAATTTGTCAAAGGGGAAAGGGGTAGGTCAGACTAGGTTAAATTTCAGTATAGGGGCTACAATCTAATACGGCTAATTCTACAAGGGGATTGGAAAACAGTGTTCAATGGCGAGCTCTACACGGTGCACTCAGCAGCCCCTCGCAACTGGTACATCTAGTCCCGGAAGCGTGTTCGTCCATTGTCAAAGCGTACATCGTCCAAAAGATGGTCCACAGTAGCTGAGTTCTTCTTGTGATGAAGAATATTATTAGTAACGCAATAACAATAATAATGCCGAACTGATTTTCAGAGCTATTGCGTAATTTAGGTGTAGTTCCCAGCACAGATCTGCCTCCTGCATTACCATTCGATTTGCCATGGCAACCGAAAATGTTTTTGTCTTTTTGACCACTACAAAAATAATATTATTTCCTTATTTTACCTCAAAATTCTTACAATTTAACCCCAAAAATGTTACAATTTACCCAATTAGTGATTTAAAAATTAAAAAAAAATTTGAGGCTAGGACCCTGTGAAACCGAGAAAATCCCATGCTTTTAAATGGAGATTTTTTTGTTTTAAGTGATCAAAAACATTTTCAGTTGCCATTGCAAATCGAATGGGAAATTTCATATCTCATATAGGTCTACATTACACCCGACTTTGAACAAAATCGGCAATAAACACCCAGGTGATAATGTCTACAAAAGGTTCGGTCAGAAATCTAGCATTAAAACAACAGTTGTGTATCGTTTTTGCCGCTAATAAAAGCCATGTTTCGAAACAAAATAACAATGGAAACCTCCTGTTTACGCCACTGACAGCCGATGTGTTAATTTTTTTGAATATCAATTTAATCGGGTACTTATTTGAGTGGTGGAGTTATTTAAAGAGCATTTCTTAAGCTATGCAACGGCCAATTTAATAACTTGATCTTTAAGATAGAAGAAGAGAGGTATTGGGGGGGGGGGTAGGCGCCAATGACCTTGTCTATCTAAGCCTCCAGCGATGGTCAAGCCTGAGTGGTTTCGATGGTCGACCGGCCGTATCGAAATCCAGTCACAGATATGGCCACCGAAGTGGGATATCATGGAAAGAAAAGTGACAGTTACTCTCGCTCTCTCTCGTTCTATGTGGTCTATAACCGAAGTGAAACAAGACCTCGCGTCAAATGCCATCGATGGGTACCGTTCCAAAGATATGCAGCTATCACGTGTAACAATGACTTAAGAAAACACCACATAGACAAAGTGGTGTTTAAGTTCTATTACATTTGGTAAATTTCTAGACTTTCACTTTATTTTATATAAAGTTCGTCTATTTCGTCTCCTTGTAATTTAAGTTGTACCAGAGGTTGATAAGTATATCTATGCTATAAAATGGAAAAGTGTACGAATAACATTAACAGTTTAGACTGATAATAAGATAAACATACGATATACTGCTTTTGTAATTTAGTGTTGGCTGGATTAAACCATGGTTTAAGCGATTTTTTTTTAAAAACCAATGGTTTTTTTAATAATTTGTTTTTAATTAACTAAAAATTATTCCAAAATGTTTGTACATTTTCTTACCGGAGTGATTACATTTCTAAAACATTTACAAGGTGACCACATTTCCTATATTTTCAATACCTTCCTATAAATTCCTTGGGTTTTCTCATGTAGTATAACCGGAAAACATGCCGTCGTCGTGTACCCTTCTTCATCCTATATTGAACTTTATTTTATCTACTGTTTTTCGATAAGACTCCTAATTTTTGCTTATGGGTTTTCCTATATTTTCCTTTAATTTTCTATAAATTTTCAAGGCATTAGTAATGATTAAAAAATTAATGTGTAAGCCCTTTAAGTACACAGAAAATAAAATAATTATTGATTGTACATGGTTTAATCTAGGCATATTTTTTATTACTCATATTAATAGGTGATTATGAAAAAGAATTGCACGCAGAGGCTCACGGGAGTTGGTTATTTTTTGACAAATCGTCGGCAGCTTAAATTCGTCTGCACCTACCGAGGCCCGCGGTCGTCCGCGTTTAGTAAAAAGCACCAACCATGGATTGATTGTTTGAAAAGTTAGTATTTTTCTAAAATTATTAAAAATACATAAAGTTAACAAATTTATTATATATTTTTTTTATTTCGTATAGTTCTAGACCAAGTATTTATAAAGAAACAAGCCCAATTTTAATAGAAGACACAAGGTTATATTTTCATACATGTTGCCATTATTTCTGTTTCTAATTATGAACATGTTGTATAATAGGATGCTTAGCCCTAGTAAATATTCACATAATGTTGTAGTGGATAGAATTAAAAAATATTTCATTTAATAAATCAATTACCTTAATTTAACGACTTTGCAAACTTCTCTCATACGAAAAACGAAAAATCCTTTCGATTGAACAATGAAGTTATAGAAATCTCGCTAACCCTTGCCCAACTAGCCAGACGAATTTACAAAAAGGGCCAATTTTGATAATTTCAACTTGGTAGTACTTAACCAAATCACGTGACCACCGATATTTTTCATAATCACCTATTATTAGTTGACTGGTAATATGTATGCACGGTTAAACAAAAGCGAAAAATAGGTTAAAAGTAAAATAAAGCATTGTTTAAAAAAACCTGATTTAAACCAATAAAAACGGTTTTTTGGGTTTTTATAAAAAAACGGTTTTTTTTTCAAACCCTGATATTTCTAGTTGTAGACATAAATAGTTCACTTTCATCCAATCAAGGTATTCATTAAGTTTTAAAACATAGTTCTATAGTTAAGGGGGAAGAATACAGTAAAAGCCTCTTTTTCGTTCAAGCTGAACGTTTCTGTTTTAACATTTATATAATTGAATTATATTTTTCTTAGTAGGCTGAACCTTCCTCTAGTGCTAAAAATAATTCTGATAATTCTAATGTTAATAGTTAACGAGATATAAGGTCCTAACTAAAGGGTAGTTTGGGCGCTTGCCCAACTTGTTTAGCTCCAGGGGTCCGAATTGAAACGTAATAACTTAATTACTTTTGAATTTAAAATTGACAAAATTATTTTAAGCACCAAACAAGAGGCTGTTCTACACTTAAATATTAATTTTATAAGTTAAAATTCAAAATTAAAAGAGTTCAGCTTGAAATAGCGCGAAAGTAGACAATGTCCACTGTAGTATTCCCCCTTAAGGTATTCATTTGTTTAAATTCGAATTTAGCATGTTTTTTTGTTACGACTAAAGCCCAGTTCACACTATACAATTAATTGGGCCACTTAAGAAAATTGTACAGTGTGAACAGAAAAAGTTGGAACAATGGTTACAATTTTTCTGTTCACACTATTCAATTTTCTTGCTTACAATTAGTTGGTTTCAATTAAGTGGCCCAATTAATTGTAAATCAAATTTATCAGCACTCTTACGCAAATACTTGCATTCCCTCATATATCTAATATGTATGACCGTCGTCAAAACAGTCGTGATAAGCCAGTCCCCAGATGATTCGTTCTTTTGAAGCGAGAGAGTGTTGGAAATTGATAATATAATCTGGCAAAACGGTCAGTCTCGTCACTCTTGCGAAACTATTTTTAAACACGTAGATGCCTATACGGGAAAGAACACCTTTCCAATGGTAATTTACCACGAAATTTCGAGCTTAGCGATGGGGGGGGGGGGGGGCGAACAGTCGCTGACCTGAAAGGCTGCTGACCACCTTAGCTTTGTACAAGATGCGGATAAAGATAGACCACAAAAAATCAATTTCGAGTTTTGATTTATTTCCGCTTTTAAATCTGTTTTCCCTGGATGCCATGGAAAAGTGTACAATATGTTACTGAGAAAAATAAAAATAAATGTTTGTAAATATACTCTTAAACCCATCATCAATCACTTTCACACATTTTAATTTATATTATTCCCTTTGAGTAATTTTCGTTTTATATTTAAAGCCAATGTTCAATATTTTAATTAAGGATCTTGAAATCGCTAATCAAATAATTGGAGACAAATTAAATTTTAAAAATTTACTTAGAGAATATATATTTCATAAATATTTCGATTGACAATATTTACTTAAAAAAATTGTCAGCAATTCTGGTCCGCGGGGTATTTATTTATTTATGGAGACTTCGTATTCTTCCCAAACGATAAATTAAGAATTCCATCCGTGTAACGGAGATCTTATAAATAATTAATCGCTTCTTTAAGAAATAACATAAAAATATATCTTTGGGCCGCTACCACGGGTGGTGCTGTTTTGAATATGAAATTTGGACCAGTGGAACGTGGGCGTCTTCAATTTTTGGGGACACCATTTTTTTTACGTGGGAAAGTTAAAATTAAATTATTATTCTAACAAAATATTATCCTGATTTTAACGAAAAGTTTATTTTTTATTTATTTCAAGGACTCTTTTCTATATGTAGTTTGTAGTTAGCATTGCCATATTAAATAGTTGATTTTATAAAATAAAAAGTGGCCTTGCCCAACTTGTTAAAATGTTGCTCTTACGTCACAAGACACGGCTTTATTAGTATATTTTGCGCACGAGCGATTTGCACGCGCGCTAAAGAAACCTATATTCCTCGCGACTGTAGCGCGCGCTAGTAGGCTTGTGAAAGTAAGAGACTGTGACGTAAGAGCAACGTTTAAACAAGAAGGCCACGTTAGTTTATAAAAAGAACTATTCACTCATAAGTGTAACAATTTCCATAGAAAAAACTACAATATAATACAAAATAAATGGATAATTATTATATTCCTTGAGCCATAGAAAAGGTTACCATGGAAACCATTTTTTGAGATCGTGAGGCTCGAACTGAACTAGAAATATTGTCAAATTCAAAAACGTGCGAGGAATTCTAAGAGCGTTTTCAAACCCGCTACACTAAAGACCTTTTCACACGAGCCAACTTTTCAAATCAAAATGCTGAGTCAGCAAAAATGGATCAGTGATCCATTTTTTTCTCGCGTACTTTTTTGGTGGATCAACTCGTCGAACTTTTATTCACACGAACCAACTAGTTGACTAAACTCAAGTTGACTCATCTAGTTGTATCAAAAAGTTGGCTCGTGTGAAAAGGCCTTAACTTGCGGCTCCGACTTATAATGTTTATGACGCGTTTTTCTTTACGGAGTTGGAAGTGACGTAACTTGCGTCATATCGCTCGAGCAAGGTTTCATTAAAGAAAATATCTTTATGGCATACTTATAAGTGATTATGTTACGTATGATATTACCATAAGTCTATAATATTGTTGGATCATTTTGTCACTTTGGGGATTATTTTACTGAGAGCTAGTAACGAAGTGACGTAATCGCAAGAAGAAAATCTCCCCCTAGCGAGGCTCTGTCAAAGGCTACGTGTGACGCGGAGCAAGCGGACGCAAAATGGCGACGAAGCCCGTAATGCAGTCTGTCTTGTGAATAACTCTCAGTAAAACTTTGCATGTGAAGAATAGGAAGTGTCACACTAATATAACAATATTATACCCTTATGATATTACGTATTAAATTTATTATCCAGACCAATAATTGGGGTTTCTAGGAAATAAAACTATAAAAATTAGAAATGTTTTTATCCAATGTAGTATTGTTATTTTTCATAAGAATTAAAAAATCGATTTATCTCGAAATGCCAACTTTTGAGAAAGGTAGGGAAGTCTACCTTCAAGAGCTACAGCTCTGTGACGTAGACAAAACATGGTCACATGACCTCCCGTATTTTATAGAAACATCCATTGAGGAAAACGAAACTCAATTCTCTATCGAACATTGACAAGCAAAAAACGTTTTGTCATTAGAGCCTAAAATCGAGTCCAAAACGAATTAGAGGGAACCACCTTAGAGTTATAGGCAAGTTTTATCCTTTAAGAGTTCATTCGATTAATTATAGAAAAAGCAAAAGACAGTTCGAGATTAATAGGCCGAATAGTGGAGATGCGATAGTTTATTCGCTATAAGGTTTCCCTCGACATCAGCGGCGCTTGCTGAATTTAATCGCCAAAACCTTTCGAACGGGTGGACTGAGCCGATAAATAACCGTGAAAAGCTAACCCCGGCCGTGGACACCCAATCGCGAGAGTGCTATACGACGTGGACGCGTTACATTGACCTCAAGCCGCCCGAATACGCGCGACTCAAATGGAAACATTTTCTTATTAATGACTTTGAGACGAATTTCGAGAGGGCTGTAGACCCCCTCTTTACTAATTTCGCAGTTACAGTCAATGTTTCGAAGTTCGATTTGGTGGGGGGTGGGCGAGGGGGTAGGAAATCGATTAATTGAACGTGCTCCTTTGATCAATTAGCACGCGGCATCGAAAATGACCAATTTCTCCATCAGTCAGAGCACTAGCGCGTTACATTTTTCGCGTACGACAACCCCCTCTCGCGATTTTCGGGTTCGTTATTTCAACAAAAAAATAATCAGCTTATTGACGCCGATATTTAAAACTAACTAGGTTGTTATTATCTATGATGGTTGAATGGTTCTCGATAAATATAAGCTTTTGTTCGCGAAAGAGATTCGCGTTGATTGGAGCCAAAATAGCTTCTTTGTTTCCATTATTTCGACGTTGTTGCCCCATTTTTTTTTCTCAGTTATTTGTCTTTGCGTCATCACCAGGTAATGCTTAAATTATTCCATACAAATCGTTTCTGGATGATAATAAAAAAATTCGTGGAAAACAAAACGTCAATTAATCGAAAAATAGGCACTTTCAATTATGGCGATAAAAATACCAGATAAATTTCGAAAATCAACTTCCTGACGCGACAGAAATGATAACAGTGACACACCGAAAGTATGGAAAATGAGGAAACACTCAACACTATTATTACGATTTACGGCGTAAACACGTTTATTAAATAAATATTATCAGCACTGTTCCTGCAAAACATCAGCACGTTGGAAGAATATCTAGTGAAATGAGTGGTCTACCACCCATCAAATATTAATGTTCTCTTTTCTCCTGGCGGGCGCCAAAAGTTTTTTTTTGGCTCAGGGCATTAAGCCATGTATAATCCTCGCGAGGTCCCTGGAATGAATTCAACATTACAAACGGGAGAGATTGAGCTCAGGGTAGCCCTAATTCGAAACGAACTTGGCCCCGAAATCCGTTGGTTCGAATGGTCAGTTTCGCGGTGGTCATCTTACTCTGGGCGATACCGCGACTCGCGTACTAAACAAAAGAACACTTTCGGCCCCAAAATGACCAGTTCATTAGTTAGCCAGGCGATGGACCGAGAAACGATAAGGGTCATCTTTCAAACTCTTCCCAACTTCGACTCTCTTTTCTGACTCCCCCCCTCCCCCCTCTAGTGCACGCCACCTACAGCGTCACCCTTGTCACTGACCGTTAACGATGACCCCTAAAGTTAGGCTTCCGATACTTCAAGGGAGCTGTAGTATTTGTTCTTTTAACTAGAATATAAACCAAACCCAAATTTTTAGACAGAGTAGGTAAATTTTTTACTTATTGGACAATTAACACCATTTTTGCCAAAATATAAAATTATTCTATTTTACAACAATAAAGATTAAATCCTACTTTATTGAAACAAAAGAAACGAATTTCCAAAGTTTGCTTCCTCCTAAAAAAAAAGTATTTTTCTTATTCTGATGTAATTTTTTATATTTTTTGGTAAGGCCTCCTATTTGATTATAATAAATAAATAAAATAAATAAATTATTGCGTTACGTACAAGCCATCTCGAAAATCAACGCAAGCTCTTTTAAAAGAATAAATTTTGGGAAATTCCATAATTTCGTTGTATAAGTAATATATCCAAATATATTTTAAATTGCCATAAATTTTCAATTCACAAACTAGTAAAGAAAAGAAAATAAAATAATTTATGGCTTCTAAAATTATTTTACAAGATAAGACAGAGTTTCAAAAAGTCGTAAATATAAAAAGTAGATTTAAAAGCACGATTTTCGTCCATTTCTACTTTATTTAGAAAAAAAAACTTTGAGAAATAAAATCCATCCTATGTTACGCGCCAATAAAAAATGATATTTCGACGAGAAATTCAATATCAGAGAAATCACGGTACGAGGAAAAATTTCTCGATTATCTGAAATTTTATAAATTCTTTTAAACCTTTCTATACGTTATATTTTAAAGCTCAGTTTACACGGGGGGGGGGGGGCACAAGTAATTATCTTTTATTTCTGTCTTTCCTTAGAATGCAGAGTGTGAAATGAAAAAAAATTATTGCCGATCTTCGTACAACGAAGAAACATTGTAAAGTTATAAAACTTAAAACTTGAAAACGTTGCTTATAGTAACAAATAACATTAATTTATAATATTGTAAGGATTTGACAATTTTGATTAATTAAAGATTAGATACCTTATATAAACAAAAGTAGATTATTAAAAAATAATCCAGTGTAAAATAAATGGTATCGCCAATGATATCCTGGTCCGTTTTGAGCGCCTCCTCCTGTTAAACGGTTTTCGCCGGTGGCGGCGCTGCGAGCCTAATATAAAACTTAACAACGTTTACAGATTCGTATCGCACCTGAATTATTGTTAACTAAGATAATTAAATCACTTTCTTTAAAGGAAGGCAAAACGTTATTACCTTTTTTTAAACTTAAAAGCGTTTAAAAAGGGAAACGCTGAGATTAATATTTTTTAAATTTCGAGAAAAGATAAAAAAACGCGATTAAAAAAATATATATTTTCTAGAAATAAAAATCTATTTCCAGATTGTGGCAGATAGAGCGAAAAATGAATGATAAATACGCCATTCATTTGACCAACATCTCATTTAAAAAATTCAAAAAAATATAAGCGAAATCAAATTAAAAATGTGTTAAGCATATTTTGCCCAAAAAAATGCCAAAATAGGGAGTGTCACTTTTTCCGAAGCCATCATTATTTATATCAGAAAACAAAAGGCTAAATTAAGGATTTTTTTAAAAGCGCTTTTAAAATAACGGCAATTAAAAATTACTTTCCTCGACTTGGATTAGGGTAATCGTAAAATCTTTACTCTTAATCGTCCTGTAAAATATAAACTATAAAGTTTTAAATTCGCAGAAATTCTATAAATAATAATAATAATGATAATAAAATAAAAAAATAAAACTATAGAAAGTTTATTTTTCCTATTCAATCGCGATTCAATTACAGGAATTTTCAACAGGGATCCATCACTTTCAACGGGTCATTTCAAGCAGCATCCATTTCCCCTAAAGCGAATTACGTCACACGATATAAAATAAAATAAATCAATTTCATCGTATTGTCCGTTCAATTACGAAGCAATGTAGGGCAATTGCTAACTTACGTTTCAGTGTTTCACGCCGGTAAATGCTTTTATAAAGATTTCAACAAGTCGTCGCTTTAATTTTAAAATTATTACAGAAATGGCCCATTTGTAAATAAAAAAAAATTGAATTTTAAATTAATTTAAATTTTCAGTAGTTTAATAATCGGTTACGTGACGATTATCCGAGTGTTTTCCCCGATTTTAAACAATTATGGTACGCGAAATCAAACCAATTATTCGATTTTCATTGATTAATCTATTTACAATTAATTTCTCCATTTATTAACGATTATAGTTCTAGCACAAAAAATTATTTGTTTATTTATTACTTCATTTTTAAAAGATTATTAAACTCCTAAACGATTATTCCATTTCAAAACAAATCGCTTTATTTCTAACCAATATTCATTGTTTTCTTAAAATCAATATTAATTATTTTCTTAAAATCAATATTAATTATTTTCTTAAAATCAATATTAATTATTTTCTTAAAATCAATATTAATTATTTTCTTAAAATCAATATGAATTATTTTCTTAAAATCAATATTAATTATTTTCTTAAAATCAATATTAATTATTTTCTTAAAATCAATATTAATTATTTTCTTAAAATCAATATTAATTATTTTCTTAAAATCAATATTAATTATTTTCTTAAAATCAATATGAATTATTTTCTTAAAATCAATATTAATTATTTTCTTAAAATCAATATTAATTATTTTCTTAAAATCAATATTAATTATTTTCTTAAAATCAATATTAATTATTTTCTTAAAATCAATATTAATTATTTTCTTAAAATCAATATTAATTATTTTCTTAAAATCAATATTAATTATTTTCTTAAAATCAATATTAATTATTTTCTTAAAATCAATATTAATTATTTTCTTAAAATCAATATTAATTATTTTCTTAAAATCAATATGAATTATTTTCTTAAAATCAATATTAATTATTTTCTTAAAATCAATATTAATTATTTTCTTAAAATCAATATTAATTATTTTCTTAAAATCAATATTAATTATTTTCTTAAAATCAATATTAATTATTTTCTTAAAATCAATATTAATTATTTTCTTAAAATCAATATTAATTATTTTCTTAAAATCAATATTAATTATTTTCTTAAAATCAATATTAATTATTTTCTTAAAATCAATATTAATTATTTTCTTAAAATCAATATTAATTATTTTCTTAAAATCAATATGAATTATTTTCTTAAAATCAATATTAATTATTTTCTTAAAATCAATATTAATTATTTTCTTAAAATCAATATTAATTATTTTCTTAAAATCAATATTAATTATTTTCTTAAAATCAATATTAATTATTTTCTTAAAATCAATATGAATTATTTTCTTAAAATCAATATTAATTATTTTCTTAAAATCAATATTAATTATTTTCTTAAAATCAATATTAATTATTTTCTTAAAATCAATATGAATTATTTTCTTAAAATCAATATGAATTATTTTCTTAAAATCAATATTAATTATTTTCTTAAAATCAATATTAATTATTTTCTTAAAATCAATATTAATTATTTTCTTAAAATCAATATGAATTATTTTCTTAAAATCAATATTAATTATTTTCTTAAAATCAATATGAATTATTTTCTTAAAATCAATATTAATTATTTTCTTAAAATCAATATTAATTATTTTCTTAAAATCAATATTAATTATTTTCTTAAAATCAATATTAATTATTTTCTTAAAATCAATATTAATTATTTTCTTAAAATCAATATGAATTATTTTCTTAAAATCAATATTAATTATTTTCTTAAAATCAATATGAATTATTTTCTTAAAATCAATATTAATTATTTTCTTAAAATCAATATTAATTATTTTCTTAAAATCAATATTAATTATTTTCTTAAAATCAATATTAATTATTTTCTTAAAATCAATATTAATTATTTTCTTAAAATCAATATTAATTATTTTCTTAAAATCAATATTAATTATTTTCTTAAAATCAATATTAATTATTTTCTTAAAATCAATATTAATTATTTTCTTAAAATCAATATTAATTATTTTCTTAAAATCAATATTAATTATTTTCTTAAAATCAATATGAATTATTTTCTTAAAATCAATATGAATTATTTTCTTAAAATCAATATGAATTATTTTCTTAAAATCAATATTAATTATTTTCTTAAAATCAATATTAATTATTTTCTTAAAATCAATATGAATTATTTTCTTAAAATCAATATGAATTATTTTCTTAAAATCAATATTAATTATTTTCTTAAAATCAATATTAATTATTTTCTTAAAATCAATATTAATTATTTTCTTAAAATCAATATTAATTATTTTCTTAAAATCAATATTAATTATTTTCTTAAAATCAATAGGAATTATTTTCTTAAAATCAATATTAATTATTTTCTTAAAATCAATATTAATTATTTTCTTAAAATCAATATTAATTATTTTCTTAAAATCAATATTAATTATTTTCTTAAAATCAATATTAATTATTTTCTTAAAATCAATATTAATTATTTTCTTAAAATCAATATTAATTATTTTCTTAAAATCAATATTAATTATTTTCTTAAAATCAATATTAATTATTTTCTTAAAATCAATATTAATTATTTTCTTAAAATCAATATTAATTATTTTCTTAAAATCAATATTAATTATTTTCTTAAAATCAATATTAATTATTTTCTTAAAATTAATATTAATTATTTTCTTAAAATCAATATTAATTATTTTCTTAAAATCAATATTAATTATTTTCTTAAAATCAATATTAATTATTTTCTTAAAATCAATATTAATTATTTTCTTAAAATCAATATTAATTATTTTCTTAAAATCAATATTAATTATTTTCTTAAAATCAATATTAATTATTTTCTTAAAATCAATATTAATTATTTTCTAAAGATCAATATTAATTATTTTCTAAACATCAATATTAATATATTTTCTAAACATCATTATTAATTATTTTCTAAACATCAATATTAATTATTTTCTAAACATCAATATTAATTATTTTTAAACAAATATTTTAATACAATTAATCAACAATTATTTTCAAAACATTAAAATGGGATTTTTAAATAAAAACGACTTAATTTAATTAATTTAATTTTAAAAAACCTCAAGAAGCTCAGTAGCTTTGAATCTTTCGAAAATA
This sequence comes from Leiobunum rupestre, assembly GCF_980474605.1. Lineage (NCBI taxonomy): Eukaryota > Metazoa > Arthropoda > Arachnida > Opiliones > Sclerosomatidae > Leiobunum > Leiobunum rupestre. The sequence continues at coordinate 49,561,687 of NC_143387.1, read as the reverse complement.
TACAATTACGGACAGCCATTTTTTAAATAAAAGACTTACTCATAAGCCGTCCGTAACGTCAGTTTAAAATTTTAAAAACATATTTTTAGAAAGGTTCTTTGCGCGATGGGCAGAGGGAAGTTTTTGTTTCAAAGACATGGCTGCGAGGTATCCAGGAAACGGTCGTTACTCAGCCCGGATAAGTAACTCTACAATTACAGACTTGCTAAAATGTAAATTCGTTATTTTTAAAAGCCTTCCTCCAGAAATGTATGGCTTTGGGGACATTTCCCAGAAAACGGTAAATTGAAAGCTTCCGCGTGACTTCTGGCCCGGAACCGAGAGCCTCACACTTTTCCGAACCCCGAAACACGACTTCTTGTTGAGAACTAATTTATCGCGATTCAATGTTTACGCGTGTTATTGCGAAGGATGTCACGAGGGAAAGATTTGAATATACTTCATCCGGGAAAAATTCAATTGTTTTTGCCTTAATGGATTATCAAAATAGTGCGTTTTATTTAAATTTCTTCCGATTTCGTATTTTAAAGGCCCGTTAAAGAAAAACAAATTTATAAGCTATTTACAATAATTATGATTTGGGTACATTTGTTCGAATTTCATTCGTCCGAACGGTGGTACAAATGTCCGAATGATCATTTGTCCAAATGCCGGAAAACAGGATCGTATGTCCGAAAACGTATTTCATTTGCCCGAAAAATTTATCACAACTTTTGTCGGTGATTTAGTCGTTCAATTTATGTTAACTTTACTGGCGAATTTCATTTGTTCGAATAATCGTTTGTCCGTTTTTTCGAACATTAGGAATTGGTTTTTTTTTTAAATATTGTTAATATAAGAAAATAGTAACATTAACGTGAACCTAACCTAAACTAACCTAACCTAAAATATCCACAACATTCAAGCAATTCCAAATAACTAACAAACAACGATATTTACAATGTAGTTTTTTATTTTTAATTCTTGCACTAAAAAAAATTCGGACAAAAAAAACAGCAATAAGAAATACTAATTTAGCGACAGAATTCGGACAAGTGATGCTACCGATTTGGACGAATGAAACAAACAAGTTGTCCAATTCGAACAATTGAAACATTTGTTATTTCGGCGGCTCGGACGGATAAAATTCGAACATTTGTTCCACCGTTCAGACGATTGAAATTCGAACATTTGTTCCACCGTTCGGACGATTGAAATTCGAACAAATGTAGCTACCCCATAATGATACACTACGATTATTTATTTGTTGTCAACCTCGGATCGAATCTGGCTTTTTAAGCGAATTTATTATGAAGATAATCTAGGAATAATTATTTTTCTATTACGTATGATTTAGTCTTCAATACCAATATGGGCTAATTTTTTTATATATCATGAATTTGTCATATTTTTAATATATGAGAGGTTAAGTCCAAATAAATAGCTTCAGTTGATTTACCAATTATATTAAGTTAGCTTGAAGAAATTTAATACAAACTTAGACGTTTTGTATCAAATATCGACCTCCAAAACCATTTTATTGTAATATCGTATGGGTATTATTTATTTAAAAAAATTAAAACAATCAATTTCAATTTTACAGAAAGAAAATTAAGGTACCCCTATCCGTGTTCGACGGATAGCTTAATCTTTCTTATAATAATAATAATAATAATAATAATAATAACAATAAAAATGACAATAATAATAATAATAATTAAATAATAATATAAATATTACATTTTTTTATTAATATTAAATAAAGTTTAATAAAACTGATCCAATCGTTTTAAAATAATCAATAAAACACTTAAATAATTAATTTAATCCATTTTAAAGTTTTTAGTAATAAAATAATCAATGAAACTGAAATGTAATTGACTTTTACACGTTTCGCTGCAGAAGGCTAATATGTCAAATTATTTTTAGAAAAACACATTCGGTTCCAGATCCTTTTAATTTTTAATAAATGATCTGCACGGTCCTTCATAAACCATATAGGCACTCGGCGCTAAACGCTATTAACAAAATCTGAACTGATTAAAGACAGTTAGCGCACGAGCGATTTCTCGTCTTTTAAATGCTCGAATTACAAAAGGAAAAAAAATGCACTAGTACGAAAAAGATTTCACTTTTTGGGGAAAATATTTCGCTGTTATTAATTCGTTGGAGAAAGTGTGATGGTCTGACGTCACGGGTAAATCAAGCGGGCCAATCGCCGGGCCAGCGGATTAGGCTATTTCGAGAATTCCCCACCCATTGGTTGACCTAGTAAAGGAGGCCTCATGGCCATGGCCGGACCCCGCGCCCGACACTATATAAACAAATCTCCGATTCACTTTCGTTTTAGACCGACACAGATTTGGATATCGTTGTTCGTATTCAAATACTTATTTATCATGTCCTTAAAGGTAAGTTTCATATTTATGTTCATGACGAATGCATTTAATTGGTACAATAACGACTAGATAGGTTACTGTTCGATGCGCTATTTTGAGGTTTTTATAACATTATTCTTGACTAATCGCAATTCCTTTAATTTTTAATATTTTTATAATTATGATTCAATTACAACATAGTTCGCGACTAATCGCAATTATTTTATTTTTGTAATTTTTATAATTATTACAATTAAAGCATTTTTTGCGATTAATCTACATTTTTTTATTTTATAATTTTTATAATTATTACAACTATAACTTGATTCGCAACTAATCGCAATTATTTTATTATCTATAATTATTACAATTATATCATATTTGTCAATTAATCGTAATTATTTTTTATAATTATTACAATTATATCATATTTGTCAACTAATCGTAATTATTTTTTTTAATTATTACAATTATATCATATTTGTCAACTAATCGTAATTATTTTTATAATCATTACAATTATAACATTATTGTCCAATAATCTCAATTATTTTATTTTCTAATTATTACAATTATAACATTTTTGTCAACTAATCGTAATTATTTTTTAATTAATAGAATTATAATATCATCCGCAACTAATCTCAATTTTTTACTTTCTAATTAATACAATTAGAACATTATCCGCAAATAATCGCGATTCCTTTAATTTTTAAAATACTTCAATTGCAGAAACAAATTAAATTACCGATTTTATATTAAAATGATACTGACAAGCATTTTCGTTGTTTTCGATTGATATTGATATTTATAACACCTCTTGAGGCGAAGGAGCGAAACCAATTATCCATAGCGCCTCAACGACTGCCGATGGTTGCAGTAAACGTCTCGACAATAACAATTAGTTCCAATTGATTTGTCGCACCCAAGAGCGAAGCTACAAATCGTACGTCGACCTAGAAAATACTCGATATAGAAAATCGAATCTTTCCCTAATTAAAAGTTTCGTCAAGCTCCAATGATTTTGTCATTTTCCCTTCAAAACACTCGCTTCTACGATAGGCCAGAAAGCCCGCGACAAAAGCTATTATTTTGGAAATGTCACTTTATAATCTAATTTTTAAATGAGGACGTTTCTAGAGTCATTCCATTATTCCTCGCGAAGGGTGTCTTACGAATACGCGTCTCATTGTCTGTTCTTTTTTTACGCAGTTGCAATTGCTGTTGGCGGTGTTGAGCTGCGCCCTGTCTTCGATTATGGCGGGTCTCGAACCACACTACATCGAAACCCACGAACATCATCATCATCACGAACCGGAAGTGGTAAGTTTTCGTTTTGTCATAAGTATTTCCTTATTTACAATGGTGGAGTGTTGGTAATTACTTTAACGTTATACCTCAGTGCGACCTTAGTGCGACTTATGACGTCAGCTTAGGATTTCCCTTTATGACTAAAAGTACTATGATAATAGTTAATTTTAAAGTCGATAGATGGCAGTGCGATTATTTAAACTCGCTGATTGGATAAATTATGTTAATACCTACTATAGTAGTTAATCCAAGATGGATATATAGCTAATAGTCATAGTAGAACTATTCTTGCAGTAAGAAGTTAGATTTAAAATGTTACTCAGAAACTCTGGTGGTTCGCTAGGGAGGACTTCGGCTTCATTCGTGGGGGAATTATCCTCCAAGCCATATTGATCTGGTTTTCCCAGATACGAAGTAGCGCGCGTAATGTTCGTATCTGGAACAGCTACTCCATCTAGTAACAAATGGGCGTATTAAATTCGCAGTTACGTGGAGACAAGGCTGTTGGCAATGATTCCTTGTTCTTTACGGGATAGTTCGCTTGTAATTACTAATAATAATAATCAGCTAGGCTAATACCCTTATCACCACCTTAGGCTCAAGTCATCTAGCGACTTATAATGCCTTTAAACAGGTGGCCGGGTTACAATGCGTAGGAGGGTGGTGGCAAGCCCTTCATGCCAAGCGAGCCAACAGCTCCCTACACTAACTATTATCGTTAACCTAGACAAGTTTTTATGGAAGGGGAAACCGAAGAACTCGGGGAAAAACCCCTTAGAGCAGTGGGGAGAGAACTCGCAAACTCAACGCGGAAGGAATGGTTCCTAGTTTTCACCCAGTGCCACAAGCTGGGATGGCACCGGGCTCTTCTTGCTGCGAGGCGAAAGCGCTAACCACTCCGCCCTAGCTTCCAGCCACACTGCATCTCCCATCCGTTGTCCTGTTGAAATTTAAGTTTGGTTATTTACAAGAGCGTATCCAGGATTTAATTTTTGGGCCTAAAATTCCCTTACGTTTTGAACCCCGATCCCCCAAAATCGTAAGCTGTGGAGATGAGTCTTTAAAGATACTTGGTCGTTTTGGTGACAGTCCCTGTTTGATCTCACCTACCTCGCCTTGTAGGCTTACAAACTAATATCCCGGGACGTATCTGACCATTATAGGAAGTGCACATCCCGCAACCCTACGAATTCGGCTATAAAATCAATGACGGACACGGGAACTCGCAACATCGTGAAGAGAGCGGAAACGGACACGGAGGCGTTCATGGAAGCTACGGATATACCGACAAACTGGGCGTCTACCGGAAGGTGTCTTACGTCGCCGACAAGTTCGGGTTCAGAGCCGCTGTCCACACCAACGAACCAGGAACGGCCAACCAGAACCCGGCCGACGTAGAGGTCAAAGCCGAAACCCCTCCTTTTTACGTCTACTACAAACCCATCGAAGGCTACCACCAACTGCCCATCCACCACAACCACCAAGAGGACCACGACGACAACGACCACAAGAAATAAGCCTCCAATCTCGATATGTAATATATTTGAGATAGCTGCCTCCCCTAATTTAAAAGCATTATATTATTTTATATAGTGATGCAATGCCATTATGTTATTACGAAAAATTGGCGTTTACAAATTGCGTCGCAAAGTGGCCAAATTTCATTTTTTTACTTGTATATAGAACTCATTTTTTAAAGAAAAACCGAATATTTAATGTAAAAAAGAATAGCCATGACATCGGTTTCATAATTGTAAAAAAAGGTAAATATTTATGTTAATGTTTTGTGTTAATTGTATTCGAGTTTATTCAGATTCTGCAGAATATTGTAAATAAAATTGATATTTTTAAACATTTATTCTAGTAATTTATAGGACATACTTTGCACCGCTTTTTTCGCTATTCGTCAAATTCCACTACACTCTACAGAAATAATTTTTTTTTAGAAATTTTGAAGTAAATTTGAAAATCTCAATCTTGACGAAATTCTGTCTCCAAATTAGCATAAAAACTGGAAATCAACATGAAAATCGTACTATAAAACTCAAAATCAATTTTGGTTTTCCAAAATTACGATTAATTTTGTAAAGTCAACAAACGGTTTTTTTAAATCTTACCAGTTTAGAAATATATAATTATTCTCACTTAAATTCTGTATTTGTATAATTAATTGTTTAACTAAATCTACGGGGAAGTTTTGGGTTCAGCTAGTATGATCCGATCTATCCCGAGTAAAGACACGAATTTCTTATGTCTTTTCATTTTCCAAAACAAAAACAGTAAAATATTCAAGTTTCTATCGTTACTTATAACGTCAATGAAACAGTTGGTTTTATCTGAACTGAGTAAATTATTACTATAGATCAGATATCAGATAATTTGCGATTACGCTCAATTATTATCAGATAAGTTGATTTGTGATAAAAATTCCAACGAGATAATTTAAACCCGAAACTAATCTGAATTCATAGTAAAACAACAGATAGAAGTTGAGTAGATTTCAGACACTTCAGTTATAAATTTTATACCTTTCGAAATTTTATTTTGTTTATATTAATTTGCTTTACTGGCGTACAAAACGTAGAAGTCAGATAACTGATAAGATGAATTACAGCAGTTAAATTCAGATCGGGTAATTCCGATAATGAATCAGATACAATTTGAAATCAGATTGCCTTTTGAGATCTACGTTCTGGATAATTTGGTCAGGTCACTCAGGTGGCTGTTGAAAGTACTACACCATAGTCAAACAGAATCTAGAATATAATCTACTTTCTTATACATACGCAGATAAAACTAAGATGAAGTCTTGGAGTAAATATCGCGAAGTAGTAAACCCAAAATTCCAATTGTATCTTTGACAACTTCCTACTGTGCGTAAGCCAACCACCAAATCAATGAATCAGATTTCTACTAGCCTATTTCGCTTTATATATTTTAAACCTTTTCCTATCTTGTTCCAAATGCTTGCGACGCCACTGGATCTGTCCTGTGATGTCAAAATAAATCGTTTCACTATTTACACAATATTTACTTATTTTCTTATAATACACGACTTTAGCTGCTTTTAGTGATATTATACATCAAAGGTGAACTTATTTTCTTTAGAAAAAAGAGCCCCTACAGGTGGATATTCATAACATGTTCTTAGTCGATTGTTACTTAGAATTGTAAACCATCTATGATAGAGATAAGTGAGTGTGTATACCGATAAGGGGCACCTGCGGGCGGGGGAAACGGGGGTGAAACGGGCCCCTATAGGGGCCCCCTTTTGCGGCAATATTCGGCGGGGTCAAAAGGTTAGCTGATTTACGATGTTAGGTCAATAGGTTATCTGCCCCTATGGACACGATGCAAACAGCCGTTAAATAAGGGTGAAACGGGCCCCTATAGGGCCCCCATTTTGCGTACATTTTCGGCGGGGGTCAAAAGGTTAGCTGATTTACGATGTTAGGTCAATGGGTTATCTGCCCCTATGGACACGATGCAAACAGCCGTTAAATAGGTGTGAAACAGGCCCCTGTAGGGGCCCCCATTTTGCGTACATTTTCGGCGGGGGTCAAAAGGTTAGCTGATTTACGATGTTAGGTCAATGGGTTATCTGCCCCTATGGACACGATGCAAACAGCCGTTAAATAGGTGTGAAACAGGCCCCTGTAGGGGCCCCCATTTTGCGTACATTTTCGGCGGGGTTAAAAGGTTAGATGATTTACGATGTTACCCTCATAAAACCTAACCCTGGGTCAATAGGTTATCTGCCCCTATGGACACGATGCAAACAGCCGTTAAATAAGGGTGAAACAGACCCCTGTAGGGGCCCCCATTTTGCGGCAATATTCGGCAGGTCAATAGGTTAGATGATTTACGAGGTTAGGTCAATAGGTTATCTGCCCCTATGGTGGTGACACGATGTTATGCAAACAGCCTGCCCGTCATAGTTAATAGCTGGAGGCACCCCATTTTAGGTCAAAAGGTTAGCTGATTTACGAGGTTGATTTACGATGTTATAACCCATAAAACCCAGGTGCTAACCCATTATAGGTCAATAGGTTATCTGCCCCTATGGTGGTGACACGATGTTATGCAAACAGCCTACCCGTCATAGTTAATGTCGGGCACAATTCGAGTTGGTTTTCGCCGACAAACACTTTCGGGCCCCTAAGGGTAGCGTAAAATAGCGGGCGGTCATCGGTAAAAGTGTTTTGGAAAAAAAGAGCAGAGTGTATACAAATTATAAGGTTTTATTTATACATTCAAAGTTACAGTACATTAAGCGGATGAAAACGTTTAAAGATAAAACAATTTATTTTTAATATATTTATGGCTGGTAGATACCATATTAAACAAATTGTAAAAGTTAAATACACAAAACATATTTTGGTTGGCCACTGTTTCTTTAAAATCGTCAATAATTTTAAATGCTGTTACGTAATTGGACGCGTAGCGGACAACGGTATCATACCTTTCATGTTCATCCGATAGAAATAAATTGTTGGGTGCACATGGTTCTTTATACAATATTTCGTAAATTTTACGATAATTATCGGTTATAACGTAACCCATTAATTCAAAGAGTTTTTGGTTCACTTTAAGGAGTTGAATGTGCGAATTAATGAAATATTTGAGTCTGTCCAATTCTCGAGTTTCCGGCGCTTTGATTACGACCGACGCTTCGGATATCGTACTTTGCAAGGTTAATTCTTTTTGGTCAGACATGGCGGCGGTCACTAGCGCATCAGATAGCGGGAACGGTGATCGAAAGGGCAACAGTTGGGGATCATTTATTTGGTCCCAGTGGCCGTATAAATCATCCCAGGCGCGCGAAGACATTTCAAAGACCTGGTGTGTGATTTTATTGCATAGAGCTACAGATATATCGAGCTCAGACGTAAAACCCGTAGTAACGAAAAGCTCGGATGAAAGTGAATACCGAGGGTTAACTTTCCGCTGAGTCGGATCAAATTTAGACATTTTAGTAGGCGCTGGAACGTTATCTACACAGCTTCGTTTAGACATGATGCTCGAGAAACGGTTTGTAGTGTACTGCCGATGGATGACGGGGATGAATCCCTTATATAGCGATAATAATTTGATGACGTAATCAGGATGATGTAATGGGTTGACTCAATGACTCACGCGATTAGTCAAATTTTGCGGTGTTATGTGTATAGCGACGGCCATATTGGTAAACCAAAGAGATAGAAATTCTACAAGTCCCATTAAAAGTAAAATCAACGCGATTAGTAATGCGTTTTTAGGATTGTTCGCGATAAGGCGAGTAACGGGAAAGGCGGGATCGTCCCTATTCGGTAGGGCTGGTGGAATCATCTGACATGATGTTATGCAAAAAGCCAGTAGCTATAAACCCGAGTAATGGGCCCCCTACGGCATCTGTCAAACACTTTTTTCCACGTGCGAGTGGTGTTATGAAATAAATCCAAATAGTTCAATGGGTCGAGCCTTTTGTGTATCTATTCATAACTATTTTCACCGACAAACACTTTCCCCGTGTAACATTATTTTCAAACACTTTTACGATGCGCAAAGCTATCCGTCTTACGGAATATCGGCCCTAAGGGGTAAAGGGTAGATAGAGGATGGCCCTTGCCCCCAGCGCGTAAAATAGACACAGCGGGTGTCCCCTCTCGCTATCTAAAAGTGTCGTTTTTACATCAGGTGTGGATTCTTCGCGCTAAAATGGTTATAACAAACGATTGTTCCCACCAAAAATGTAAAATCCATCTCCGCTGTTCTCGGATGAGGACGTAGCCATTTAAGTTTTTATCAATTTTTATATTTTTAGCTTGGCGATGTATTCCAAAATTAAATGGTAACCACGTATGCGTTACAATTTCAAGATGCAAGATACTCGAGAATGGTAAAATAGTCTATATTTAAAGTTAAAATGCGAAAACTATATTTGTATAGTCGAAATTTATTTTAACGTATTAAAATAAAAATTCATCTTTCTGACAAGAGTCTTACCCATCATACATACACCATCTAATCTGGAATCTATGTTTAACAATTGGAGGAATTCGTGTTTACGATAGGCTCTTTTTTAACGTAACTTAGTACATTAATTGAGTATTTTGAAATATTTTAATATCGGAATTTTTTTTGATGTATTAAAAGTAGAGTTAAGATGCTTTTATAGTATTTTCTATGTATTAGCATATCTGAACTTGCGGTTCAATTTTGGGTACATGGACCACTTACACGCTAATGATATTCAAATTAAGTTTAAAAATATTTCCATTTGAACGAGTCCCTCTTTTTATATCAGCAAAGTACTGAACGATTCTATCTTATGGATTTAAATAGTTCTAACAATAGTACAACTACAACATTTGAGAAAGACACTTTTCCCCATTGTGAAAGTGGAATACAAAATAAGAATCACTTCAATTTAAAACGCACTTTAAATTTAAGTATAGACTATTTTACCATTCTCGAGTAACTCTTCTTTAAAAGCTGAAGAAATATTAGAAACGACATCAGTGATCAATTAATTGTTTCCGAGTATGACAGACGATTTTTGATATTAAAGAGTCATTTTTCAAAAGTAAGATTGTTTTCGGTTATTTTTTTTTAAAGCTAGCTTAGAAATCACATTATTTTTATATATAATTATTTAGTTGTAATGTTAATTCTTAATTACTGGTAGCCTTCACTAGAAACTATTATAAGAATTATATATGAATTTATAACCAAGCGTGTATTTACCACTAGTGAATGCAATATCAGTCGAAGAATTGAAGAAAGACGGAATCACGTCATTATTAAGAACTGGTGACTACTTCTGTATATATTGTGACGGTTCAGTTTTTCATGTTCCAACTGTCGGACGGCTAGCATGGTACTGTGACGGATACTCAATCTGTTTGAAGTACCGTAAAGCTGTTTATTTCCAATCAAAAAGAATTCTAAGTATAAGAATTCCTCCAGGTGTATTAAACGCGTTACCACGCATATATTTGTGTTTAAATTGTGATATGTTGGGCACTAAGAGAGCAGCCAATTTGTCATATTGCGAAGTAACTGGTGGATGTTGTGTATTTCCAAAAATTAAAAATTATAATAGTATGTGTGTGTTTTTCTATTATTTTTCCACCTATATTTGGCGTATTGAAAGCTATTTTAACGTATTGAACGTAGAGTCAGAGGTTTTTATAGTATTTTACTACCTATATTTACATTTTGGAAAGCTATTTAAACGTATTGAGCGTACAGAGTATTTTGCATTATTTATGGTAATAAAGGGTAATTATTGTAGAAAATAAAAGATATTTTAATTAAAACATTTCGGTGATCTATTCCAAAATTAAATGGTAACCCCGTATGCGTAACAATTTCAATATGCAAGATACTCGAGAATGGTAAAATAGTCTATATTTAAAGTTAAAATGCGAAAACTATATTTGTAGTGTTCAATTTAAAAGAAAATTACTTCAGCTTTTAAATAAGATTTTTTTTCTGTATCTACCCTATATCATTTACATATTATTTTTTTATTCTAATTTAACCATAACTTTAAAAACGTTGCACGTCTGAATAGCTGTGTAGAGTACTATTAACAGAGATAAATATTTCTGGGTTCAGTTAATGTGATGATTCGAGTGAAAAATTTGAATATGTTAAAGTTATTGGATTGAAGGAAACTTCAGTGTTTTCAGAGTGATAATTAAGGGAAGTTGCCGTACAATATAGTTGAAAATTATCTTTTTAAGTCTGTGTCCACCCATTGATTATATTAGGAAGTGAAAAAATTTCATTTAGCAAGCTTTTCTTCAATTTCGGTATCCACCCTGTATCATTTAAAAGCTCAAGCATTGTTTTTATCAAGTTAATTTCAAAAATATCTTAAAACAAGCTTCCCTAAGTCTGACTAGCTCTGTAGGGTAATAATAAAATAGCTAAATATTTTTTGGGTTTAATACTTGTGATGCTTAGTGAAAATTTTCCATATATTACAGTATTAGGTTGGCTAATTATTTTTTTCACCTGCTACCATTCTCAACGGGTGAACATAGAATAACAAAGATAATTGTCCAATATATTTAAAGCCAACTTTCCTTACATTTCACTATGAAAACACTGAAGCTTCTTTCAATGCGATAACTTTATTACATGCATTTTTTTTCCAGAATTACAATTATTGAATCGAAAAAAATATGGAACCACCCTAGAATTAACCAACACAGGTATTCAGAAGAGATGGTGTTCAATTTAAAAAAAAATACTTTTTTTGGATCCACCCTATATCAGTTATATAAAACCTGAAATTATTTATTTTTTTGAATTCTAATTTAACCATCACTTTAAAAACGGTAACTTCCCTTAAATTTCAAACTGAAAACACTAAAGTTTCATGCAATCCAATAACTTTGACTTTTGAAATTTTTTCACTCAGAATTATCACATTAAATGGGAGCCACTCTGTATCGTAAAATTAAAAGCTCAAGCAATATTTTTTCCAAATTCATTTTTAACTTATCTTAAAACACGCTTCCCTAAGTCTGACTAGCTCTGTAGGTTAATAATAAAATAGCTAAATATTTTTTGGATTCAATAATTTTGATTCTGAGTGAAATATTTGCATATATTACAGTATTAGTTTGACTAATTAATTTTTTTTCATCTGCTACCATACTCAATGGGTGAACATAGAATAATAAAGGTAATTTTCCAATATATTTAAAGCCAACTTCCCTTACATTTCACTATGAAAACACTGAAGCTTCTTTCAATGCGATAACTTTATTACATGCATTTTTTTTCCAGGATCCACCCTATATCAGTTATAAAAAACCTGAAATTATTTATTTTTTTGAATTCTAATTTAACCATCACTTTAATAACGGTAACTTCCCTTAAATTTCAAACTTAAAACACTAAAGTTTCATGCAATCCAATAACTTTGACTTTTGAAAATTTTTCACTCAGAATCATCACATTAAATGGGAGCCACTCTGTATCGTAAAATTAAAAGCTCAAGCAATTTTTTTTCCAAATTCATTTTTAACTTATCTTAAAACACGCTTCCCTAAGTCTGACTAGCTCTGTAGGTTAATAATAAAATAGCTAAATATTTTTTGGATTCAATAATTTTGATTCTGAGTGAAATATTTGCATATATTACAGTATTAGTTTGACTAATTAATTTTTTTTTCATCTGCTACCATACTCAATGGTTGAACATAGAATAATAAAGGTAATTTTCCACTATATTTAAAGCCAACTTCCCTTACATTTCACTATGAAAACACTGAAGCTTCTTTCAATGCGATAACTTTATTACATGCATTTTTTTCCCAGAATTACGATTATGGAATCGAAAAAAAAATATGTGACCACCTTAGAATTACCCAACACAGGTATTCAGAAGAGATGGTGTTCAATTTAAAAAAATTACTTTTTTTTGGATCCACCCTATATCAGTTATAAAAAACCTGAAATTATTTATTTTTTTCAATTCTAATTTAACCATCACTTTAATAACGGTAACTTCCCTTAAATTTCAAACTGAAAACACTAAAGTTTCATGCAATCCAATAACTTTGACTTTTGAAAATTTTTCACTCAGAATCATCACATTAAATGGGAGCCACTCTGTATCGTAAAATTAAAAACTCAAGCATTGTTTTTATCAAGTTAATTTTAAACATATCTTAAAACACGCTTCCCTAAGTCTGACTAGCTCTGTAGGTTAATAATAAAATAGCTAAATATTTTTTGGGAGTCAATAATTTTGATTCTGAGTGAAATATTTGCATATATTACAGTATTAGTTTGGCTAATTAATTTTTTTTCATCTGCTACCATACTCAATGGGTGAACATAGAATAACAAGGGTAATTTTCCATTATATTTAAAACCAACTTCCCTTACATTTCACTATGGAAACACTGAAGCTTCTTTCAATGCGATAACTTAATGACATGCAATTTTTTTGCCCAGAATTACAATAATTGAATCGAAAAATTATCCAACTCGGCTTATTACGCGGATAATACAGAAATATAAATTACTTGATCAAAACGTTTTACGAATAATTTTGAGAGCTTTATCTATTGAATAAAAGTTAACCATCCCCAACCTCAAGGTTGGTATCGCGCTTAGATAGAAGACCCGATATGTTCGCGAATTCCGACAACGACCATAATTTCAAACTATGTTTTTTATATTTTTTATTTATTTCTTTCTTTTATTTTGTTTAATTATATATATTTAAAATTGAAGCTGAAACAAATTTTAAAATGACTTTGGTTTCCCCATAAGACATGCTACCCTCCCCACCTCGCCGTCTTGCACGCGTGCGCTGATTTCCCCTGGGGGGGGCGCGGTCTGGGGCGCGGATTTCTCGGAGGGGCGCGGTCGGGGGGAACTTTGGGACGAAAAAATATTTATGCATACATATAGTGGATGCTACTGTTCTTTAGCCGCGCGCGTTTTTTCTCAAAGGCTAGTGTTACGTCGTCATAAACGGAGTATAAATTCCCGTCGCGCGACTATACCCCGTTTTATTCATAACTAAACCCTCAGTATCGTGTCGGTGGCATGGCGAGAATGGCCGTTGTCGAATTTGACTTTCTACTAGGAAAATCCGCCTCGCGCTCCGGCGGAGAGCCCCCCGACATTGTCGTGAAGGAACTAGCAATATCAACAGTATCGACCCCTCCCGCCGTTCAAGCTTGGACTTTCGAACAACCCTATCCAGTACAACAACTTCCGAACGCCATTAAAAGACAAAACGGCTGGGTGTCTAGGAACCTTCACGGTATTTGCTGGACCGCGGGGTATCTCCCCTATTATAAACTACCCGCCTGCCTTATATCAGCTGTATCGAGTGCGGATATGATTTTTACAAAAGGAGACGTAAAGTGTAAATTTTTATCCGATTATATTGAGACCGCCATATACGATTTGGAAACTTTTGACTGTCCCCGAGCTGCCAGTGAAATGTCTATTTAGACATCAAACTCTAAACACCCGACAACCGTGTTCTTTGGAACGAAGTCTACTTTTCGCCGACTGGATTACCCAGAACCGCGCTGAAATAGACAACCAAATACGATGTCCATTTTAATTTTTTTTTGTATCGCACTATAATATTTTTATTTGACTCGTAAAAGAAAAATAATTTTTGTAATATATCATCTTATAAAATAAATATTTTTTATTATCTTATAAATCCGACTCGTTATTTCTCATTGCTCGCGTCATTTTTTAGATTACGTAATTAATAGTTCATTGTGTCCATTCATTCGCCCACGTTGGAAAAATATTATAAACGTATTTTAAAAATATTAAGTGTCAATTTACCCAAATGTAAAAATTATTTTATACGGTCACCTTTAAAAATAACAATGTATTCAATATAAAAACGTTTATTCACATTTTCTTTACAGCGGTTTTAATATTATGAATTTGATTAGTTTTACAATATTCTTGAAAATAAATCAGAGCAGCCATTTCCTTTTCAGTCGGCATTTTTAATTCGGCTGGCAGGTTAGATGTAGTTGACTCGATTGATTCCATTGTGGCACCGCGCTTTTTACATTCCCCAATAAGTTCGTTAAGATAATCGATAATTTTATCATCTGACATTTCCTCGGCCTCCGTGTAATGGAGCGATTCACTCGCATCACAATCACACGCCAGATCCGAATCTTCTTTCATTGTATTACACGATAAATGTGTCATTAAATGTTGTTTGAAACCTCTCACGGACCCGTGTATTTCCGCGCATATCCAGCATTTCTTGGGTACACTAAGCGGAGACATCTTCCTCTTTCCCATCGCGGCTGGCTTATGAAAACCACAACGCATCTACGTAATCTTTACGTTTCATGGTGTAGATTACGTCATCTTTAGTGAGTCATTTTTAAATTACGTCATTTTTATAGATTACGTCATTTTTATAGATTACGTCATTTTGGGGGGGGGGTTTAAACCCAGAAATATTATTCCGTAGCTCAAAGAGAATCGGGATGGCATAAATATATTGTGAATTTTAAAAACGGTTAAAGTCTCTTTTCATTAAGTATTTTTAAATATTTGAATATCGGAATTGTATTTTGCCGCGTTAAAAGTAGAGTTTAGATGTATAGTCGTTTTAAGAAATACTCGTGATATAGGGTCAAGTGCCCAGCATATTTAAGTACTACAATGATATTAAAATAAAGTTTAAAAATATTTCCATTCTACGTTACTTTAACAACGAATATTCTATGACGTCAAAACACTCAAATCCATGTTTCAAATTCAAATTAACAGCGCAAAACACTTAAATCTATGTTTTCATTTGATTTTTAAATTAACCGCGACGCGCCCCTCCGAGAAATCCGCGCCCCAGACCGCGCCCCCCCCCAGGGGAAATCAGCGCACGCGTGCAAGACGGCGAGGTGGGGAGGGTAGCATGTCTTATGGGGAAACCAAAGTCATTTTAAAATTTGTTTCAGCTTCAATTTTAAATATATATAATTAAACAAAATAAAAGAAAGAAATAAATAAAAAATATAAAAAACATAGTTTGAAATTATGGTCGTTGTCGGAATTCGCGAACATATCGGGTCTTCTATCTAAGCGCGATACCAACCTTGAGGTTGGGGATGGTTAACTTTTATTCAATAGATAAAGCTCTCAAAATTATTCGTAAAACGTTTTGATCAAGTAATTTATATTTCTGTATTATCCGCGTAATAAGCCGAGTTGGATAATTTTTCGATTCAATTATTGTAATTCTGGGCAAAAAAATTGCATGTCATTAAGTTATCGCATTGAAAGAAGCTTCAGTGTTTCCATAGTGAAATGTAAGGGAAGTTGGTTTTAAATATAATGGAAAATTACCCTTGTTATTCTATGTTCACCCATTGAGTATGGTAGCAGATGAAAAAAAATTAATTAGCCAAACTAATACTGTAATATATGCAAATATTTCACTCAGAATCAAAATTATTGACTCCCAAAAAATATTTAGCTATTTTATTATTAACCTACAGAGCTAGTCAAACTTAGGGAAGCGTGTTTTAAGATATGTTTAAAATTAACTTGATAAAAACAATGCTTGAGTTTTTAATTTTACGATACAGAGTGGCTCCCATTTAATGTGATGATTCTGAGTGAAAAATTTTCAAAAGTCAAAGTTATTGGATTGCATGAAACTTTAGTGTTTTCAGTTTGAAATTTAAGGGAAGTTACCGTTATTAAAGTGATGGTTAAATTAGAATTGAAAAAAATAAATAATTTCAGGTTTTTTATAACTGATATAGGGTGGATCCAAAAAAAAGTAATTTTTTTAAATTGAACACCATCTCTTCTGAATACCTGTGTTGGGTAATTCTAAGGTGGTCACATATTTTTTTTTCGATTCCATAATCGTAATTCTGGGAAAAAAATGCATGTAATAAAGTTATCGCATTGAAAGAAGCTTCAGTGTTTTCATAGTGAAATGTAAGGGAAGTTGGCTTTAAATATAGTGGAAAATTACCTTTATTATTCTATGTTCAACCATTGAGTATGGTAGCAGATGAAAAAAAAATTAATTAGTCAAACTAATACTGTAATATATGCAAATATTTCACTCAGAATCAAAATTATTGAATCCAAAAAATATTTAGCTATTTTATTATTAACCTACAGAGCTAGTCAGACTTAGGGAAGCGTGTTTTAAGATAAGTTAAAAATGAATTTGGAAAAAAAATTGCTTGAGCTTTTAATTTTACGATACAGAGTGGCTCCCATTTAATGTGATGATTCTGAGTGAAAAATTTTCAAAAGTCAAAGTTATTGGATTGCATGAAACTTTAGTGTTTTAAGTTTGAAATTTAAGGGAAGTTACCGTTATTAAAGTGATGGTTAAATTAGAATTCAAAAAAATAAATAATTTCAGGTTTTTTATAACTGATATAGGGTGGATCCTGGAAAAAAAATGCATGTAATAAAGTTATCGCATTGAAAGAAGCTTCAGTGTTTTCATAGTGAAATGTAAGGGAAGTTGGCTTTAAATATATTGGAAAATTACCTTTATTATTCTATGTTCACCCATTGAGTATGGTAGCAGATGAAAAAAAAATTAATTAGTCAAACTAATACTGTAATATATGCAAATATTTCACTCAGAATCAAAATTATTGAATCCAAAAAATATTTAGCTATTTTATTATTAACCTACAGAGCTAGTCAGACTTAGGGAAGCGTGTTTTAAGATAAGTTAAAAATGAATTTGGAAAAAATATTGCTTGAGCTTTTAATTTTACGATACAGAGTGGCTCCCATTTAATGTGATAATTCTGAGTGAAAAAATTTCAAAAGTCAAAGTTATTGGATTGCATGAAACTTTAGTGTTTTCAGTTTGAAATTTAAGGGAAGTTACCGTTTTTAAAGTGATGGTTAAATTAGAATTCAAAAAAATAAATAATTTCAGGTTTTATATAACTGATATAGGGTGGATCCAAAAAAAGTATTTTTTTTTAAATTGAACACCATCTCTTCTGAATACCTGTGTTGGTTAATTCTAGGGTGGTTCCATATTTTTTTCGATTCAATAATTGTAATTCTGGAAAAAAAATGCATGTAATAAAGTTATCGCATTGAAAGAAGCTTCAGTGTTTTCATAGTGAAATGTAAGGAAAGTTGGCTTTAAATATATTGGACAATTATCTTTGTTATTCTATGTTCACCCGTTGAGAATGGTAGCAGGTGAAAAAAATAATTAGCCAACCTAATACTGTAATATATGGAAA
Source organism: Leiobunum rupestre (assembly GCF_980474605.1). NCBI lineage: Eukaryota > Metazoa > Arthropoda > Arachnida > Opiliones > Sclerosomatidae > Leiobunum > Leiobunum rupestre. The sequence goes on along the minus strand of NC_143387.1, from coordinate 49,543,272 downwards.
ATTTTCACTAAGCATCACAAGTATTAAACCCAAAAAATATTTAGCTATTTTATTATTACCCTACAGAGCTAGTCAGACTTAGGGAAGCTTGTTTTAAGATATTTTTGAAATTAACTTGATAAAAACAATGCTTGAGCTTTTAAATGATACAGGGTGGATACCGAAATTGAAGAAAAGCTTGCTAAATGAAATTTTTTCACTTCCTAATATAATCAATGGGTGGACACAGACTTAAAAAGATAATTTTCAACTATATTGTACGGCAACTTCCCTTAATTATCACTCTGAAAACACTGAAGTTTCCTTCAATCCAATAACTTTAACATATTCAAATTTTTCACTCGAATCATCACATTAACTGAACCCAGAAATATTTATCTCTGTTAATAGTACTCTACACAGCTATTCAGACGTGCAACGTTTTTAAAGTTATGGTTAAATTAGAATAAAAAAATAATATGTAAATGATATAGGGTAGATACAGAAAAAAAATCTTATTTAAAAGCTGAAGTAATTTTCTTTTAAATTGAACACTACAAATATAGTTTTCGCATTTTAACTTTAAATATAGACTATTTTACCATTCTCGAGTATCTTGCATATTGAAATTGTTACGCATACGGGGTTACCATTTAATTTTGGAATAGATCACCGAAATGTTTTAATTAAAATATCTTTTATTTTCTACAATAATTACCTTTTATTACCATAAATAATGCAAAATACTCTGTACGCTCAATACGTTTAAATAGCTTTCCAAAATGTAAATATAGGTAGTAAAATACTATAAAAACCTCTGACTCTACGTTCAATACGTTAAAATAGCTTTCAATACGCCAAATATAGGTGGAAAAATAATAGAAAAACACACACATACTATTATTATTTTTTAATTTTTGGAAATACACAACATCCACCAGTTACTTCGCAATATGACAAATTGGCTGCTCTCTTAGTGCCCAACATATCACAATTTAAACACAAATATATGCGTGGTAACGCGTTTAATACACCTGGAGGAATTCTTATACTTAGAATTCTTTTTGATTGGAAATAAACAGCTTTACGGTACTTCAAACAGATTGAGTATCCGTCACAGTACCATGCTAGCCGTCCGACAGTTGGAACATGAAAAACTGAACCGTCACAATATATACAGAAGTAGTCACCAGTTCTTAATAATGACGTGATTCCGTCTTTCTTCAATTCTTCGACTGATATTGCATTCACTAGTGGTAAATACACGCTTGGTTATAAATTCATATATAATTCTTATAATAGTTTCTAGTGAAGGCTACCAGTAATTAAGAATTAACATTACAACTAAATAATTATATATAAAAATAATGTGATTTCTAAGCTAGCTTTAAAAAAAAATAACCGAAAACAATCTTACTTTTGAAAAATGACTCTTTAATATCAAAAATCGTCTGTCATACTCGGAAACAATTAATTGATCACTGATGTCGTTTCTAATATTTCTTCAGCTTTTAAAGAAGAGTTACTCGAGAATGGTAAAATAGTCTATACTTAAATTTAAAGTGCGTTTTAAATTGAAGTGATTCTTATTTTGTATTCCACTTTCACAATGGGGAAAAGTGTCTTTCTCAAATGTTGTAGTTGTACTATTGTTAGAACTATTTAAATCCATAAGATAGAATCGTTCAGTACTTTGCTGATATAAAAAGAGGGACTCGTTCAAATGGAAATATTTTTAAACTTAATTTGAATATCATTAGCGTGTAAGTGGTCCATGTACCCAAAATTGAACCGCAAGTTCAGATATGCTAATACATAGAAAATACTATAAAAGCATCTTAACTCTACTTTTAATACATCAAAAAAAATTCCGATATTAAAATATTTCAAAATACTCAATTAATGTACTAAGTTACGTTAAAAAAGAGCCTATCGTAAACACGAATTCCTCCAATTGTTAAACATAGATTCCAGATTAGATGGTGTATGTATGATGGGTAAGACTCTTGTCAGAAAGATGAATTTTTATTTTAATACGTTAAAATAAATTTCGACTATACAAATATAGTTTTCGCATTTTAACTTTAAATATAGACTATTTTACCATTCTCGAGTATCTTGCATCTTGAAATTGTAACGCATACGTGGTTACCATTTAATTTTGGAATACATCGCCAAGCTAAAAATATAAAAATTGATAAAAACTTAAATGGCTACGTCCTCATCCGAGAACAGCGGAGATGGATTTTACATTTTTGGTGGGAACAATCGTTTGTTATAACCATTTTAGCGCGAAGAATCCACACCTGATGTAAAAACGACACTTTTAGATAGCGAGAGGGGACACCCGCTGTGTCTATTTTACGCGCTGGGGGCAAGGGCCATCCTCTATCTACCCTTTACCCCTTAGGGCCGATATTCCGTAAGACGGATAGCTTTGCGCATCGTAAAAGTGTTTGAAAATAATGTTACACGGGGAAAGTGTTTGTCGGTGAAAATAGTTATGAATAGATACACAAAAGGCTCGACCCATTGAACTATTTGGATTTATTTCATAACACCACTCGCACGTGGAAAAAAGTGTTTGACAGATGCCGTAGGGGGCCCATTACTCGGGTTTATAGCTACTGGCTTTTTGCATAACATCATGTCAGATGATTCCACCAGCCCTACCGAATAGGGACGATCCCGCCTTTCCCGTTACTCGCCTTATCGCGAACAATCCTAAAAACGCATTACTAATCGCGTTGATTTTACTTTTAATGGGACTTGTAGAATTTCTATCTCTTTGGTTTACCAATATGGCCGTCGCTATACACATAACACCGCAAAATTTGACTAATCGCGTGAGTCATTGAGTCAACCCATTACATCATCCTGATTACGTCATCAAATTATTATCGCTATATAAGGGATTCATCCCCGTCATCCATCGGCAGTACACTACAAACCGTTTCTCGAGCATCATGTCTAAACGAAGCTGTGTAGATAACGTTCCAGCGCCTACTAAAATGTCTAAATTTGATCCGACTCAGCGGAAAGTTAACCCTCGGTATTCACTTTCATCCGAGCTTTTCGTTACTACGGGTTTTACGTCTGAGCTCGATATATCTGTAGCTCTATGCAATAAAATCACACACCAGGTCTTTGAAATGTCTTCGCGCGCCTGGGATGATTTATACGGCCACTGGGACCAAATAAATGATCCCCAACTGTTGCCCTTTCGATCACCGTTCCCGCTATCTGATGCGCTAGTGACCGCCGCCATGTCTGACCAAAAAGAATTAACCTTGCAAAGTACGATATCCGAAGCGTCGGTCGTAATCAAAGCGCCGGAAACTCGAGAATTGGACAGACTCAAATATTTCATTAATTCGCACATTCAACTCCTTAAAGTGAACCAAAAACTCTTTGAATTAATGGGTTACGTTATAACCGATAATTATCGTAAAATTTACGAAATATTGTATAAAGAACCATGTGCACCCAACAATTTATTTCTATCGGATGAACATGAAAGGTATGATACCGTTGTCCGCTACGCGTCCAATTACGTAACAGCATTTAAAATTATTGACGATTTTAAAGAAACAGTGGCCAACCAAAATATGTTTTGTGTATTTAACTTTTACAATTTGTTTAATATGGTATCTACCAGCCATAAATATATTAAAAATAAATTGTTTTATCTTTAAACGTTTTCATCCGCTTAATGTACTGTAACTTTGAATGTATAAATAAAACCTTATAATTTGTATACACTCTGCTCTTTTTTTCCAAAACACTTTTACCGATGACCGCCCGCTATTTTACGCTACCCTTAGGGGCCCGAAAGTGTTTGTCGGCGAAAACCAACTCGAATTGTGCCCGACATTAACTATGACGGGTAGGCTGTTTGCATAACATCGTGTCACCACCATAGGGGCAGATAACCTATTGACCTATAATGGGTTAGCACCTGGGTTTTATGGGTTATAACATCGTAAATCAACCTCGTAAATCAGCTAACCTTTTGACCTAAAATGGGGTGCCTCCAGCTATTAACTATGACGGGCAGGCTGTTTGCATAACATCGTGTCACCACCATAGGGGCAGATAACCTATTGACCTAACCTCGTAAATCATCTAACCTATTGACCTGCCGAATATTGCCGCAAAATGGGGGCCCCTACAGGGGTCTGTTTCACCCTTATTTAACGGCTGTTTGCATCGTGTCCATAGGGGCAGATAACCTATTGACCCAGGGTTAGGTTTTATGAGGGTAACATCGTAAATCATCTAACCTTTTAACCCCGCCGAAAATGTACGCAAAATGGGGGCCCCTACAGGGGCCTGTTTCACACCTATTTAACGGCTGTTTGCATCGTGTCCATAGGGGCAGATAACCCATTGACCTAACATCGTAAATCAGCTAACCTTTTGACCCCCGCCGAAAATGTACGCAAAATGGGGGCCCCTACAGGGGCCTGTTTCACACCTATTTAACGGCTGTTTGCATCGTGTCCATAGGGGCAGATAACCCATTGACCTAACATCGTAAATCAGCTAACCTTTTGACCCCCGCCGAAAATGTACGCAAAATGGGGGCCCTATAGGGGCCCGTTTCACCCTTATTTAACGGCTGTTTGCATCGTGTCCATAGGGGCAGATAACCTATTGACCTAACATCGTAAATCAGCTAACCTTTTGACCCCGCCGAATATTGCCGCAAAAGGGGGCCCCTATAGGGGCCCGTTTCACCCCCGTTTCCCCCGCCCGCAGGTGCCCCCTTATCGGTATACACACTCACTTATCTCTTATGATTCAAATCAAGGAGCGTTAATTTAGGGTTAGAAAATATATATTCCAATGTTATTTTTTTTACCAATTTTTGTATTTTTTACATCACAAAAATTTAAATAAATTTCATATAACATAACTTCCCCCAACTTGGTTTTACAATTTTAAATTCCTAACAAGACTACACACTCTCAAATTTAAAATTTCATTAGAGCGAAATTTCAAATTTTTTATGAAAAATTCTAGTTTGCTGTACAGTTTCTTATTAATGTCATTGTTATCACCATGAACTAATCTATCAGGGTTGTTCAAAATGCATTTTGAAAATGTAAAATACCATTTTGCATTTTTGAGTTAGAAAAAGTATTTTACATTTTGAGTTTCTAGGAAACTATTTTGTATTTTACATTTTGCATTTTGTGGGTTTCATATGTGAAAAAAAAAATTCAAAATGATTTTACTCTGGCACCATTATGGCAGCTCTTGATGAGAAAGTTCTTCTGCTATTTACTTCCAAGTAATCATAGATACTCAGTTACTCGTGCACTTACTCAGAAGCAGACGAACATTCATACAGTGCCAACGCTGACTGCGAGGATAATTTTGAAATATCTACGAAATTATTAATTACTAATGAATAATAATAATTTATTAGTAATTATTACAATTAGACAACAAATTAGCAATGGGAGATAAGCGACTATTAAAAAGTAAACATGTGCATTTGTAAAAACATTTTACATTTTGAAAAACCATTTTCAAAATCTATTTTGTCTTTATATTTTGAGCTGCAAAAGCTATTTTACATTTTACCTTTTCCATTTAGAAAAAACAATTCTCAAAATCCATTTTCTCTTTTTATTTTGAGCTGCAAAAGCTATTTTACTTTTTACCTTTTCCATTTAGAAAAAAACAATTTTCAAAATCCATTTTGTCTTTTTATTTTGAGCTGCAAAAGCTATTTTACATTTTACCTTTTAAATTAAATTAGTGACCACACTTAAATTAAATTAGTGACCACCCTTAAATTAAATTAGTGACTACACTTAAATTAAATTAGTGACCACACTTAAATTAAATTAGTGACAACACATATTTTTTTTAATCGCTGTACCTCTGCAGAATATTAATTTATTGGCCGAGCGAAGAGAGGTCAACACGGCTCGGGTCTACAAGTAAATACGAATAATTTTTTATGTGATGTCAAGCCCAGTTCACACTATACAATTAATTGAGCCACTTAATTGTATAGTGTGAACTGGGCTTTACTGTTTAGATGGGATCTTTTGCCCTTTTAATTGCAATAATTTAATGATTTTTGATATTTAGCGGATTGCAGTTTATTTGTGTTGCTATTGTTTTACAAACAATCCTTGGGCAAATGATTTCACAGTCCTCCTGAGAACTCATAAATGTACCTAGAACCGGGGGTAGAAAGAATCGAAATCTCTGTTTTGAGGGCCGAGCTACATTTCCAAGTTAACAAGTGCTTGCGGATAGATCCAACTGGAAACACGACAAATCCAATGTGAATCCTTTTCTGTTTGGATCGAATAATTTTCATCTCAACGGAATAAAGTTGAATTCGATCATTTGCAATTGTATCAAATATAACACAATTTGGATCCCAATTCCGATAAAAATCGAATTTGGATATTCCCAATTTTGGATATAATTTTGGGACCAAATTTGTTCTTTATATTTTCGTCATGGTTTGAATTTATTACACACAAAACTAAAATTTAATTGAATTCTTATATTTTATTTCTACGCCGACTTTTTGCTAAAGCTTTGCCCATTGGCTTAACAAATCGACGCGGCATTCTCCAAGATTGGCTACACCTGGCTGCAGAATTCAGAAATTGTTTTACGGAGGAGAAGAACTAGAAGACATTGCTCAAACAATAATCATCCCACCAGTGCCCCAACGTAATCAGGCTTTCGAAATATTCAAGTTTCGACAAGCGACAGCTAATGAAGGTGAAACGATAGCAGAATATCACACCGTCTCCGTGTGTTAGCTTCGATCTGTCAATTTGCAAACAGGGAACAAGAAATTTTTCTACACGTGTGCAAACTTGTCGCTCCGCTTCTCTTCGCTGTAAAGCGCTTAGAGACCCAGCAATGACGCTCAATGAGTTGCTCATTCTTGCGCAATCGTATGACATTTCAGATCAACAAGCAAAGACTATCGAAGGTCAGTCCCACAACCTAGGACAACGACCATCAGTGAACGCTACACGACATACCCCGAATACCTTTCGCAACAAAGTAATTCGGCATCACTCACAAAATCAACCAGGTCAATCAAATCAATCGATCAAATTCAACCAACACACGGGTTCAACCACAATATCAGCGACCATATCACCAACGAGATCAATCAACAAATCACCGATATGAATCTCACAACAACTTACCCCAATCACAACAACATTCGTGCTATCACTGTGGACAACAACGCCCACATCGAGGACAAGACAGACCTCTATGTCCTGCGTATAACGTTACCTGCAACTGGTGTAAAAAATTGGGACACTTCGAGAAATGCTGCAACAGGAAAAACCGCCAGACTCGAGAAAACAATCAGATCGTGGCGACAAGAGCAACTGACGAAAATGAGTTGAACAGTGACGAAGATGATCAGATGGATGAAGGTCAAGAAGGGATCATGATTATAAATTCTATCACTGAACGTAATAGTCAAGATTTGTCTGCTGTTAACTCAACACAAAATCAGCGACCAACGAAAACGATCACTGTCAATGGTACAAACGTGAATATCCTGCTCGATTCTGGATCGTCTATCAATATCTTGGACAACGAAACCTACATAAAGGTTGGTTTTCACTTGGGCAAAAACGCCACAGCGGTTAACGTCGACGCAAAAAATCTCCATTAGGCTTAATACAATTTTTACGCGTCGAAGCTCGCCGTCGTGCCGTTTGGGTCCTAGTGAAAACCAGCCTTAGCAATCTATCACCCAAACCAAAACTAACGACGTCGGATGTAAAGGTACACATTTTTGCATCTCGAGATCCTCTACCTCTTCTAGGTCAATTCTTAGCGACGATCACCTACAACCGATTTTACGGCCAAGCGATTCAAGCGCCCTTCCATGTACTCCACCACACAAAAACAGCTTAGCCAATTTTGGGATATCGCACACTATCATATTTAGGTTTCTTGCCAAATATCACTTCAGTCCTGAAGAATAAGTAGGGTCAAGAAGTAGGGTAGAATAAACGACGCTAAGCCTAAAGCGTAACACTTTTTAACACTCTTTATCTTTTTATTCAAATCTCTCATACACGTCTCGCTCTTTCAAATATAACTCTCTAACTGACTCATCACGCGCCTCTCTCTTTTTCAAATCCCTCTCGCGCTCACAGCGCACAATTGCCACGTGCTTCTTCTCTGTACGTTATATTTCCTCTATACATTCTATCATATTAATTTTGGTTTAAATTTTGTTACACGTCAATTATATTATACACCTCCCATACATTTTATCATATTAATTTCTGTTTAAACTTTGTTACATGAAAATTATATTGCACACCTCCCATACATTTTATTATATTAATTTCGGTTTAAATTTTGTTACATGTCAATTATATTACACACCTCCCCCCGACAAAAAAACACGTCCTCGTGTTTATGAAAAGTTCTTAATCTAGCACTTAAACAACTGTGGGAACGCCGACGTCATCAGATAAGTCTTCGGTTCCATCTTTAGCCGCTTGAATGTGATGAAAACGTTCAGGTTGAGAAGTGTTATCGCTCAGTTTTTCTCATTGTTTCGGATCTACAATGGTTACGTTATTGGGCGTGGTCGCGTTAGAATGGCATTTCTTTAGTCTGTTGTGTCGGCTGATTTTGTAGTTAACTGGTCCAACGTTTTCCTTAATAGTGAAAAGCCCTGTCCAGTAGCGGATCCAGGCCATCAAGTAAGGAAGGGCGATCATGGGCATTCAAAAGTCGTCTTCTATTTCTGCACAAATTTAGTTGGCAGGTATTAAAGTAGATGGCGCTATCGTTTCTAAGCTCGAAGCCTATATAGAGCGTGAAAATGTAACGTGGAGCTCTCATTTTCGTTTGCTTAAACGAAGTACTTTCTAGAATTTGTGTTATAAATTGTCTTTCACCAAATAAATATATTTCAATAACTTCAAAAATTGTTATGCTTTTTCAAGTATTCAAGCCCCCATCGCCCCCCCCCCCCTATGGATCCGCCCCTGGCCCTGTCCACGGCTTGAGGAATTTTTCGCTTTGTCCTGACGGACAATATGGATTATAAAGCCAAACTCGTTCGTTAGCTTGAAAGGGAGTGAATTTAACATGGTTGTCGTACTTTTGTTTCTGGCATATTTGTTTTTTGCGAATTTGGTGAAGAGCGGCGCGGTTGACGCTTGTCATTTCATTTTCTGTTGAACGTAAGTACGTTTCTATGGTTTGGTGAGGCGTGTCATCCATTTCTACGAAAGTGTCCGAAGGTAACCTCGCCTCTCTTCCAGTAGCCAATTTGTACGGAGTGACTCCGGTTGAGCTATGAATGCTCCCTCTCATTGACATAAGCATGTAGGGGAGCCGGTCATCCCAATCGTCCATTTCTTCCCACCCCATTTCTTCCCATCCCATTTATCCCCATCCCATTTCTTCCCATCCCATTTCTCCCCACCTCATTTCTTACCATCCCATTTCTCCCCATCCCATTTCTCCCCATCCCATTTCTCCCCATCCCATTTCTCCCCATCCAATTTCTCCCCACCTCATTTCTTACCATCCCATTTCTCCCCATCCCATTTCTCCCCATCCCATTTCTCCCCATCCCATTTCTCCCCATCCCATTTCTCCCCATCCCATTTCTTCCCATCCCATTTCTCCCCACCTCATTTCTCCCCATCCCATTTCTTACCATCCCATTTCTCCCCATCCCATTTCTCCCCATCCCATTTCTCCCCACCTCATTTCTCCCCATCCCATTTCTTACCATCCCATTTCTCCCCATCCCATTTCTCCCCATCCCATTTCTTCCCATCCCATTTCTCCCCACCTCATTTCTCCCCATCCCATTTATCCCCATCCCATTCCTCCCCATCCAATTTCTCCCCGTCCCACATCTCCCCATACCCATTTCTCAACACACCCATTTCTCGCCACCCCATTTCTCGCCACCCCATTTCTCCCCACTCCATTTCTTCCCATCCCATTTCTCCCCATCCAATTTCTCCCCATCCAATTTCTCCCCGTCCCACATCTCCCCATACCCATTTCTCAACACACCCATTTCTCCCCTTACCCATTTCTCAACACACCCATTTCTCGCCACCCCATTTCTCGCCACCCCATTTCTCCCCACCCCATTTCTTCCCATCCCATTTCTCCCCATCCCATTCCTCCCCATCCAATTTCTCCCCGTCCCACATCTCCCCAAAACCCATTTCTCAACACACCAATTTATCCCCATACCCATTTCTCCCCATACCCACTTCTCCATGTGTCCTGAAAGTTTGAAAACGAGTGTACCACAATAATGTCATTTCGCGTCATTTTTGAGGTATTCCACCCAGGCTTGGAAATAAGGCTTATTTCTAAACTGGTCTATTTGGCCAGTGACTCTCAACTCTTGAATTATTTAAGTGGTCACGTAGACCAGTTGGTTAATAATACGGTAGATAATTTTGAATTAATAAACTGGACACTGGACCAGTGAACCCCTAGCTTTTGAATAAAAAAACTAGTCCGAGCAATTAATAAACTGGTCTTTGACCCAGTGACCACCGCTTATTTCCAAGCCTGATTCCAACATCCTAACGGGACCAGGGGTAAAAATAGAGGCTTTGGGTGAGGTAAATTGGGGTTTTTAGGGGAAAACATTAATTTTTTTAAGAACCATTGAAATGTGCGGAGAGTAGCTGATATTTGATATGATTATTTTTTTGATAAATTGAGAGTTGATAATTTTTTTTCGAGATCCATTGAGATTGATTGTGCTGAGATTATGTTAGATTTGAGGTTTTTTTTGAGAAATTAAGATTTTGAGGATAAATAAGGTTTGGTACTTTAACCGACGTATATCATTCTTCCGGTATTAAATAGTTCTGAGTCAAAATTATTTTGTGGAAATGAAAATTTATCATGTTATTTTCCGCGAGTACATTGGAACAGGATAAATTGGCCAATATTTCGGCTGATTTGCCTGATACCTCGCCTGACACTTCTCTAACAAATGATGTATCTAACATAACTACAACAGGTATGCACGATAAATTTGAGGACCTTAATGAAGACTTATGCGTACTAATTTCATGCGGTTACTCAACCCCTCAATACTATTCTAATGAGTGTGGACTTGACTTACATAAAGACGGACCCATTGTAGCTCTAATCACCAAAACCGGACGCAAAGTTATATTTTGGAAAACCTCTTAATGCAATTGCGACGGCCATTTAAGCTTCATACTTCATTGGAGTATTGTGTAATTGGTTTTCATTTAAAACCAGTGGTGAGTTATTACCAGTGGAAATGATAACTCACGGCTTTTACAATATAGCTAATTACGAAATTACGATTCCTTGACCCAAAGTAGTAGAAAACCAATTATTTATAAGATAAGAGGTAGCTCAAAGAATATTACCAAAATACTAGCTAAAACCAAGAGAACTCGCAAATGCTAAAACTCATTTTGGGAGCCTTCGTATTTTATTTGGCATTAGCTAGTTGGAACATAAAATTTACAAAATATCGTTGAAAACATGATATCCTCACATATTATTTGAAATCTCTTGTTATCTTTCTGAAATTTTTCTGTATCTGTTGAAAAATTTCTGAATCTCTTCAAATTTTTCTTAATTTCATAAACAAATCTGAATATCTTGAAATTTTTCTAAATTTCATAAAAAAAATTCCAAATATTATAAAACAAATTCTAAAACTTTTGAAAATTTTGGAAATCTCTGGAACTTTTATAAATTTATATTTTTGTGAATATTTGGAATATTTAGAGAATCTTTCGAAATTTGAAATCAAATGTAAACATTTTAGCCCAATGATAATAACGAAACATTTGAAGCATATTTAAATCGTTTTGTTTTGGGTGAAATGGCAATTGGGAGAAAATATTTGGTGTCAAATGGGGGTAATCTCCTAAATAATTAAAAATGCGATAACAAGTGTAAAGATAAAATAATAATGGTAAAAACGTATTTTTATTTTCAAAACGTAATACATCTTTAACGGTGCTCTAAACGATGTACCTGGGATTTGAGTGAACTCAGGCATAGTCAAGGATGAATTGTTTATTGATATTTCTTGTTATATTAATCTTTTGGATGGGTTTCGGCCCTGGAACGCGAATTGTAAGCCATGTAGAAAGGCCTGTTGGCGTAACCCCGATCTCTCCTGTTTCTATTATAGTGTCTTTCGACGTACTGGACCTGGTCGTTGAGCTCCCTTCTGAGCAATCCAGCGACGGTGCCTTTGGTCCTCCTGCGCAAAATTCTGACGCGCCGGTTGTACGTGCAAGCGTAATAGATCCCTTCTAGGACCAGGGCGCACAGGGCGGAGGTCATCCCGTACAACCACAGCAGCATGATACCCCTGACATCATCCAGCGTCATCGGTCCGGGGGAGGATGTAGTGGATAGCAGGCAGTTCACTTGGGAATTCAACACGTGTTTCAACATGGATCGAAACACGCCTTTCTCGAAAATCGCGGTCAACCTAAAAGAATAGTTTTTCAGAACCCCGTGGTTAGTTTGGGAATGGTTTACCTTACTGGTTGTCAATCGCCGTCTTTAAAACGGGATCGATTTGTTTACTGTAGCCGATTGACATCTCTTTGGTGAATACGTATGAGTTGTCGCCAGTGTTGAATTCGCAAGCGTGCTTTTTCATAAATCGCTTGGAAACCGCAGTCTCAATGTCCGAGCTGAAAGCCACAATAGCGTAATTTCCCGTTGAAACTAAGTCCAAGTTGTCATCCGTGAAAACCTCCGAATCGGTGCCATTGCCTCCCACTTGCGTCAGTGATAAATAGAGGCTTCTGGAATCCTAACACAATCCCGTCAGTCGGTTGTTAGGCCGCGCGTTTCGAGGAATATTATTACCTTAGCATCCCGCAACGTACTCGACGCGATAATGACGTTAATGTCGGAACTGGGTTGCAACAGGGCGTCTAGAGAATTGACGTTTCTGACAGTCACCATTAGAGCGATCAGTTTACTGTTGTAGTAGGCGGCTAGAATGATTGAGACGAGCCACCAAAAGGAGTTAAGAACGCGAACCGGACACCTTGTAGGCGGAGTGCCCATTCCTGTGGAAGTGGAAGAATATGAACTAAATCGTCAAACGTCTTCGATCTTACCTTGAGCCACTAACACCCCGAAGAAGAGCCAAAACTGTCTTTGAGTGAAGTACATCGACAGGGGATAGTTTTTAGAAGGGTCTGGCCCGCAGGTGTACAGGAATATGGCGGTAACTCCCACGATGAAAAGAGTGAAGAGAATGATCAACCAGACCTGAAGCGAGCCAAAGGTTTTTAAGGTGATGATTGAAAAAGAAAGCGTACCATACCGTACCTGCCACTTGAAAGCCATGACGTAGTTGTAAATATTGCGACTGACGGTTGGTTTCCCAAACAGGGCCCGCAGTGCTTCGAAGTGAATAGTCGTTGAGAAGTCCATGATTTTCCCTCTGTCAACCGTGTTGAAGATGGGGCCGAGTACCATGTCAACTTCGTTGTTTTCGATCATTCCGTAAATCCCCGAGTAGGACAGGTTCAACTGTTTGGTTCCCCAGTCTTTGTCTTCCCTGCGAACTAGGCAATATCTAAGAGAAGGTCAAACAAGAAGACCAGACCTCGTATGGTATTCCAATTACGACAACAATTCAATGGTGAGACGTCGCGATGATACACCCAATCGGTATAGTGTACGAGGAAATTATATTTGTAAGCACTTGGAATGTCTAAGGAAGACTATGGTGGACCTGATGATTCTCATAGAAATTGGCGTGTTTTACTGCTGAGATTTTAGAGCCGACTCGATATTGAGTGTCTTCCATCTAGGAGCAACAAACGCAAGGAGAACGCAGCTAGCCTTTAAACACGTTAACGCAGTGTTGTGTACAAATTTCATTGGACGAGCCTTTACGCTGAACGTTTTACGGAAAGGGGGAAGACAATTTCCGAATTTCCCCCTTCCGACGAAAGCCGGCGCTAAAGCGTCTAACCAATGAAAACTGTACGCAAGAAAATGCACGACTTTTGACGGGTTGCGTTCTCCTTGTGAGGGGTGCTGTGTTTGTTGCTTCTAGCTTCCATCAATAGCCACGGTGGCCAACCAATTAATTTGAAAATACGCGCTACGTCCTACTTTCAAAGTAGTTAAAGCCCCGCCGATTTCGATCCCCAGGTGCATTCGCCACAAGGTGGTAATGGAGCCTTAGACATTCCTAGTGCATACGTATATAATTTCCAGAATGTACTTACTTGAATTTGACCGTTTGAGCTAGGTAGGAAAGCAAGTCTGCCATTGGTCCCTCAATTTCCAAATCTTTGTCCATCCCCGTCACATTTAAATAAGGCTTCCACTTAGTGAGAAACGGAACATTGAAATAGGATCGCCTGATCAGGGTCAGCAATATCACGTCTCATCGCTATTAGTTATTAGCAGTAGCTTTACCTCAAATCCGTTTTCGCCAGCAGATCAGTGGCGTCGCTAAAAACGTTTTGGATGGATATAGCCCGTAAAGTCAAAATTACAGCCCCTCACTTACTGTGTAATTTAAGACCTTTAAAAGCTTTAAACACTTCAAAATTTGGTGCCTTCATACATGTATATATCTGAATCTGATTTATCTGTCCCCAGTAGCGTAACTAAGCTCTCTGGAGCCCGCCAACGAAACCCGTTTTGGGGCCCCTTCTTATAACGAGGATTACTTACCCCCTTAGTCTTTGGTGGCCCTTTATTCTTCGAGGGCCCGCCCTTATTACGCGCATATTTTGCTTTATGGTTAGTTGTACGACAGATTTCAATATAACTCGATTATATAATGGTTTATTAGCATTTGTTAGATTAGGTAATACTTTTCCACAACGCTTCGTAAACAGACTCACGGAGTATACCGCTACATCTTTATATTTACCATTTCACCACCAGGTTTCATAGAAGCTAGGGGTAATTGGCGCTAGTTACCTTAAAAACAAGTCGTAACGCGCGTCAACGGACGGTTTGTTTCATTTCAATTCTATAGCCTCTAATAACAATAGTATTTTATATAAACTCTTACGTATATCGGTAAAATTGTTCCTTTGTTCTAAAATAAAAAAAATAGAACCAAGAAGGCATTTATTCTACTGTCAGGAGAATGACGATAATAATAATTATAATAATAATAATAATCAGCTAGGCTAATGTGTTTCCGAGGGGTCGGACATTTAACAAAATCCCGTACACTTTGTCTAAAATCGCAAAACCTTTATCTTTCTTTATAAATCATCCTATGAAGAAACCGCCAAGAAGTTATATTTCCGAGAGCCAGGACCTGCAAGTCACTGTTTATATAGTGCTTGTTAAAATGATGGAAATTTGTCACCTTTACGGCAACTAGGAGTAACAAACACAAGGAGAACGCAGTGTTGTGTACAATTTTCATTGGACGAGCCTTTACGCTGAACGTTTTACGGAAAGGGGGAAGACAATTTCCGACGGCAGCAGGCGCTAAAGCGTAGAGACCTACAAAAGTAAATCCACGACTTCTGACGGGTTGCGTTCTCCTTGTGTGGGGTTGTGCTTGTTGATCCTAGACGGCAGCTACACAGTTAGAAAAAAGGGTTTGATTATAAACCCCCAAGGTTCTTAAAAAAAATTCCACAAATTCAAACCCTCCAAAACCCTTTAACGGAAATTTTCAAACCCACAAGGCTTAAAAATGAGCACTTTTATGATTATAAATTGAACCATTAAAAACCCTTTAAAAACTTCCTAGTGTTTGCAACAAAACCCCGTAAATACAGATAATCGACACAACACGGTTTATATTTAAACTCTTTTCAAACCCATTATTCACTTCCTAGGGTTTGTATTTATAGATTAAATTAAAATTAATTAATTTAATTTACGACTTTGTAACAAGTCCTCTAGCACGACAGGCGGGCGTTTTACCACAGAACCACCGAAAGATGTATAAATGCAACAATGTTAAAAAAAAACATTTTGGGGAAAGTCCGTCTTCCTTTACGTTTTATGAAATTATTATACGGCTTGATTAAAAAGTGATAAATTATAATTTTTGTGCTATAGGTTCTTAAATTGGAATCCTAAGGGTTTTCCATTGACCTATAGGGGTTTCCTTTAAACATTTAAACCCTTTTCAAACCATGCAAGTTGCCAAAACAAATCTTAAGGGTTTATAGTTTTTTCCTTAACCCTTTTTAAACCCAAAGCAAACCCTAATAAAACCCATGGAAACCCTTTTTTCTAACTGTGTACAAGCGTTCCCCATGGCATTCCCTTTTTAACCAGGCATCTTTTTTGGCGTACAAAGGCTTGGCAAAAACACGACGTTCTGTTTAAAGGTGAAAAGTTTCCAATATTTCCATTAGCACTAAATAAACAATAGACGCTAAAAGAAATTATTCGCTCCAAAATAAAAACCGTCAAAAGGAAGGGTTTTTAAATTAAAAACGCGTGAATCTCGATGATATCGCCCATTTTTTCGTCGCACGTGTAATTATTTATTCTGATAATAAAATAGAATCACGTGGGCTTAGCAATATTTATCCGCATTTGTCTTAGCCAATAAGATTATCCCTTCCGAGCAAGCACGCGCCAATTTACACAATATAACCGTTGAATTTTTCAAATCAATTTCTTTTAAGATCTATACCTTGGCGATTTCCTGGGAGGAAATTTATTATTCCTGGGAGATTTATTGAAGCGCCTCTTGCACGCGGTTTTCAGATTCCAAAGGGTCTCGCGACTTTAGTGCGTGCTCTCTACCTTCAAGAGCTACTGCTAAGTGACGTAGACAAAGCATTGTCACATGACCTCCCGTATTTCATAGAAACACCAACCCTTCCCCGCCAGGAAAATCAAAGCGACGCCACTGCTGGAAATGGGGATGTTATCAGTCGAAATTGTCATAGCGAAGAAACGCGTATTATTATTAAACTATCTACGTTTTGAATTACATCTTCGACGACAATGAGAATCGGGTTTTCTTTCCAATTATATCCATAGCTGCCATTGCTGAGTTTCGCAATCCTCTCGTTGGGTGGAGGCACGAGGCTGCAGTTTCTCCTCTTTCGGTTTCTGCCATTTTTGATGACCTTGATGTGGGTTACGTTGCATAGCTCGCAACAGTTTTCATTTCCATTTTGCAACGACGTGTTGTCTTGGAAACAAAATAATTTTAATAAAACGATATTATCGAGAATTTTTCGTCTTCATTATCTTAAAACATACAGGGTGTTTCAAAAGGTTATGCTAAAATGTGAAGGAGTTGTAGGGGGTGAGTTGAGGAGTATGCCTGTTTTTTCCCATTTTCCTACGATGAGTTAAAAGAGCGCCAGAGAGCTTCAAAGTGTGGCCTACTAGCGCAAAACCAAGATAATATGATCTACCCAATCTGTATCTGCAGCGACTATTTTCACCTGTCCAACCTGCAACCTGCAAAAAATCTTTTCTACCGTGAGCCGATCGGACATGACCTGTGCAGGTTGCAGTTATCTGCAGACCTGCACAGGTAATCTGTACAGTTTCCACCTTTGGTGAAGTCCGACATTCGTAAAATTCCCGTACACCAAGGACGTATATAAGGGGGGGGGTTTAGGGGGTTCAAACCCTCCCCTTAGGACTCGATTCCTTTCTTACGAAAGGAGCGCAACATTAAGAAATAAACAGTAAGACGTAAAAATGAATTGAAATATCCGCTATACACATAATGTGATAGAATACTAGAATTGCATATATTAATAATTACTACTTTAACATTATCCTTTTTCCAATAAAAATATTAAATTTTGCAAAACAATATCAATTTTGTTCTTTGTTTTATTACCATTTTCTCGCAAATGTATTAAAAAACTTCGTTTGATACAAGTGCGGAAATAGCATTGTCACTCGTCCCGAGTCTAGGAGTCTAGCCCGGTCTAGCCAGTACTTTAAATATGCGTTATTGCTAACGAAATATCTCGCTCTCGCGATTTCATCTGGTTTTGTTATAACCCCCCCCCCCTAGACTTTCTATATCTACGTGCTTGCCGTACACTCTAGAGAAATTTGATTTAAAACCTTGAAAATCCTGATATCTGAGTGAAAATCAGTTCCAAAATCTCAAAATCAGCCTAAATATCCACAAGTAAATCGTAAACTGAAATCTTAAAATCAATTTCTGAAACCACTTACAAAGGAGACTACCCGAGGTGTAGCTCATCGGTTTTGTTTAAATTCAGGGATTAAGTAGACCTTCGTGAAACTTAAAAAACCCAAAAGGGAAAAAATGCGATGGGCTTTAGTTTTACCATGGCAACCGAAAACATTTTTGACAACTAAAATATTATATTTTTCTATGTAAATTTACATGGCAAAATCGAAGATCCTTATGAAATTATTCAAAATGTTTTTAAACAAAGGTGGTTAAATTTGGGTAAATATCTAATTTTGGGTAAACATCTAAATTTGGGTAAACATCTCAATTTGGGCAAACACCTAAATTTGGGTAAACATCTAAATTTGGGTAAACATCTAATTTTGGGTAAATATCGAATTTTGCGTAAATATCTAATTTTGGGTAAATGTCTAAATTTGTGTAAACATCTAAATTTGGGTAAATATCTAATTTTTGGTAAACACCAAAATTTGGGTAACTATCTAAATTTGGGTAAACATCTAAATTTTAGTAAATATCTAATTTTGGGTAACTATCTAATTTTGGGTAAATGTCAAAATTTTGGTCAGTATTTTAAATTGGGTATTTAAATTTGGATAAGTATTTAAATTTTGGTAAATATCTTAATTTTGGTAAATATCTTAATTTTGGTAAATATCTTAATTTTGGTAAATATCTTAATTTTGGTAAATATCTTAATTTTGGTAAATATCTTAATTTTGGTAACTATCTTAATTTGCGTAAATGTTTAAATTTGGGTAAATATCTAAATTTGGTTATTTAAAATTGGTTATTTAAATTTGGATAAGTATTTAAATTTGAGTAATAATTTGGGTAAATATTTGTATTCAGGTAAATATCTAAATTTGGGAAATATTTAAATTTTGGTAAATTTTTAAATTTAAATATTTAAATTGAATTTAGGTAAGTATTTAAATTTGGGTAAGAATTTAAATTTGGGGTCATTCCACGACAAATCGACCAATTGTTTTGTATTTTTCCACCCTACCTTTTTAATTCATATTGGTAATTTTACCCAATTTACCCAAATTTATTCGGTTTTATCGACCAGAATAACCCTTGAGAAAAGAAATTGGTCGATTTGTCGTAGAATGACCCCAAAATTCGGATATTTACACAATTTAGATATTTACCGGAATTCAGATATTTACCCAAATTAAAATATTTACCAAATTTAAATTCTTACCTAAATTCAATTTAAATATGTACCAAAATTTAGATATTTACCTGAATTCAAATTTTTAACCAAATTTAAGTAATAAACCATATTATAACTCAAATATAAATACTTATCCAAATTTAAATACTTATCCAAAGTTAAATACTTACCCAAATTTAAATACTTATCCAAATTTAAATACTTATCCAAATTTAAATACTTATCGAAATTTCAATACTTATCCAAATTTAAATACTTATCCAAATTTAAATACTTATCCAAATTTAAATACTTATCCAAATTTAAATACTTATCCAAATTTAAATACTTATCCAAATTTAAATACTTATCCAAATTTAAATACTTATCCAAATTTAAATACTTATCCAAATTTAAATACTTATCCAAATTTAAATACTTATCCAAATTTAAATACTTATCCAAATTTAAATACTTATCCAAATTTAAATACTTATCCAAATTTAAATACTTATCCAAATTTAAATACTTATCCAAATTTAAATACTTATCCAAATTTAAATACTTATCCAAATTTAAATACTTATCCAAATTTAAATACTTATCCAAATTTAAATACTTATCCAAATTTAAATACTTATCCAAATTTAAATACCCAATTTAAAATACTGACCAAAATTTAGACATTTACCCAAATTTAGACAATTACCCAAAATTAGACGTTTACCCAAAACTAGACATTAACCCAAAATTAGATATTTACCCAAAATTAGACGTTTACCCAAAATTAGACGTTTACCCAAAATTAGACCTTTACCCAAATTTAGACATTAACCCAAAATTAGATATTTACCCAAATTTAGACATTAACCCAAAATTAGATATTTACCCAAAATTAGAATTTTTTTAGAATAATTTTTGCATTGAAGCCAATATAAAAACGAGCGTGGCGCTGAACGCCGATAGTTTATAGCTTGGTTTATAGCGGGAAAATCCTTGTTCAGGGAATTTCGGCGAATGGGTTGGCCGCTATTGCGCGAGTTGGCCGTGGTACTAGTCTCTCAAATTTGATAGTTTCAAATATTAATCTTAAATTATGACTAACATCTTTTCCATTGAACAAAAATAAATTTTACATCCACATTATGTTTATCAACTCATATTATAATAGATTAAGTATTGTTAAAAGGTTACGAGTAAGTTTCTTTGTCTGTTAGGATGATAAAATACGCGAAAAAGGAGATAAGTCCATAATTAAAAGGGATAATATAGCTAAATCCTAAACAAATTTGAAGAAATTTAAAAACTTACTAATAACTCGTACCGATAGGTCTTCGAGCAACGCGAAACTCGGATCAAATAGATCTATTTGGAACTCGTCAGTACCGTACGGGAAATCTGGCTGGCGACTATCAAATCGAAAAGAGAAACTAAGCCTAAACAATGTTTAGGCTAAACAATGTTTAGGCTTAGTTTCTCTTTTCGATTTGATAGTCGCCAGCCAGATTTCCCGCACGGTACTGACGAGTTCCAAATAGAACGAAACCGGTCAACCGTTGGAATTTCTGGCTATTTAATTTATTTTTAATTTAGTTTATTACTCGAAGATCTATTTGATCCGAGTTTCGCGTTGCTCGAAGACCTATCGGTACGAGTTATTAGTAAGTTTTTTAATTTCTTCAAATTTGTTTAGGATTTAGCTATATTATCCCTTTTAATTATGGACGTATCTACTTTTTCGCGTATTTTATCATCCTTCTCACAGTCCATAGGTGCTTTCTTCTAACTTAACTCTTTGTCTGTTAAACTGCTAAATAATTAAAATATTTCGCGCTGCTGCCACGGGATCATTCTGGTGTAATTGTGAAAGGCATTTCTTTGGAGCCGCCACTTATTTTAAATCTTTATATTAGAGATCGGTAAATCAACAAAACAATTCGTTGATGATTTCGCGTGGAATTGCCGATTTGTTTATTTTTCGAGAAGTACGCGCACATTTTACGCAATATGAAAATTCGATAAAGTTTTCGTAAAGAAAATTTTTTAAGCGTATTCGCGTGCATTTTCGCACAAAGGAAATAAACACATTTTCCATTGCGTTTAGGAAATTGAATTTCTTCGTAATTTTCTAAAAAGGGGCAAATCACCGAAAGGATTACCGCTTGCTTTAGTTCATCATTTACAAGAGCAGCGCGTGACTTCTCACCGTTTGTTCGAGAAAAACAGTTAGCAGAATATAATACCATAAGCAACACTAACGTACATAAGTATAACACCCAACGATTTCTGTTAATGATAAGGATGTCGCTTAGTAATTGCGTAATCGGAGGTTTCGGAAGATAAATATCATCACTCCATACTCTTTCTGTTGACAAAAAAAAGCGAAAACGCTTTAGGTCAGTCTTATTTTCAATAAGCCTTTGCTTATCCCTTAAATAGGCAACTTCACGGATACCATTATCTGATACTTTTAAAGACTAACGTCGTAAGCAAATGTGACGTAATTACCAAAAGTGTGACAATCCCTGTACTTTCGTATGCCAAAGGTTTAATGAATGCTCGACTCGAGATCGACCACATAAAAGACTATTTATTGTCGCCTTTCTGGATCTTTTTTAGTCTATGCTATAATATCGTAGGTAGATGGCGATAACATCTCCACAGAACGACGAAAAATCAAAAAATACACTAACTTTGACCAGTGCTACTTAGTTCCTCCGTTCCTCACTAGGAGGCGATAATTGTTGGTTTTAACTTCCTTCCCTCCCCAAGGCATACTTTCCCTTCTCCCCTCCCAACTTGTATTTCGCTCGTAACATTCATTCAGAAATTGGTCCGATTGACACACTTTTGGTAATTATGTCACTTTTGGTCGTAAGTAATAATTAGGGATGCACCTATTTTTCTGATATTAGAAAAATATTTTCCGAAAAACATTTAAAAATAAGAAAATTCTCGATTAATTAACAAATTATAATATTTTATTTGATTGGCCGCTAGAAGCTAGATCATACCTTCTTTTAGACAGGAGGTTACGAGTGTAAATAAATAAAAAACAACGATAATGGATTTGTGATAGAAAATATGTATCACGTAAAATGAAAAGAAACATATTCGGATACGCTCTTGCAAAATTTTTCATGAAAAATTAGAATAAAATGGTATGGCAGTGTAATGAAACGTCTTTTACAATTATTTTATGAAGTACACTACTGTTTGTTATTATCGGCCGATATATCGTCCGATATTACCGCCGATAGATCGACTGTACCCATATCGTTGCATTCCTAGTAATGATTTATGCGGTTATTGACTATAGTTAAAAAAATTATCGTTGCGAGAATGGGAAGTGGCATACTTATGTGACTATGTTATTTATAATAATACCTATATGTCTTGTAACAAATATATCATATTACTTAACAACGTAATTTAAAAAGGTCTAAGGTATTCATGGTTGGTATTCTGATTTCTTAAGGCTGAAATTTTCGAATTGAATATGAAGAGGGTAGAAATTTTGAGGCGTACCACATTATCAAATGTTAAGAATGTCCGATCGAAATGTAGGATCAGGAGACAATAACAAAGCTGGAAAACAAATGAGTAGTAAACGGGTGTCCCCAGTGGCGCAATTGGTTAGCGCACGGTACTTATAAGGCAGTACTTGTGAGAGATGCCGGGGTTGTGAGTTCGAGCCTCACCTGGGGAAACGACACTTTTACTATTGGACTTGTGTCCGAAAAATATTAATTGCGATACCGTCAATGAAATAGTACGTGGTTTTTTCCGCCTGTTCTGGGTTTTTTGAGCAGGTGAAAAGTGTAGCCCTATGACGTCATTTTACTCCAATTCTGTCTTGACGAAAAAAACGAGTTGGAGTAAGAAGGGAGTGGTTAAAAGTTATTTATTTGCCGTAGTTTTGTTTTAAGATTTATTTAATATTAACAGAAGTAAATGAACCGCAGTTATCAGACTGCTCTACTCCCCATGCTGGAGGCGTTTTCCTTATAAAGTTACATTTTTACTTTGAATTTGAAAAAAAAACGTTTTTGTTTTTATGAAACCACTTTTTATGCATAGAAATAGCTATACCCCTAATTCCGAAGTGCAATTTATCGCGTCAAAAGACGGGGATGGAAATTAGCTTTAATTTGACTCGATTTTCATAAGGAAAACGCCCGCCGATTCTGAGCGCTATTTCGATAACTTCGGTTCATTTCTGATAATAATAATAATAATCAGCTTGGCACCACCTTAGGCTTAAGTCTTCAAGCGACTAAAGTCATTAAATAGCATTTAACAATTGGATTTTCGTTATTAAAAGCTTGCCACATGTGAAGATGTTCAAAACCTGTCATGTTTTCGTGAAACGAAATTTAAGCAGACGAATTTTCTATATAAGCTAGATTACTTCCTCTACACCTACTTTCGAGGAGGAGTAAAAAGTGTAACCTTAGAGCTCTGGAACAAGCGAACAAAATTCGGGACAGGGTAAATCTTACCCCGAGAACAGCCGAATAAAACGTTTTAGGATAAAAAGTTTACACTTTTTGTCCTCGGACAGGCGGAAAAAAACCATCTATAATTATAATAAATATTATAAATTTACTATACAATTTTGTAATAGACATTTGTCCGCCATTTTGCAACCCTTATAAATAACCGTGGTACGAAATGGTGGTTTTAGGCGGATTTTAATCATTTAAGGCCGCCACAGGTCCCAGAGCCGTACCTAGCCCAAATGGCGCCCTGGCCAAAAAATAAAATAAAATGGCGCCCCCAGAACCTTAGGTGGAAATTTCTAATTTTTCAATATCCAATTTAAATTAAAATCTTTGATTTTTCGCCCCTAAAACTTTGGCGCCCTGGGCCACTGCCCCGCTTGCCCTGCACAAGGGACGGTTCTGACAGTGCCTATTTTACAACTCCCCAAAATGAGCCAAAATTAGGATAAGATTGGTAATTATGTAACTGTCAAAACCAATTTTTCCACTGCCAAATATGACTTCCAGATTGAAAATTTTAGAACTCACCACACTGACTCCTCTCGATGTCGCTGAGTATATAAATCGCAAAAGCCACTGATACGATCCAAGTCCTAGCTCCCATCGAAACTCGGGCTGCAAAAGCTTATTTCTTCAATTCCGTCTCTTTCGGGTACAAAGCAATTTTTGACTCAATCGAAATCGAATTGTGTTTTCCGATTTCTCTTCGCGCGCCTCTGTCCGTAATGTTCATTTAACGTCCAATTGTCATTGGTCATTCCACAGACTCCCCTCCCCCTCCGTTACTGTCAACCCTTACTGTCAAGCTATACTGTCAAAAGAGACAATTTGGTCCGAATCTTATTGACAAATACTTCAGAACGGACATTTACTTTTCGGCACATTTTTAGGTTAGACCTTTATTACCTTTTATTGAAGGGTTAAAGACTATATAAAATCATAAAACGATAGCGGTCTTTAATTTTAGAACACTAAAGCCTCAATTAAAAAATTTATTCGCGACCGAAAACTATCGTTACGCCCCCTTTGGTTCGCCATTGAAACCTAGTTAGGTAACGGCTAAAGCAGACGCTATTAGTTTTTCCTCATCGTTATTCGTAAATTTGACTTTATAAATAATTATACTTGCATTTTAATATAATTTTTACATCGTTTCCTTATATTTTGATAAATTTATTTAAAAAAAAAGCCATCTCGGAGAAACTAGCGCCGTTACGCCACCTAGACTCGTTTCGGTCGCGAATAATCCCCTCAACGAGCCTAAAGAGAAACACTTACATTTAAAAAACTATGGGTGAAATCTCAGTTCTGGCACACTTTTGGGTCTTTTGTCGCTTTTGATAAAATTTACCCCATAACAATAAGGGTGAGCTTTTCCGCATAATTGAAGGCAGGAATCCATACGTCTACTTGGAATGCTTATCCGTTGCCTACGTTATTATAACAATAACGGTAATAGTTATTGTAGGGAGCTGTTGGCATGAAGGGCTTACCACCACCCTCCTACTCATTGTAACCAAGCCACATGGATTAATGGCTTTAAAAGTAGCTCGAGGACTTAGGCCAAAAGTGGTGCCTTGGGTATTAGCCTAGCTGATTATTATTATTATTGTTATCGTTCTGTACGATAATTTAACTTTCGGCACCATGTACGATAGGGTTTAGGTCCACTTGCTCAGTTTTAATTTGCGCAGTTTCCATTTGCGCACTTCCCACTTCCGCAGTTTTCGTTTGCGCACGTTCCCAATTGCGCGTTTCCCATTTGCGGAATTGCTATTTGCGCAGCTCCCCATTTGCGCAGTTTGTCATTTGCGCAATTTACCATTTGCGCGCTTTTTCCCGATTGCGCAGTTTCCCGCTTGCGCGGTTTTCTCGTTTGCGCAGTTTCCCGTTTGCGCGGTTTCCCCGTTTGCGCAGTTTCCCGTTTGCGCGATTTTCCTGTTGCGCAGATTTGTTATTTGAACGGTTTTCCCATTTGCGGGAATTTTTATGACTTAAATATTCACTATTAACCCTTTTTCCTAGAAAAAGGGTTATTTCTGGCAGGTAAATTTTAACATTACCTTGTTTACCATCCAGCTGTGCTGCTAGTGTTTGTTTAATGTCCGGTTGGGCTGTAAATACCAAAAAAAATTAGGTTTTTCTTAGTTAAAATAGCATTCGTTGAATTAGTCTCTTGGGAAAATATATATAGTCCAACAGCGGCCTTTAGGCTAAGATCATAGTGTAGCAACTGTTTACTGACAGTTCCAGCTTTAAGGACGATGTTAAGGATGGCCATACCTCTTAAACAATTGTAGGCGGCACAATAAAAACGATACAATAAAAAATGATAAAAAATAAAAACGATGTTTAAAATCTAAAATAAACAGGAATTAAAAAATGTTTCAATTTCAGATAAAAATGCTGCTAATACCTTAGCACCACTTTTAAAATGGCTTCTGTCGTAGGACAATATACGTCCTCTGTAGTAGAACACCTATATGAAAACGGTGCCTACGCGCCTGCGGCGCGCCCGGCTCACCTAACCATTGAGCGCTTCGCGCGCTAGCCTTGATATAACTGCCTCTATATAAAAACTATTTCGTTGAAATGGCCTCCAATATAGGACAGTAAGCGTCCTGTATTTCGTAGCAATGGCCTCTGTCATAGGACAGTTACGTCCTATGTGAGAGGCCAATACCAAGATATTTCGTTAGAATGGCCTCTGTCGTAGAACACCTCCTATATCAAAACGGTGCCTACGCGACTGCGGCGCGCCCGGCTAACCGAACCGTTAAAAAATATTCTTTCTGACCCCTAGGAAACATGCAGTGCAATTAAAAAGGTGCATTTTTGGTGGAAGGCATTAAATTTAAATAGCAGCCAATATACTGTCCTCAGCGTTACAGATATTACATTTTCTTTTAGCCTAAAAGCTGAGAAGCTACGAAAATTTATTCCCAACAAAATAATTCAACAACCGATATGTCAACTTCAAACAACTTTAAATTATTGGTATGGACAGCGCGACCGGTAATTAAAATTAAAATACGCCAGCAGCACAGTTGGATGGTACACAAGGTTACGTTAAAAATAAACTACCTGAAACAATCTTATTTCAAGGAAAATTGCCGCGGAATAGAAAAACCTGCGCAAATGGAAAAACTGCGCAAGTGGAAAACCACGCAAATGACAAACCTGCGCAAATGATAAACCGCGCAAATGGAAAATATCTGCGCAAGTGGAAAACTGCGCTTACGGAAAAAGCGCAAATGAAAAACGCGCTAATGGAAAACTGCGGAAATGGGATACTGCGCAAATGAAAACTGCGCAAATGGAAAACCGCGAAATTGCATTTGCGGAAATGGGAACTACGCAATTGGCCCATTACCGTACGATAGTATAGCGTAGCAAATTGTACGATAATTCAAGTGTAATGAACCAGGAACTTTGTTGTAATTTGGATTCCTGATGAACTGATTTTCACTTCTTACGCTCAATTCGTCACCTTTTGCCGCCCAGCTTTACCCAGCACGTTCTCTTTGGAAATCGTTAGGTACATTTGAGTAACCATTTTTCGCGTTTAGGGTTTTCAAACATACGATAAGATTTGGTTGTTGATACCATAAATCTACTTAGCAGGGTTGGCAACGCTGAACAAAACCATCACCATAGAAACGCTTTAAAATCCACTTTTACAAGGTCCATCGTTACCATGGGGATGGATGGGATAAAAGTGCTTGAGGTACATCCATTAGCAAAAATAGATAGTTAATACATGTGTAAACTCTTTGACGAACATTTATTTTTTTAACTAATAGGAACTTGGACTACCAAGCCGAGTCCGGCTTTTGCCAAACCCCAAATGAACAAACAAATATTAATCGAAATGGAACCGCATACTAATATGGGGCAGAAACATACAAAGAACTAGATGGGATATATCAAGAATGTATTGAAGTTACTAAGAATATTGGACTACAGGATTCTGATTCCCATCCTCACAGCTTTTGTAGCTTATATTCGTCTGCTTTCCCATTCAAGTTTGCTATATGGTATGTCTTTGAATGCCCCTTAAATGCAGACGAACGTTCTCCACAAAAGCTGTGAGGATGGTACCAGGGGTTAATGCTATGATGAAATATTCTAAGTAACTTCAATACATTCTTGATACAATAAGGAGAAAGAAAGAGAGAAAAAAATTATAGTACAAAAACTTTTACATACCGTACAAAGAGGCAAGAATATTGAAGGGGTTAGAACGGCTCGGTGTAGGAACTACAGGGCGACAATTAAATGGTCAGTTACAGAGGAGCGGAATTTATGGTAATCCTTTATTGAAACAATAGACTGCGTAATCCTATTCCAATCGTTAATGACTGAATGAGAAAAAGAATTGAGTACCTGTGCCGTGTTGGCACGTGGTAAGCTGAGCTTAAGGGTGTTACTCGGATCTAGAGCAAAGTATTCAGAAAAACCCACATCTAATTTGTTACTGAAAAATTTGTGGAGTAAGCGCAGGTTATTGAGTTTATGGCACATCATTACAGGCTCTATTTTTAGGGCCATTAGCCGGGCATGAGCGGGTCGTACAGAAAATTTGGAAGCAAGTTTTGTAAACTGGTTCTGAGCCTTTTCGAGTGCCTGCTGGTCTGTCTTCGCGTGTGGGGTCCAAGCTGTTGAGCAGTAGTCAAAAATGGGAAGAATCAGAGAGTTGCAAAGCGATTTGACCAACAGAGGCGACCGGAAGTAGAGGTTCCCTCCGCACTAGACCAGTGACCGCATGAACTCGTTTGGCAACTTTATTGATGTGGCTAGAGATTTTCAAGGAGGGGTCAAGTTGTACACCCATATCTCGCTCCGAGAGAGTAGTTTTGAGTGGCGTACCGTTTAAAGTGTAAAGAAAATTGTGGTTTTTGTGGCCCAGGTGGAGGGCAGAGCATTTTGACTCATTAAAGGATAGACGGCACGATTTGACCCAGAGAGCAGCCCTGTCCAAGTCAGATTGAAGATCATGACAATCAGAGAGAGTTTTGAGATGGTGAAAGAGCTTAGAGTCGTCGGCAACGAGTATAGCGTCAGGCAAAGAATTGATGAGAACATTGAAGAGAAGGGGTCCAAGGACAGAACCCTGGGGAACGCCCCTACCAATATCACCCCAGCCGGACGCCGCGCCATTGAGCACCACCCTTTGCCTCCTACCACTCAAATAGTCCTCGATCCAGACGAGAGCCTCGACAACAATGCCCGCAGCTTTTAGTGAATCAAGGAGACAAGAGTGAGGTATCGAATCAAACGCCTTGGCCAAATCTAGGAAAATTACGTCTGCACTGTACCCCTCGTCTAGCCACTGGGACAACAAATTCGTTGCTTCTAGTACGTTAGTCAGACAGGATCGCCTGGCGAGAAAACCGTGCTGGCAACGGGAGAAAATGTTGGTGGCTGTTAGGTGGGCAGTAGTTGGACTGTGGACCAAAGTTGATTTTATAAAATAAAAAGTGGTCTTGCCCAACTTGTTGAAATGTTGCTCTTACGTCACAAGAATATTCTTCGCACGAGCTTTTTGCACGCGCGCTAGAAAAAGCTATATTCCTCGCGAGTGTAGGCTTGTCAAAGTAAGAGACTGTGACGTAAGAACACCATTTAAACAAGAAGGCCACGTTACTTTATAAAAAGAATTATAGAGCCATGGCCGCCATTGTGGTCAAATCTTTCTCCCCACGATAAAAAATATTAAAAAAAAACTGTGACGTAGCACTGCCAAGTCCCTATTGTTCGCTCAATTTGGGGGTTTGGTTAAGGTTACTTATAGGGCGGTATTAGGTGCGGTCAGCTCGGGAGCCCGATTTCATAATTATTTCTTTAGAATTGCGTTATTTTCTTCCGGTTTTAATTATCTCCTCGAGTTTTTTTTTAAATCTCTAACCATAGTCTCAGTATTGCCCGCAAAATAGGGTATTAAATAACCAACTCAATCAGAAATATATTAACCGAAATTATCAGCGACCTATTCCTCTAACACTGCAGGCTGCAAGTTCTCTGTTCCCCCCTTCTAAGTCGCTGTAAATAATCCCCCTCCTCTTAAAACTAAGCTCCCCCTTCCCACCATAAGTGTTTGAGCATAGCCGTCTGTAATACAGGCCATATTATGAACATTAATTTTTGTTTTAAATCTGGCTCTTAGCTTCCGCATTTGATAACCGACAGATGTCGGTAATATGGAGAAAAAAAACCTCCGTGTGACGTCAGCTTGCTAGTCAACTGCTGCATTTAAACGGTGGCGCGTGTGATTTTTCAAATGTTTTAATACATCAAGCTAAGGCTTATTAGTTTATTTTCTATGATAACGTTACACGTGTAGTGCAATTGACATGCAAGAATTGTCTGCTTTTATTTAGTCCAACATGGTTCAATATTGTTTGATCAAAAATTGATTGTCGATTGAATTTCCTCAAAATGAAAAACTTCGACGGAAATGGGAACGGACAATTTTAGAGAAGATTCCTAATGACAATGAAAATAAACCAGTTACCTTGAACTTGGACGAAAATAAGCGTATTTGTAGTAAGCATTTCCTAGTTAAAATTTTGAACAAACATATATTGTGATATTACTCACTCTATTCACTTGTTTCATATTTTTTAAATCAAATATATTAACTGATAAAGTATTTTGCGATATTTTCACAAACAAAAATGCTTTAAGTACTTTGTTATATTTTCATAAATACATTGATATTTTTAAGCTTAGGGTGAAACAAAATTTTGCTTTGAAAATTCCCGCTTTTTATTTACCCCATATTACCGCCATCTGTTGGACTTCAAAAAAACGTAATAGTTTCCTGAAAATCTTCAAACGTATTTCGTGGATCGTGGTTAATATTTTCTATTTCAATTTTCGAAATGGCGGGTAGTGATGTTTCTACGCAATGTAATATCTTTTTATTGAATAAGCCAAAAGTTAAACATAAGTCGGTAGTTTGTAACTTAATTAAAACCGAAGAAAAACGCAAAAAAGTATCACATAAGCCTTTGACCAAAACTGCTAGTGCGATAACTCAGTGTTATTTATTGCCTTTGAACTTAAACAAAAAGACAACTGTCAATAAATTTACAAATACCGATCAGCAAATTGATAATATAAAAATTTACACAAAAGTTGCTTGTACTCAAACCTTGATTCTTAGTTGGCCACCCTTGTTTGATCAAGTAGCTGAAACAATTGATCACAATTTTTTATCTGAATTGTCTTATCAGGTATTCATTTATTTTAATTATTTACATTTATAATTTCTTAACTGACAGTGTTGAGGAATAGTAATTTTAATGATTTATTAATTATTTTTAGATGAAGGAAGATTACAATAGCATGTCAATTATGCAAATAACAACCAAACGCAGTGTCAGTCTTTTATCTGGAGAATTTGGCGAACAACCTATTACGCTACTAATTTGGGCTGATGGTCATTGTGTTCTTAACATTGTCTTTAAGCACCCCCTCAAGTTCAATATTATCAAGGATGGAAATATAAATTTGGATACTCTAATTGATACATTTAACATCATCACTGGTCAAAGGGGCCACGTGTTCTGCCCTGGAATTAATACGGAAAAGGTTGAAAATGCTATTTCCACGTTACCAAACAGCTTAGTTGAAATTCATCATCCATTTACCCGTTACCAGTCTAAAAATTGTGAGGTGTTTTACGAAATACCGAAACACAGTACAAAACCTCTTGGGAAAGGAAAGAAGGTTCAATGTAGACATTGTTGGTACGTTGGAAATTGTATTGCCAAGTCTAACAAGCGTAAGGCTTTGGAATTACCGAACCGACGCTATAAAAGACAAATGCTATCAAGCAATTTTCCCATCCAGAACTTAACACCCAAAAGCAAAACAGTTCGGTTATCACGCATACAGAAGTATCGTTCCATTTATAAAGCAAAGCTATCTAAGTTAACAGCAGAATTAAAGATTAGAACTGTCAGTTTAAATCAAGAAAATTCCACTGAAATGCCAAATATAGTAAATATTATCAATGAGAAATTCACATCTTGAAGAAACTTTCAAACACACTACTGGGCTGACTCGAGAGCTTCTAAAGGCATCCTGGGAAAAGGATTCGATTCAAAAACACTTATCAGACCAATTAAGAGATTTCTTTTCCCAACAAGAAAAATCTCAGTCATCTCACATCCGTGAGTGGAATGCCGTCACCTTAAGGATTGCGTTAGCTGTTTGCAGTAGTAGCCCAGCAGCTTACGAAGCTTTGAGAAGCTTCAAAATTTTGAACCTTCCCAGTGTTTCCACACTCAAAGAAAAAACTCATAATTTTAACCACAAACCTAGAATTAATTAATACTATCTACGTGAAGAGCAAATGAAAAGGAGCATAAGGGAGAGTGAGTCCCAACTGGTATTGGAATTGCTATCTTTGATGAGGTAAAAGTAATTGATAAGATAATGTGGAACAGTAAGACCCATGAGTTTGTTGGATTTTCCATGGATGAAAACGACTGGCCAGAATTGACTGATATCAGATATTTACACCACCTCAAGCTCCTTCCCCTATCCATTATATCCTGCAGTTTTTACGGAGAGATTTAACCTCTGGAATGGATGTAATCGGTCCATATTTCATCTCCTCCCATACATTCCAACAAAAGAAATTAGTAACAACTTTGTGCCAGACCCTTGAGGCATTTGAAATGTATAATTTTAAATGTATTGGAATAGTTTGCGATGGAGCTCCAGAAAACCTTGCACTTATGAAAATTACAATGGGTGTCAATGGTGTATTTGGATTCAAAACTACCATTGACAAGTCATATGACTTTTCAATTGACCCAAGCTTTCAAAACCCTTTCTCGGAAACGCCACGATTAATTCATTGGATAATTGGCCCATCTCATCAAATGAAAAATTTAGTTGGGCAGCTCTACGCATCTAGAGAAGATGGTCCCAAAGATTTTATCCGAAATGGTGTATCCTTCGGTTGGAAAGATGTAGAAGAAATTTATAAGAGAGACGAGGAGAGAACTAAACATGGCCATTGCTAAAAAGCTATATTGAAAGAGACGCTTGGACTCGTCTAAACGTGGCACCAAGCAAAGTACTCCAACAAGAGGAAGTTCTTAGTGCAAACTAGCTCTGAACAAAAGCGTAAAAGTGCAAAAGAGACATATAACTACTTGAGGCCTTGTAATCAGTTGTTTGAGAATGGGACCCTGCGCGCAAAAAGAGTAAAAGATTTGAATTCTACAGTACTCAATTCTATGGAAACAGGCTATAGTTTGAGATTTGGCTGCGGGAAATCCTCGAATTAGACACAAATTTAAATTTGAATAGCCATCAACAGACAGTATTTATTTCTTGGCAAACGTGGGACTTATGTATTTCGGCTTTAAAGGTTTATCAAAGAATTTTTTCCAACTATGCCCTGGTTACTTTTTATCCTTAATAAGGATTACTGGGAGTGCGATCGAAAGTTTGTTTTCACAAATAAAATATGCATTGGGTGAAAAAATTACAAGTGTTTCTTACGTCAGTGGTAGAAAAGCTGTAACCATTAGGAGGAATGTTCAAGGAAAGAACGCTTAAAACAAATATCATCGGGACCGATTGCTATTAATTAACGAAGCAGAATTCGCAGCTACTAAAAAAATTGACTAGCAATAAGAATAGTTTTCAGTCATTTATAGTGTGAAAGTCATGTTTAAAAATTACAATAAAAAATCCCAGTAATTCATTTTAAATTTGTACTTATTTAATTTCAAATCTAAAATAGAGTAGTTACAGAACCAATGCCTTAGCTAAAACCAGCAGTTAATCGTATACAAAAGCATTATTTTGTTTGTCTTATTTTGACTAGGCCTAGTTCTTTCTCACTTATATTATCACAAACTTCATTTAACAACTTTCTTTTGTTTAATACTGCACTAGTAGTTTCAAAGAACTTCAGGTTTTTTTAATTACAATGTTTGGTGAAATCTGCCATAGGTAAATATTAGGAATAACTGAATAACGTCTTACACAATTACTCTTAAACAAAATAATTTTTAATTGCAACGTTAGGTGAAATCAGCAATAGGTAAATATTAGGAATAACCTGTTGCGTTGAGGAACTTGGTATCGTAGCACAATTTTCTGAGTTTAAAGAACTAGGTTTGGGATTTTTCATATTGAAAGCGGTGGAAGTTGAAACCTTTTTCTTCCCTTGTTTAATTGCACTCATCTTTCTACCATACATTATTTCACTACCCTTTCTTTTAGGTTAAATAATTGATCCTTTCCCTTCTTAAGGTTACTCTATATGAATTCTTGAATTCTCGCATGAATCATTTTTCTGGTCCACTCCTTATAAAAGTTTTATATTCCAAAATTTCCCCTTTGAGTAATGCTTTGTGAATAAGCTTTTTGAAATTTTGTGTTTATAGAATACCAAAGCTTTCTTTAGCACATTTCTAAAATATAAATTAGATTTTATTTACGTAACAATTAGAAATTAAAGTATGAAAACCTATTAGAAAAATAGCAAACTGGCAAACTTTTCAAACTGTGGTTAATTTGTAAGGGTGTGCGAGCACTCGAAACGAGTTTGAGTCAAGTACTCGGCTCAAAACTCGCTAAGCCTTCTGTAGAAACTCGCCAAACTTTCGAGTTCAAAGTTTCGCCAACATTTAAATCTGGTTTTAGTTTAAGCGGGTACTTTTCTAAGATTTTGCAATATGTTAGTGTTTCAGATGTTAAAATGTTAAGAAACATTGCTTCATCATGGCCTGTAGATGAAATCTTGAGCTGCCTTAAATTTCTTGCTACATTGAAATAACTCACTGTCAGTTCTGCCATTGATTTATTGGTTCAAATCTTAGCTTGGTTTACTTCAGATGCATTCTTCTTTGGATGTCCCCTTTTATTTAGGAACAGCTGGCCTAAATTTTTCAGGTCATTCCTACAAGAGAGACCAAGGGGTGAATTTCTATTCATGTATTTCTGACTCAATGCGAAAGACAAATAGGAGGACATAACCGTTTTAATATTCCTGTAGTATTTAAATATTTTTATTACGAAACCAAATCTACATTATAATTTATGCATCTTCATTTTGATATTTATAACGTAAATGAGCTGTTATCGTTCCAGTAGGATTAGATTTAAAAACTTCGTTTTTCGCAATTTCCTTGAATATATTCATTTCACGCAACCTTTAAATACAATAACGCACTTCAGAATATAATTATGATTCTATCATTAAAAGTAGCTTACATCGCTTTTTGTCTCGTTTTAAAACTTTGACTACTTCTCGGTTTTACAGATTGAGTTTCATTATCCGTACTGAAAAGTGCAAGTTAAAAATATATCTTTAAAGAGGACTTACTTTCAAATGAAAATCAAAATACATACGAATTATTAGCTCCCCTAGCTTTGTCCATCAAAAATTCTAATGTGGGCAGAGCGTCCTCTAAAGGTTTCATGTCTCCGACGACTGGAATCATTTGCCGTTTCTTTTTGCTCGCCTCTTCTTTCTTCACTGACGCTAAAACGTCTATTTCTGAAAAATGGCGAATAACAAAATAATTTTTGGACCTTTTTGTTAGGGGTATCTATTACACATACTTTTGAGAAACAGTTCATGTCTGATTTTTCGTTTTTCCTTTTTTTTGAGTTGAAATCCCAGGGATTTTGATGAGAGTACGCTGCGTGTATCAAACTCGTTTATGTTGTGTTTGATCACTTCCAAATTAATTGGAATTCCTTCAAAGATATTCTTCTTCATATTATGTTCACCACCCTGTTATCAAATTAAGAGATAAAACTTTGCTTGCCAAAAATATTGTAACAACAATAATAGCTTACCAAATCACTTTCAATCATAGGCTGAACATCATGATCTATACCAACGTTACTGGAGTTTGTCTTTGGTTCGATGGGTTTTTTTGAGGAAATGTGAAATTTTTGACGCGATCTTTTAATTTTTCCCATTATTTTTAAGAAAATAACTACACCCCAATTATTAAAAAGCGAAATAACGTGGTTATTAACTCATGCTAGCAGACAGCTGTATTCTCATTTTAGTTTTAAAATATTTGGTACAAGAATTGCTAGATGGCGACTGTTTCGCTAATAAAACGATATTTAGATTTTTTACCAATGAAGAACGTAGTTATTTTTTTTTGTACAACTCTGAATATTGTTGTGTGTTTTCATAAAACTGCATCCAAAGATTATTGTTATTTTTAATTGAATATAACAAGTAATACTCTAAAACATCCATAAGATGGTACGAAGTAATCTTTTATTGCTCACGATTTCGATTCACGAATCATATAATAGATGTCACCACGAGCGCTGC
Source organism: Leiobunum rupestre (assembly GCF_980474605.1). Lineage (NCBI taxonomy): Eukaryota > Metazoa > Arthropoda > Arachnida > Opiliones > Sclerosomatidae > Leiobunum > Leiobunum rupestre. Next base: position 49,507,120 of record NC_143387.1, on the reverse strand, counting down.
TTTTGGCATTGAAAATTATCGATAATCCACGGATACGCCAAATTTAATTTGGTAAAAAAGCCCGAGTGGTAGTCCTACGCCGGTTGGCAAAGGACCCGGACAACAAAGGCCCTAAAAATACGTTTCAACTGCCTTTATTTCAAATGTTAATTCTCAAGTTCAAGCTCGTTTATAAGAAAGAAAACCTCACAGACAAGAATCTAGACGCCCTCGGACTTGGTCCAAGAGAATCTCGTCCGTCTAGAGTCTAGACGAACAAATATTTAACCTTATCTCACTCGCACAATCATCTCTCATTGTTGTTCCTTTAATAAAAATCTAGAAATCCATTCTGACCGGAAAGGAAAAATTGGTGGCCGGTGTTTTCCCCACATGCCATATTTGAAACGCGGTATGGTGGACGCTGAGGAAAACTAACTACGTAATAATTTATAGGCCTGCCGATAACCTCACGACGCGAAAAGAGCCCTGAGGTTCCCTTCGAGGCAGGCAGGCCGCGGTTGTGCATGGAAGGGCGGGGGATAAGGGGGGAGAGCCGCCGAGGGAATCCTGTACTCGTGTACAAAAAAAAATGTGTTTATCGCGAAAAAGTGAGACTTTCCCCGGTCGGCGTGGTTACTCGTTTTGAGAGATCGGTTTGGAGAGGTGATCTCGACAAGTCATAGCCTAGACTGCCGCCATAGGACGCTCCTCCGAGGGATATCCCGCGATCTACCGCTACAGCTGCTTCTATTTCGCTTCGACAAAGTAGGAACCCTCCGCCGCTGAAGAAAGGAGAAGGAACCACCATGGTGGTAGGAACCAAGTCGAGTCCGTAAGTTCACTCAACTCTTAGTACCCATTTATTTTGAGAACGCGTTTTAATAGACGAGTATTTTTAGAATGCATGTACCCCTTCTCTGTTGTAAGTGTTCTATTCGTTGTGAGTAATTGCAAGATGGACCCCGCTTGCACAGTGTTCCAGAGACCCCAAATTTTGAAATAAATCCCACGAAAGATAATGTGGAAATATTTTTACATATTATGGTTCAGTACACTGTACGATTGACTATAATATAAGAACGGAAGCACCGCGACCACTGGCGGCGGAACTAGCTTCCGTGAAGGAATATCCAAATTCCGCCGATAGATATGGATTGTACACCATCAGATTAGTCAATTTGGACCTTTTTAGCTTCTTAGGTATATTTACACTCTCCGCACAGACGAAATAAGAGTGAAAAAACTCGTTCATGTTCCGAAGGGTATTTCTCAACGTGTCATCTGGAACTTTTATCAAGAAATTCAAGAACACTGCCCCTAATTTTAATTCCATTTGCTAAAATTTGTTGATATACGCGCAAATTGAAAATAAACGTATTTAAAAAAAATTGAAATAATTGTCAAAAATACCAGCAAAATGTTAAAATTTGGGCTAGAAAAAGTATAATCATACGGCCTTATTTCGGTTATACTAGTTAGCAATTATTAAAAACTAGGTAGAGAGAAAAAATTAAAATTTAATAACGGATATTTTTAAGTTGTTCCTCGGTTCCTTAATAGGCCTTTCTATAAAGTCATTACGCTTGCCGAACTTGTTTTAATGTATCGCTTTCATCACGAGATACGTAGGAGTTCAGATCAGTTTTTAAGGTTAGATCTTTATAATGCAAAATCGAATGGATTTTAATTCCAAAAAAAATTTTAAATTATTTTCTAAAAATTTATTCAAGACGACAGATAAAAAAATCATAGTACACCACGAAAATAATCTACGGTTAGAAATTCTTTCGGAATTAGAAAATTAATATTATCTTAAAATATACTTTTGTAACAGTATAAAATAATGCAGTTCTGCCATTTACTATAACCCAAGTTTACCTATTAAAACTTTTAGTTTTTTTCCACCTTTTTAAGCAAAGTAGTGCGGTTTTTTTTTGTTTTTTTTTGCTAATTTATTTAGAATTTTAAAATGACCTTTTTTAGAATTGGCGCGTAGATCAACAAATTTTATTAAATGGAATTAAATTTACGGGCAGTGTTCTTGAAATCATTGATAAAATTTCCAGATGACACTTGCGCGTTTTTGAGAAATACCTTTCTGAACATGTCCAAAAACAAGTTTTTCACACTATTTCGTGGAATTTATTCAAAAATTTGGGGTCTCTGGAACACTGTTGTTTGTATTATTTACGTGTAAAAAATCGTTTCTTAGTTTCTCGTCCAACTTGATTGAAGTAAATGATTGGCCTATTTAAAAGATAACGGGTCACTAGTCAATTATACCACTGTCCATTACGTTGTGTTTTCCATATCAGCCAGTATTTAGGTTAGTCTCAATGACAAAATAAAACAGTACCACCAGGTAAAAGTTAGGAATGACCAAGGTCAAATGTCTTGTGAAGTTGTCAGTGAAATACGAACTATCATTAGATAGTAGGTCTAACAGTGAAAGTAATTCACTCCATGAACTAAACTATGCTTAACGGTATTTATCTTGAGGTTAATTGTCGGTTTCAAAAGGTCTGAGGTGACAAAATTTTCTTTTTAAGTTCTTATAGTTTGTTCTCGTGTCCAGTGGGGGCACCAGGGGTCATTTGAAATTTGAACCACAAAAATCATGCTAAAATTAAATTAAGAAATAAACTATAACTTTTGATGGTTAACGTTTTTACTTCTAGAAAATTATATTTATTCGGAGGTTGGATATATTTTGCTAGCTTTACGAAAATATAATCAGGGGCCAAAGGTCTACCTTAATAATAATAATAAACAGCTAGGCTAATACCCAAGGCACCACCTTCCAGATAATCCTGTAGATAGCCAAAACTGCTGGCGTGCCTAGCAATAGAATTTGACTACAAGCAAGAACCGGAAGTACCCACACTGACCACGATTCGAAAATTGTTGGGGTGGTCATTTGGGAAGCCTCATTTCGGAATCGACCATCGCCAAAAACGTGGATGGGTTTAGCTAAGCCTATCCTCCATACGCGTATTTAATAGTTTAACGCGTTACCGCGTCAAGGTCGTTCGTGGTATTTCGGGACTGTCTATCTGTAGACCTATGTCCAAGGCAATTTACAATGGTTCCGTAAAACCAGTCTAGCCTTTATAATAGCCTATTTAGCCTCGAGTGAGGCCTATAATTAAGAGTGAAGTGCGGCTGGCCCGTTGCAACCTTAACGGATCGCTCTCGCTGGTAATAGCCAGTCCCGTCACGTCCGCCTCAACGAGAATCGACTCAATATGCAGATAGCGAGCCTAGAGTTGGAATCACTGGAGCGTCCAAGGTTCCCCGTTAATAATGCCGAATGGGTTGAGGGACGTCCCCGGCCCTGCGGGACTTTGGCGAGAGCGCGCACTAGCGGCTTTGGGGAACGCTGAAACTTTATCCAGATTACTCGACGCTTCGCGGAAATGACGTCAGAATGACGCGATTAAAGTTTCTTGATGTGTGAATCCGCCATTTCCTGCCGATTCGTCATGTTGACGCTTGTTGCTCGATTCGTGTACTGGTATTCCGGTTTTCGACAAACTACAATCTGCAACTAACCGTTATGATCTGCGAGGTAACACGCAGCTCGCTAGATGGCGATAGTTCTCTTAAGCAGGTACTTATTTGGTTTTTACCATTTTTGCTGACAACCGTACTATTTGCTTTCACCAAGAATGGACGTAGGAAGAAGAAGAAAATAAGCATGACCGAAGCCATCATAAAACATTTTTTTGGTTATCATTAGCTACGTAAAAATGTTTTGGTACTCATCCCCTCCACTGCTTGGGGGCTGTTCACAAATTACATAACGTGGTAGGGGGGGAGGAGGGTTTTGGCAAGCGTTACGAAATGTTACGGGGGGGAGGGAGGATTCACTGAAATGTTACGTAACACATGTTATTTTTAATATCGTAAAATAAAATTTTCTCCATTTTCAGAAACAGTCACAATTATTAAAAACATTTGTATTTTCATTGGTTTACTCACGTTTAAAAGAATTTCATACCCATGGGTATAAAGTGTTGCGTAAAAATACAGTTGTAATTTCAAATGATAATTACAAACAATAAAATTTAGTACCTGATCTTATTGTACTTTATTACCAGCATATAATAATTTAAGGGGGGGGGGTTCGATATTTGTTACGTAATTTAAGAAGAGGGTCTTTCCATTTGTTACTCTTTGTTACGAGGGGGAGGGGGGGAGTCCAAAAAGTGGTTTTTCTGCGTTACGTAATTTGTGAACAGCCCCTTGTGGAGAGCTAGGCGCAACAAACGCAGCACCCAAAACAAGGAACTCGGGAGCGACGTTATAAATAAATTATTATTTTGTCGGTTTTAACATAATGTACTTATACAAGTCTATGGACTTAGCAATCTATAAGGGACTCGCTAACTATTGTATCTTTACCTAAAACTGAAAATAGCTTTTTGCATTGAAATCCCACACCTATGCATTAAACAGCTAAGCAGAAAAAATTCTTCAACTAAGATAATATAACTTCTGGTGGCTTTATGATAACTGTAAAGGCTCTTGTTATTTACTAGGACAAAAACAATAGACGGCGAGCGTCGACGTAAAAATAATGTATTACGTCTAAAGCTTGATTTACTCTAGAGTGCGCGCAATAATATATGTGGCGCCAAACCAAAAAAAAACATTTCTAGAAATGTTAACATATTTCTAGAAATGTTAACATATTTCTAGAAATGTTAACATATTTCTAGAAATGTTAACATATTTCTAGAAATGTTAACATATTTTTAGACATGTTAAAATATTTCTAGACATGTTAACATATTTCTAGTATTGTTAACATATTTCTAGAATTGTTAACATATTTCTAGACATGTTACCGACTACATAGTTATTCGGTTTACTCTGACTGGAAGTTGGCTGCTTGCATAGCACATGTGTCTTGCAGCGAGCCAGCTTCCAGTGAAAGACAAGAGTAAACCGAATAACTATGTATACAGGGTGTTTCATAAGGTTATGCAAAAAGTTTAAGGAGTTGTAGGGGGTGATTTGAGAAGTATGTGTTTTTTCCCCCATTTTCCTACGATGAATTAAAAGAGCGCCAGAGAGCTTCAAAGGGTGGCCTACTAGCCCCTGGAAGTAGGCTGCAACAAGCGCATAACCAAGCAGCAGGGAAACGCGAACATTAAGGTTTGGGTTCATGTGATAGGTAAAAAAGGACTTGGTAAACATATCGAGGTAACCAGCGTAAAAAAGTAAACTTAAACAGTATTTAAAGTCTTTGCTGCTATCTATCTATCTATCTATATTTATTTTCCTTTTGGGGTACAAATCCGTTTTATATCACGGAGGAAACCATTATACAATGGATTCGCAGGAATTTACAATTTTTAAAGCGAAGTAATAAAAAACATAATAGTTCATCACTTAAAGTCATAAGGTAACCAGAAGCAGTATATATATAATACAATAACATATTTACAAAATTATTTACAAAAAGAGTTAAGGCTCTACACACATCCCAGCACTACATTAGTTTTTCTTTTTTAAACGTAAGCCACCCCATCGGCCGAGTTGGTTTGGCGCTAGTTGCAGCCTACTTTCAGGGGCTAGTAGGCCACACTTTGAAGCTCTCTGGCGCTCTTTTAACTCATCGTAGGAAAATGGGAAACAAACAGGGTGTCTTAATAATCATGAGTAAAAATGTAATCATTATTTAATCGTTTTTAATATTTCTACAGCCAAACCTACAGATTTAATTTTAATCTAATTAATCATAATTTAATTATGCGAGGGGGTCCTAATAATCATGAGTAAAAATATAATCATGATTAAATCGTTTTTAATATTTTTACAGCCAAAGCTACAGGTTTAATTTTCATCTAATCTAATCACGATTTAATCATACGAGGGTGTCCTAATAATCATTGGAGTTATCTGCCCCAATGGAAACCAGCCTTAAAGCTAGGAGTAACAAACACAAGGAGAACGCAGCTAGCCTTTAAACCCGCTAACGAAGGGTTGTGTACAAGCCTTTACGCTGAACGTTTTCGGGCGGGGGGGGGGGGAGACAATTTCCGAATTTTCCCCTTCCGACGGCAGCAGGCACTAAAGCGTCTAGCCAATGAAAAACGTACACAAGAAATTCCACGACTTTTGACGGGTTGCGTTCTCCTTGTGTGGGGTGTTGTGTTTGTTGCTCCTAGCTTAAAGTCCCTCTATTTCCAGCGAGAAAGCTCGTAGTTCCTTTTTAGAGTTGTTCGTCCACGAAACGAGTCAGTCCCAGCTACTTTTCTTTTACGCCAGAATATTAAAATCCAAAAGTAAGTGTGCCCCTCACGTCTGAGCATTATTTCGCGAGTAGCGTCTGCTTTCGTACGCACCCTCGGTTCCCATAGAAGCGGGCGACTTGGCCTTCGAGGAGGACCACCCTGTGTCGGGTGGCTCTCCTCAGCCACCCTCGAGCGTTCTACACTCTAAACCTCTTTGGATTATGTAAATATAAAATTTATTCGTATATAAATCTCCGGAGAAATGGTGATAGAATTCCGGAAATTATTGGAATGCTTTTCTACGGAGTAATGAATGAGTTGGTTCCTGCTGGAGAACCACTGGAAAGTCTAGCTTCTCTTCGGGGGAAATCGATCATCTGGAATCAAAAAAGAGCTGAAATGCGTCTCGGGAAGTCCAGATTGCTGGACACTGAAAGACTGGAGGAATATGAATCAGCCCATGACTCAAATAACCAAGATATCCCCCCGAGAAAGTGTCCTTGATCTGACAAACGAAATGCCAACGTTGTGATCCCGTTTTTTCGCGTCGGGGATACTCCATAAAGGTGCTCTTGCCAAATTTTAGGTCCTCTGTCCGCTACAGCTTTATCTCGCTGCAGTGTCCCAATTAATAATTTTATTTAACGTAACTAGCGACAATTAAACCTGATGACAAATATGTGAGATTCGCTGATACACTGTAATTTGTGCTTCCAATGACGTGGTTGGAATCGAACACTGTAATTTGTGTTTCTATTGTACTATTTTCAAACTTAGCTGGTCAGATGGGGTTAGTTCGCGATTTTCTCACCAGGGCGCGTTGGCTCCGACTCCAGGGGCCAATAAATTGTCACGTGACGCGGCAATTTCCACGTGCCTCCGTTTGGGAACATTTTTAATTCCACACGTTCGTTAGTGACGTAAAGCTCACGTGACTGGCCTAAGAAAACGCGCTTTGAAACAATGCCCCGAAACACGGTAGTGTTGTAGAAGGCTACCCGCGAAGTGTCCTTCAGTAGCTCGTCCATGCTAACAACAAGTGATCTGATAATATGTGCAGGTAAATGCGAATTATGTGTTATCTGATTTATGATAAATTTTTGCTCGGGTCAGATAACTCAACTGTTAAAAGCACTAACCCTTAAATATATATCTTCGTATATTAATGTTAAATATTAAAAATATATTAAAGCAAGTGTCGACTCGACGTGAAGCAGCTCTTTTTTCAACAGATGTCGCTAGCGTCGAAATAAAAAAGCAAGATGTTTACGCTACATTTTGACCCAAAAGGCGGGACATAAAAGTACCCCTCGCGTTGATTTTTTTGTTTATAATTTAACAATAACCTAAATTATAGTAAATTTTAACCATATATTTTATAAGGGACATATATTTTAGGTTAAAGTCCACTAACAAGAGTAGAGTATAAGTTGTCTAATTATAATCTAATTTCAGCTTCCTTTGAAATTAATAGATGGCACCACGCTCCCCAGTAGAGTCGTTTTTTTTCTTCGAAGAATCGTATTCATACATGCGGCAATGATAGAGCCGACTGTTGGTCTATGGAAATACAAACTCCTTCCTTATTACTTCTTGGATCGAGTCCTTGTTGCCCATCATTTTTATTTTATTTTATTTCTTTTATTTATTTTTAATGAGGCCTTAGAGGCTTAAATACCAGTTTTTTTCTTCTAAACCACCGTTGCACAAGCAGTTGTCAAACTTTCTTGGAAAATCACTTTCGCAATATTCAATTTGAATACATTCATGTTTTTATATTTTATAGATATTTCATAACACCCAACAATTAATAATTTAAAATAGTAATTTAATTAATTAACGAAAAAAAAATACATTTCAATTTACGAATAACCTCCCAAACACGAGATAATCAAATTAAAAATTTCATTAATCAAATGATTACGAAAAATGTCCTCAACCAAGGTTCTTTGGGGACCGCGTTGCCAGTTCTTGAAATTCATATTATCGAACCAGAGCCCAAAAATTTGGCGATTTCGTAAAAACATTATGGTACGCCTAAAAAGTGGCAAATTTTATGTAAATATGGACGTTAAACTTGTGAAATCCAAATTTTAAATAAAACTTAAAGTTCGACCGATTGAAAACTTATATTTAAAAGTCACAGTTTTAACAAGAATTTATTTATTTATACTCAAGGAGAATGAATATATCGAGACTATCGACGGACACGTTGAGGGCCTAACCCCGTCACGCTAAGGGGGAGGGGGGTGGAAAAACGAGGCGGTCCAATTTTTTGCGTCCTCACAGCGGCGTTAATCGCATTCAAAAACGTAATTTTTAAGAACCAATGAGATTGCAGTATTATTTGATTTTATTAAAGCGGAGGAGCATACCGGGGACCCCAACGGGTGGAATTGGAGAAACTCTAAAAATAATCTCGACATATTAATTCTCCCTGAGTATAAATAAATGCATTCTTGGTTTTAACTAGTTTTCGGCCAATTAAAAAAACTATCATACGCGCAAGATGAGTTCTCGAAAAACGCGTACTATATAGTATGCCATTGAAAATATCGTACATCCCACAAATTAGCTCGAAATTATCGACGTGTACGATATTTATTGTAGGTCTGGCAGCGCTGCTTGGGGGAGGGGGAGAGGGGGAGAAATTGAAACCAGGCGCTTTTTTTTTTATCGCATCTCTGTCTTTCGACGACGATGCGGTGCATCTCATATTGGAGATCTTGGTCTCAGGGATGCCAGATTGGGCTGGAAAGCAGCCAATTGGGTTTCTTTTCAAAAAAAATTGGCTGGAAAGAAAAAGGTTGCTGCTGTTGACGCGAAATTTAGCTTTTCGTTTTTTGTTTTTTTTGCTTTTTGTACTGAGAATACCGCCAAGAACCAAAAAACCAAACTTTAAAATAAATAAATAAAATAAACCGCTCGTCTTCGTCAAGCGAGGCTCAGCTGCCACTTTCACTCCAAAAACAGCTCTATTGAGTAGTAGCACTCCGTAGCTTTGCCCATACCCGTCATTGCGGGCGCGAATTGTTTATGATAGGAAAAAGCATGGGTGACGTAGAGTAATAGCAGTGCTACGTCACACGACGTCATCCATGCTTTTTCCTATTCATACAAAATTCGCGCTCACAATGACGGCCATGGCCAAAGCTACGGAGTGGTGCTACTACTCTATAGGTGTTTTCATAAAATCCGGCCATGTTGTTTCTCCCCCTCCCCCCCCCCCGACAAAAATTGCTCCCTCAGTCTTTGATGGGAGTTCAGTTCAGTACGTTCCAGTTCAGAAACCGTCGGAGCGACTCGCGTGAATCATGAATGTACGTCAATAAGCTGGCAAACATGTTTCCCGAAAAATCAATGTTTCTTCCTAGAGTATACCACCTCCTAGGTAGTTCTTTGATGGGGATTTTATGAAAACAACTATTTATCAGTTGACACCACCTTGTACATATCACAAAAAAAAACTATTTATCAGTTCTAGGTCATGTGACCCATACGCGCAATTAACGACGTTCTTGCGTCCGGCACCACAAGCTTTATAGTTTTTGGCTTGTTTTTGGGAAAATCGACAGCTATTTTCCAAAATAAGGATTGGTGGCTTTTTGGGCTTTTTTCAGTTTTATTTTGGCGGGTTTTCGGTTGATAATCTGGCATCCCTGTCTAGGATTCGCAACGGAGGGTAAAAGAGCGTGGATCTAATGTCTCTCCGTTTTTTATCCCAAGACGCGTCATCCTTCCATCTTTTCTTTAACGTATTAACAGATGTATATGTAACGTAGAAATGAGCTCCTTTTGAAAATATCGCAATACGATTATGTCAATTTGTTGGCGCCTACGCGAAGGATCCCTTTTACTAGAAGTAATTACTCGAACTTTAGAATCGAAGGTATAGAAATTTTACTTATATTGCAAGATGGAAGAAAGCTACCTATTGAATTCGACGCGCACTGTTTGTATTTGTGATCGGCTGTCGGGGAAACAAACACAAGGAGAACGCAGCTAGCCTTTAAACACGCTAACGCAGTATTGTGTACAAATTTCATTGGACAAACGTTTACGCTGAACGTTTTACGGCTGGGGGGGAGACAATTTCCGAATTTCCCCCTTCCGACGGCAGCAGGCGCTAAAGCGTCTAACCAATGAAAATTGTACGCGAGAAAATGCACGACTTTTGACGGGTTGCGTTCTCCCTGTGTGGGATCAAGGATTCTATATTTTTATATAGAATCCTTGGTGGGATGCTGTGTTTGTTGCTCCTAGATTCCAGCAACATTTGTACCTTACCTCGTCCGGGGGCATGCCCGGCATCTGCGAACCGAGAGGGAAGTTGAGAAAGCGCGCGGGGAAAACGGGCGAAAATGTTCATTTTCCTTCGATATATTTGAACACGGCGGCTGGCGTCGATCGCCTTCTTTCATACGCGCGCGACTCACTAACGTCACTGACGCAGAACGCTTCCTATTGGCTGGAAAAGAGGGGAATAGTGGAGAATCTCGCCAATCGTCGAGGCACTGCGGTGAAGCTAGCTTGCGCGCGCGCTGCCGTTCGTAGAGCATCTCCATTTTCGCGTCAGTCGGTGCTGACGAAGCCGTTAAAACTCCGCCGAGAATTCGCCACGAAACTAGGGCTGAAAACCGGCGGAAAAGCGAGAAACGCTACCTCCAGACACCGGAAGTACTCGACGCGCCGTACCGATGGAAACGATGTCGCGCCATACGCTACTGCCGAACGACAGGGTCTCCTAAAAGATCCATCCTCCGGCGAAAGTGGACGCGGCCCAAGCTTCGACGAGGGTGAAATCTGCGCCCGTTTTGTAGCCCGGCCGGCTTTGATTGTCCGCAACAGTTTTTACGCGAAAAGAAGGAAGGGGGATCTGGTGTCGACCCCCAGCGTCGTCATACAAGGGGCGGACAGACGGACGGGGGAGGAAGCAGCCGCCGACTACGCCACTCCGCAAGCACGCACACACGGAAGCCAGCTCTTTCCCGCCAGCTTTGTATATTTACGGCTTTTGTAGAAAGTATATCATCGCCCAGAGTCCCAGACTGAGTGAGGCCCTCACTTCTTTTTGGACTATTCTACGTAACGGGGGTCTATGAGAACCGCTCCGCGATGTGTTGAATTCGAGCTAGCCGAAAACGACGACAACGATCTCAGCTGTTTGCGGAAATTCGGAAATTTTTCTTTCGAAGGCGCTTGATTTTCGCCATCTCGGTTGCCGCGTTTTGGAACCTTTGAGAATTTTTGCGTCGTTTACAAATCCGCGTCCCCACTGTTCGCAATCGGTGAGTTCACAAATTCTTCTTACCTTTTTTTGCTAAGGTTACGACCTCGGGGGTTTGAATATTCGTCCGTTATATGGACTGTTATTTGACTTAGCTTATATATTTTAAATGGTTTTTAAATATTTATTATCCAAAAATTAACCGAAATTCATAATTATAATGATGTGTAACGAATAATTCAAGCTCTTTTAAATACTCGAAATACTTAATTATAATTTTATTTGTACCGAAATTAGCGATATTCTATTAATTAACGTTAATCGTTAATGGAAATCCGGGCGCTGTTCAATCCGACTTACAATAATTTTAATTGAAATGTTGGCTCCCAGCTGTTTCAAATTAATTAATCCGTTTTATATCACTGTCTCACACAGCCTTTTTTTATTATTAAAGTCGTTATTGATTTTCTTTGCCGATCGATTTGCTTCCTTCTGTTCGGCGTGTTTTGCCGTAATCTAGCCAAATATTGTTATCACGGATACTTAATTCGTGATTGGCTTCAAGGGCTACTGCTACGCCAAATACATTATACCTCACCAGACACTATTTCACATAGAAACAATTTATCATGATTTTAATACCTTCAATATTAGCTATTACAATTCCTCCGATATTAGCTATTACAATTCCTCACAATAATTAAATATCAGAGTAAGAAAATTTTGGGATTGTTTTAATTAGCTTAACGGTCGCTTTGTGATTTATCGTGGTGGCATGAAAACTGAAAAGGTTAATTGAAGGATAATATTTTGATTAAAAAAATAGATATTTAGCAATATTTTCCGTAGTACTTAATTACGGAAGAAAACATGATTAGCTACTACCTGTAATGAAAATTAAAATAGGATAAATTAGTAAAAATAAATTGGGATTGTTTGAATTAGCTTAAGGCTATTTGATGAATTATATTTTGATTACAAAAGAAAATACGATTAACTACCAGTAATTAAAATTCAAATAGGTTAAATTTGTAAAAAAAAAATTGGGATTGTTTAAATTAGCTTAAGGCGATTTGATGAATTATATTTTTATTACAAAAGAAAACATGATTAACTACCAGTAATTAAAATTCAAATAGATTATATTTGTAAGAAAAATTTGGGATTGTTTGAATTAGCTTAAGGTTAATTGAAGAATTATATTTTGATTACAAAAGAAAAGACGATTAACTACCAGTAATTAAAATTCAAATAGGATAAATTTAAAGTTAACTCAAATATTTTCTTTAAAAGAATCCGATTAAATTTACAATAAGGAAATTTTTTTTGCTAAAATATTTATTTTAAATTTAAACCATAAAACTAAATGTAGTTTTTATGCACATGAAAAAGTATATCGCGAACATGTTTATAAAAATAATATTTCGTAGACAGATTTGACAGAAAGTATTTCGTCATAACTCGGCGTTTATTTTAGTTTTTCCATTTTTTTCAAAACTAGGTGAAGAGATTGGCTTATTTCCAGCACTAATCTGGACGCGCAGGTACCATCTTTTTGGGGAAAGGAAATAGCTATGTACGTCTTGAGCACCCCCCACCCCACGTACTATATATACACGAGTATGGGGGTTTCAATGTAAACAATAGTGACGTATTAAGCCTTTCGAATGGCGACATCTATCGACGCTTCGCGTTTGTTAGGAACTTCTTGACATATTTCAAATGTTAGAGTACTTCATACGCGAGTTGTTTTGAGAATATTTGATTGAAATATTGCTGATTTCGAGATGAAAGCGTTCTGGATTTGCCTGTCCCGGTTATTGATCTCGAAACAGTGATCCCCTTCAACGGCTCCGAAGTGTGCGCGCGTACGAGCCTCATCGAGACCGAATATTCGAACTTTTGTCGGTTTCGAAATTCCATTTCGAAATTTCCTACGTTCATGTGGTTTGATTTTTTTAAATCTAAAACTTCGCCGAAACAAGATTCATTTACCCGATTGTTTTAATTTATTTTTGGAAAATAAACTATTCCAATATCCGGGAATCGAAGAAATTCAAAATTTTTTAATTTTTTTGGTGATAAGGATTTTACAGTGACAAACGCCACTGCTAAGGTTTTAGGTTCAAATGTGTCCGGATCAAATAGCCCACAGTCAATCTCCACATCTTAGGCAAAAATCTTTTGTTTAATACTACCATGAGAGGTTTGATTTTAATTCCTTTATTTATACTAGGTTTCAGCGAAAACGGAATAAGTATTAATCTATTTACAAAACCTAGTTCTAACACCATTTTATATTAAAACTAATTATCAGAAAAATCAATACGAAAAAAATTAATATTTTTTCACAGTTTTTGAATAATATAAAATTTCCACATTTAAAACTGCTGGCGCCATCTGGTGAAACGTCGGGTATTTAAAAATCGGTGCCTCTAATGGCGTTTACCTTGTCCATCATTTTAGTTTACAAATAAAAATCTAGAAACGGATACGAATAAATTAAATTTTATTATTGATGATAAATTTTATTGGTGATAGCATATGTAACATAATTACTCATAAGTATGCCATAAAAGCATTTTCGATAATGAAACCTTGTTCACGGGATATGACGTAAATTACGTCACTTACAACTCCGTGACGAAATACGCGTCATAAACTTTACTGATGGGAAACGGAAGTTAGTGAGAATTCCTCGCGCGTTTCTGGCTTGGCCCATGTCAAGTATAGCTCGTGCCTCGCGATCACATGATTTCATTTCCATGGTAACCATTTTAATAGCGCAAGGATTATAAGCATTTTTTATTTTTTGGGTCCGCTCAATGTATGTTCCACGTGAAACAAGGTCTCATGGAATTTTTTTCAATGGAAATATTATACAGAGCCATACTTATGAGTAATTATGTTACATATGATGATAGTAGTTCATTAAATTATCAACTTTATTTTTTCCATTTGCGCGGCTAGTTCAAAACTCGACACAGTCCAGTTAGTTTTCCCCGGGGGTTAACGGTATATAACGACCCGCTAACTATACCCGATATCGCGCGAGAGCGGCCATTTACACCAAGAGTGTAGTAGCTGATCTTTGGAGGGTCGGGTGCCGCGATAGGCCTGGCTGAACGGTTATTGGCCGCCGATGCAATGAACGGGTTAAGCGACCCTTCTCGTCGCTGGCAGGTACGAAGCCTCTTAAATATACGCGAAAAGACCTCGTTAGTGATGTTATTGCAACCTGACAAACTGGTACAAGTCGCGCTGCATCCACTATGCTATTTATAATACAAGATAAACCAGCGTTTATTAATAATATAGTATCAGAAATACATGAACCGAAATTATCAGCGTCCTATTCCTCTAACACGGGAGGCAAGTTCCCCGTTTTCCCCCACCTTAGTGGCCGGATGTCATCTTCTCCTTCTCGAATACGCTACCTGGCGACGGCCGAGCGAAACTTTCTCGAAAAACAAATAAATAAAATATGTTGCTGGGGAAAAATTACAAGCGCATCATGTGTCTGTGGAAGAAAGGCTGTCACTATTAGAAGAAACGTCCAAGGAAAGAATAGCTCAAACAAATATCATCGTAATCAGTTAATTGTTATTAATTAATGAAGCCCAGTTAACGACTAATAAAAACTAGTTTAACTTGACTACGTTAAAAATTATAAACAATAAATATTTGTATTATTTTGTTACAATAATTGTACTTGTTTTATTTGAAAAATAAATCTGAATAGAAACATAAAGGTAGCCTTACTCGTAAACGAAATCATCATTTCTATTGTTTATTTCTACTAGTTCTTTCATACATAAATGGTCTTTTAAGATTAGTTGAAAAGGTTTTTAATTCATCTACTTTTTCCATATTGAACAGCTGCTGCAGCTACCGCCTTCCACTGACCTCTCAAAAACAAAACACGGCTAAGCCTAGGTTTACAGACCACGTTTCTCACGATCTTCTTCGATGAAATAATTTATCTTAGCCTCACTAGATGGCGGTATAGTTACCCGTGGTGCATTCGAAATTTTCCCTGTAGTCGCGGGAGGCGGAAAATTAACAAGGCCTCGCTTGTTAACCCTCCCCTTTCGCACGGGGAAATTGCCGTCCGACAAAAATATGCTCGCTGATAATTTTGGTTAATGTATTTCTGATAGTATTTATTCGCAGAAACCTCGAAAGTTGTCTCACTCTCTAACAAGGAGAGTTTTTTGGGAATATCATTAATTGTATTTTTACAGAGTGGTTGGGCTAAGTCATCTATGTGACTTGTAAGCCCAGTAACTATATTAAAAATTAATTTTAATTTCCATTTAAATTTAGAAGAAATAACAAAGAAAAGGAGACAATAACTCTAATTTAAGAATAACGATAGGGTAAAGATAACAATATATATATATATATATATATATATATACAGTCTATATTATTTTAAATGTTATACAGAATTGTTTAAAATTAAAGATTTGAGTTTGCGCTTAAAAATGTATTCTTTAGGCGACTACCCGAGGTGTTTATTTCCGATTTTGTTCAACGTCTGGCGTGATGTAGAGCTATATGAGATATGAAATCTCCTAAAAGGAGACATTGCACTACCCATTCGATTCGCCATGGCAACCGAAAATGTTTTTGACCACTTAAAACAAAAATAAGATTTTTTCCTTAATTTACCCAAAAATGTTTCAATTTTACCACAAAAATGTTACAATTTACTCAAACTTGATGAAATTTACCTAAATGTGGTCCAAATTACCCATTTCGTTATTTTCAAATTTTTTAAATAAATTCGTACCCATGCTTTTTTAAATGGAGATTTTTTGTTTTAAGTGGTCAAAAATATTATTTAAAGGTTAGCAAAAATATATATATTTAAAAATAAAATTGACAACGAATTTTTCTATGTTTGTGCACGAGAAAAATTCGTTGTCAATTTTATTTTTAAATATATATGGTCAAAAATATTTTCGGCAAATCGAATGGGTAGTGCAACGTCTCCTTTTGGGAAATTTCATACCTCATATAGGTCTACCTTACGCCCGACTTTGAACAAAATCGGAAATAAAAACATCGGGGACTATCCTTGTAAGTATAAAGATGTTCTTAATTTAATACGCGCTCTCAGAGCCACCTCCCGTCCACGATTGTAAGTTTTGGAGTACCACGCAACGTACAGACGAAAAACCATTAGAAATTAAAGCTCGCAAAAGTCGCAATTGTGCCCGAGATATGTCAATTTGACGCGCGTATTGAAATTTTATGAAGTTTTATAAAGTGCATTCGAATTAATTAGTATTTTCAAATCGGAAGGGTATTAATAAACCATGAATAGAAAGGCTGAGAATTTACTAACTCGATTAAGTCCATCCACGTATAGAGCGTTAATTGCGTGACTTCATTTGTTAATTACGTCAACGACACTCTAATAGGAGCTATTGTTGAACTTAATCAATTTACGTGTTTCCTTTCATCTCGACGCGGAATTTTTGTGTAGACATTTTTTTGTAATTAGTTTCTTCTACTTGTTTTAATTGTTTTATTCGATAATTCTTATTTTGTATTATTTTATAATTAGAATCAATATGATCATTATTATCATGTCAAGTATCATATCTTCGAGACGTAATTAGAATCCTAAATTATTGGTAATAATAGTAAATTTTTATATTTTAACCAATATTATCATTTTTATTCCTACGAAACCTTATTTAAGTATCATATCTTCGACGCAGTAATTCGAGACTTCATTAGAATCCTAAATTCTTGGTAATATAAGTAGATTTTTTATATTATAATCAATATTATCATTATTTATAGGAAGCCTTATTTAAATAAAACATCTTCGGCACGGTAATTCTAGACTTAATTAGAATCCTAAACTATTTGGTAATGATAGTAGATTTTTTATATTATAATCAATATTATCATTATTTATAGGAAGCCTTATTTAAATAAAACATCTTCGGCACGGTAATTCTAGACTTAATTAGAATCCTAAACTATTTGGTAATGATAGTAGATTTTTTATATTATAATCAATATTATCATTATTCCTAGGAAGCCTTATTTAAATAAAACATCTTCGGCACGGTAATTCGAGGTGTAATTAGAATCCTAAATTCTTGGTAATAATAGTAGATTTTTTTTATATTATAATCAATATTATCATTATTCCTAGGAAGCCTTATTTAAATAAAACATCTTCGGCACGGTAATTCGAGACGTAATTAGAATCCTAAATTCTTGGTAATAATAATGAGATCTTTGACATTTCTAAAGAAGAGGCAAATTTTACAGGCGTAATATTACCCCGTATTTAGCTAACACTTTCACTTAAGTTCCAGGAATTTAAAGGAAGTTTTGATTTTAAATTCTTGGAAAACGCTAAATTCAAGTTGCTCAACTTTCGGCCACCGTCAAACGCCGAAATATCTCTTATTAGATTTCCTAGTAAACTTCAGGTTTACTTTTACCTGCAATTCCTTTTACGATGATAATACCCATAAATAGAAGGTAAATTTTGTATTTCTCATTGCAACCAATCAATTCATAGTAATAGTGGTTAAGGTACCAACCAGTTTTTTGGGCAATCATGACGCAATTTCGAGGAAAAATAGAATGTTAATTCCAAATCATTATTAAATCTGTGTTTTTACGAAATTACGCCTGGTTACTGGTTACTGGAAATAATTATGACTGTATATATGTGTGTGTTGTTAGCGTACGTAATTAAATGTATAGTGCTCGTTTGGTTCAGTGTTTCTGGAACCACATGGTTATACGTTTACCACTTTACCTGTAATAATGTTTTTCCGTGACATACCCGCCCCCCATGTGTTTTTTAGGTAAAGTGGAACTCGCGATGGCCATATTCGCTAAAAACGTTTTTAACCATACATTTCACAATGAAAATTGTTTCTATTCATGGTTGGCGAGCTCTTCGTAAAATATTATTCCTTGGAAACGCGATTTGGTACTCTATACGCATTTAGAGGTTATGTTGCGTGCTCAAACGTTTCATAAGTAATGTGTTGGTATATTTAATATTTACTTGTTTCATCTTTGGTCTCGTTGACAAAAAAGTACTTTCATGCGCTTCATAAACCTAATGTCCAAATATCACTAAAAATGTAGCTAATGGATTTAAATCAATTTGATTTAAATCGCTATTTAGTTTCTTAAATCATTGATTTAAATATCGATTTTTTTTATAAATCATTTATTTAAATCTCGATTTTTTTATTTTTATAAATCATTGATTTAAAACATATAATATATTTCAATGAGGGAATAAATCATTTCAAAAAATAGATAATAAAAAGATTCCATTACAACATGGTTCGTACCAGACCTGGAAAACCAGGAAAAAACAGGGAATTAACCCAAAAAGTCCGGGAATTTGAAAATGACTACAAAAAATTAGGAAATTTGAAAATGACTACAAAAAATTAGGCAATTTGAAAATGACTACACAAAGTCAGGGAATTTTAAAATGAATCCCAAAAGTCAGTGAATTTTAAAATGAACCCAAAAAGTCGGGGAATTTCAAAATGACTCCAAGTAATCAGGAATTTGAAAATGAACCCCAAAATTCTCTGACAAATCAGGGAATTTGAAAATGAACCCAAAAATTCTGTGAAAAATCAGGGAATTTGAAAATGAACCCAAAAAGTCTGTGAAACATCATGGAATTTGAAAATGAACCCAAAAATTCTGTGAAAAATCAGGGAATTTGAAAATGAACCCAAAAATTCTGTGAAAAATCAGGGAATTTGAAAATGACTCCAAGTAATCAGAGAATTTTAAAATGAACCCAAAAATGCTGTGAAAAATCAGGGAATTTTGAACGATGTATTTGGCAAGATTTTACCTCAAACCATTCATTTATTCTACAAAAATGGCCAGGGAATATTTTGCAAATTGGTCATTGAAATTAATTCCGGGAGTTTTATGCGAACCCTGTACAAAGGAAATCTGAGAAAATTCAAATAATAAATAGTGATTAAATTTAATTAAATTTAGAATATATAACGGATAAAAGTTACTACTAGACTGCAAAAGACCAATTCGTTCTTCAATAATCAATAGATTCCAAAAAAATTATTTAAATTAAAAAATCATCGAGAAAGATCTGTACTCCGACTATGCTGAAGATGGCGCTACACAACACTATGGGCTTCATTTGAAAAACGGTGCGTGACGCATGATGGACTGATTGTGTCAATTTGAACGTTATTCAAATGAAGCAGGAAAGCCCCTTAGTGTTGTCAGGGTTGCTACAGTTACCTGGAAAGACTCGAATTCCTGGAAATGTCACAGAATTTTAATGTATGGGAAATTGAATTATTTTTAGAAAAACCAGGAAATTTTCCAAAATTAGTCTAAAAATCGGGGGAAAGTTAAGAAATTTCCAAAATTAGTCTAAAAATCGGGGGAAAGTTAAGAAATTTCCAAAATTAGTCTAAAAATCGGGGGAAAGTTAAGAAATTTCCAAAATTAGTCTAAAAATCGGGGGAAAGTTATGAAATTTCCAAAATTAGTCTAAAAATCGGGGGAAAGTTAAGAAATTTCCAAAATTAGTCTAAAAATCGGGGGAAAGTTAAGAAATTTATAAAATTAGTCTAAAAATCGGGGGAAAGTTAAGAAATTTCCAAAATTAGTCTAAAAATCGGGGGAAAGTTAAGAAATTTCCAAAATTAGTCTAAAAATCGGGGGAAAGTTAAGAAATTTATAAAATTAGTCTAAAAATTGGGGGAAAGTCAGGAAATTTCCAAAATTAGTCTAAAAATCGGGGGAAAGTTAAGAAATTTATAAAATTAGTCCAAAAATTGGGGGAAAGTTAGGAAATTTATAAAATTAGTCTAAAAATCGGGGAAAAGTCAGGAAATTTCCACAATTAGTATAAAAATCGGGGAAAAATCAGGAAATTTCCACAATTAGTCTCAAAATCGGGGGAAAGTCAGGAAATTTCCAAAATTAGTCTAAAAATCAGGGATATGTCAGGTAATGTTAAAAACTAGTCTAAAAATCAAGGATATGTCCGGTAATTTCAAAAATTAATTTAAAAAGCACGGAATTTCAAAAACGTTTAAAAGTCAGGGAATTTGAATTTGAAAGAACATTGGAAACCCTGGTTGTGTAGCTCCATCTTCAGCATAGTCGGAGTAATTTTTTTATCATTGATTTGCTTTTAATTAAAATAATAAGAAAATTACTAACTCTAGTATCGTCGCGTAAATAGTCAGTGATTTGTTCTACAGTGAAAGGCTATTTTTGGCGACCCAAAATATAAATCTCATAAATGCAAATTTATCGAAATGCCGTAATAATATTCCATCGTTTTGAAAGATTAGGTTTCACTCCACCCAAGCTAGAAATTATGATTGAATACGTTTTGTCGTACGCAACACGTTTTTAGAATAATAAGGCAAATTAATTACGACCGGAATCCCCGCCTCTTACGTGATAAAGCCGTAAGCCTTGAACTAGCGATCTCTACATTAAAACGAAATTAATATATATTATCGAAAGATGCGAGAACTTGTACAGTCCACCGACGGTGTTGTCCTCGCCAAAAGTCCCACTTTCGAAATCCGGGCAGGAATTTTAATATCTATGTCAGAAAGTAGTCTCTAGCCCCAGTAGCCGATATACACTCGATAATCAAATATTTTTTATCGCTTTTTATACAGCAAACTCGAAAAGGGGAATTAAATAGATTGGTGGTTTTTTCTCTATTGCGCGGTGTCGAATAACAGCCTGACGCAATTATTTTTTAACCCAGTAAATGTACGTTAAATACCACTTTCTTAAACTCTCTCTGGGGTTCATTAAAAAAGGAAACATCGTAGTAATCGAGCTCCGCTTATCCTTATCCGAAAGAAACTAAGAAGGTTGAAATTATTCTTATCTCCAGTTTTGTTTATTATAATTATTAAGGCGTTTTTATCAGCGCTTTTAAAGCCCTATCCAGAAATGATTGAATTTGTGGAGTATTAGCTGGGGGATTTATTCCTTAGGAATTCTACTCGACCAAAATTAGGCCAGTTTTTATTTTAATTTAAGTGATATTTTTATACGAATATTTTATAGCCTGAGAAACCGAAATACCAAAAATTTCGAGTTCTTTATTAAATTTTTAAATACATAAAATGATAATTAAAATTATTTTTTAATTGTTTTAATTAAATTAAGTTGTATGTACAAGGCTTAGCCAGTTTTCCATAGATAATTAAATTAAATTATTTTTTAATAGTTTTAATTAAAAAAATTAATTTCCATTAGTTTTTAATTATTTTGATTAAAATAATTAAATTAAATTATTTTTTAATCTGTATATTAATTTATAGTAATTTTTGCGTAATTTAGGATTTATAATTTTAAAATTAAGATTTTTCTCGACTATTTTTGGGTTTAATAAACCTTAACCGATGAAAATTGACAGCTTTCAAATGATGACGAAAATTAACATTTCTATTAAAGTAACAATAAAACGAAGTAATTGGATATTTGAAGGTCGCAAATGTTCTAATTTACAAAAAGTTTTAAAATTTATTATTATTTAAATATTGAATTTCCAAAATTACCCGAAATAACTTTCGCAAATATTTCAGTTATGCTTCTATATTCGTACAGAAATATCATTAATATAAAAAAAATTCATCTGATCGAATTCACATGGAATGACCCATTTCTAAATGGTTTAAAATTTCACTATAAGACGTCTATCGTAATAACGTGAAACTCATTTTTTTTCGTTCAAAAACTAGAGCAAATTAAAAATTTACCATATAAAATAAGAGATTATGAAATTGCAAACAATTTCAAATTTTTTAGTTATTTAAATGCCGATTCTTTATGTGAATTTAAAATAAGCGGAAATAATTTTCTGGTAGACGTGCAAAACATTTTGGATGTAGTCCAAAAAATCTCTGAACATCTTGTTTATGTTTCTGAACACGTTCTTTCTCCGTGTTAAGTATGTTAAGCCTCCATAAAAGTGTGCTTTTGTGACCCTGAGGATGAGGGACCTTTAGATAATTTTTCTGTAGTGCAGGGTGACCAGACTATATTTCCTATTTTTTCCTATATTCTCAATGCCTTCCTATAAATTCCTTTAATTTTACCTTATTTCCTATAATTTCACCAGTTTTCATTCATTTTACTGGTTGTACTTATTTTGATTTTCAATTTTATTTTCAATTTATACCAAACAATAGTTGTCATAATACACAAGCATAATAACTTTTGTTTTTCCGTGTAGTATAACCCAAAAACCGTTCGTCGTCGTGTACCCATATGTATCCTATATTTTACTTTATTTTGAATATTTTTATATTTTCCTCTATTTTGCCTATGGTGTTTCCATTGAGTTGGGAATATTAATCTTGAGATCCAATCAAATCTGCTCCCCGCGAAACAAGTTTTTGAAAATTACGAATGTGCCGTCTCCTCTAAAATGACGAGAAAACATTATCATATGACCCGTGGCGCCATCCATTATTTTTGAAAAAAAAAATATTTTTGCCGGAAACGCGTCTTATTTGAACGATCCATTGAGAGATAGACGGCGCCACTGGTAGAATGATAAAGTTTTCTCGTCATTTGGGAGCAGACGGCAATATTCTTATTTTTTAAAAACTTGTTTCGCGAAATACTGAAATCCGACGTTTTGATTGGACCTCTAGATTAATATTATTTTACGCATTTTGTATCCTATATTTTCTTAAAATTCGCGTTCAAATTTCCTATTTTTCCTATAAATTTTTCGTTTAATTACCCTGGTCACCCTGGTAGTGACGTTTGGTGACGTCAACTCGTATACTCAATGAAAATAATGAAATATTATTTTCAAAATACCCAAATTAAAATTTCCTCTCATTTCTTTTGGGAAAACCCCTTTTAAATTTCATACTCCGTAATTAAACGAACTACACCTTTTTAAACGACCTCTATTTGTTTATTTTTGGCACATTCCGTCGGCGATTGCGCAAGAGACTTGATTCTTGAATAAAGAAATTAAACGAATACACGTGCCAATAACGACACAGCGGTTCCATTGTTACCTGTCGTTTGGCTTTGTATCTAGGTAACGAATTTTTCACTGAAGCGGTGAGATTTTAGTTAAAGACTTTCATATCGCCTAATAAGGTAATTGTGAAATTGAAAGCGTATTATTAGTAGAAACTCTGGTCAGTTTTAAAAACGCTTTCTGCGGACGAAAAATGTAACCGATCAAAGCAAGATATTTAAAAAATAAATTTTGAGCTGAAGAAAATAGAACTCGCGATTTACGAAATGTAATTATAGACTAAACTAAACTAAATTACCATAAAATAAAATAAAACTAAACGGTGGAAATATCTAACTAAATACGATCAATGATCTTCTAATTTGTACCGACTTGTTTAATAAAATTCTTACGCTGATTTGACACACATTAGTGACATTTGACAAACTGTAGGTATAATCAGAAACCTATAGAGAAGCCTCTAACTCGCCATCGTGAAATGACTCGTTTTCGGAGGGATACAGATTTGTTAAGCCGATATGTGGCCAGAAAATATAGTCCTTTCGATATATTCATACCGAGGGACTTCAGGTGTACAAATCAGCAGTGAAATCACGTAAATTTAGTAGCTTTAATAACTTTAATCAATTAAATATTGAAATAACTTGAAATCTGAAATCAGATGTACAAAATTTCTAACATTGGAATGATTGGATTCATACGCGAGCAGTAGCGGAGAAAACATTTGAAAAATGCGGACGATTCACCTCCGTTTCAGGTTTGCCAACCGACGTTTTGGAGAGCAAACTACTTTTTTGCTACATTGACTAAATATAGCGCTCACTAGATTTGCTATAGCAGTGGCGTAGCCACGGGGGGCACATGCCCCCCCCCCGAAACGTATGGTCGTACGTACAAATATTTTTATTTTTTTACTTCTTTTTCAATGGCGTGCCCCCCCCCCCCCGAAACAAACTCCTGGCTACGCATTTATTATTGTACATAAGAAGATATAAGTGTTAATATTATTCGTAATAACCAAATCAATTCAAATGTTCGAAAAGGGAAATTTTGAATATTGTTCGTCTTCCCATTTCCATTGTGTTCCTGTATATTAAACTCTTGATCCGAATTAACTGAAAACCTGTCAGATTCTGAAACGTTTAAAATAGATACAATACTGTTTTCGGATCAGCTATATACGTTGAGCGTCATCCGAGAAAGAACTAGGTATTTTTGCTTAATCACGTTCCAATATCGTGGTTCTTGAATCGGTGAATTCCTCTGCCAGAGTGATTAGTAGAATCTCAGAAATGTCTGGTATTCTCCGACTATTAGCTATTTGCCGTCTCCGAATTATGAATGGCTGCATTTTCGCGTTTCCTCGATGACGGTAAAAGGCAATATTTTTCCTCGTTTCTTTGTTTGCGCTACTTTTTATCAAAATGAGCCAGATATACAAACTATTGTTCTCTGCATTGACGCTCGATAAGGCAGTGCCTCCTCGTACCTTGTTTTCTCGACTTTTATTTGTTTATTTTTTTGGTGTAATTGTTTCGAGAGGCGCTTCCGTGATAAGACGAAAAGTAGCAATATACGATTTGGGTACATTTGTTCGAATTTCATTCGTCCGAACGGTGGTACAAATGTCCGAATGATCAATTGTCCGAATGCCGGAAAACAGGATCGTATGTCCGAAAACGTATTTCATTTTCCCGAAAAATTTATCACAACTTTTGTTGGTGATTTAGTCGTTCAATTTATGTTAACTTTACTGGCGAATTTCATTTGTTCGAATAATCGTTTGTCCGTTTTTTCGAACATTAGGAATCGTTTTTTTTTAAATATTGTTAATATAAGAAAATAGTAACATTAACGTGAACCTAACCTAACCTAACCTAACCTAAAATATCCACAACATTGATCGATATTAATACGAATATGAAGTAAAATATACAATATATAGATATAGCAGCAATTAAGAAAAAACAACTTGAACAAACAACGATATTTACAATGTAGTTTTTTATTTTTAATTCTTGCACTAAAAAAAATCCGGACAAAACAAAATAAAAATAAGAAATACTAATTTAGCGACAGAATTCGGACAAGTGATGTTACCATTCGGACGAATGAAACAAACAAGTTGTCCAAGTCGAACAATTGAAACATTTGTTATTTCGGCGGTTGGGACGAATGAAATTCGAACATTTGTTCCACCGTTCGGACGATTGAAGTTCGAACAAATGTACCCCCAATATACACCAGATTGGTTTTCTACGTACGTGGTTTTGGTTATGTGCTAACTCGAAAGTTGCGCATTTTGATACCACTAGTCTAGACTTTGTCATTGCCATTTATTTCGCGACACAAGATACCTTGATCTGATACAACTCGCTTCGCTAGTGTTTTAAATCACGATTTAAATCCAGTGATTTATTAAAGTAAATCGTTGATACTTCAGTGTATTTATGAAAATTTACATAAGTAGGCTGTATAGCATTGTCAATTAAATTTGGTTCTTAAATAGTAATTAAAATTAATTTAATGCCTGTTCCACTGAAATTATTAATCAATTTGTGAAGAAAAAGTGGTGAAAAACAATAAAATAATCAACAACCATGTCTGTCAGTACAAGTAAACTTGTCCTATATGAGCTTGCAGTATTATCAGCCTCTGATGAAGACTAAATCGTTATAACTTTATCCCTAACTTGACTGTAGGTGTAAACATTTAATAATAATAATCAGTTAGGCCTAAGGTGGTGCCTTCATCAAGTGACTTTTAAAGCCATTAATTTCGGTGGACGGGTTACAATGCTTAGGAGGTTGGTGGCAACTAGGAACAACAAACACAGCACCCCACACAAGGAGAACGCAACCCGTCAAAAGTCGTACATTTTCTTGCGTACATTTTTCATTGGTTAGACGCTTTAGCGCCTGCTGCCGTCGGAAGGGAAAAATTCGGAAATTGTCTCCCCCCAGCCCGTAAAACTTTCAGAGAAAAGGCTCGTCCAATGAAATTTGTACACAATACTGCGTTAGCGTGTTAAAAGGCTAACTGCGTTCTCCTTGTGTTTGTTGCTCCTAGGTGCGAAGCCCTTCATGCCACGTTAGCCAAAACTTTCTACCGATACTTAATATAACTTACCAGAAGTTACTTACTGTACTTTATTTAACTTTACATACATATTCGCCCTCGTTATATTTATAATAAGTACAAATTTGAAACGAAATCGACGTTAGTAATGCGGTTTCTTCGCCACTTTGTTATTGTTTTGGGCATCTTTGTCGCATATACATCGTCGACGTTTGGCTAGAGTGATTAGACTGCAGGTTCTAAAAGTCAAAGCGATAAAGCTAATCTGCTCGCGGTCTTTCCTCAATTCATCCTCGAGAATGACTTAATTCTCGCACTTGGATTTTCACCCCAACGACGCCTTCGCGGCTGCTATCCCTATCGACTCTTCTTCACTTTTATCTCAAAGATATTGAAAGTATGCAATTGCCACTATCGGTTTATTCATCCTTTCTTCACGGCCGGAGCTAGTTTTGTTTATCAATCCCTCGAAAAGTCTGCCAATATTGCCATCCGTTTTCGTGATCTTGAAGCGTGATTTGAAACAAACATGTTGAAAGTGTAAGTGCCAAGCTCATTTCGTAAGTTACTTTCTCTGTCTTGCAGGGCCTATAAATTCTATATTTTCAAAAATGTCCTATAACATCCTATATTTTTAGCAAAATCCCCCAAAAGTCCTATAATTTTGATATTTTGCCCATTTCAAATCCAACCACTCAGTTAAATTGCTGGATTTAGCTATATGATAAATTCCTATACCAAGTCATTCTAGTCTATACTTTTGTTATTGTTAACATGGTTAGCTACTAGTATATTTTTGTGATATAATGGTTAAACAGTTTCTATTTTTTAAGTGAAAATCCAAGATTTATTTCTCTAAATATAGATTTGGTTTTTAAATGCATAAAGTTAGTAAATTAAATAGCATATATAGTCCTATAAAATCCTATAATTTTGTAAAAATAGTCCTATAAAGTCCTATATTTTTAGAAATATAATCTTTTTTTTCCTATAAAAAAATTTAAGATTTGACTGGGGGCCCTGGTCTTGTTAATTTTCGAATTAGTGAAAAGATAATTATTGCTTAATTTAAATTTATTGTTTCTATATTAAGGAGTGTGTAATTTCTTACATTGGTTGGGAAAACCGTTATCACTCAAAAACCTTTTAGGCTGGTTTCACTAGGGCCAAAACTCCTCGTCGAAGAGAATTGACGCAAAAATTTTGTATTAGGCCTAACGGGAAGTTTTTGCGTCGACAAACGTCGTTGTGGTCCTAGTGAAAACCAGCCTTTTACGTAAACAAATTTCAATCGTGTGAGATAACTAAAATATAATTATTGATTTAAATAAAATTTATTTTTTCTATTAATTTCTTACATTGGGAAAAACCGTTTTCACTCTAAAACCTTTTAGGCTGGTTTCACTTAGGCCAAATCTTCATGACGAAGAGCATTGACGCAAGAATATTGTATTAGGCCTAACGGGAAGTTTTTGCGTCGACCAACGTCGTTGTGGTGTTTTGGCTGTGAAAACCAGCCTTTCAGATAGAGTATAAATTAAAGTAAAAAATATGCGTGAAAATCAGAACTTTAAAAGGTAAATTTTTCCGCCAATTACTATATGGATATAGTGGTGACCTTGTTATTTTTTGTAATATCATTAGCGTGGTTGTACCCTTCGCGTGCGTTACGGGGAATTGCGCCTTTTATGACCTTGTCAAATCCATATTGTGTATTTGACGTGGATCGATACGCCTTAATTACGTCTTCTTTGCGCGCTCTGGGTGCGCTCTGGGTGTGCTCTGGGATACCATTTCGCGCTCAGTTTCTAGATCAGAGCTGCATTATCAAAGTGAACTGAGATAGCTCTAAAATGAATTCGCCGTACAAAAGTCCGTCTGGATCAATAATCGCTTCTAGCGTTGGAATAGCGAATGTGTTAGCTAAGGACTCGTAAGATTAACCTTATCCCGGCTTTGGTCGGCGCTATCAGGTAAGTCCGTAACCGACTGTAATATATTATTAGGTGTCCTTCTAATCCACCGGTTTCGAATATACCTGTCCAGGTTTATTGACGTGATTCGAAGTCTCGAATTGCGTAGAAGCTGACGCCGCGCCTGAGAGAGAAAACGAACAGCCAGTTTCAACTTCTGCGTGTCACTCGAATACTTAACTCGGTCTGGCAACTCTCGCTATACACACGTCGAAGTACCTGTATATTACCCTATTTTTAGAATCAAATAACCTTGTTTCGGGGCGCGCTTATTATATACCGGCAAAAATTCTGACAGTTTAATGTTGATTTCCCAGAAGATAAAAAATTTAAATTTTTTTATCGGTAAGTGTGACCTTCGACGGATCATGTTTTAACAATAGTTTTGCTACAGTGTTTGTTTCGCGTCACTTCAAGTCACCATTTCGCGTTTTTAGTGTATCCTTCAATACCCCCTACCACGAAACAGGGGTAATTAAACTATTTGGTAGGATCCTACTGTAAACAAATTGCGTAAATGTCCAAGGTCAAAAGCGGTATTTGTCGTGAAATTTGTGGGCTGAAAACACTTGAAATGATTTTAGTGTATCCCGCAATAGATACTACCAGTACCACGAAATAGGGGCAATGAGACTATTTGGTAGGATCCTACTATAAACAAATTGGGTAAATGTCCAAGGTCAAAAGACCTGTGTATTTGTCGTGAAATTTGTGTAACACTTGAAAGGTTTATAGTGTATCCTTCAATAGGTCGTACCACGAAATAGGGATAATGGAACTATTTGGTAGGATTCTACTATAAAAAATTGGGTACTCGAAAATCCAAGGTCAAATGTTATATTTGTCACGTAGTTTTGCGAGATCATCAAAGATTTACAATGTGATAGGTGCGTTCATATATACGTGACTAAAATCTGTGAGCGAATTATAAGAGTGTAGAAACCACTTTCGGTATTTAAATTAATAAAAGACTAGTGTTTAAATTTTTAAGTTTTTCACTTTAAGAAAGAAAGTAACCGCTTAAAAACGACGTGATTTGTCATTTCCGCCGGAAAGAAAACGGCTTTCATTATTTCTAAAGCGGGCTTTCTCTTAAAATTATCTTCCCGTAGCCAAGAGAAACAACTAAACTACAATTATCAGATGTTTATTTAAGACTTCATACGGAGTTTCAATCTTTTTAGGGCAGATCTAAGTTCTATTTAGCAATTAACACGACTTACGAACATTACGTAGCTACCGATACCGCGTGGTTAGGATATTTATCTATTTTTTTAAATATTCTTTCAACAATTTTTATACAAAACGTTTTAACCATTAATTGCCGATAAATAATCACGTTTGACGCAATTGGCGCTTCAATAAATGTCGCTCTCTTTTTCTTAACCCCCTACGCGCATGCGCGAACCATTCAATAAAATAGTCAGTGTTTATGTTAGTTTTATTTGATAGCTGGTGCGAATTTTTTATTTCAGGATGCGTTAAATTTTAATATTGTATAATTATATAATATATATATAAAATTTAACGCTTTTACAAGTATGTCCTGGCTCTATGTATCACTACTTCTATGCAAATCGCTGAACAGGTTTTATTTCAGCGTCTATTAAGTGATAAATTGGACCATAATTGGTACTTTGACGTCATTTGCGCGACCTTTATGACTCTGTTTACGAAATTTATGTTTTAAAGCCGATAGATGGCGATGCGACGATAAGATTTTAGAAATTCCCTTTTTCGTTTAAACAAACAAGTAACATTATTTATATCGCTCAAAATGAAAGCTTTGTTTTTCCGTAGAAATAATGTAATTTTTTTCTTAATAATAATAAGTGTTACTAAAAATAATTTAAAATTTCACGCGCCAATTATAGCTAACGGTAACAATTCAAGTAAGCTTCATCATTTGAATTTAAAAAAACCAAATTGGTTGGAAAAACAAATTGGTATTTCGAATGACCCCATTATTCCTTAATCACGTTTATTGTTGTATCTCGCCGAAATTAGAAGAGATAAAAAGAATTAAAAAAAACACATTTTATTAAATTGACGGATTTATGATTACGTTATCAACATCATCAAAGTAAAGTTTATTCGAAAACCGATTATACCGGCTTTGCGTATTGTCCTCAATAAAACTTGAAAACCCCGAATTACCGAAGCCCGTTTTCCCCGTTCTGATCCGTCGGCCTTTTGTTTTCTTTACTCGTGTGATTGTAACAAAGCCACGCGGATTCGTATCTGGTTCGTGAATAATACGTTATTAGGCGTGGAATATAGTGGAAAATTTCTGCCTGAACCAAAGTGAATTAATATTTTACCTCAGATATTATAAAATAATAATACAAATTTAAAAAAATATTTTAACACAAAAATTTCAGATTTGGGCTTCTTTAGGCAAATATATATCCATAGGAATGGTCAGATTCTGATTAACATTAGAATAGTCTGCTAATGGTTTTTGGAATAATTAATTCTAACATTGTAAGTTCAGTGTAAACTAAGACATTTTTACAATAAACTTCTTAAGCTTTGAAATTCAGTTTTTCTTTATTAGCCACTTTTAGCTAATTTTCCACTATTCGCCACTAGCCTGGACTTTTCTCCAAAAAGGTGGCTTTTTAGGAACACTGAAAACAGATGTATTTATAAATTTCCCTACGGCACCAGAGGGTGGGGGCGAACTCTTAGGGAACGCAATTAAAGAACAATTTAACTGGGAGGTTGTTCTGTAAAAATCAAAAATTACAAAAAAAAATGATGATCCGTCAAAAATGACCATGCGCCTGAGCAGAAGAGGCTGCTATCGAAATATCAAACTATCGAGAGTATTTTTTCGTCATTTTTGATTTTTACGGAATAGCTTTCTTGGTAAAACATATCCTTTAAAACGCCTAGGGAAAATGCAGATTATGTAATTTTTTATCCGCTCATCGTGACCTTAATTAAGTTTATCGGAATTAAAAGCAAAAAATGTCGCGAAATAATAACACTGCGCGTTTTATTGTACTTGCTTAATCTCACAATCGGTGAGGTTATTGGAACGTGGAATTTTCTCGTCATTGTCAAGGTATTGTAGTACCTTAACCTACATACGCAAATTCAAACCTTTACAGAGAGACACACTTTGTCTCATCAAGCTTACGAATGCGCTCATTAGGAACGTATTACGAAATTAAGGCGCGTGCCTGTTAATTATTTCAAAATGTCTCGACATTTAAAGTTTATTATTATTATTAAATGATTGAATTAATTACGGGTTTAAAAGTTGCTGTAAGATATTTCGACATAGTACGAATTTGATTTGCTCTTTGAAAAGCGGGTTATAGGTCACGTTTAATTGTTTTCCAACTAATCCATGATATAAAGTCATTCTATTAATTAATTGAAAGTACCGATATTTCATAGTTATCTCGAACCTATGAATAATCTAATAATATAGGCTTTGGTAATTAGCGTCTTACGCGTCGTAAAATAATGACCATCGTCTACCAGTAAAATTCAGTACAGAGGCTACGAATTATGTTGATATTTAACGTTATATTTACTCATCGATAATTATCCATACCATTAATTTGAACGTGACACGAATCGTCGAATTTTATTGGCTCGCGTGATTTGAATAGCTGGTGTAACTGGAATGGGTCCGATGGCGGTCCTGAGGACTTAGTTAAAGGTCAGCGAGGACGTCCACACGTTGATTTCTCGCGGGACTGACATAGCGGATTAGATTTGTGGCTCTCCAATATTCGCGGATTGCCAACGCTAGCTGCGCGCGAGATTTGGGTATCTGGGTTTCTCGGGCACCCCTTTCTTCAGCCAGGTTCACACTTCGTTGTAGATAACTAGTTTTCAAAACGAGCGCGAGAAATCGCTTCGTGGGGGTACGGGAAGTAACTTGTCCAAGTTGGTGGGGAATAAAATTGCTCGTATTCTCAAAAATAATGTCAAATAAATAATTGTTTTAGGATACATTTTATTAGTTTCAAAATTCTGGTCATAATTTCAAATGACTTTAAGACTTGGCTATAAGCAAACCGGGGCGAAGCGATTTCGCACGTGTAAACCAAGAATTATCGTCGGCGGTCTAAACTGGCATTCAAACCGACCTAAACTGGGTTTTAAGCTCTAGTGTGACCCCGTTTTATTTTTATTCGTCGAAATTCAACCCCATTCGTCCATAGTTCATTTCTTTCAGTAACGCTTCTTTTCCAACGACAGATTAGACATACTCGGAATTCCGAAGTTTGATTTTACCTTTGACATTCGAGTCCGCCCTTGGAAAACGGTCGAAACAGCACAGATCTAATATTTTGTGCCTTCGCCCAAAAATTTCCCAATATCTTCAAATTACCAGTTTTTTTAATCAGATCCCTTAAATTAGACGGGTTTCTCAATTGGTTTTTCCGCGGAATAGTTCTTTTTATAAACTAACGTGGCCTTCTTGTTTAAATGTTGCTCTTACGTCACAGTCTCTTACTTTCACAAGCCTACTAGCGCGCCCTACAGTCGCGAGGAATATAGGTTTTTCTAGTGCGCGTGAAAATCGCTCGTGCGCAAAATATACTAATAAAGCTGCGTCTTGTGACGTAAGAGCAACATTTTAACAAGTTGGGCAAGACCACTTTTTATTTTATAAAATCAACTATTTACGAGTCGGATTTCGACGATAAACTTCAACTAGGATATAAGTGGAATTTGCGATGCAGCTATAAGGGGGATATTTAGATGAGACTATTAGTATAAACGTCCACCGAAATGCATCGAATGATACCAAATTTCAAGCGTCTCGCGAGACTCGTCCTCGTCTTGTTCAGAAACAATGTTGAAAATTTTATAGCCTTTTCTGTGTAAAATTACGACAAATTTGCCTCGTGATATCGGTACTTTTTTGATCTGAGGTACACGCGTGAGCAGTACAATTTCGGTACTTTTTTAATCTGAGGTACACGCGTGAGCAGTACAATTTCGGTACTTTTTTGATCTGAGGTACACGCGTGAGCAGTACAATTTCGGTACTTTTTTGATCTGAGGTACACGCGTGAGCAGTACAATTTCGGTACTTTTTTGATCTGAGGTACACGCGTGAGCAGTAAAATTTCATGGCTACGTTAATTCGAAGGAAACGTTGAGGCATTTGAGGCACTACGCTTCAATTGTTTCATTATTTTGAAACCTAGAACTGGCTTTATTGAGAAATTCGCTATAGTATTTTTAAGAAGTTAAAAATAAATATTCGAAGGTCGCCCTTGAAACTTTGTTCATTTTTACCCTAATAATATTCTATTTATTTAAAAATATTGACTGTAAATCCTGTACACTGCCTCTCTTTCTTACATACGCTCCAGCTAGTGTGTCTAGCTGCCCCAGATAATTAATTAATGGGTCTACTTCCACTAAACGTTTTTTACCTTCCGTGTACTAACTGGGCTCCAATCCAAGATAACTCTTGTCAACCTGAATCTAGTCTAGACGAGGTGGCAGTGTTGTCACCTAGAACAGGCGCTGCAAGTTGATTTCGATACCGCTAATAAATTCCGCACTTCTTTTCCAATTAAAAGACTCGTTTGCTGAACTAAATATAGAGACGAAAAAACGTTAAAAAGTGGAATTAGATTATGTTAAAAAAAATTAACTGCACAGGAATAATTAAATTTATTATTGGAAAGTTCTTTCAGAGTAAAGATTTTATCTTTATTAACATAAAAATTAATTGGTGATGTATATTTGTTTTAAGAGTTTCTATCAATTTCGTTTACTTTTCATTACAAGAAGTGTTGTAAGTCGGAACATTTTCCGAAAAAAATAAAAAAAAGATTTAATTCCATGATTAGTCTATTATTGTTTGCAAATTTAAATAAAGTGGAACTTTCGCCTCATTTTTTCGAATTTAAAAGTAAAACTAAACCTAGACTAGCTTTAAACTGATTAACAATGTAACACTATTAATCTTTTGTAGTATGTTTACT
Source organism: Leiobunum rupestre (assembly GCF_980474605.1). Taxonomy (NCBI): domain Eukaryota; kingdom Metazoa; phylum Arthropoda; class Arachnida; order Opiliones; family Sclerosomatidae; genus Leiobunum; species Leiobunum rupestre. Next base: position 49,472,618 of record NC_143387.1, on the reverse strand, counting down.
GTTATTAGACGTTTTATATCGATAAAAAGTTAAAAACACTTAAAAAGTAATTTATGTTCTGGAAATTTTTCCGCATTTTATTTTTCCGGAAAATGAACAACACTAATTACAAGTATTTGTCTGTCACTGGCTGCAGAAGCGCTAAGCCTTCCCGTGAAGCCATATATTTGGAGTTATATTTTACCCCATTTGGAAGTCTTATGACTGGGAATAAATCAAGGGGGTAACTCATTCCATTAGCCGATTTCCCCCAACAGTCGGTTTGAGGGACGGACTGGGCTATAAATTCACGTTGCGCCTCACAACATCGTATTTCTTCATCGACATTTATGCTCCTCACCCGATATCTTTCTATTTTATCGCATTCTTCGCGGAGGTACCGCAACCTCTGGCTTTTGCAACTCGACAGATACCCGTTAAATATAAACTCCTGGTGTATAACTCTGCTGGGTTTGGTTTCGTCATCGGGTGCATTTCTTATGGAAACGCGAGTACTAAACCAAATATGTTTTCGCGTTGGATTGTACCGTGGCCTGCTCTGAAAGTTTCGTCTTCACGTAATCCATGTGGGAAAATATGAAAAAATCGACACGAATAACTAGTGTTGTAAGTCGGAAAATTTTCCGGAAAATGACCGAGGCCTTTTTTCCGGAAACTTTTCCGTATTTTTCCGAAAAAAAAATAAAAAAAGTTTTCATTCCGTGATTAGTCTAATATATTGTTTGCAAATTGAAATAAAGCGGTATTTTTGCCTCATTTTTTCGAATCTGAAAGTAAAACTAAACCTCTAGACTAGTTTAAACTGATTAACAATGTAACGCTATTAATGTTTTGTAGTATGTTTACTGATATTAGACATTTTATATCGATAAAAAGTTAAAAATATTAAAAACCCTTAAAAGGTAATTTATGTTTCAAATTTTTATTTTTCCGATTTGCGGAAAATTTTCCGGAAACTTTTCTAGAAAATTATCCGCATTTTATTTTTCCGGAAAATTAACAACACTACGTATTATGGAAAATTAAAGTATAATTTCACTACTAGAAAATAAATAGCTTGAAAATTTCAATCCAATCTTTTTTAGTGGAATATATACGTTTCACTTTTGGCCACTGACCTGGACTTTTATGAAAAAGTTGACTTTTTTGTTCAAATCCTTGAGATTTTAATTACAACTTATAGGCTAGTATCCAAAGCATCACCTGAGGCCCAAGTCATCGAACGCCTTTTAATGCCATTAATTTAAGTGGACGGGTTACAATGCGTAGGAGGATGGTGGCCAGCCCTTCATGCCACCTAGAAGCAACAAACACAAGGAGAACGCCGTGTTGTGTACAAATTTCATTGGAAGAACCTTTACACTGAACGTTTTACGGGCGGGGGGAAGACAATTTCCAAATTTCCCCCTTCCGACGGCAGCAGGCGCTAAAACGCCTAACCAATAAAAACTGAACACAAGAAAATCCACGACTTTTGACGGGTTGCGTTCTTCTTGTGTGGGGTGCTGTGTTTCTTGCTCCTAGATGCCACGTAAGCCAAAATCTTCAGACACTCACTATTACCGTTAAACTCAACAAGTTTTTTTTTATGAAAAGAGGAAACCAAATAACTGCGAGGTAAACCCTTTAATCAGTGCGGAGAGAACTTGCCAACTCAGTACCAAAAGCTGGGATCGAAAGTGCTAACCACTCCGCCACCCCACCGTGCATTTGAAGATGAAATTTGAATTTTACTGATTCGAAATAGTTATACTATTTCTGTGACAAAACAAACTTCTGTTGGTTCCTTTGTTTGGCCTGAAAAATATATAGCTTTAATGGACAATTATATAATTTTTCACGCAGTTGGACAGATCATCCGTATTTATTTACAAATTCGTCGATGAAATATTTAATTACATTGCGGCGGTAAATTCCCAAGAGATATTAAAATAATTGGAATCACATGACGTCCAGGCGAGGGACGCGTTTCAGGGAGTTAGGTCCTTTCGGCCAACGGCGTTAATTAAAAACGGTTTTAATAGAAATGCAGTCTCAAGTAGACATTTAAACGAGTTTCCCTTAGCAACGGAATTAGCAGGGAGAGATGGCCAAGCGCTAATGGCTCGATTATGTGCAATATTCAAGGACGACGAAATCGATACTCTTCTAATGAAGTTTCCGTCACTCAAAGAGCCTATCACTGCATTTCTAGTAAGTGGACTTTTAAGGTTCCAGTGAAGTCACCCATAAGGAAATGCAAAATATAAAAAGATTTAATAACCTTGTTCCAAACATAAAATTATCGATTTTGAATCTCTGGTATTTGCACCTGGAAGAATACTCTTTATTGGTGTATAAAATTGATCCCAAAGTTTTATTCAAAATTGGTCAAATCCAAATTCGAATTCGATCGAAAATTGCTATCCAAATTGCGTTATATTTGATCCATTTATAATGAAATTCCACTTTATTCCGATTTGGTGAAAATGATTTGATGCAAACAGAATTGGATTCAAACTGGACGTGTCTCGATTCCAAATGGATCCAAATTTGGACATTGGATCGAGTCCTTTTCTTACGCCTCGAGGTCGAAGTCTATATTCTTGATAATGTTTAATGAAGAGGAAATTATCGAGTCGATGTAATTCTCCATCATTTTAGAATTTTCGTCATGTTTCGATCATTTAATAATTCAAGGACGTGACTTGATAAAACTAGAGTTTTTATATCGCTGATTATACTGGGATTTTCGTCGTGCTAAATTCCTTTCGCGTGCACCACCAAAGAATTCGGTTGAAGCCACGACGGAAGAGCGGCAGAACCTTCATTCCTCGTCAGATTTCATACTTTCATCAAACATCAAATGGTCTAAGTGGCTCTAAAAACTCAATATCCATCAATAAAAATTCCGAAAAGAAACCAAGATGGTATCCAGCTTTTGGAGGGGCTGTAACTCTTCTCTATCCCCGCCATGAACTTTATTGGGAATCGTTGGGACGAGTTGAATGGGCGACGCGGCATCGCCGCCCACGCCGCAGTTACCCTTATACCATTCCGCAACATTCTCGGCAAATTAAGCTTTTCAAAAGAGCAAATCCGATATTCTATATTTGGCGTTTTCCAACCAAGTGACTCTCCTCCCACCCGATCCGGTGGCTCCGCCGCTCCGGCAGATTCAGTTGAGGCCTTCGCGCCCGGAATCGAGGCCAGCCTGGCCTCTCTACGATCGCGTACCGCCTTCATCGTCGGCAATTGTTTCCCGTTACCAAGACAACGGCCTCCTCAAATCTCTCTCTCATTTCTTCAACTAGCTCTTCCGCTTCCCAGATTCGCGATTCTAGTGTTTTCAGCCGGCCTCTTTCCCCGGCATTCTACGCCACAGACGAAACAACCCGGCTTCGCGGACTAGCGACTGCCGCGACATTTCGGGACGCGTTTCATTAATCCAAAATTCTACACCTACTTAAAGGGGAACGGCCAAGCTTTTCCAAATATCGCCTTATTTGCGTATCAAAAGATCAACAAGACGTTCAATATACTTATACGTACCATATTTTGTCTTGAAAAAATAGTTTTTGGCGCCAAAAGTTGAAACGCAAAATAACGCCAAGTATTTGGGTTTGAACTTTCGCCAGCGCCAGAACGACCTTAGTGAGCGATTTGCGAACTATCCTAACTTATGAAATTGCGCAATTTAGGCTTAGGTCTCGTATAACTGGAACCAGCCACGCGTGCAAAATAAAATCTTTCGCGTCTTCAGCAGCGCGCGCTTTCGTATTTATTTTCAATTTTAATCAAGCAAGGAGTGTCTCACCGATTTCTCACCAGGTGTCGCGGTGGACGTGCGCTTTTCGATTTCCCGAAAGTTTTTTATTTTATTAAAAATTAAAGGCTTAATATTTTTTGACGCGGTTTTCGCCATAAATATAAGTTTTTAACGGGCTATAGGGCTATATAACTGGATAAAGCTTGAATGGCGCCAGGCGACGTTCGGTTGCGGCTTAAGGCGAAGGCGGGGGTGCCCCTAATACCGCGTGGCGCCATCCTCCGACGACCCGTTGTAAGGAAAACCCACGTCGATGACGGAATTCGACGAATCGTTTTATTCGAGCCTTGTTAACAATTTTTCTTTGACGCGACGCTTGTTCACTAGGTGGCGTGTCGATAAGTTAGACGAATTCGGCCGACTCGTTGCGAAAGTTCAGATTTCATTCCGGCAAAGGGCGCAGACGCGATGGCCTCTGCCGATGACGTCGGCAGGCCCCGAATAAATCTTCCGAAGTGGCCGTTCGTTTATTAGAGTTCCCCCGCAGCGCCGTTATCCGAACGTTTTTCGTAATTTAATTCCAATTCCTTTGGTATCGAGCTGTTATTCCCACCTATTGACCGGTTAACTAAGCCTTATTTGTTATCGTCACTGCCCAATCTACGTCGCCTTAAACACGACAGACTCTCTTGTCACATTCATTGTGTCCACAATTTAAGCTGCGAATTATATAACGCGTCTTTTATTATATTGCTAATGTTATTCGCTTGAATACATCATATAATGAGTTTCTTCAACTATTACACCGAAAACAAAGTTTATAAATAACCAAAGATAATCTAGAACTCCGTATCCTAGATTCGAAATGACTGCCTCGCGGGTTGTCAATAGCGTTTACCCACTTCCTGCCGGAACTCTGAAAACACTAGCTACATAGTTACCATAGTAACTAACTATAGATAGGACCAACTTTGATGACGCGCTGTTGGCCGTGATAGGACTATGGCAGCTAGGAGCAACGAACACAAGGATAACGCAGCTAGATTTAAACCCGCTAGATGGCAGTGTTGTGTACAAATTTCATTGGACGAACCTTTAAGCTGAACGTTTTACGGAAAAGGGGAAGACAATATTCGAATTTTCCCCTTCTGACGGCAGCAGGCGCTAAAGCGTCTCACCAATGAAAAATGACGGGTTGCGTTCTCTTCGTGTGGGGTGCTGTGTTTGTCGCTCCTATAGATGGCAAGGACCGATGGATGCCAATTTTTCGGAGTTCACGTTCCGGAAGTGGAAAGCTCAGAATTCGAATCTAGGGTACGGAGCAGGGCTGGACATAAGGATATTTTTTTAAAGTAGTCAGCCTGACTTACCTTCTATCTTAATTTATTTTAGTATAAAATAATTTCCATCGAGTTTCCTCACCTTTTATATGTTTTAAAACCCTTTCCTTAAATTTGAGCCTTGAAACTGTAAGAGTAAACCCAGAAAATTTTAAATTGTAAAGGAGTACGCGTGTTTAGTTCAGAATTATGTATATTCTAATGAAAATATTTAAAATGAATTTTAAAATCGGCCGCCATGGATATAAAATAGGGCTGTGGGATAAAAAATTCGAAAGAAAAAGACACATACTACGAGCTGAGTTATTTTGCCTGATCAGGCACCATATTTTTGAAACGCGTATTTCTGGCATTGATTTTCAATGCTATAGACGCAGTGCTTCCACATGCGGGGAATTTTTCCTTTTTCCGGAATTTTTCAACCACGCTAAAAGGGAATAATGCAATTTAAGATGGATAACGGGAAAAGCGGGGGAAAACGGCCTTTCGCGGATTAAAATGAGGGAAAAGTGTTCTTTGCACGGGAAGAAAGGGAATTTTTAGCTTTTCGGATACCATTGCCTGTTTTAGTCTACTCTAATTGTATATTTATTCCATGGATAATTGGATATGTTATGAGTCACAGATGTAAAAAATATTTTTAATACGTTCCTAAAATGCTGGTCATTTTGATAGTATTGAAAGTCACGATCTAAATATCCATATGTAACTTTTGAGGATATGTTTTTGCAAAATTATTCAAATTTAAGTAATTTTGTAATAAATAAAACCTTAAATTTTAATTCGTTTTCAGAATTAATCTAAATATCTATATAAATTAGTAGAGGTATATAAAATGGGAATTTCTATGTCAAAAACGCGAAAAACGGGATTTTTCATTTAATGAAATTATCGCAAGAGGAAAATTTTAAATATCAAATGTGGATGCCCTGTATAGACGTCTCCTATGCTGTCGTAACTGGATCCTGCAGTTTTGTGTTTCAAACTACTACACGCAAAATGTTATAATCATAATTAATACGCTGTTTTATATGTTAAATTAAAATTTCGTATAAATACATAAGAAAATTGTCTGTTAACTTTAATAACATTGTTGATTAAATTGATTGCAATCACTTTTATTGATGACTTTTTCACTAGTTTAGTTTCTATAATGAGTTTCAGCAATTTAAATGCGATAATTTTACACGTAATCCTTTACAATTTAAAATTTTCTCAGTTTACTGTTACAGTTTCAACGCTCAAATTTAAGGAAATGGTTATAAAAGTTGAGGAAAATCGATGGAAATTATTTTAGAAATATATTTTGCTTTTTAAAATAATTCCAAAAAATAACTCTTAAATTCTAAAACATTTCCAATATCTGTGCCTTCATAGATCCCAACTACTCCCTCTTAAATCAACCTTCCAACTGCTTTGATAAAACCTTTTTTATTTTAAAAACAATAAGGACAGCCAACATTTTGCATTAATTTAAGATCGAGATTCTGAATCAGAACTTGTATGAGATGCAGTGGACTCTCTGCACTCTTGATTTTCTACAAGCTCTAGAAGCATGTTGTGTGTGTGTTTTTTTTAAACAAAATGGGAATGATGAATTTATGATACGGTGTATTCGCCATTATTTATGAATATTTAGGTAAATTTTCCACTAGTCAAATTGACTAGTGAGACCCCAGATTTCGATTGATTTTAGTAGTCAGAGCATTTATTTTAGTAGTCATATGCCGTGACTAGTGCCTTATGTCCAACGGAGTTCTATATTGTCTTTGGATACCAGCCTCCTACGCCTTAAGGGTTAAGGCAAAAGAAGTCGCCAAATGACTTGGACGTAGGGCGGTGCCTTGGGTATTAGCCTAGCAGATAATTATTATTATGTACACAACCACTGTGTGTCGGGAAATTCACGTGAATTTAAATCCGCGTCGAGCCAGCGAAACATTAATAGCCTATAGTATAGTTGGACCTCTGGATTTACACTCATCTAATTTAACGACCTTCAATCGTTTCAAGGACGACCAAACCTTGAATTTCCCTAATTCTTTGATAAAAAAAATGAACGCGCTATTGCCGATATTGTCCACAATCTTTCGTAATTTTCCTCCCAAAAGTCTGAAAATGAACTTGAACACAGAGGCCCCAGAGGTCCTATAACTCCTATAAAATCCTATATTTTCAAAAATGTCTTATAACATCCTAAATTTTTTGCAAAATCCCCAAAAGATCCTATAAAATCCTATAATTTTGAAATATTTCCCATTTTAAATCCCGCCACTAGATTTAACTATAGGATACATTCCTATACAAAGTCATTCTACAGGGTTCATACAAACATGGAAATCAGTGAAAACCTGGAAATATCAGTGAAATTTATTTAAAGCAAAAAAGTCAGGGAAATGGAAAATTTTCCGGAAAATTCAGGGAAATCAGGGAAAATAATTATGAGAACTCCAAATTATGTGCAATTTGTTTTAGTATTACTGAAATTATTACTTAGTATTGAATTAATACGTTCAATCTTGACTATATTATATTAGAAAGTGTAACAGTAATGCTTTTAACATTTTAGAGACCCCTATTGTTTTAAAAAGTACACCTGGAAAATATTCAAAACTACTCTGGAAAACCTGGAAATATCAGGGAAAATGGTTTTTAAAATTTTGTATGAACCCTGTTCTAGTCTATACTTTTGTTATTGATAACATGGTTAGCTACTGGTATATATATTTGAGATAAAATGGTAAAATATTTTATATTTTTTAAGTGAAAATCTCAAAGATTCATTTCATTAAATATAGATTTTGTTTTTAAATGCATAAAGTTAGTAAATGAAATACCATATATAGTCCTATAAAATAATATAATTTTGAAAAATAGTCCTATAAAATATTATAATTTTGAAAAATAGTCCTATAAAATAATATAATTTTGAAAAATAGTCGTATAAAATAATATAATTTTGAAAAATAGTCCTATAAAATAATATAATTTGGAAAAATAGTCCTATAAAATAATATAATTTGGAAAAATAGTCCTATAAAATAATATAATTTTGAAAAATAGTCCTATAAAATAATATAATTTTGAAAATTAGTACTATAAAGTCCTATATTTTTAGAAATGTAATCTTATTTTTCGTATAAATAAATTGAAGATTTGAGTGGGGTCCCTGTGTTCATTGAGCGGCCTAGGGGTGCTAAGAAGTTCAGAGTGAAGATTAGAATAAAAAGGGGCCGATAATTCCGCGCTGAGGGTGAAAGTGCCCTAAACTATAAACACTCGATCCCATTTGCTATATACCCAAGCGGCGAGATCTGGTCTAGTCGGTTTCGTAGTGTAAAAGCTCTTCCAATATGGTGGAAATAAGACTAAACCGCGCCGCGGATAAGAATAAAATGCTCGTAAAAAAGCGAGAGAGATGGAAAGTGTATGTCCGGGATGCTGGGCTCTCGGGCAACATTATCGACCCGGAGATTCCGTGTTCCTCGTCGTTTCGGCGTTATCCGCAAAGCGCGTCACGTCCAGATCAACCGGGATTTTGCAGATACTAAAATAATAGAAGGTTTAAGGGCCCCGTTAAGCGCCAGAATTATCGTCTAAGCCGCCCATTCTCGCAGACTTTTTGTTGTTCGAACCGGACGACGCTGACGATGGTAAATCGATCCGAGGGACCCCTGACGGAACTATTCTACTCGGAGACTTTCCCCGTTGCTGACCGCGCCGATTCTTTTGTGGCCTCTGAGGCAGCGGTTTCTCGGCGCCCTGGTAATCACGTTTCGTCCAGCACGCATCCACTTGCTCCGGTTATTCCGACGTTTTCCACGTCACGGCACGTCACCCGGCGCTTTACCCATTGAGAGTAAAAAACGCCCCTAAAATGGCGGCCATTTCCGAAGCTACGGAGTGATATTACTGTGGTACGGAATCATTTAGTGTCTATAGTCCTATAGACCCATGATGAAAGTTGGGGGGCCGAAAATTAACATTTTTACCTGGCAACTCAGCATTTGGACGGACCATCCGTTTCCTTACTTCCGCCCGTATATTTCAATGGCGGTCACATGGTTCAAAACGTCACAAACAGGATGTTCCGTCCAGAGGTCTCACTTAAGCCTCGTCTGCGGCCCCTCTTTTGTTATGGGTCTATTCACACGAGCCAACATTTTTGTTCAACTAGGTTGGGGTTCGTAAAAAACGTTGCCTATTCGAATATTTAAATTAAAATAATAATCAGCTAGGCTAATACCCAAGGCACCATCAAGCGACTTTTAAAGTCATTAATTCCGGTGGCCGGGTTACAATGCGTACATTTTCTCGTATTAACCAGAGGATAAAATTACTTGTAATTCTTTTAAAAAATACGAGGGGCTAACCACTTCCCGTAATCGGTGTACACTCTAACTGTAATAATTACGTAATATTCTGTAATCATTTGTACTCATTCGTAATCCTGTAATCATTATGAAATCACGCGTACTCATCTGTAATCACATGTAATCATTTGTAATAGCGCGTAATCATCTGTATTCATTGGAATTCTCCCGTACTCAATTACTCATCTGTAACAATTTTAGAGTTTTGAGTTGCCTGTGTACTCATCGTAATCATTCTGTACTCATCGTAATCATTCTGTACTCATCGTAATAATTCTGTACTCATCGTAATCATTCTGTACTCATCGTAATCATGTTTACTCATTACGTAATCATGTTTACTCATTGCGTAATCATGTTTACTCATCTGTACTCATTAATGATTACGTAATTGGTGTACAGGCCAATTATTACTGGTTAGCCCCTCGAAAAAATACTCCTACTATAAAATGAGTCAATTGATATTAATATAGGTGAGCAACGGACTTGCAAATAGTAGTATTTTTGACGGGGACCCTTGACCCCCCTTCATGTCTATTTTTGATGAGGGTCACTGACTCGTGAGGAAGTTAAAATTAAATTAATATATGCAGAAACGACAGGAAATGCATGTAGTTCATGATATATCGTAAAATTTGCTAAAACGTTTTTCATTTAAATTGGGGGTCTTGATGACCCTCGATCCCTCTTATTATGAGAGTCATTGACATCCGGACTGCCCCTAATTTCAAGTTTAATATTTTCATCGAAAACACATTGTTTGTCAACACGGGTCGCAAATCGAGTCGCTTCGTCTGAAATGAGAAAAAAATGTCCACAACGCAACGTGTTGGCCACAAAAACGGTCTGTTTTTGTGACCTAGGCTTGGCTAATCATTTTGTACACATCTTTACCATTGAACGAAACTAAAATATAATATTAATATGAAATACCTTTATTAATGTAAATTGACATATTTTGTTGTATCAAAGGTATTTTTCAACAATTACTAACTTGGCAACGTTTAGTGGATCTCAGGTCGAAAACTGTGCTTACCCACAAAGGCGGTCAAAAACATTGGCACGTGCGAATAAGTCTTAAGTTTTGTTCAATAAAATGGATGTAAATATTTGAAACTAAGCCTCGGTCATAAGAACATGGCCAACAAAAGCGTTGGTGTGCAAATGATTTCTGCATTCACAAAGTGTTGACTCGCTGAATAGTTCTTAAGTTCTGCTTGAAAATGTTGGCTCACTGAATAGACCTTATATTCTGCTTGACAATGTTGACTCGCTGAAAGTCCTTAAGTTATGCTTGAAAATGTTGGCTCACTGAATAGACCTTATATTCTGCTTGACAATGTTGACTCGCTGAATAGACCTTAAGTTCTGCTTGACAATGTTGTCTCACTGAATAGTCCTTAAGTTCTGCTTGAAAATGTTGGCTCACTGAAAAGACCATAAATTCTGCTTGACAATGTTGACTCGCTGAATAGTCCTTAAGGTATGCTTGAAAATGTTGGCTCACTGAATAGACCTTAAATTCTGCTTGACAATGTTGACTCGCTGAATAGTCCTTAAGTTCGGCTTGAAAATGTTGTCTCGTTGAATAGTCCTTAAGTTATGCTTGAAAATGTTGTCTCGCTGAATAGTCCTTAAGTTCTGCTTGAAAATGTTGTCTCGCTGAATAGTCCTTAAGTTCTGCTTGAAAATGCTGTCTTGCTGAATAGACCTTAAGAATTGCTTGAAAATGTTGACTCGCTGAATAGTCCTTACGTTCTGCTTAAAAATAAGGCACATTTAATGGAATTATTGCTAATCGTCTCAATGTTAATCTGTTGAAATTCAAATTACTGGCTCTTTTTTTTATATTTACAATGTGGTGTCGGCCCGAGGCCCTAGACACCAAAAAATTACTGGCTCTACTCCAGTCTGTTCGAGATAAATCCTCGACATTACGTAAAATCTAAATTAACTATAGTAAAAAAGCATTGTTTTTTTTCATGATATAGCTCATGCGCTTTGTAATCAAGACGTTTTACGCGCTATTGTTTGTTTCGGTGAAAATTTAGATATTTTTCAGGCCGTATGTTTGTGTATGCTTTTTCCCGCTTAATTATTGTTATTCGAGGGAAACCTTGAATTTCTTTCCCTTTATATTTAAATCATAATTTTACCTCCCGGACCATTATGACCGTAATTCGTAACGTATTTATGATCGGTTTGTCGAGATAACCTAAGTCGCAATGTGTTTTTATTGTAAAATAAACTAATTTTTCCTGTACAGATTATACCCGCAAAATAGCCAATATTTTACGGTGGATGGATTGATATTTCAAGTCAGTAGCGAACAGTGTTCTTGAGACCCTAAATTTTGGAATAATTTCCACGAAAGATAAAGTGGAAATATTTTAACATATTATGGTTCAGTACACTGTACGATTGACTATAATATAAGAACGGAAGCTTCGCGACCCCTGGGGGCGGAACTTGCTTCCGTGAAGAATAATCTAAAAACCGCCGACGGTAATGGATAGTACACCATCAGATTAGTCGAGTTGGACATTTTCAGCTTCTTAGGTATATTCACTCTCTGCATAGACGAAATAACAGTGAAATTAAATAACTTTCGGCCATGTTAAGAAGTATCATCTAGAATTTTTAATTAGCAATTTCAAGAACGCTGCCGCTAATTGGTTGATATACGCGCAAATTCAAAATGTTAAGAAGTATCATCTAGAATTTTTAATTAACAATTTCAAGAACGCTGCCGCTAATTGGTTGATATACGCGCAAATTCAAAATTATCGTATTTAAAGAAAACTAAACTCCTTGTCAGAAATTCCCGCAAAACATTAAAATTTGGTCAAGAAAAAGTATAATCATACGAACTTATTTCGGTTATACTAGTTGGCAATTTCTTAAAAAACTATCATTGTCAGAAACATTCCCAAGTATAGTTAGTGATAAATAAAATTAATTTTAATAACGGATGTTTTTATAAGTAGGCTCTCGGTTCCGTGTTGTTATGTAAAATCGAATCACAAATGGATTTAAATTCCAAAAATATTTTTCAAATTATTTTTCTAAAATTTATCTCGTTTTTGCCCTTCAAGACGACAGAAAAAACATCATTATCCCAAAATATACTTTTGTAACAATATGTGAAATTAAAATTTTATTTTATAAGAATGATGTTTAAAATGATAAAGTTCTGCCATTTAGTATAACTCAAATTTACTTTTCTATTGTTTTATTTGTCTTTTACCTTTTTTAGCCAAAATAGTGCGGCTTTGGGCTATTTTTTGCTAATTCATTTATAAACTAAAATAAATCTTTTGAGAATAGGATTATAATTGGCGGGTGGCGGGAAGTTTGAATTAGACAATTTCTTTCGATATGCTAGAATAAGATAATAATTGGCGGGATGTTTGAATTAGATAATTTCATTCGATATGTTATAATAGGAATATTTTTCGACGTTGTAAATTAATTATGTTGGATTATTATTGCACGTCGTAAGACATCGAAGGTAGCTTAACTATTTAACCTATGATACTTTGCGTCGATATGAAACTAATATTCCGGCTGGGCCGACTTGTTCCATTTACCTTCACGGAAGCTAGTTTCTCAGCCAGGGGTCGCGGGGCTTCGGTTCTTGTATTACAGTGAATTGTACAGTATACTGAACCATAATGTGTAAAAAAAATCAACATTATCTTTCGTGGAATATATTTCAAAATTAGGGTCTCTGGTGCGTACACTAGACTTAATTTGGAATGAATAATTTTCAAATAGCAGCCAGGCGGAAAATTAGTAGATATTTTACTGAAAGTCATACAGGTGGACTAAAGACTAGTGTTTGTCAAAATAGAGCCGACGGAAAAAATCAAAATACTGTTTATACAATTATTAGCGTTAACTAAATTGAGCATGTAGGTTTCGACTTTGTAATAGAATTTCGTTGATTTAAATAATATAATTGCTTGCTAATGGCAATTTAAAATTAAACGTTATTTGTGCAAAAGCAATTGGGTCAAATTTTGAAAATGCTTTCATTGCTATTATTTTTATCCAATCTCGAACAAAATTATTTGATCCAAAACTATTGGATTTTTTCTGGTTACGACCGGATCCAATCTTGTTTCCAACTTCCAAAATTTGATCAAGTCGTCTTCACGAGCGCAGTTTGAAGTTCAGTTTCTCCTCTTCGCGTAACCCACTTTACCGCGAAATTTCGTTTCTTCGTAATTCTAAGGCTATAGAATGGTTGGTAAGAGCACGGCCAACTTTGATCTCTCGCGCTACAGCGGCCATCTCATCCGTTGACGTTTCTGTGTTAACCTATGAGCAAAAGATGTGTATGACGTCAGCGCCCCTAGCGGATTATTATTTTTAGAATAGTTTTTACACTGAAGACAATATAAAAACCGAGCGTGGCGCTGAACTCCTACACGTTATAGTACAGTTTATAGGGGGAAAATCCTTGCTCGCGGAATTTCGCCGAATGTGTTGGCCGCTGTAGCGCGAACAGCGCGTGATCAAAGTTGGCCGTGGTAAGAGGATTCCTTGGAAACCAACGCGGGCCTAAAAAGTCGCTGATGTCTCAACACAAATGAGCTGGGCGTGCAATATGATAAAGGTATTTAACTCGCTGATGTCTCAACACAAATATGATAAAGGTATCTAACGCGGTAACTAAAATATGGCTATATTTTTGCAATTTATAAACATCAATCAATGAATTTACGAGCGCGAACTCTAAATTCGAATTGGCTCGTAAATGATAACGAAACGTTTGATAAGGCTATCGAGTTACTAACAGCCCATTCCGCATTCTCATTAACGCGTTCAGTTTTCGTTCATTGGTGATAATTTTTAAGATAAACTTGATTCCGCGCTATCGTCGCTAATGAAATTCAATGCCGAAGATGATCTGATACTTATAAACTACCAGCATCCCCGAAAACCAGTTGTTTCGGAACAAGGGCGCGTGAAGAGCACGTGTCCGGAGCGTTCTCAGCGGTGGTTACCTCGTCAAGGCCAATCGCGAGTTCCACCGCGTTAATTGGCAAAGTGTAATAGAAAAAAAAACGTTTCATTTGGGCCGTAATTCAATTTCGCTTTTTGGTCTCCAACTAGCGCTCGAGAGAAACCGAGTCTTTCGCTTCCGATTCGGAGACACGATAAAAGAAGATGGCATTTTCAACTTTGGACGCGTTCCAGAAGTGGCAATTCCTAATTCTACGCTTCTTTCGGATTCCTAAGATTCCCCCCTCTATCATTCTAGAACTGTATATTCTAGCCTTAGCAACTTGTTTTTTTTATCTTTGATCCCTTGCCTTTTTATTTTTACGTAAGGAGTATTATATTTCGGGGTGATGTTTATGGCGCAGTGAAATCGTGCCTTCATTATTTGAATAAGTAATTTCGTAGAATTACGCGTCTCGCGTTCCAATAGTTTCTTAAAATAATACTTTAGTTAAGTAGAATGATAGTTAAATTATTTTATAAAACTGATAAAATGGTTTGGTTGTGAATCTACGAATTGACTCGCCAATCTTGTTTTTTTTTTCGGTATTGCCTATGTTTTGCGTAACGGAACGCAACCTTCGAAGTTGAACCGGTGATCCTTGGGAACGTAGAGGAGTTTCTCTAAAATTGGGGTCCTTTAAGTTATTTTTGCACTTCTCGACTGAAGTTCATGGTCGAAGCACCATTAACCGCGCTATTCGTACATTGTTATATTTTCTTTGGCGCCAAGTAACTAATTACAACTATTCCAACATCAATATAGCTACTTGTTTTGTGAAAAAGAACGAAAAGTTCGAAATTTAGAGACTTTTTTTAACTTTGTTCAAAGAAAGTGACGCTACGGAACAACGTCAACGGTACTAGCTTTAGGGTCACGGTGCAATTTGAGCAGGCTCTGCCACGTAGCTTACCCCACGTCCTGTTAGTTGCCCTTTAAGTAAAAATCGGGGAAATCCAACACCGTCCCTCAAGTAACACTTACAAAGGAGACGACCCGAGGTGTTACACACTGATTTTGCTCAAACTCGGGGGGTTGGTAGACCTTCATGTAACTTGAAAAATCCTAAAGGGATTTTATTCAATGGGCAACGGTTTTTGCCATGGCAACGAAAAATGTTTTTACAACATAAAATGGAAATTTTCCCATTGAAAATAACATGGGATTTTGACCGATTCCAAGGGTGCCCCCTGTGAAATATTTTACAAAATTGAAAAAAAAAATTAAAATACCAAAATTATAAAAAAAATTGATAAAAATTGACGAAAAAATCAAAATTGGTCACATTTTGATCAAATTTTAATTTTTTTTTCACAGGGAAAGTGGTCAAAATCCCATGTTATTTTATGTTGTCAAAAAAAATTTCGTTGACATGGCAAACCCGTTGCCCATTGAATAAAACCACTTTAGGGTTTTTCAAATTATATGAAGGTCTACCAAACCCCCGAGTTTGAACTAAATCGGTGCGTTACACCTCGGGTCGTCTCCTTGTAAGTCAAATTAAAAACAACTTATCCTTAATACACGTATGAGAAGGGATAATATCCTTTCACCTGGCTAACGCCATTAACGGTTTGATTCTTAAATAAGCGAAGTCGTACTAGATGGGGCCACCAGTCTGAAACGTGGAATTTTACTTAAAACCTAGCTTAAAATAGTCTTAAAAGTTGTTCTGGTTTTTGTTTAAAATGAGTAATAACTTCCCGTCTAAACGTTTAAATTAGCTCGTTCTAGTATAAATAAATACATTAAAATTAAACCCTTAAAAAATTTCACCTCGATGTTGTTTTCCCTGAAACCAACGTGTGAATCGTTTCATTGAAACCGTTTTTATTTCCTTTGTCTTTAAGTAATACCAGAACCGTGCAGAGGAGGGAATACCCTGGGCCCTGCGAAAAAAAGGGCCTGGTACGATAGGGGCGCATCGACTGGCCCAGCACCCAGTTAGAAGGGCCCTCGACGACATAATTTGTCCCGGGGCCCGAAATGTCCCTTCACGCTGTGGTGTAGTCGGGCCAGGGCGCCGCCCCGCCTTGTTTTTTCCGTTTTCCCAGAGCGCGCTCTGCCTCTTTATTTCATCTTGCCTGGGCGCACCCTACCTCTTTTTCCAACTGGCTAGGGCGCGCCTTGCTTCTATTTCGTAAGTCATTTGCGTACTAGTTCGTATAAATATTTTGTTTATTAACAATATTGATTTTTAGTACCTTTTATCCATTTACTAATTAATCTTCACGTTTCCTAATTTACTGCCAACTTCATATAAACCCCGTCACTCTAGTGGGTTTAAGCACGGCCAACTTTGATCTCACGCTATAGCGGCCAGCCCATTCTTTGAAGTTTCTATGTTAACTTACGATAAAAAGATATCTGTATGAGTTCAGCACCACGCTCGTTATAGCGGGAAAATCATTGCTTACGGAATTTCGGCGAATGGGTTGGCCGCTTTAGCGCGAGATCAAAGTTGGTCGTGTTTCCATAACAGTAACAGCTGTTATTTCTAGACTGATTCTAGTAAATTCGGTGAGTTTTTTTTTATTTAAATTTTTTAATAATGAAGTCATATTTAGAAAACACGATTATGGCTTTTGGTTATCCTTGTTTAATGATTGTTAGAAAATAGAAATTTTTATTTCCAAAGTTATTTGTAGAATTCGGTGACAAAGGAATGCTGAGTATTACTATTATGAATTTTGCCCGTAAGAATGTACCATGACAATTTTAAATTATTGCCTAGGTACGGCCAACTTCAATCACGATAAACATAGAATTTGGACGTACATTTATAGAGGCCGGTACAGCTAACTTCGATCACGCGCGAATCGAAGTCGGCTGTACCCAGGTAGCGCCCCGGTTCTTTATTTTAGGACTACACCACTGCCTGCATCGCCATGAGTGATGTTACTGAAATAGTTTTAGTTGATGGGTCGGATATTCAAAGAAATCCCGAAATCCGACGTGAAATCCCGAAATCCGACGTGAAATCTCTAAATCCCGAAATCCGACGTGAAATCTCTAAATCCCGAAATCCGACGTGAAATCCCGAAATCCGACGTGAAATCTCTAAATCCCGAGATCCGACGTGAAATCCCGAAATCCGACGTGAAATCTCAAAATCCGACGTGAAATCCTGAAATCCGACGTGAAATCTCAAAATCCGACGTGAAATCCCGAAATCCGACGTGAAATCCCGAAATCCGACGTGAAATCCCGAAATCCGACGTGAAATCCCGAAATCCGATGTGAAATCTCAAAATCCGATGTGAAATCTCAAAATCCGATGTGAAATCCCGAAATCCGACGTGAAATCCCGCAATCCGACGTGAAATCTCAAAATCCGATGTGAAATCTCAAAATCCGATGTGAAATCCCGAAATCCGACGTGAAATCCCGCAATCCGACGTGAAATCTCAAAATCCGATGTGAAATCTCAAAATCCGACGTGAAATCCCGAAATCCGACGTGAAATCCCGAAATCCGACGTGAAATCTCAAAATCCGATGTGAAATCTTGAAATCCAGCGAAAAATTCCGAAATTCGATGATTTCAAAATCCCGTACACATTTTTGGTGAATATCCGACCCCTCGGTTTTAGTTTTCCCAGTTTTTCGAAACAATATTTTTTTAATATCGGCGATGGGTTGAGTTTCCCGGAAATAGGACATCTCGCTGTACTGACTCAAAGTCGGACTTTATTTGCGGAAGAGGCAACTCCGGCTGTAAAAAAAGGCCCTTTTCCCGCAAAATATGGGATGTCAAGTTGGGACTACGGAATAAAGTTTATTTCTGCTCGTAAAAAAATGATATATTTTGTTTACCCTACTGCATTGCGCGGGTTATCTGGCTAAACCCCTTTTGCTTGAAATAAGTCACGCATTCCGACCGAAAATCCTGTTCACCATTTTCTTATCCGCGGACCACTTCTGCTATTTTGCATCGCGGGCCTGACGTCACGTACATTTAAGCCTCTACACAGACTTTACGCAAGTACCTTGTTAAAAATACACGTACTTTTCCTCGGAAAACAGGAGGATTTCCAATGTTGGCTTACAGGACTTATGTTCGCCGCAATCACGGCTAATTACATTCATATCAGTACCACTTTTTGATTAAATAGTTGACGCCAAATATGCTTTGTGGACTTGAATACAGTCCTGGTTAAAGCTATATTCTTGAATAATATTTTTAGGAAATATCAGTATATACTGTTTCAGGGCTGCCACACGTCAGGGAAAACAGGGAATTTAAAAACAGGCCTAAAAAGTCAGGGAATTTGAAGAATTTGTAAAAATTGAGGGAAAAGTCAGGGAATTCAATTTTATCTGGACACTTTTTGAATGTAATTTTATTCTAGATTTATGACAAATTCTATGATTATCATTTATTTCCTTATAAGTTCGGATAATTTTTTTCAACATTGCAATAAACGTTTTACTGAAATACAAGTCCATTTAAATTGAATAACTTCTGATAAAAATATAATATAAAATAAAATTTTGGCCTTAAGCAGTCAGGGAAAATCTCTTAAAATGGCCAGGGAATCTGAATCAAAAAAATTGTGTAAGAAAAATATTTAATTCTAAGTTAGATCCAAAACTGGCCGGGAGTAATGGCGTACTCCCGTAATCCCAAGCGTCTGGGAAACAGAGTTTGTGGATGGCCGTGTGAGGACGACCACTAATCCCCCAACGGGTGGTTATCATACTTCCGCCACGGGTGTCCCGTCCTTATCCCCGCGTGTTCCCCGTTGGCGTGGCCGTAACTCGTATCTCACACCTGAGTAATCAAGTGGACGAGCGAACTGAATTGTCCCACCCGTCACAATCGCTCGTAATGAGCTTCCAAAAAAAAATCCAAAACTAAAGTAAAATCTTTGATGAAATTTGGTCAAGGCCAAATTAAGTTTTTACTTAACGAACTCGGAAATTACGAGAACATTTTATACCGCTAACCTTTAATGAATATTTTTAAATACAATATTTAAAAGCAACGCGTACTTCGGCGAAGATGGTAGCTTGCGCCTCCGCTTCCTCAAGGTCTGATTCATAATTCGTCTCTAATGGACTTCGATAGTTCGAGGGGTTAATTGGGTTTTTCCACGAATGCATTTTAACGAACTGTTCGGCTCGGCGCCTTGTCATTTGTGCAAATTCCTCTCGAGACTTCCTCGAATTAACGCGCATCCGTTCGTCTCCGCAATTTTAAAAAAAAACCGTGTATTATTTACATTTACCCTATTAAACGATGTGTCCCCGCTGTGTCGTTTTCCTGTATTTCAAATTATATTTTAACGCCGATTTCCGGTGACGGTGGTTTTATTTTAAGAATAAATGAATTTTCACAAAATATATCATGTTTTTACATACATTTTTACCACGGCTCGTTTTGCGTTGATTCATGGACAGTAAATTAAGAGGACAGGTTTTCGATACCCTTCCACAGTGCATTTTATTTCTCCCCGCGTATCAATCAGCTCGAGAGACTCCGAGGGAGTCTTGCAAGGTCGTTTGTACCACGTGATCTTAAAATTTCAAAATGGCAATCTAATGCGGTTGACATGGTTACGTAATTTTTTGCGCTTTATATTTTAGTAATTTTTAATTTTGGTTTTTTAATTCAATAAAAACTATCAACTGATATTTAGTATATCATATTTAATCTATAAAAACGTGAAAAAATACCTTTTGGCGTAAAAATGTACTTCGTGTTTATCTTTTTTCTTTTTTCGAACAGTTTCGTCCACTCTTAGCGATACTTGTTTTTTTTTTTCAAATAACCTTGGCCGACTCCCTTAGTGTGATTGGTTTACGGGGGCTAAAAACCAGGCTTTTTACCGATCCTCTAAAATCTACTATCCATGGTTGATTTTAAGTTTTTATTTAAACAAGACGGTCAGGGAACGGAAATACGATGATTCTCTATGGATCACCAAATTTAACGTTGCTGCCGCCAACGTATCTTATTACCTTATCTTAGTTTCATTAGCGCAAGATTGGTTCCGGATTGAAGCTCTACCAATACGTATGCTTTTTTTGTTCGTCTGTACTTTGGTTCATTATCCACGCATTTCGCTACGAAGCAGAATTTTTGTAATTTAGTTGCTCGTAACGGGGGTAATTTGCCCGAAAGAGAAAAATCACCGAAAATTATGATTGGCGGCTGAAATACACACTTTCAACGGCTCGTTAAACGCGTCGTTTAAAATGAATCAAAGTGGACCATTCGACGAAAAAGGTTGCGTACGTAGTTACTTTTACAGTAACTACTTTTTAAAAATTAGCTAATCACTTATTTCGTCTCTCGCTCGTCGAATAATTGTTACGCTCCGAATGAAATTGCGAATAGCCAATGCTAGGCCCAATTTAGCTTCTTGAATAACGTATAAAGGTTTCATTTGACGCGGCATTGACTATTACACTTCGAAATCCCGATCATAGCCTCGCGGATCATTGAGGCGCTTCGACGTTTTTCAAATATGTTTTAATGGAGCGCTTCAATCAGCGCCCCCTGGAGACCGGACCGCGCTAGTAAGGGAAACTGAAAGTGTGGACTTGGGACTAGCGCAATGAGTTCCGCCGACTTGATTGGCTCTCTGTCAGCGTTTTAATCCGGTGTCTCCGATCAAAAACCCCCTTTCGGCGAGCTTTCTCTCAAAGCCCCCTCTCTTTTTTCAAACTTTGAATATTTGGAAGCGCGGATGCCTTTCTGGGCTATTTTGTCGCCTGGCTTCATTCAACTTCGAAACTATTCAAAAGAGCCCCGGGGAAGGTTTTTACGCCTGCGCTTCCGTTAAACGAACGTTTCGCGATAGCGTACGATGTCGTCGCCGTAACCCTTAAGCCGCGTTCACACATACCTCTGCAACGAGTGCTCCCGCAACGTTCGTATCCCGCCGTGTGAACAGTGACCGTTGCGCGTCCCAGCGTTTCCGATCGCTTCGGCTGAACCGCTTCATCGACCATTTTGGCAGCGATTCGTGACGTCATCGAGTCGGTTTTTGTTAGTGCTCGAAATTGTTTATTCATTATCCACAAAATTTCCGATTTATTTAAAGGCCGACTCATAAATCTTCGGTTTACTCTGTCTTGCATGGCACACGTGTATTTCAGTAAGCTTACTTCCAGTGAAAGACAGAGTAAACCGAAGATTTATTTAGTCGGCCTTTAACAAAATTTGGTAAAAATAATATAATTTTAACTTATTTAATTATGTTTTTTACGCAACCAAGCATTTATTTGAATTAAAATGGTTTTTATATAAATTATAGTTTGTTTGGTTTAAATAATAGGCTTATCCACTTTCGATTATTTAAACATTTTACAATTATTATTCAAATATTGGTTATTTAAATATCGCCAAACTTATTTTATCCATGGATAAAGGTTAATCGAACGCCGACCTCTAGTTTTTGTGAAACATGGGCCTTGTTTTTTTACAAAAATCGTCAATCGGGGATTTTTTTGCGCCTAATAAAATTTGTATGCCTTTTATAGAAGAAAATGTCTCACAAATTTTGGTCTATTTGTTTAAAAAATAAAACAAATTTCTTCTGGGTGCATTCATTTTTAATTAGAATGTTTTGAAACGTAACTCAAATGCGTGAGCAGACGAAAGTTCTTCTAATTATATTTCTATACTAGGTACGAGTGCCCAATTTTCTTCAAAACTCACTGGAAATCAAACGTGTGAACAAAAAGATTTCCAAACGCTAAGAACCGCAGCGAGATCGAAACGAGGCTAAACGTTTCCGAGGGTACGTGTGAACGTGGCTTTATTTCGAGACAACGCGAGGAAGTTTAGTACGGTCTCGTCCTTCTTGTTTCATTTTGATCCTGAGCGTCAAGTCGATTTCTTTTCAAGATCTGCCTTCTTATCGATTTATTTGGCTCTACATTCTGTTGGCGCGCGTGAAACATTTCGGCCTGCCGCCTCCGCTATTGTCAATCGGCGACTCAACTTCGCGGACGGAAAATAGCCCGACGTTGGTCCCTTTTCCGCGATGGCACCGATCAATGCGCTATTGATGCCAGGAAACGCGCTTTTCAATTTGCTCAACTCTATACCAAACCATGAAATTAATCTGTATCAATACGACTACAAAGTTTATTTATATACCGTAATAACCGAGTTTCGATATTCGCGGCTCCATCTATCGTCGTTAAAACGAACTATTTCGCTTCGAATTATGATTACGGGATTGATTAATAATAAAGGCCCAAAAGCTAAACCTAAGATGATATCAGTCACTACAATGTACCCTTCTTCAAAATGGAAATGGGCGCCAAAATAGTATGGTTTATTACGTTTACGTTTGGCTCCAAATTCAATATTGAGTTGTTCACTTCCCGTAATCGCTGTTTAAGGTTAGGTGGTTTCTTTTCGCTTGCTCCAGGATTTCGGAGTAGGGTAAGAAGAGTAAGGCTATGACGTCATTTTATTCTGTGGTGGCGAATAGTTTGAGTCGGAGTAAAAACGATTTGTTTACAAAGTCACACGAACCCAAACCTTAATGTTCTCGTTTCCCTGCTGTACATACATACACATACATATTTATTTACCTTTTGATTTTACAAACCCCTTTTGAAACAGGGGGGAAACCATTTAAATATGGATTCTCAGGAGTTGATACAGAAATAAAATTTCAGAAACATTTACACACAGAGTTAATGTAGGCATATTATAAAACACTAAAAATTAAGAAATTAAACATATATACACAAATATACATGGTTCTTATATTCTCCAACTCCCTCCGGCAGGCCACGAGCAGAAACTTTAAATTTTAAATCTAAAGTCTTTTAAACCTGAGACCACCCCAACGGCCTAAAATTCGTTTTGTGACATCAATATCTTGCCAGTAGGCATACGCAGGCCCTAAGCCAAGAAGGAAGGCTACGCAGTCATCGGACTTGTTCAGCTCGGTGACCAAAACATAATCAATCCGAACCGACGAAAATTTCGGACACTCGACTAAAATATGAGGGATATCCTCCACAGCATACCCACATAACGGGCATTCCGCACTCTCCCCAAATACGTCCTGGCCGCGGTGGGCAGCGCCCCTGTACGAGCGAGGAAGGTAAGTGGCTCGGTTTATCGTTGCAATAGAACGTTTCCATCGCGAGTTTGTCCTTCCTAGAATAGAATGAGAGGCTATGATGTTTGTCTATTTCCCGACGCCACTTCGTCACGGCGTTTTCGTTCGCCGCACTGTCCGTAGCCTTAGTCCAATCGCGAGAAGATGTTATATCCCCGCGGGGGTGCCCGTATCCGTATACCCGATCCAACACTTCTACCCTCTTCGCCCAACGAGTCATAGTCCCATGACCCGAATATATCGGTAGGCGCACGACTCAGGGCGCACTGATGGCGTAAAAATGAGACGACCCAGGTATGCCAGCTTACTTCGAGCTTCCCGCTCCTCAAAGTTGGACCAAGCAAGCTCCCCTTTAATGGTTGCTTTCGCCGTCATAAAATTCCCACCAACTGCCGCCTTCCCCACAGAGAACCGAGCTTGCTCCAGCTGACGGGTAGTGGGTTCCGTTAGACCGCGATAGACTTCCATAACGTACGAGTGACAGTGTACTGGTTGCACGAGTGTAGTCCTTTGTGTTTAATCGCGCCCTTTGCGCTTGTTGCAGCCTACTTCCAGGGGCTAGTAGGCCACACTTCGAAGCTCTCTGGCGCTCTTTTAACTCATCGTAGGAAAATGGGGAAAAAACAGGCGTACTTCTCAACTCACCCCCTACATCTCCTTCACATTTTTGCATAACCTTTTGAAACCTCCTGTATTTATTTTCATCGTGTAATATTAAGCCTATTACGAAACATTTTTCGTTTAGAATTCTTAAAGAATTGAGAATACTAAGCGGGGTTTTATGTTGGAGGGGCACCGTAACGGCGGCGTGTCAGTCAAGGATAACCTTTATCCGTGGCATTAACCTCCGAACGAATTACGTGGAAAACCAGGTGAAAGGCTTCCGACTGTCTCATTTTTAGCCCGGACGAAGCGGGCCTACCCGTACCGCATTTGGGGCTGGAACGAGGGCCGCGTCGATATTTTTAAAATATTCCCGTCCTTGAAGCTCGTGTCTGCTCGGTGCCGGCCAGTCCGGCTGGCGCCGCTAATAAACTACTCCGCAGCGCACCGGTATTCGGGGTCGTGTTATATCGCGTTATACCACCGGCAATCCATTACCCAAAACACCGAAAAAGTTCATCGTAAAACTAATTTCAAAAATACAGTGACAGTATCTACTAGGTACTAGGCAACGGATCTATATTTTCGACCCTGCAGTCTCTAAAACCGGCTACAAACTAACCAAAACCGACCTTGGACTAATTAATATAGGCACGTTTCGGGTCCCCTTTAAACGCAAAACACATCCCTCTACCGACTAAAAAAGCGTAATGCACTCTGCGCATGCTCGAAAATAGAAATATCGTCTACTATTTTTTAAACATGGTCGCTTCGTAGTTGCAGTTACGCCTATTTTTCCCGATAGATGGATCAGAAGAAGTGTTTTCGTCCCTATACGAGGGATCCCGTCCACGCTCTAGCGAAAAATTATTTTAGAAATCTCGAAATCAACTTGAACAAGATGTCACGGACATTTAAGTACACACCATCTCACCGATGTTATAACTATATTAACTATATTTTAAACATTAAATTTAAATTTGAACAAATTTTAAATTATCTTGTACATTAACTTAATAAACCCAAGAGGAACTCATTTAAATTAATTTTTAGATAAACCGAATTTTTCGAGTTACGTGGTTTTGGAAATAAGGTAGTGAATCGCGAACCGTTTAATTTAAAATAATTTTTAGACAAACTGAATTTTTCGAGTTACCTGGCACACAAATCCCTTAGAATTGTGTGTAAAAACTAGAAATCAACGCGAAAATTGAGCTTTGAAATCTCAAAATCAGTTTCTGATTTCTGAAATAACTTTGAGATTCAAAATTCGGTACGCAAAATTTGCAAATGTTGGACCCCTCGACCAAAGAATCAACCGAAATGTGCTCCATTTTCACGTGGACGACACTCGGTTAAACGTGACGAACAGCGTAGACGTATCGTTGATTGCGTAACGAAAAAAAGTGAAATTTCAGTTATCGTTTTCCTCGTGAAAATTCCGCCATTTCGCGCAATTTGTTTTCGAACAGTGACGTAAACGAAATAGCGGAAACGTATGGCTAGATGCGCACCGAAAGATAAACCATAATACAAGTTCAAAGCGGCGCAATTGCGGCATTGAAAGCTGTTTAATGAAAAATAATAATTCTTTAGCGACTGCCTGATTGGTCGGAGGCGGCAGTTGCTAGGCTTCTCGGGTAACTGTTTAATTTTGTCAGATACAATCGAGTGTATATAACGCGGCGGCGGCGGCATTGTTATTCTTTGTCGCAGCGGACAGGGGTTAAAGTATTTGCCATTTCGTTACGTGTGTTCTATTCCCTTCGATAGTTCGTCTGATTTATTCTTCCGCGTACGCGCCCTGACAGACTATTCCGTAACTTTACCGTTCACTTCACCTTGCGGGAAATTGGCAATCCTGCCAGAAGTTTCTTCTGTAAAAGCATTATCGCCAAATTTATCGTTTTCCTTCAGACTTGGGTAAAATTCTCGGGTTCGTTATCAATTCCGCGAAAAATTCAAACGAAACTGTATTAAATTTTTAATTTAAGACACTTTATTTTATATTCGTAAATCTCTTAAAAATATTTCCATTTATCTACCCTTTCTATTGGGACTTTGTTCGCAATTGACATAATTAAAGAATGAAGTAATTAATTAGAACCCATTAGACGAATCTTTAAAAGATATTTTGCTAAGTATTTAATTGGTTATTGCTTCGAAGGTAGATGATATTAATGGATTCTGGTTCGCAATATTTACCTTTTAAAATGTGGTATTAAAAGTTGCATTTTTATCGAAATCTTTGATGATATTTGGTTGAGTAACGTTTAATGGGGAAAACCCGAGCCTGGAAGGCGAGATTCGATTCACTGACAGGATTTTAAATTTCACCCCGCGGTTAATTTTCAAAACGGTTAAACATGATCGAATAGTTGTCCGTTTAATGCTTATGATCGATTAAAATTTAAAATCGGTCGATTCCCTGGTCTAAGCCGCGTGCTTACGACTCGGTATCTGTTGTGATCGTACTAATTAAACCCAATAGCGCGACTCGAAGTAACGGGGTAAATCTGCGAAAAAGCCCCGTCTAAAATTGATGGCGTAACCACGTTGGTTCGATCGTGTTTAGGCGCGCTAACCTACTTGTAGAGGCAGAACCCGAAAAAGCCGCGCGTTCCAGTTAGTGACCTGGTTTAGAAATATTTCATAAAGGTCGCGTGGTGTATTACAAAGTAAATGTTAATTTGGGCTTGTAACAGGTATTCCCGCCAAAACCAGAGAAAGATAGAGACAACGCGTTATGCAAAATACCAACTCATTTTCAAAGGTTTCTTTGACAAAATCGGGTCGCGGAATCGGGGATACGTCGAGTTAAATTCTGCTGCCACCGCGATGAGTGTTAAATAATGATAATTCGATTGCTTTGCAATAGTTACACACCCGTATATAACCGGAATTCTATCCAAAGTTACGTAAACGCGAAACGTCGTTAGACGCGACGTCCTTCGAGAGGCTCGTTTCGTCGTAGCGTCGCGAAAATTGATTCTTTTGCAACAACGCGTATGTACCGCGGCGCCTAATAAAGACCACTTTCATGTTCCTGCTTCTAAATTCGTCGAGATTCACGCCGACCACGGATTCGTTTTTATAAGGTAGAACTAAAAATATGACTTATTTTCATCGGAGTTTACGCGAAGGACAATTTCGATGAATTAAATGTGATTTTTGTCGACTTGGATTTGTTCGCGTGTTTCTCGGGGGTGTGTTGATAAGATGTCGTTGAAGACGAGTTAATGTTTGTTTGTCTTTATTTTTCGTTCTCGGTTTGCCAACGAACAGACCTTGGATGGAGAGCAAAAAGATGGAGTCGTCGAATTTGGATGAAGCCCCGAAGGATCCCGGAGCCCTCACCACCCACCACAGCTACACCGACAAGGATTTCGAAGGTGCGTCTACTCACTATGTTCGCTCGAACATATAGCGGAAGTATTTTAAAGCTTTTCCAAATCAAAGGAGTCTTAAAAAACACGTGTACTATTGACACTGTAAGTGACGCTGGCAGTGGCGTCACCAGGATTTCAAAACTGGTGGCGCTTAAGCCATAAGCACTGGTCAGGGCGTCTCAAAACGGTTTGTAAAGTTGAAACATTGAGGCCAACTAGGAAAAAATTTGATTCCCGTTTTAAGTTTGAAGAAACTTTTCGCCAAGTGAATTGGAAAAATTCTGAATTTTAGGAGGCGCTTTTCGGAAATTCTAGGTGGCGCTTCAGAAATTTTTCAGGTGGCTCCAGCGCCGCCTAAAACTCCCAAACGACGCCACTGGACGCTGGAATCGGGAATAGGTTTTACGCCCAAAACGCGAAGCGGCGCTGGAATCTGAGATTCTTTTCTCTCCCAAACCCGAAAGTGACACTGATATCTGAGATTCTTTTATCGCCCAAAACCGAAAATGCTGAAATCTAAAATTCTTTTCTCGTCCAAAAAGCAAAGTGACACTGAAATCTGAACATCTTTTCTCGCCCAAAACCGAAAGTGACTCTGAAATCTGAGATTATTTTCTCGCCCAAAACCGAAAGCGACGCTGAAATCTGAGATTTTTTCACCCACCCCCAAAACCCAGAGCTATGGTAGAATCTGAGATAGTTTTCCCACCCAAAACGCAAAGGGACCGATGAAGGAACCCATACAGGGAGGGCTTGCCATTAGATATATTAACTTCGTCTACATCATTATTTCCGTCTGCCAGTGGCGCACCTATAAATTCATTCAAGGGAGCCGGGGGCTTGTGGAAGCCTTGGAAAAAAATTAATCAAATCATTCAACGTTCCTATAAGGGGGCCCTGACATCTCTACCACCGAAGTAACAACACAATTTCGACAGACCATTTTCGGAATTTACTTTACAAAGATCTCCAATAAACACAGGGTTGCCACAGTACCTGGAAAACTTGGAATCACTAGAAATGTCAAGAATGTTAAAAATCAGGGCAATGTCAGGAAATTTAATTTTGGTTTGAAAATAGGAAACCTTTACTAAAATACAAGTTAGAAAACGCAAAATTGTGGAACAAAATAAGAATGGGAAAACTCCAGAGATGGTCAGGGAAAACCTGGAAAAGTCGGGGAATTTGATTCTGAAAAAATGTGGCCAATCTGTAACATAATTTTCATTTATTAATAAATCACTTCTTGAAATTATAGTATATCTTTTAAGAAAGGATTCAATGTATATAAGTAGTTTTTTATTTAATATTATATCCTAAAATCGCTCTAATAAGGTATAAAATTGAATGGAGTCATAACGCTAAATTGAGTGTCTTCGCTTCGCGTGGTTACGACACTTGTAAATAACGTCATTTATACCTGGCTATATGTACGAGTCAATCATTTTCTCGCCCCTGTAAGTGAGCGCTCTCATTTTTTATCCTCGGAGAACTGAATTTACTCTAAGAGTCCGTTGAACTAAAAAGCGTTAGAACCTTTTGACGTTCTGATTGAAATTATTGCGAGGAACCACCCTTCTTAATGTGGCTAGATTTTAACCCGATTAATAAATTGAAAGGCGCTCGTCAAAATTGACGCAACTCGTGTCGCTATTTATTGGCTAATTTTTTTGTTCTGTTCGCCGCTCGATTGGGCCGACGAGAACGGGGGAAAAACCAGCTTGGCCTTTTGCCAGCGGCGACCACTTTCATAGGTTGATATCAGTTACTCGGAACAGATTTAAGTTTACAATGATTGTCCACGGACTATATAGAGACGGGATAAGGTCGAGGAGTGACAACCCGTCCAGACGTCTCGCTACTTTCGCCATTACTCGCGAATTATCTATTTTTGTTGACTAATAAAGGCCTTTGATGGTCGTCTCATTAAGCGAAGCGATTGGGAATAATTAGCTAGGTCTCTTACGGCTTTTAGGTCCTGTCGGGGTTAAATCGATAGTCTGTGGTTGACACGGATAGTCGCAGACTATAGATACACTTACGTCGCGATGTGGGACAGTCAATTTGAGTCAAACGCCGTTTAGCGTTTTTTAATAATAGGAAACCGATGGATATTTCCTTTCAGGCGCCCTTTGCTCGGCGCTGCTTTCGCGTCTACGGCGTATTAGGCGGCGTGTCCTTTCCAGCGTACCTTCGCGCGTATGGTAAAACGCGCGTGACAAGTTGGTCGTATCTGCGAAGTCGAGATCGGTCGCTTGGTCCCTTTGGCGAGGATGGCGTCATTGTCTCTCCTTCCTCAGCTGAGACAAAACCAATTATCAGATTTGAAAACCAAATGGGAAGGAAGCGTCGGTTATTGGTCAATGGCGCTCGCCAAAGTGTTTTCCGCGTTCGACTCGCCATGCAGCCGCCTCCATTAGTATCCGGGAGATGCGACCCAAGAAGAAGGCACGAAAGAAACGTAAGACTTACTCTATTCCCATCCGCCTTCGCCCATTTCGGATTTCGCCTTCGTTAATTGTCCTTTAATCAATTATTTCGACGTTAACGGTCCGGTTTGGTTGTAAGGCCTTCGTTGCGGTAGATCTGACGCTATTGAACGTTACGATTTTCGTTGTTACGGATATAATATTTTATTTCCGCTTGCCGCCATATCGTTTTAAGACTCGTCCAAGGCTAAGTTTAGTCATTCGTTAAATTTATTATAGCGAAAAATTACCAGTCTCCGAGATAGTGTTCTGAAATATCGGTAATTCGAATGTTTACCATTCCCAGCAGGCAATAATAGATAATCTATTAGAATGGTTATTGTATTTCTCCTTCGGGATTAGATTGCTCGTAGCAATGTCATTAAAAGGCCATTTAGGGCCCAATTATTCAAATGAAACAATATTATTGGTATTCTCCGAATAATCTTATTTATTTTTGTTTTGTCACGATTGGCGCAGGCCATAGGGCTCACACGGTGTACGTTGGCTTGCACGTTCCCAGCTATCGGCGTCGAGGTCACCACCGACGTCACAGACACCATGCCCGCAACGGCCACGCGGGACACAAGCGCCGGGAGGATGGCATGGCAACGGACTACGTCACCGACCTTCACAGACCAGGTAAGTCTGGCCGAAAGAAGGCTACTCGTGGCGGACAATCAATCAACGACTGCTTCCCCCTTCACGGCCGCGCCATTAATGAAACCTGCCGCTCGTTCTAGCGCGTTTCGCTTCCATTAACCAAATTAACCTTAAAGCCTTAATCGGCGCGCGCCTTAAAACGTGGATAAACTATCGGGGATCCTTTCGGGGAAATAATATGCAAATTCTGGTTGTTAGTTTTAGTTTGGAGGGGAATTTTCTTAAAATTAACTTTGCGATGGGTCGTGATTTATGTTAGGAATATATTCGGCTAAATTAAATTGCCAAGTATCGGAGACTGCCTACAACTTCGCTTCCGCCTACGTTAGCGAGTTTCACGATAAGGGATGTTAAGTATTCCAAGAATTTAACTTTACAAGATGTTTGAACCAAGAGCTTGAGAACTCGAAATAGGTCATCGGAACACGTCGAGCGTAACAACCTTTATTTAGCCATGTAATGTTATGATTTAAAATGCGCGTCAACCCAGACCTGGTATATTTTCACGTGATTAACTACGTTAGAGAATTTTACTTATCCGCTTTAATTTAAAAATTTGTGTTCTAATACACGGTGACGGTGACGGTGACCACATCTCCTATATTTTATAACTTTTTCCTATATTTTCCATGCCCTTGTATAAATTTTTTCCATTTTTTTAGGAAGTTCCTTTACCCGTTGCAAACTACGGTAGTCAAAAATTAAAAAGTCTTCCGTTATTTCACCAGAAATTATCCAATATATTCCTTTATTTTACAAAAAAATCCTAGAAAATCCTATAAATCGACTGCGAATTTCTTATTTTTCCTATATTTTTTGTTGAGATTTACTGTGGTCCCCCTTATTTACCGTGGTCCCCCTTATTTACCGTGGTCCCCATTATTTACCGTGGTCCCCCTTATTTACCGTGGTCCCCCTTATTTACCGTGGTCCCCATTATTTACCGTGGTCCCCCTTATTTACCGTGGTCCCCCTTATTTACCGTGGTCCCCCTTATTTACCGTGGTCCCCCTTATTTACCGTGGTCCCCCTTATTTACCGTGGTCCCCCTTATTTACCGTGGTCACCCTTATTTACCGTGGTCACCCTTATTTGCCGTGGTCACCCTTATTTGCCGTGGTCACCCTTATTTGCCGTGGTCACCCTTATTTGCCGTGGTCACCCTTATTTGCCGTGGTCACCCTTATTTACCGTGGTCACCCTTATTTACCGTGGTCACCCTTTTAATATTTACTAACATTTTAGAAGAAACAAATTGAAACATAGGCTTACCAATATCGAGAAAGGGTTCCTTCGCGTTGATCGTGGTTTTCTGTGGTTCCTTGGCAGTTACCCCTCCGGCGGAAAGGGTGCACTTTATTTTGGGAGAAGAGGAGGACGGGATGCACGAGTCTCACCCGCTGTTCAGCGAAATGGAGGAGCTGCACGTGGACGGCGACGAGATGGAGTGGCGCGAGACGGCGCGCTGGGTGAAATTCGAGGAGGACGTTGAAGAAGGCGGCAATCGGTGGTCCAAACCTCACGTGGCCACCATCTCGCTGCATTCCCTCTTCGAGCTGCGCTCCTGCATCCTCAACGGCACGGTCATGCTGGACATGGAAGCTGGATCCTTGGACCAGATTGCCGGTACGCTTTCGTAGAGAAGTACAATGTAAAACATGTTTTTGTCGAGCTTCCCCCAAAACATACCCGAATCGAACGCCAGCCCGGCTCGCCAATCTCGATACAATGTCCTCCGTTTTCACTCCGCCAGATTTGGTGCTGGAGAACATGATCAACGCCGGTCACCTTCAAGCCGACCTGCGCGAAAGGATCAAAGAAGCTCTCTTGAGACGACATCGACATCAACACGAGCCCCGACACGACAAGGGCGAAAAGGGCTCCAGGCTGCCCCTCATCAGGTCCCTCGCCGACATCGGACGCAATTCCAGCAAAAGCATGTTCTCGTCTCACAGTAAGCGCCCTTTCCGTTATCAACCGCGCCATAAAAGCGACATCTGTTAGGAAGAATTATATCTTAAATTTCAACTGTTTTGTGTATTAGACGCGTTTTTCTAGATAGCTATACCGTAAATAATACGATTCGCTGTATACAGTCGAAATATTTCACGTTCTTAAGCGGATTTCTTTCGAATTGTCGGTGGTGTCGTCTATAGGTGCGTCAGCGGTCGCTCTGGACCGTCAATCCAGTGGTATCTGGTACGTTTCGGCCCCTTCGTCGCCAACCAGTCTCAAAGACTGGAAACCAGATTTTACCAAGTTACCTATCATTCACGAACCAGAAAGCAGTATGCGTTGAATCTTTATTCTATATCAGGAATGAAGCACCCTTGCCGAAAACAATATTTACTCACCATTAAATCTTTCCACGTAACTTAATTAGAACAAGTACTAATATTTAGACAAGTTAACGAGATAAAATGGTTTTATAATCGCATCCAAAAAAAACCCCGCGTTTCTCGTAAATGTCTAAAGAGATGAAAATTACCCGTTGTACAACTAATTGGTCGAAATTACGCTCCGATTAGTTTTACAAATTAATATATAGCCTCGCGCATGCTAACATAGCTATGCGAAAACTATCAACTGTGTCCCCCTGTTTAAAGCACTGTTATGGGAAATGACCGCTAGTTGCTCGAACCATTTCAAGGTCATGCATTAATTCTAAACAAAAGGTCTACTAATGAAATCCGAACCTATTAATATCAAATTCCCGCAACGATTTACGAACAGTATTGTACCATGATCAAATTCTGTCTGTTCCCCTTTGATACGCGTGAGTGTCTTCGGGTATTGATAGAAGAGTTCCTCCGCAGGTTCTCCCTCAAACATGCACCCGGAAGGCGGTAACGGCAACAGCGCTAGCAACGGAAACATGCCCCACAGCCCAAGCTCAAACTCTTTGCAGGGTAACCAGGGCAATTTACTGAGCATCGGAGGTCACGGCGATGGCGGCTCAAACACGAGCTCGGCAGATCTACACAAGGTTAGTGTCCGATTTGTCGATTTTGGTTTCCAGAATCTGATGAAGACGCGACTTTTCACCAGACAAATCACCCGTTCATGAAAAAAATTCCTCCCGGAGCGGAAGCGTCGAATATTCTGGTGGGTGAAGTCGAGTTCCTGGATCGTGCCGTCATAGCTTTCGTGCGACTGGGAGTAGCTTGCCATCTGGGTGACTTAACGGAAGTGCCCGTACCGACCAGGTTTTTATTCGTCCTCCTCGGACCCACCGGCAACCTGGGACGCTACCACGAAATCGGACGCGCCATGGCGACTCTTATGTCCGACGAGGTACGTCACGCTTCTTCCCAATGACGCTCTCGACGTTAGCTCTAGATTTTAAACGTCTTACCTTTCGTTGCAGGTGTTTCACGACGTAGCCTACAAAGCCAAAAGCCGGCAAGATCTCTTAGCGGGTGTCGACGAATTTCTCGACGCCGTGACAGTGTTGCCCCCTGGCGCTTGGGATCCTAGCATAAGAATCGAACCTCCGACCCAAATTCCGTCTCAGGCACGTCACTAGTTTCTGGTAAAATTAATAACGCTTAACTATGGCGCGTGCGTATTACACTATCTAGGAATCTCGTAAAAAAGGAGAGGTGCCGGAGGTGAAACCGATGGAGGAGTTGGAGGAAGAGGAGGAGAAGGAACGGGCCGAGAGCGGCTTGAAGAGAACCGGAAGGTAAGTGCTACGAACGGGCTCTACCCGAAAGGAAGCGCCTATATATATATTCGCCATTTTACGCTAGTATTTTATTATTTTAGGTTTTTTGGTGGTCTAGTCAACGACATAAAACGGAAGAAACCGTTCTACCTAAGTGACTTTAAGGACGCGTTCGCAATGCAAACAGTTGCTTCCATTTTTTTCCTATACTTCGCTTGCATCGCTCCGATCATTACGTTCGGCGGTTTGTTAGAAGACGCGACTGGCCAAAATATAGTAGGTTCCATTCATGTATTTTCTAATCTCCTCCGAACAAGAAGTTAGAGACGCGAAAATTGACCGTGTTCGAAAACCTTTGGCTCTTGACAGGCAGCTATGGAAAGTCTTTTATCCGGGGCTATTTGCGGAGTCATTTACGGTCTCTTCAGTGGACAGCCTCTGACTATTTTAGGAAGCACGGGACCAGTGCTGGTCTTCGAAACCATATTATACGACTTTTGCAAGTAAGACACTTTCAGTGGCTTTTTAAAGTATTTCGAGACTAATTTGACTCGCAGAGATAACGGGCTGGATTACCTTCCACTTCGGTTGTGGATTGGTTTATGGACATCGACGATTCTGATGATCCTGGTAGCTACCGACGCCAGCGCTCTCGTATGCTACATAACCAGATTCACGGAAGAAAACTTCGCCACCCTCATATCCTTAATTTTCATTTACAAAGCAATTGAAAAAGTTCGTATCATATGGCTGAGGTTACGAATGAAACGTCGCCTAATCGGATAATTCGTCGTAGGTGCTGAACATCAACACTAAGTATCCTTTGCTAACGGACGCGAGCTCGCCGATAAACCTGGCCTGCGTCTGCAACCCACCAAACGGGACTGAAGCCGTGGAGGCGAATGAAATATACAATTGGACGGCCATTGGCAAGTACGAGTGTGCCGCCCAGAACGGCACCATGATGGGCATTGGTTGCAATTACGTGCCCAATGTCTTCTTGTTCTCCGTCATTTTATTCGCCGGGACATTCTCCTTGTCAGTCTTCCTCAAGAACTTCAAAACCTCCTCTTTTTTCCCAACCACCGTAAGTCTCATTTGCCGTAGCCTTCATCTACGAAGCTCGCCTTTTCAATTTCGTTTCCTCGATGATATTGGTTTAGGTTCGTCAATTCGTCAGTGATTTTTCCGTAGTTATAGCAATATTTAGCATGACAGGAATGGACTTCCTTTGTGGTATAAGCACTCCTAAACTCCAAGTCCCAGCCGAATTCAAGGTCAGTAACGCTTCTTATTTTAAAACCATAATGGGTTGCCCGTTATAACCATGATGACCCCCGCATTTTTCTTTTCCCTCGAATAGCCGACATCTCCTCACCGTGGCTGGTTGGTTCCATGGTTCAAAAACAATCCATGGTGGACATCTCTCGCGGCTCTTTTGCCAGCGCTTCTGTGTACCATTCTTATTTTTATGGACCAACAAATCACGGCCGTTATAATTAACAGGAAAGAAAACAAGCTTAAAGTACGTAGTTCCCGAATACTTTCCGCCAGAAGTCCATTCTGACGCTTTTCGACACGGCGTTTTGCAGAAAGGATGCGGATATCACTTGGATTTATTCGTGTTGGCATGTCTGATCGCCGTTTGCTCTATATTGGGTCTTCCGTGGTTCGTGGCCGCCACGGTCTTGGCTATGACGCACGTTAACTCCCTCAAAATGGAGAGCGAGAGCGCCGCTCCGGGCGAGAAGCCCCAGTTCTTGGGAGTCCGGGAACAAAGAGTCTCGCAAATCATCATTAATTCCATGATCGGTCTCTCCGTATTCTTCACTCCAGTCTTGAGAGTAAGCTACCAATATTATTCACTTTTTCTTCAAGTATTTCAATTTCTAACTTGGTGTTACGCGCAGCGTATTCCAATGCCAGTTCTATACGGTGTTTTCCTCTACATGGGTGTGTCATCTTTAAAAGGTTCTCAGGTATGTGTATATCGCCACCCAGAAGACCCGTTAGTTTCTAAATTGGACATTAAATACCCCGCGTGGTCACTAGCTCTTTGACCGGATGCTGATCATGTTCATGCCCCAAAAATACCAACCGGACTACATGTTCCTTCGTCACGTTCCAACAATTCGATGCCACATTTTCACCTTTATTCAATTGACTTGTCTCGTTCTACTCTGGGTCATCAAATCGTACAAGCCAACCTCGATCGCCTTTCCGCTCATGGTAAGTTTCCCAACCATCGTCTCTTCTCTATTTTGTCACCTTTATTTATGTCACCTCAAATTATAACGTCGTAATCAAGGATATATTCACGTACTAACAAGGAGACATCCCGAAGTGTAACCCACCGATTTTGTTCAAACTCGGGGGATTGGTAGACCTTCATGTAACTTGAAAAATCCTATGGGCAACCGTTTTGCTATGGCAACGAAAAATGTTTTTGACAACAACAAATTTAAATTTTCCCATTGAAAATAACATGGGATTCTGAACGATTCCTAGGGCCTGTGAAAAATTTTAACCAATTTCAAAATTTCGAAAGTGACAAAAATAGAAAAAATAGATATAAATTGACAAAAAAAAACATAAAAACTGATCAACTTTTGATCAATTTGAGGTCAAAATCCCATGTTATTTTCAATGGGAAAATTTAATATTTTGTGTTGTCAAAAACATTTTTCGTTGCCATGGCAAAACGGTTGCCCATTGAATAAATTCCCTTTAAGATTTTTCAAGTTACATGAAGGTCTACCAATCCCCCGAGTTTGAACAAAATCGGTGGGTTACACTTCGGGATGTCTCCTTGTAAGAGTATGGGGGAATAGCATTAACCTCCGCTACCACCCGAGCATACTAGTGAGTGTCACTAAAATTCCAAAGCGGACTAACTACAAAGTATGCTAGGATGATGTTTAGAATCTCCGCATTTCCAAATTCTTAGATACCTTAATTCGCACTTGGTTAGATTTTTAGGGTAGAAAGACTTATTGAGTTGTTGACGGCACTCGGCTCGGCGTTATAAGTTTTCTTCTCTGTTCAGTTGGTGGTTATGATTGGCGTTCGAAAAGTTTTGGATTTCTTCTTTACGCAACGCGAACTGAAAATTCTGGACGACGTCATGCCGGAAACGACCCGGCGCAAGCATTTGGAGGACCAGATGAAACTCGAGGAGGAGGAAAACAACAAAGTCAGTACACTCTTTTCGCCTTTGAATGTCGTTTTTACCAAAATATAAAAATACGTTTATTACATTCTTCCGAAAAAAAAATTATAAAATATATTCAGTTTTTGTAGCGTACAAAGACATTCTACCCATTTTTAAGGGGGAAAACGTTATTGTTTTTAATTGATTAGCTCAATTAGGTTAGTAAATATCGTACGCGTCATTTTTATTGCGCATGATTTAATTTTTAGATACTTGTTAGCCTAGCGAAATTCAACTTTATAGAATAGAGCTTACAAGGAGAGTACCCGAGGTGTTTACTGCCGATTTTGTTCAAAGTCGGGCGTGATGTAGACCTATATGAGATATGAAATTTCCCAAAAGGAGACGTTGCACTACCCATTCGATTTTCCATGGCAACCGAAAAGGGTTTTGACCACTTAAATCAAAATTAAAATTATTTCCTTATTTTACCCAAAAATTGTTACAATTTCACCCCAAAAATGTTCCAATTTACCCAAACTTGATGAAATTTACCTAAACGTGGTCCAATTTACCCATTTCGTGATTTTAATTTTTTTTTTTAAATTTCGAATTTTGCGAAACCGAGAAAATCCCATGCTTTTTGAAATGGAGTTTTTTTTGTGTTAAGTGGTCAAAAACATTTTCGGTTGCCATGGTAAATCGAATGGGTATTGCAACGTCTCCTTTTGGGAAATTTCATATCTCATATAGGTCTACATCACGCCCGACTTTGAACCAAATCGGCAATAAACACCTCGGGTACTCTCCTTGTTAGTGTATATACTCAAATCGAGCTATATCGTATTTGGTTAATGGTGGTTTTTCTTTATCGTTCTGACTATACCATCAACTATACGGTATTCCTCGCTTGGTTTTATATACCGATCCCATCTTTTCCTCGAGACCAACCATTAAATGTTTATCAAAAACCGTATAAAATTTAAATATAAAAGTAAATGTTGGGATCGGTCTGTAATGCGTAATTAACGTCCTAACATTCACAAATGCGAGACAATATGAGAAGGATATGTTTGTTTGTGGCCTAATGTTTCTTCCCTTTGTCTGTTTTTCCTCCACAGGATAATTCCGGCGAACCCCAGGTAGGCCCCCTTCGAACAAAAGAAGCTCTTTTTACCTCGCTTCCTATAAGAACATCCCACTTCCCCTGGACTTTCCTTGCAAGTCTTTCTGGACTTTTTTAGACACTAGCTTTACGATACAATTAGTTAATTAATCAATTAGTAACGCAAAATATCTGTGCTACCAGAGATACACTCTCAGGTATCTTCTAAAGAGGTTGTTCCAGGCAGATCGACTGTTGATCACAAGTTGTTAATTGAAAGACCATAATTAGTTTAGTTTGCTGCTCCCGGAACATCGACTGTTGATCACAAGTTGTTAATTGAAAGACCATAATTAGTTTAGTTTGCTGCTCCCGGAACATCGACTGTTGATCACAAGTTGTTAATTGAAAGACCATAATTAGTTTAGTTTGCTGCTCCCGGAACATCGACTGTTGATCACAAGTTGTTAATTGAAAGACCATAATTAGTTTAGTTTGCTGCTCCCGGAACATCGACTGTTGATCACAAGTTGTTAATTGAAAGACCATAATTAGTTTAGTTTGCTGCTCCCGGAACATCGACTGTTGATCACAAGTTGTTAATTGAAAGACCATAATTAGTTTAGTTTGCTGCTCCCGGAACATTGACTGTTGATCACAAGTTGTTAATTGAAAGACCATAATTAGTTTAGTTTGCTACTCCAAACACATCGACTGTTTATCACAAGTTGTTTAATTGAAAGACCATAATTAGTTTAGTTTGCTACTCTAAACACATCGACTGTTGATCACAAGTTGTTTAATTGAAAGACCATAATTTGTTTAGTTTGCTACTCGAAACACATCGACTGTTGATCAGTTGTTTAATTTAAGACCATAATAAGCTTAGTTTGATGCTCCAGACATATCGACTGTTTTGACCAAAAGGTGTTTAATTTAAAGGCATAATTAGTTAAGTTAACTAAATTAAGGGCAAATAAGATTTGGTTTATATGATATTTTAAGTGGACCATGGAAAGAATATAAAAGGAAATTTTATTCACCGTTAAAAAAATCTGTTTGTTCACGCATTTAGCTAGGTCGCGGGAAAGCTATTTATTGGAAAGATTAGTGTTAGTCAGCGCGAGAAAAGGTCGAAAGATTTGCAAGGAAACGTAAGCCCCCGCCGAATGGCAATGGGAACTCCAAGAAGAGAAATTTGGTTGTTGTGAGGCTTGGACGCGCTGGATGTTGTGTTGCATGCTAGCCTGCGATGATCTGGTAAAAATACTAGCACGCTTTACTAGCTTTTCAACCTAGTCATTCCTAGGTTCCAAATCCAAGTCTGTATTCAGTTATTTAAACCACCTCCTTTCTACCTCATTAAGCCAAATTGTATTTTAGATACCTAGTTATTTTTTAGATTTTGAGATTAGCTAGTTTAAGCGTAAGTTTTCGACGAGTGATGCTTTTGGTTATTAGTAAGTAAGCGAAACAATTTCTATTTATTGAATGGTTTATATTGACCCAAGTTGAACATTGATCTCACGTCTTTTTTTAAAAAGCCTCTTGAAATTAACCCTAAGCATTGAAAACTTACGCTCAAATTTGTAGTATATTTTTTGTGTGCTTGTTTTTTTTATTATTTTTATCATTCGAAAAATACAGTCGAAACCACTACTTTTGCATGATTATCGTATTCTTTGATTTAATTTCACTAACTGTAGAAAAACATCGCATGGTTTTTAATTGTTTTTTTTTAAGTTTAAGATTGTTTACTAAATTTTATTTATTCCTTTACTTAACGTTTGAAATTTTTTAACCGATAAAAAATATTTAATCAAATTGGAAATTTACGATACTCATTATGATACGCGGCACACGAGAAGTACTTGAACCATCGGAATTAATAATACTTTAATTTGTTTTTGAAAATAACCGAAAATGAAGTACCCAAAATCGATTGGAATGAAATTAATGATTAATTAAACGCGAAGTCCATTTTTGCCTGATCCGCGAAAGTAACCACGTGCTGAATTCGTTAACGGTGAAACGATTACAAAAAGTGATCTCGACTGTATTTGAAAATGAACCAAACATAGATATCGTAGCGAATTGTGAGGAGCTCGAGGCTAACATTGAACTAACAGAAATCCGCAGCTTTTTAACCATTTGGTTATTCTTTTTTATTCCTCCGGGGTTTCATTGGTTCCTAAAACTTTTTTATAAAGAAAAAACGCAAGAAAAAAAAGAAAGGTGTACGTTGTTTATTTTTACCCATTATGCTCTCGACATTTTCTCTCTCTTTTTCATTTTTCCTCCAGAACTACCGTCATTAAACGTATATTTTGTAAAGATTTACTTCTCGCGAGTGTAGTTCTGGCCAAACGTTCTTCCGCCACATCCACGCTAGTAGATTTTACCGAATCGAAAATAACTATTTTGAAAATGCATTACTAGACTTAAATCGGGCTACGTTCTATAAATCAGCATTCTCGTAATTGGACGAAGTTTGCTAGTATTACCCAAAGTGACATAATTACCAAAAGTATGACAATCCCTGTACTTTCGTATGCTAAAGGTTTAATGAATGCTCGACTCGAGATCGACCGCATAAAAGACTATTTATTGTCGCCTTACTGGATATTTTTTTAGTATATGGTATTATATCGTAGGTAGATGGCGATAGCATCTCCACAGAACGACGAAAAATCAAAAATACACTAACTTTGACCAGTGCTACTTAGTTCCTCCGTTCCTCACTAGGAGGCGTTAATTGTTGGTTTTAACTTCCTTCCCTCCCCAAATCATACTTTTCCTTCTCCCGTCCCAACTTGTATTTCGCTCGTAACATTCATTCAGAAATAGGTCCGATTGACACACTTTTGTTAATTATGTCACTTTTGGTATTACGAAGAATGTTACTGATATCGTAAAATCTGTAGCGTTAATGTTTGAAGAAACTGCTTTTGATAATGTACATGATTTTAGAAAAGTTTGACCATTGATATTGATAATTTTTACTCGTCTATTTAAGAATATCTGAAAACGAAATGTTTACGAGTTATAAACGGATATCGCATTGCTACTGATCAGTAATGAGAAACGGCTCCATCTGGATCGTGTACATTATCGCGTCTACTCTGTCTCGCAACTCTTATACAACTGTTTCTTCCGAGTAGGCTTAAAGCTAAAATTGGTTTTGAATGAATGCAGGGCATGGTGCCAAATGCGAGTTCCGGTAACGTGGCCATTCCGCTGGCCAACGGGAACATTCTCAAAGTGCCCGTTGAGCGATTCAAGGAGGAAGACCAGTCCAACATCAATATCACCGAGCAGTTATCTAAAACTGGACTGTGGCAGAGCATTGACCAGAAAGCGCAGATTACCCCAAAATCTCAGGCCAAAACTAGCGTCGTCGTCCCAATTCCTGCCAGGTCGGATATTGTTTGATCATTTCCAGCTCAGGTTTACCTTTAAGCACGATTCGTTCCAGTATTCAGTCTTTTTTTAATGTCGGTTCGCGCCCATTTCGCCCGCTAGAAAGGCTGGAAAGCTTTATTTAAGAAATGGCTGAATATTTACTTAAACATATAGTTCAATTACTTCTCAGTGCTCGCTCGCCATGGTTACGAAACGGTTTCCATTTCGATTCATCGTCGTTGAAACAGTTTTTAGAGTTTGTTAATTTCGGTAGAAACGTTTATGTCAGTGTGGTAGCCAGAAAATCATAAAGGGGTCGTGTAAAATTTCCCAATAGACATTGGAGTACAACTTAGCTTAACCAGAAGTAAATTAACCGACGTTATCCGACTGCTATACTCCCCATGTTGGAGGCGTTTTCCTTAGGAAGTTACATTTTGTAAACTAATTTAAAATTTTGCGCGCTCCTAGGCCAAAAAAAAAGGTTTTTGTTTTTATGAAACCATTTTTTATACATAGAAATAGCTATACCCACAATTCCCAAGTGCAATATATCGCGTCAAAAGACGGGGATGGAAACTAGCTTTTTTTTACTCGATTTTATCATCATTTTCCTAAGGAAAACGCCCTCCGATTCTGAGCGCTATTTCGATAACTTCGGTTCATTTACTTCTGGCTTAACACAATGGAAACAATGAACTCAACGAGACTTATTCTAAAAATATCTTCATTTTAATTTCTGTTTCAGCGACGGTGAAGGTTGATGTATTTTTATTTAAATTTTATTTATTTGCTCGAACTTTTTTTTAACAATTAGAACGTCTTAATTATTAACTTGAAAAATACTCGCGTATCTAATTGAAAAGGGTAAAAAAATTGCCAAATACTTGGTTTTCAAAATATGTGAACCCTATTGGCCAAATCTCTCTCCCTACAACGTGTGGTACATGTATTTGTATTTTACACAACTTGTTATTAAGCGATTGTTTGTTTTTCAAATTTCAAACGACATATTTATTTTTAATTTAAATATTTATCTACTTTTTTACTATTTTGTAATTTATGAAAAAAAAATTGAAGTTCTTAAATAAAGTATTTTTTCTAACCCCTTTCGTTTTTATTCACATTAATACAAATACTAGCCACTTCAATAACAATTTTTCGTATATTTTTTACTAACACGTACTAACTTGCGTATGTGAATAGTTCTAATTCAAAGTTAGAATATGTGAAAAAAGTGTTATGTGGGGAGAGAGAAAGTGTGATATATTTTGTCATCGAAATTTGTGTGATAGAAACTAGTAAGTTGTTCTAGTTTTCTCATTTTCGAAGTCGATCTTTTATGATGAAACTTAAAAGGCCACTCAAGCGTTTGAAACCTCTTGATAGCAGATCCGTCCAATCATTTTCTGGGATTTTTCCCGCTATTTTTTTCAGAGTTAACTCAGGAAATGTAGCGAAATTCGAAAGACGTCGTGGCCCTTTAAGAATTTCTGCTAGCTGACAGAATATATTCAAAATAAAAATATATTATAAATTCTGAATAAGCGAGTTTCAATAACCACAACATCATCTATCGGCTTTAAACATAACTATTAAGATGGTAATTATCACAACAAAGGGATGCCAAACCTGACCTCGTCTGCTTTTTTGTCTAACTGCGCGTGTGTTAGATATGATTGAAGCTCGCTTATTGTAATCCACCAGCCAAACATAACAAATTGTTACGCGAAACCCATCAAATTCGCACCTAGTACCATAAGTCTATAATATTCTTTCATAAGTTTGTCACTTTGGGGAATATTTTACTGAGAGCTAGTAACGAAGTGACGTCATCACAAGAAGAAAATCTCCCCGTAGCAGTGGCGTAACTAGGAACTCCCCCCCCCCCCACGAAAAACGACTGGGGGCCCTTTTAAATAGCACCAATTTTAATCATAAACGTTTGGGGTCTGCGGGGGCGATATTTACGCCACTGCCCCGTAGTGAGGCGCTGTCAAAGGTTACTTGTGTCGCGTTAGCAAGCGGACGCAAAACGGCGACGAAGCCCGAAATGCAGTCTGTCTTGTTAAAAGCTTTCAGTAAAACTTTTGCACGTGAAGAATAGGAAGTGGCACATTTATGTAAAAATATTATACACTTATGCTATTGCTAGCACTGACGTTATTCTATTCATATTTACCCTGAGATTGCTTTATGAAATGTAATCGGTATGAAAAGAGTGTAGTTTTTTCGTATGCTAGAAACGTGTTTGTTGTTTTGCAGCAAGAAGAAAAAGAGAGGCAGTAAGAAGGACGCCATGAACGACGAGGAACGGAAGCGGCTGTCCACGATGGCCGAAGACGAAGAAGACGAGGACGACTGCGGCATCACGATCCAAATAGACGCCCCGACACCAGCCCCATCTAACGGTCCCTCCACGCAGAACTCTCCCAAAGAGCCCCGTCGCAGGTCCACCTCCTCCACCGGCAGCCACAACGAGACGTCCGTATGACGAGCCGCCCCCGACGCCCACATTTAGTCGCGATCATTCTGTTTCCTTCTTTGTTTTCTCTCTCCTCCACTTTCACACGTTTCCCACTTTCACCGTGATTTGTTTCGCTGTTATTCCCACTCGTAGTCCTAGCGGTGTAGTTCAGTACTAGCGGTAACGCGTCACGGTTAAATTCGGAAACGATCACTAGAGACCATACGAGTATACACTTTCGAGTTATAGAAATGTTTTTTTTTTAGCGAAATATAGGTAAACAAATAAAAATAAAGAAAAAAGTTACTGACGAAAAGTCGCGAATTTTAAAATCCGCGTCGGGTATTTCTCGTTCGCTCAGACGAAGCGATATTTTACGCGTTATATTTATTTTTTATTCTAGTAGTTGGCGAGACGAACGAGAGATGTC
Organism: Leiobunum rupestre; assembly: GCF_980474605.1. NCBI lineage: Eukaryota > Metazoa > Arthropoda > Arachnida > Opiliones > Sclerosomatidae > Leiobunum > Leiobunum rupestre. The sequence continues at coordinate 49,427,707 of NC_143387.1, read as the reverse complement.
GCTAGTAGGTAGAGACTACTGACCCGATTTGTTGCCTTCTATTTTAATTGAAAAATTTAATATAATGAATCTTAAGAGAAGATGACGCGTCGGTTTTTGCTTTTGTAAAATATATAAAAGATGGCGAAGGACTCCTAAGAAAGACGAACGCGGGGCGATTGATATTTTAAGGAGAGTTTGTTCCCCCCTCCCCCCCCCCCCCTGGCTGATGGCTGCTTTGAGACGATGCACGAATCTTCAGGCCAAATCACAGATGTAAATAATTTATGGAATATAAACTACTTGTATAAAAAAAAACTCGACGACCCGATAAAAAATGAAATGATGAAAACAAACAATTTCATCCCCTCTTTCCCTCCCCCTCCGCTCCTCGAAAACAAAAATATGCCAAATCTTAACACTTACATAGCGTCTAGACAAAAATAAACACGTAGGACTGATTTGAAGGAAAACTATATAAAATATCTCTTAAATTGATGTAACATAATAATAATACAATCATATTTACAAATATTTAATAGACGACGAGTGACTAAAAGAAAATAGTGGTGTTACGTAATTGTGAACCTATTATTTCGAAACATCAAGGACAAAAAAAATTATTATTTCGGAAAACATTTTAACTAAGGATCTATTTGTGCCGATTTCAAATTATCGAAAAAAATGTATTTAGAACGGTTTCCTCGCTACGTGTAATTAGTTAATTAATTTTTAAATACGCACTATGATATTATTGTTTATTAGAATTTGTTAATGCGCGTGTGTTTTATTAGAGTTGCTGGCAACATTGTATTAGATTCTCGAACAGCCGCCGCTTTTTACTCTACTATCGCGTTTTACAGAGTAGATATAAACCGAGTACAGCGTCGCGAATTTACTAGCGACGTCAGATATCGTTCCGGGTCGTAACGCATTTTTAAAATCCACTTAATTTTATATCCTCAATCGCGTTTTGTGGGTTTAAAATTGTGCAATGTGAATTATTCGCTTTTATTTGATTCGGACGATAAATGCGTTACGAGGCGGCGCTACGATCTCTAACATCGGCGTATCAATTGCGTGGTCTTTACTTTAAAATCGCAATGCGTGTTAAGACTTTATCTTCGTCGACCGGCTGCGTCTGTCATAGCGGACATCTTCATAATTACATAAGGACTACGAAATAAACCAGAATTTTCTTTTATTTTTTATACATTTCACTGTCAAAGAAGTAACTAGATTTCCCCCTAGCGGTTAGAGTCGGAAATGAAATAGCCGTTTATTCCGCGGTGCCACGACCACGTGCTCATCCGCGATTCCGTAGTCCTTGGCGAAAGATGGTCCGCTATTCCGTTTTGCCCGCCAAGTTGACTAAAGAGCAAAGTCACGTTGTTTACTTGAGGAAAACGATACGCGTTTATTTCGGGGTCCAAACACTGTATTTTTTCGACTTGAAATTTTAATGCGTTATGGTTTTTTGTCGTTTAAAAATTGAAAAAAAAATAGGGATATTTTAGATTTCGGTCGTTGGCAGAAATCGTGAACATTTTGAGTCATTGATGACTGTGCGTGTTAGCCAAGCCAAAGCCTTGATTTCAGTGAGTATGCAGTTAGAAATAATGTACGTAATAATAATAATGATGATGATGATGATAATAATAAATAGATATTGAATGTAGATCTCAATACCTATTACGGACAATAGCTAAGTAGCCTTAAGTTAACCACCGTAAACTAGACGGTTTTTAAAAAAATATGAATATTCAATATTACGAATAAAAATAACGCGTCATGCCGTTTATTTTATTAGACTCTTAATTTGAATTAAATCCCCGAGTTACAATTAATAATTTAGCGAAATTAATTTATTATCGATAGGATATTCTTAAATCAGAACTGTAGCGTTGTGTGCTTTTTCAATGGTGATTTTCATTGCGGTTATTGTTATACGAATCAAAACTTGTATTACGTAGGTACTACACGCAGTTAGGTGAATTTTAAAATAACGTGTAATTATTGTTAAAATTATAAAATAATAAAAAAAATGATGATGAAATGCGCTCAGGAGTAAATTAGAAGGATTCCAAAGTACTTGGCCGCTTAGCTAAGCTTTCTTTCATTCGCTTCTCTATACGCTTTCAATATAAAATATTACACTCTAGTACAAATATGTTTACTATATTAAATAATAATATACTTGTATGAGGAAGAGTTTCGCGATCTGACCAATTAGATTTTCAGCGCATTTATTTACGTCTTTGGGCATTAAGTGTTATCAGAAGTATATAATATATTTCTTTGACGTATATTGTATAATTCCAATGTTACCGAAAACTTGGAAAAATATTTTACGAAGAAAATATTATTTGTCACAATCTGTTCCTTAGAAAAGTAGATACAATCGTTTTTTTAAATTGATAAGAGTTCAAATTAATATTAATTAATTAATATTGGGTTAGGGTGGAAAATCTCGTAAGATCAAATATAACGCAACACCCAAATATTTTACTTTTCATTTTAGCTTTCTGAAGCTGCAAAATCATTTTATCAAAGTGGAATATTTTTCCAAGTTCCATTCTAAGTGTCGCGCATTTTTGCTTCATAATTTGGTGTAAATTATCGCTCGCTTTTTGTAAATAAATGTTCGTAGTGTCACCGCTTGCCGTTCCAAATCAACAAAAATATAATTTGATAGAATAACGACAACAGTCAACGCGCCACCTTGATTTTAGGGCGGTAGAAGAAATATTACATGTCGGAATAGGATACGTATAGTTTTAACGTATTTAAATGTCAAGATTACAAAAAAAGAAAACATTATCTATAATGGAAAAAAATAACCTATATTAGACTACACGAGAGAATATTTTATAAGTTTGCATAATTGATGAAAATAAGAAATTAAAGCGAGAGTATTTGACTCCGTGCAGGGTTTTAACCAAAACGAAAAGTGAAATGTAATTCGTGAAATGTGGCCATGCCAACTATATAATGTCAGAAATTGGAATTTTAAACTAGCTCTAGATCTATCTTGCTCATTAAAATTTCAAAAACCGAGTTCACGTGTTGCTCTTGTTTCCACAATTTCCTTTAGATCTCCTTGTTTACGTAAATTAAAAACTGGTTCTACAGGGTGTTTCAAAAGGTTATGCAAAAATTTTAAGGAGTTGTAGGGGGTGAGTTGAGAAGTATGCCTGTTTTTTCCCCATTTTCCTACGATGAGTTAAAAGAGCGCCAGCGAGCTTCAAAGTGTGGCCTACTACTGGAAGTAGGCTGCAACAAGCGCAAAACCAAGCAGCAGGGACTTTAAATACTGTTTAAGTTTACTTTTTTACGCTGGTTACCTCGATTGGTTTACAAAGTCCTTTTTTACCTATCATACGAACCCAAACCTTAATGTTCGCGTTTCCCTGCTGCTTGGTTTTGCGCTTGTTGCAGCCTACTTCCAGGGGCTAGTAGGCCACACTTTGAAGCTCTCTGGCGCTCTTTTCACTCATAGTAGGAAAATAGGAAAAAAAAACATATACAACTCCTTCAAATTGTTGCATAACCTTTTGAAACAACCTGTATATTTAGGGTTGCCACATTACCTGGAATTCCTAGAAAATTCAGGGACTTTGAATATGGGTCTAAAAGTCGGGGAATTTTAAAAATTAGTCAATTTTGGAACAAAAAAAGTCGGGGGAAATCTCCGGAGATGGTCAGGGAAAACCTGGAAAAGTCAGGGAAAAAATTGTGGCAACCCTGTATATCAGAACTAGAACTCCTCTATTTCTACTGTCATAAAGGCGGTGTACTGGGCGAAATAATTCCACGAATTAAATTAAAAATAAACCTTAAAATATTTCGCAATAAAGGCTAAAATTCTTCAAAAACTGAAGATCACAAAAAGCACATTACAAAGATGAAATGCTGAAATAATCAAATGAAAATTAAAATGTGCAACTCTTTGAACATTGTGAACATTCTCCAGTATTACCGACAGTCTTTTGATCCTTCATGGTATTTCATTAATAAAAGTTTACTTCAATTTGTTTATCTATAAGTAGCCAGGTATTTGATAGGCTGATTCGTTATTTTTAAAGGTAAATAAAAAAAATGTTCTTGAGATTACTAGTGGGAGAAAGTAAAAATGAATTTAAGCTTTTAATCTAATTAAGGGGCGTAGCATCTGGGGGGACATGGAGACAATGTACCCCCCTCCCCCAGGAATAATGCTTATTTCAGCTCAGAATTAAGTAATTTAATGAGCCACATTCCGGAAAATTCAGAAAAAGGAATATTCAAATTTAATTTAAACAAAAACCAAATCGACCTTTTTATAAATGTAATGCGAAAATATTATTTTATTAATAATAATAACGATAATTTTTAAGTAGAAACTATCAGCCTATAGAGTAGTACTGGGTTCGTACGCGACCTTGAAAAGTCAGGGAATTTGGAAATGTTTCCAAAAGGTCAGGGAATTTGGAAATGTTTCCAAAAGGTCAGGGAATTTGAAAATGTTTCCAAAAGGTCAGGGAATTTGAAAATGTTTCCAAAAAGTCAGGGAATTTGAAAATGTTTCCAAAAAGTCAGGTAATTTGAAAATGTTTCCAAAAAATCAGGTAATTTGAAAATGTTTCCAAAAAGTCAGGGAATTTGAAAATATTTCCAAAAGGTCAGGGAGTTAGAAAATGTTTCCAAAAGGTTAGGGAATTTGAAAATGGTCCAAAAGAGTAAGGGAATTTTTAAATGACCCAAAAAAAAATCGGGTAAATAAATTTTGGAAATGTAGTGTACATAATAAATATTTTTCAAGATTTTACTTTAAACCATTCATTTATTCTACAAAAATGGTCAGGCAAAAACTTGGAAATGTCAGGTTATTTAGTTCCGGAAATTTTGTACGAACCCTGTAGTCGCACTCCGCCATTTTGAGCGCAAATTGTTTTCTATAGGAAAGAGCATGGATGAAGTACACAGTGCCATTACTCTATCCCACTATTAGGGATAAGGGGTAGAAATTTATTCCCCCAATTTCTAAAAGGCAATCCTTCAAAAAGTCCAATTGACCTCCCTGGCGCCAAAATGTTGCTACGCCCCTGGTCTAATTGCCTTATAATATTGAGTAGAAAGATTTCTAGTTCCCAATTAGCTATTATATTATATTGTATAATCACAATATTATATTTTATTGTAACTGATGAAAGAACTTTGTTACTTTTGCATATATTACAAGAAATGTTAATGATATTGTAACGAACTTATTAGTAGTAATTTCAGGGATGTAGTCACTTTTCTTCATCCCAATGAAAAAATTAAGTATAAGCATTTTTATTTTACCTAGGCCTTGGCGGATTTGACAGCCATTTACTGCGTTCCGCTGTCAAATATTTGGCGCCGTAGGACTGAAGGCTGGTTTACACTAAGGCAAAACCGCCGTGACGGCGGGCGCTAACTTTTGAAATCCTCGTTAGGCCTAATAGAAAATTTTTGCGTTCACGCCCGCCGTCACGACGGTTTTGCGCTAGTGAAAACCAACCCTGACCCTTGTTTATCAATAAATTACTACGATTTCGTTTAAAATTGTTGTTGTTATTGTTTGGTCCGTGCTATATCTAGTTAAAAATTAATGTAATGTAAAGTTTCGAGCTTTCTCGGGAACGTTTTAGAAAGAAAAGGCAAACCCTGAATGTTCTGGAAAATGCCCGTTAATCTCACTGCTGTTATTAGGCTTACAGCGAGAGGAAAGTCTTGCCAAAAAAAGAGAGGGAGAAGTAGGGCAAAGAAATGGGGGGGGGGTCCGAATTACGGGGAAATTAAATAATAATAATAATCAGCTAGGTTAATACCCAAGGCACCACCTTAGGCCCAAGTCCTCTAGCGACTTTGTATTGCTTATAAACTGGCCAGGTTACAATGCGTAGGAGGGTGGTGGCAAGCCATCCATGCCACGTGAGCCAACAGCTCCCTACACTTACTATTACAGTTAACTTCTACAAGTGTACATAACTGAATGCTTTAACACCACACGCGCCTTTGTTACCAACAAGAAAAAACCAAAAACTGTAGAGAAAAACAAAACATAACAACCAAAAAAAGGAAAGAAGTTTGAGATACTGCCCTGTGAGTCTTTCAGAAACATGGTTCGCTCAGAGAGCTACCAGTTAACCACGTAAGGCACTTCGTATGGCCCACGCTGAGGACCCCTGACAAAGTCGCTGGGAGAGCGCGCTTCTTCAGAACATAGAGAAGAAGGTGGCGCGTTGCCAGATTTGAAGGGCACTCGAAAATGATATGCGTGGCGTCTTCCTACGCGCCGCACCTATGGCACGAGTCCATTGCCCTTAAACGGAAACAATGTAACAGCGATTTTGTGGGCAGTTGTCCGCAACCAAGACGCGCGAGCAGCGTGTCCTCCCGTCGCGTTAGCTTAACTCGCATGATGGCACTAGAGCCAGGAACGGGCTTAGCCTTCCGAAGAGGCCAAGACGCCGTGGGCGATTGCCAGTCTGTGTTCCACGCCGACCTAATCGCTTGCGTGCGGGCACTCTTGATCTCCGCGTGAGAGGACGGGAGGAAGAAGTCCACCTTGGGTGGGAGGTAGCCTAGTAATTCCAGCCAAGTTGTCCGCTGCTTCATTTCCCGGTACGCCGACATGAGCATGACACCGTAAGAGAGTTATGGGGCTGGGGAAATCATCGCAGAGATCACGTACGAAGGTGACGACTGGTTAGAGAGGCGTGAGAGTGCTCTTCGAGTCCGAGCAGATGACCAGAGCTCCTCGAAGATTATTTGTCGCGTAAGAGAGCGACATTCGGATGGCGAAAAGCTCTATGCTAATAATAATAATCAGCTAGGCTAATACCCAAGGCACCACCTTAGGCCTAAGTCATCATGAGACCGCTCCCAAGTCCGGAGGCAAAGAGCCGTCTGTGTATATTGCAGCGGCGCATCCCTGGCATACCAGTCCAGAGAAGCGAGAAAAAGTTGACGCAACTCGTGCAAGCTTAAGGTGTAGCCAGCCAACGCGAGAAGATTCTGGCTGTCCATCTAGAATGTTGTGGTTTCCAGGGCCACAACAGGTGAGAGTTGGGCAACATTGCCGGGAGCGGTGGCTGAAGGATGGACTAGAGCCCTACTAAGTGCTAAGCTGTACGAAGCGGGATGGGCCAAGCTTGGGGAATTAGTGGTGATCGCCATGGAACTAAAGCGTTAGTTAGTTCTATGCGATCGCTATTTTGGTTTTTGTTTTATCGCTAATTTTTCCTATGCGCAGGGTCGTTGGGTGAAGCGTAAGCGTAAGCACTCCTTGGGCTGAGCGTGTAGCCGTGGGCCAAAGGTCAGTTACCAGTGAAGTCTAGCCTCTCCCCGACCAAGACCGTCTATGGTAGTCGAGGAACTATGCCTCGACTGTGGCCTTTTTGGTAGCTCTGAGGACAACATGGCGAATCTAGAGGGTGGTATCTAGGAGCAACAAACACAAGGAGAACGCAGCTAGCCTTTAAACACGCTAACGAAGGGCGGGGGGGAAGACAATTTCCGAATTTTACCCTTCCGACGGCAGCAGGCGCTAAAGTGTCTAGCCAATGAAAAACGCACACAAGAAAATCCACGATTTTTGACGGGTTGCGTTCTCCTTGTGTGGGGTGTTGTGTTTGTTGCTCCTAGGTGGAATGTAGTTCAGTCAGTCCTCTCGATAAATTAATCCCTGGTTGCACTAGGCTGGTGCGCCTATTCGGGATTGAGGTTACACTTATCAGTTGCCCTCGAATGGGAAGTTGTAGGTGTCTATGCCCAACTTTTCTTAACATGCACAGCAGTACAGGAAAGGGTGATGCGAATACATTCTTCTTCTAGAATCTCTCCTGACAAGACCATCTGGTTTCCGTCTGTGGTGACCCGGTTGTACACCGAACCGGCGGATCTAGAGTAGGGATGCTTGCCCTACTCGAAAAATAGCACCCAAGCTCATTAGGATATTAGGTTTTAAGGCGCTTCGGCACAATAGATGCTTTTAACTCTACGGAGTCTTTCGTTCCTGCAAAGGTGGAACTTGTATTCCTCTCTGCATGCGCATAGTTATATCTATCCATGCAACATCTCTGTGGTTCTTGCTTTGCTTTTGTTAGATGCATCGCGGCTACCCTCTGGGATATACTGGGCTGGCAACCCTCCTGGAGAGGGGGGTGCAGACTTTGGTTTTTCAGCCTTAGCGTTAGTAGGCATGGTTCTCTCCCTCCTTTGTGATTCTGTGATGGTTGCATCTTTTGAAGCTAAGCTTAGGTTTAATCCACCGAAGTTCGATCAGGGGGATTCATAAAATTCTGATGACGGCAGCTCCATTCCTTGTCTATTTCATGGGGAGTTTAATAAAATTATGAATATTCATCACTGTGTATTTAGGTGAGACTCTCATTAATACGTTCAAGTTGAAGTCTTGGAGGGACTTCTGTACCTGTGTCGAGGGAAGATACATATTATCTAACTTATAAACTTGCCTCTGATAAGTGTAGGCCTAGAAATGCCATCTCTGCTGTGGAGAGATAGTGTGGCACTTTGATCGATGGGCTGACGGAGACACGAAACCATTTTTAACTCTCTTTTTAAAGACAACTCATTTGAGAATGACCTTGAAATCCAAAAGGAAATTCAACAGTCTGTAGACTTCTTCCTCATTAAATTCGACTATGTCATCGATTCCTTTAAAAAAGGGCAAAGACTCCGGAATTGATGGAATCACTATTGAAATTTTTAGAGTTATGCTTCTCGTCTGTCTCTTGGTTTTCGTGCGTCTTTATAATGCCTGTTTGACTTAAGGCCACTTTCCGAATATTTTGGAAAGTGGCCAAAATTGTTTAAATTTTTAAAGAGCGGAGGGATAGGTGGAACGCTATAGTACGTCCTATCTCTCTCCTCTCAGTAGTAGGTAAGGTCCTGGACAAGTTCTTATCCAGGAGACTGCTACATATGGCTCATTTTAGTTTTAGGCATGGTCGCTCAACGACCCATGCGCTGTATAATATCGTGGAAGGTATTAAACATAATAAAGAGAATGGCTTGCATACGAGTGTGATCTTCCTCGACATAGAGGGGGCTTTTGACAATGTCTGGGTTCCGGGAGACCTCTCGAGACTCCAACAGGTAACTTGTCCCAGAAACTTGTACAAAAGTTTCCTGCGCAATTAATGTTGGTGGTGAGTATATTTATAAATCTCTTACTAAGGAGTTCCCACAGACCCCCCACACTTTAAGTTAGTCGTGGATAGCGCTCTCAGATGGGACCAGACGTGCTTCTTGCCTCATCTAGGATTGTTCGGAGTATCGCCTGCTTTGCTAAGGCAGATTGGGGTCTAAAATGAAATCCTCTTAAGATGATTTATAAAGGCAATTTTGAGTGCATTGTCGCATACGGTAGTGGCGTGAGGGTTAAGAAACTGTTAAAACTATGTGGAATGTTAAAAATAAGAATTAAAAGTTTCAAAACTATATATGTTAAAAAGATAAAAATAAAAGGTTTTCTTAAAAAGTATTTTGTATTTTTAAACTTGTTTTTCTGTCGTTAATGATGTATTCGTACACGTTATCGAGTTCGACAAGCCCTTTTAATGGCTGCCAGATAAGACCGGGGACCCTGCATTGTTCGCGGATGCTCCTTTTCTAGAAGGCCCAAGACACGTGTTAAGTGTTCTCTCTTGGGGGAAGCGGAAAGCGAACGAGCGGGGTTTAAACCAAGGATTCTATATCTAAAAATATAGAATCCTTGTTTAAACGGTATCTTCTGGTATTCAATGAAAAAGAACCACTGTAAATCGGAGAAAACTAAAGCATTCGCTTTTTCGGACGCCAAAGCATGGATTAAACACTAAAGTATGTTCCACGTGCTAGCTACCTAAGGCAAAGTCCTCGTTAGCTAGGTGTTATTTTTTGTTTTTCTTCTATCCAGGAGCACCGGATATGAGTTTGTAGCGCCATCTGTTATTTTTTTGGAACTTTTATACCGTGATTTTTAGAAGTCGTCTGCTATTTTTTCAATACCATTATTTATTTAAAAGCACGTGGGTTTGTTTGCCCCTGGATAGAGCGGAGAGAAAAATAAATTTCTGGTTTTACGGACTCGCGCCGCTAGGTGGCGACGTGACAGGGCATTTGTGTTTTTTTCGCCCGTGGAACATCCTTTAGTGTTTAATCCATGGCCAAAGCGTTCACCTTGTAAAAAATAAAGGTCCTCAAAAATAAAGCTATTTTTCTCGGTTTTAAATAGACTCTGTTTCACTAGTTATTTCACCAATTCGATCAAACGATAGTTTAGTGGATTGTTTCAGTCCGATTCGCTAAAATCAAACGCTCTCCTAAAATTAAAATTGATACGGGAAGAAATAAACCGAAATTCTTTAGACTATTTAGAGGATTGCAGCTTTGAGAATTTGCTGCGCGTATTTCAACTGATGCCTTATTGGTAATTACCAACTTGGCCCCTATGTAATACATTATAAGTGAGGAGGCAACCATCTTTAGGTCTTACTACCAAACACTGTAATTATAATGTTACAGGAGGTAATTTTCTCTATCCGGGTGTTCCTTGTTCCGTTCCAAAAATGGCGCTCTAAACCTAAAATCAAGATGCAGCCTGAAATGGAGAGGGGCGTCGGTGTAACAGCGTAGCACCGGGGTAGATGCAGTTGCAGGTTCTTGGTTGCGTTAATCGAATCTTGTTGATAATAATTGAGGACGGTTTGAGTATTTGTAACGTAATTTTAGGGGAGTGTTCTTTCCAATTGTTACTCTTCGGTGGGAAGGGGAATCAATGTTATGCCCCTTGGATTTGTTTTTTTTTAATCCATGGATTATGCATTTTTAATGAATTTGTTTTTCTTGCGTTTTAGAGATTTTGCAAAAATACACCTGAAAACATGTTTCGGTAATTTTGGGATTTGAAGATTTTTGGTCGATAATTTTATCGTGTTGGTATTCAGTGGCTGCGGAAAAGGGGGAATATTGTACCCTCCTAGATATCAGGCGGGGGAACAATAAATGTATTTGTAACCCCCAAATTACCATTCAAAAAATTTCATAAATCGCATTTTGGTCTATAATTTTTAAAGACCCTACTTAATAATAATAATAATCAGATAGGCTAATACCCAAGTGCATAAAATATTTTTGGTGGTGCACTACGGTGCACTAAGGTGCGCTACGGTACACTAACTAATTTGAAAATTGCTTTCTTGGGGGGCTAACTTAATGGAGCCAATAATAATTATATTTACGTAATAGAATAATATATTCATATAAATATATAAATTAAGAAAGATAATTAATTGAAAACTGAATCAGACTTGATTTTTGCACTGCACCTTTGTCGCGAAAATTACTAGCAAATATCATTAAAAAAAAACTAATTTTCTCGGAGCGCTGTGGGCTGCCCCGGATATTTACATAAATTGGATGTTGAAAATTGGAGCCTTAATTATCATTAATTTAAACTTAATTTGTAAACCATAATTTGTAACAGTGACGTAGTAATTCATTAGTATTTGTTTGCATTAATTTACTTTAAAGGAATAAATAAACCACTATTGCACAGTAAAAACTTTTTGTTTATTAATTAATTAATTTAATTCATAATTTTATGTATTTAGTTTAAAATGTATATATGTGTCAAGTTACTATGTTTTGTACAAAACGGGGGGCTCTTTGTAACAGGGATTTTACCAAGTGGTGCAGCGCTGGCCACCGGGTTGCTTAAAAATGTTTGGTCAGCGCTATTATCTTCGCTCCTTATATTGTCATAGAATGCGGGTAGAGCTCCCGTTCCTGAACTTGGTGAACCCCGAAAATTTTAGGGCACCAAAGAAAGGGTTTCAGGGGGACACGTTTCCTCAGTTGGATTTTTGTAATAGCGCGGACAACAACCGGTGCTCACTTGTGCCTTTTAGTATTCGGTTGTTGAGTATTTAACTCACTAAAATTTTTAACTTTTGTAACTTTCAACTCACCGGTTTATTATACTTCTTTTCAATCTTAGTTAAATATCAGTTTTGTGATTTTAATAGGTGATTATGAAAAATATCGGTGGTCACGTGATTTGGTTAAGTACTACCAAGTTGAAAGTATCAAAAGTGGCCCTTCTGTAAATTCATCTGGCTAGTTGGGCAAGGGTTAGCGAGATTTTTATTATTTCATTGTTCAATCGAAAGGATTTTTCGTTTTTCGTTTTGAGATAAGTTTAAAAAGTCGTTAAATTAAGGTAATTGATTTATTAAATGAAATATTTTTAAATTCTATCCAAATTTATTTTAATTCATTTTCAGGAATAATGGAAACATGTATGTAAATATAACCTTGTGTCTTCTATTAAAATTGGGCTTGTTTCTTTATCAATACTTGGTCTAGAACTATAAGAAATAAAAAAATATATATAATAAATTTGTCAACTTTATGTATTTTTAATAATTTTAGAAAAATACTAACTTTTCAAACAATCAATCCATGGTTGGTGCTTTTTACTAAACGCGGACAACCGCGGGCCTTGGTAGGTGCAGACGAATTTAAGCAGCCGACGCTTTGTCAAAAAATAACCAACTCCCGTGAGCCTCTGCGCGCAATTCTTTTTCATAATCACCTATTGCATCTAAAAAGTTAGTTGCGCTTAGGTGTTCGTTGTTCAGTCGACGGACACTTATCATAAAATTGCTCTCCCATATATCGACCAGGGTGGATTATAAACTCTACAGGGCTGCCCCGAATATTTACTTAAATTGAACACCACCAAATGTTTCCCTTCCACCGCCACTCTTGGTATTGTCCCCCACTAACGTACAAAACCTTTTTAGACATCTTTACTGCAGCCAAATGTACAGTGCCATTTTGAGAATTAAATTATTTAAAATTTACTATTTTAAATTGATAATTTAGTTCAATAATAATAATATTAGATTAAATTTAATTTAATTCGGAAATCTATGCGGAATATCATTGATTTCCACTTTTTTTTTCAGTATAAATGTTGTTGTATTAGAAGTTGGTAATAATAAAATTATTTTGATATTGGAAATTTCGAGTTTTTTCTAAACATAAGTAAAAACAAATTTAAAATAACGGAAGATTTAGATAATTGTAGAATATAGGAATTTCAGAGAAACTAATTAAAATCCATCTTACTCATAATATAACGAGAGGTTGTTTATGTCTATCTATTTTTGGTTGTACTAATGTATGCAACTGCACGGGATTATTGCATTTTTTCCATGATTTGAGCTTTATAGAAACCAAAACGAACACAAAGTTATTCAAATAAAAGTTGAATTGCCAGAATAATTAAACTAAATTTAGCCATTAAATGTGTTGAGATTTATTCCAAAGTTTAAAGAGAGAAAGGTAAGCGAATGACGGTCCAGAAGCTTCTAGAAATCGAACGGGAAAGCGTACAGCGTGATAAGAGGGAGAAGTTGGGGAAAGAGCTTTCATTCCCCTCGATCTAGAACCCTCTGGAAGCGAGATCCGCCGCTAGATGCCTCTGGTGAGCCGTTGGAACTCTCTAGAAACTTCTAGGCGCCTTCCAACGGGATATATAAACACGCGCCGGAGCGGGAGAGTCAGTCAATTCGAAAAGTTCCACTGAGAAACTAGTCTTGGCTTTAGCGGAGAGTTAACGCGTTCAACGCGACTTTTACAAGAGCTAAATTTGAGTCTTTGGAAAGTGAAATTTATAATTATTTTTTAAATCTAAACTAGTGAGCTAGTTTCGTTCGAGTTTTTTAAGAGTTAAAAGTAATTATTAATTGAGAATATAGTAAAATACAGTAAGATGGTGAAAGCGCCGGCAATTGGCATTGACTTGGGCACGACCTACTCTTGCGTAGGAGTGTTCCAACACGGCAAAGTAGAAATAATCGCCAACGAACAGGGCAACAGGACGACGCCGAGCTACGTGGCCTTCACGGACACCGAGAGGTTGATAGGAGACGGTGCCAAATCCCAGGTGGCCCTCAACCCCGAGAACACCGTCTTCGACGCCAAACGCCTGATTGGCCGGAAGTTCGACGACGCCACCGTGCAGAGTGACATCGAGCACTGGCCCTTCAAGGTCGTCGACTCCGGCGGAAAGCCCAAGATTGAGGTGATATTCAAGGGCGAGAGGAAACTCTTCAACCCGGAAGAGATCAGCTCCATGGTCCTGACCAAGATGAAAGAGACGGCGGAAGCGTACCTCGGACAGAGCGTCAAAGACGCCGTCATCACCGTGCCCGCCTACTTCAACGACTCGCAGCGGCAGGCGACGAAAGATGCCGGGGCCATCGCCGGCCTCAACGTCCTCAGGATCATCAACGAACCGACGGCGGCCGCCTTGGCTTACGGCTTGGACCAGAACCTCAAGGGCGAAAAGAACGTCTTGATCTTCGACTTGGGAGGCGGCACCTTCGACGTCTCAGTCTTAACCATCGATGAAGGGTCCTTGTTCGAAGTTCGCGCCACCGCCGGCGACACTCACCTGGGCGGGGAAGACTTCGACAACCGGCTGGTCGACTATTTCCGCGAAGAATTCAAACGGAAGTTCAAGAAGGACCTGAGCAAGAGCGCCCGCGCGATGAGAAGATTGAGGACGGCTTGCGAGCGGGCGAAGAGGACCCTATCGAGTAGTTCCGAGGCTTCTTTGGAAATCGACGCTCTGTTCGAAGGTGTCGATTTCTATTCCAAAATAACCCGCGCTCGCTTCGAAGAACTGTGCGCGGACCTCTTCCGCGGAACGCTGCAGCCGGTGGAGAAAGCCTTGAGGGACGCCAAGATGGACAAGAGCGCCATTCACGACTTGGTCCTGGTTGGCGGATCTACTCGCATTCCTAAAATTCAGAAACTATTGCGAGATTTCTTCAACGGGAAGGAACTGTGCATGTCTATCAACCCGGACGAAGCCGTCGCCTACGGAGCCGCCGTGCAGGCAGCCGTGATCACCGGCGACACCAGCGACGTTATTAAAGACGTCCTCCTGGTCGACGTGACTCCCTTGTCCCTGGGTATCGAGACGGTCGGCGCTGTCATGACCAAGTTGGTGGAGCGCAACAGTCGAATTCCGTGCAAGACGTCGCAGACCTTCACGACGTATTCCGACAACCAACCTGGGGTCTCAATCCAAGTGTTCGAAGGAGAGCGAGCGATGACCAAAGACAACAATTTATTGGGCACGTTCGAGTTGAGCGGCCTTCCGATGGCGCCTAGAGGTGTCCCCAAGATCGAGGTGACTTTCGACTTGGACGCCAACGGTATTCTGCACGTGACGGCCAAGGATCAGAACACGGGCAAAAGCAACAGCATAAAAATCACCAACGACAAGGGAAGGCTGTCCAAAGAAGACATTGACCGAATGGTCCGGGAGGCTGAGCGCTACCAAGAAGAAGACGACAAGCAGAGAGAGAAGGTTGCCGTCCGAAACCAGATCGAGGGCTACGCTTACGGCGTCAAGCAAGCCGCTAACGAGGCGCCCTCTGAGAGACTTTGCGAATCGGACAAGAGCCGAGTGAATCAGTTGTGCGACGAGGCCTTGTCCTGGGTCGAGAACAATTCCTTGGCGGAGAAGGACGAGTACGACCACAAGCTCAAAGAACTCCAGTCGCAGTGCGGGCCCATTATGGCCAAACTACACGCTGGCCCAAACACATCCGCACCCCAGGGACAGTGTCCGGGTGGAAAGGGCGCGCGTGGTCCTACGATCGAAGAGGTCGATTAGACTTTAACCAATTTTACGGGGTTTATATTAAACTTCTGAATTCACTCATTAGAGCCAAAGAGCTTTATTATTTATTAATTTAATGTTGTAAATAATTGTATTCGTTGAACTACTGAAATATTTTTCCAATATTCATCAGTCGTCTTATGCAAATAAATTTTAGGTTTTAAATAAATTATTAAAAATAATTCAGATTTTCATTTTTCTTTGATACGATAGATGGTGGTAACATTCGACACGAACTATACACTAGCGACAATTTCGCTGTTTTTATGGTTGGCGCTATCTTTATTGAAGTAACTTACGTTTTTTAAAAAAACGTACCGGTTAGTGGCAGATTAAACGGGGCCATAGGCCTGAGCTTTGAGGGCCCACAATGACTTCGCTTTTGCCTCATCTAGGCTCTTCAAACCTATTGGCAAGTTCCGGGACCCTAGTCTTAAGCCTACTCATCCTATTGCTTAGTTTGGTTGGATTATGATTTAATTGTCTTTTAAGCTTCGTTAATCTTTGACTTGTAATTTAGATTAGAGTATTCAAGCATTGAAAACAAATTTTGTAATTATATTTTGGGTGACAGATTTTATTATTTATATCATTCGGAAACCCCGTCAAAACCAATACGTTTGAGTGATCATCACATTCTTTAATTTTATTTCGCCAACTTTAGGACACCTATAAACGTTTTTAAATTATTTATTTGAAGTTAACGATTAATTTTTTTCTATAAAAGTAACTATTTATATTATAGACAATTTAAACTTGGAAATGGAATCAATTGGGAATCAAAAATGAACGGGAGGGTACGTCCATTATTTTGAATTTTTTTCGTTAATCAAGTATAATTTTAAACTAAAGCTATGTACATTTTGATCAATTACAATGTTGTAAAGATTACAATTGCCCGTCGTTTGAGGTACAGCTATTTCATAAAGGTCATCACACACTAGAACATAAATTATGTATTGCAGCAGCTATTTTAACCATTTTGTTCCTAAAAATAAATTTAAAAGGGTCAAAATTCCTTTATCAACTGATCATGTTGGTGCTGGCCTCTCGGGAAATGGCCACCGCACTGGAAGTTCAAATATCTCCAATCCTAGTCGAACGATTGTGATTGAACTTGATAAAAATTGGGTGCGTTTGACCTATATGACCTCCCAAACAGAAACAACTTGGAGTGACGACTTTCTCAGCCATCTGGGAAAATGGCTGCGGCACTAGGAGTTGCAATATCTTAAGATATATTAAACTACATTAGTAGAATATTGAGTTAAACGCATAACGTTTGGTAGTATAAAGAACTACAATACAGGTAACACCTACTTATACAACTTTCGCTGTTGCAAGTGGTTCAAACTATTTTTAGTTCGTCATTTTTCATATTTGCGCTGTTATATAATATTAGTGATTTGGCTTCAAGAAGAGTACTTTAGCGTTTGGCAGTTTGTAAGTACCATTATTTTTAAAATCAAATAAGAATAAATTACTTAATATAAAGGAATAACCGAGGTTGACCGTTTTATATTATATACAAAAAGTAGACATTTGAAACGTTATATTATTTCAATCATATTTTGATATTTTCATTTCATTCATTTTAAAGAAAAACGTCTCTTTTCTATCGGTATTTAAACTAAATATTAAGATAATCTAAATTATATTTAATTACTTCATTTTATTTGATTTGCGTGAATTTTAATAAATGTTTTGAATTCTCTAACTATTCATGATTTATATGAATTACATACTTTTTCTAAAATATCGATATAAATAGTGCTTGATTGATTTAAATCAGCTAATGGGGCTTTACCGTTTACCCTCATAAAAATGAATCTTCTGGAAAACTGTATAGAAACTAGTGCTGTTAATTTTCCGGAAAAATAAAATACGAAAATTTTTCCAGAAAATTTTCCGCGAATCGGAAAAATAAAAAATTTAAACATAAATTACTTTTTAAGGGTTTTTAATGTTTTTAACTTTTTATCGATATAAAATTTCTAATATCAGTAAACATACTACAAAACATTAATAGTGTTACATTGCTAATCAGTTTAAACTAGTCTAGAGGTTTAGTTTTACTTTTAGATTCGAAAAAATGAGGCAAAAATGGCGCTTTATTTCAATTTGCAAACAATATATTAGAATAATCACGGAATGAAAACTTTTTTTTATTTTTTGCGGAAAAATACGGAAAATTTTCCAGAAAAAGGGCCTCGGTCATTTTCCGACTTACAACACTAATAGAAATCATAATTAACAACGACAAAAAAGTTATTCAAATAAAAGTCGGAAAGTATTACTTATTTACATTTAACATTAATTGCTCCTGTTAAGTATATTTAGAAATTTTACTTGTTGAGATTTATCCGAAAGTTTAAAGAAAAAAAGTTAGGGAATGATGGTTCAGAAGCTTCTAGAAATCGAACGAGAGAGCGTACAGCGTGATAAGAGCGAGAAGTTGGGGAAAGAGCTTTCATTCCCCTCGATCTAGAACTCTCTGGAAGCGAGATCCGCCGCTAGATGCCGCTGGTGTGCCGTTGGAACTCTCTAGAAACTTCTAGGCGCTTTCCAACGGGATATATAACCCCGCGCCGGAGCGGGAGAGTCAGTCAATTCGAAAAGTTCCACTGAGAAACTAGTCTTGGTTTTAGCGGAGAGTTAACGCGTTCAACGCGATTTTAACAAGAGCTAAATTTGAGTCTTTGGAAAGTGAAATTTATAATCTAAACTAGTGAGTTAGTTTCGTTCGAGTTTTTTAATAGTTAAAAGTAATTATTAATTGAGAATATAGTAAAATACAGCAAAATGGTGAAAGCGCCGGCAATTGGCATTGACTTGGGCACGACCTACTCTTGCGTAGGAGTGTTCCAACACGGCAAAGTAGAAATAATCGCCAACGAACAGGGCAACAGGACGACGCCGAGCTACGTGGCCTTCACGGACACCGAGAGGTTGATAGGAGACGGTGCCAAATCCCAGGTGGCCCTCAACCCCGAGAACACCGTCTTCGACGCCAAACGCCTGATTGGCCGGAAGTTCGACGACGCCACCGTGCAGAGTGACATCGAGCACTGGCCCTTCAAGGTCGTCGACTCCGGCGGAAAGCCCAAGATTGAGGTGAGGTTCAAGGGCGAGAGGAAGCTCTTCAACCCGGAAGAGATCAGCTCCATGGTCCTGACCAAGATGAAAGAGACGGCGGAAGCGTACCTCGGACAGAGCGTCAAAGACGCCGTCATCACCGTGCCCGCCTACTTCAACGACTCGCAGCGGCAGGCGACGAAAGATGCCGGGGCCATCGCCGGTCTCAACGTCCTCAGGATTATCAACGAACCGACGGCGGCCGCCTTGGCTTACGGCTTGGACCACAACCTCAAGGGCGAGAAGAACGTCTTGATCTTTGACTTGGGAGGCGGCACCTTCGACGTCTCAGTCTTAACCATCGACGAAGGGTCCTTGTTTGAAGTTCGCGCCACCGCCGGCGACACTCACCTGGGCGGGGAAGACTTCGACAACAGGCTGGTCGACTATTTCCGCGAAGAATTCAAACGGAAGTTCAAGAAGGACTTGAGCAAGAGTGCCCGCGCGATGAGAAGATTGAGGACGGCTTGCGAGCGGGCGAAGAGGACCCTATCGAGTAGTTCCGAGGCTTCTTTGGAAATCGACGCTCTGTTCGAAGGCATCGATTTCTATTCCAAAATAACCCGCGCTCGCTTCGAAGAACTGTGCGCGGACCTCTTCCGCGGAACGCTGCAGCCGGTGGAGAAAGCCTTGAGGGACGCCAAGATGGACAAGGGCGCCATTCACGACTTGGTCCTGGTTGGCGGATCTACTCGCATTCCTAAAATACAGAAATTGTTGCGAGATTTCTTCAACGGGAAGGAACTGTGCATGTCTATCAACCCGGATGAAGCCGTCGCCTACGGAGCCGCCGTGCAGGCAGCCGTGATCACCGGCGACACCAGTCACGTCATTAAAGACGTCCTCCTGGTCGACGTGACTCCCTTGTCCCTGGGTATCGAGACGGTCGGCGCTGTCATGACCAAGTTGGTGGAGCGCAACAGTCGAATTCCGTGCAAGACGTCGCAGACCTTCACGACGTATTCCGACAACCAACCTGGGGTCTCAATCCAAGTGTTCGAAGGAGAGAGAGCGATGACCAAAGACAACAATTTATTGGGCACGTTCGAGTTGAGCGGCCTTCCGATGGCGCCTAGAGGTGTCCCCAAGATCGAGGTGACTTTTGACTTGGACGCCAACGGCATTCTGCACGTGACGGCCAAGGATCAGAACACGGGCAAGAGCAACAGCATACGAATCACCAACGACAAGGGAAGGCTGTCCAAAGAAGACATTGACCGGATGGTCCGGGAGGCTGAGCGCTACCAAGAAGAAGACGACAAGCAGAGAGAGAAGGTTGCCGTCCGAAACCAGATCGAGGGCTACGCTTACGGCGTCAAGCAAGCCGCCAACGAGGCACCCTCTGAGAGACTTTCCGAATCGGACAAGAGCCGAGTGAATCAGTTGTGCGACGAGGCCTTGTCCTGGGTCGAGAACAATTCCTTGGCGGAGAAGGACGAGTACGACCACAAGCTCAAAGAACTCCAGTCGCAGTGCGGGCCCATTATGGCCAAACTACACGCTGGCCCAAACACCTCCGCACCCCAGGGACAGTGTCCGGGTGGAAATGGCGCGCGTGGTCCTACGATCGAAGAGGTCGATTAGAATTTCATCAATTTTTTCCGGGGTTTATATTAAACTTGTGAATTTACCATTTTTATTTATTAATTTGAGATTGTAAATAAATTTTATTTGTTGAACTATTGAAATGTTTTTATTTGCAATTATAAATTTAAAAATCTAATTCATTAATTTTTTTACATATCAACATTTCTTTCTTCACTTACCCAATAATCTAGCTCGTACTTTTTTGGAAGATTGTTAAACTTTCTACTTTATTCACTAAGAACTATTTATAAAATCATTTTATTCCTTAAACTATTGATTAATTTTGGTAGTTAAATTTTAGAATTCAAAATAAGTTTAAAAATAATTTAGTTTTAAGCAACTGTTTTTATTTCACGATAGATGGTGGCAGCGTTCTACTCGCCAACATGTTCGCGTCGATATCCGTAGTTTCCTCTATGGACTTTCGAAGCCTTTGTACTTACAAGCCCTCTAGTGCGTTGGTAGCGAGGGCCGAACTCCGACAGCGTCGGGTTATGATAGGCCTACTCGTAAGGTTTCCCAACCATAAAGTATTTTTATAAAAACCGGTTTTTTTGGGAACCGCATTCTCCCCAAATGAACTCGTTCGTAAATACGTTTCCTTCTTTCGACATTAGCTTCTACCCTGGCTGCTGGGGCTGTCTTTTCGGCGCAATCCCCACGTTGGCCTCGTGGCTACGCTCTGTTGACCAACGAACCTTTTCGCCAAAACAGTCGCTCGTTTTGCGTTGTCGAGGAAGCACGGCCGCGCGTTCGACTGCCATTCAATTCGGTATTTGACTATCCAAGTAGTCACTAAAACATTTTGGGATTGTTGCTGCGCGTGAAACTGAACTGTATCGCTGGTTTTATAATTTATAACTCGATTTCTTCCACTTACCAAATTGAGAACAATTTTGCTTTCTCGGTGCGAGAGTGATTTGGAATATTACGAGAACAATGAGAGGTAAGTAACGTCGCTGCTTTTTGTATTGTTTGTTGTAGAGTCGCTGTTCTCTCTCTCTCTCTCTCTCTCTCTCTCTCTCTCGATTTCTCTGTTGTAAATGGCCCCGGTAAAGCACCGTGTCTGATGGCATTGAAAGTTTAGGCAGTTAACGTGTTAATAAGAAACCTTTGTTCGCTGATAAGTTTTGTTTTTGGCGAAAAAAGGTTTTCACACGTTGACATTACTTAAATCAACTGATTTCAAATGCGCAAAACCAATAATAAACGTAAGATTTTTTCCTCTATAGGATTATTTCTTCTTTTATTAGTTTAGGGGCAAAATAATGTTTAAAGGTTTAATATCCACCCCTTCCCTTCGAAGAAAAGTCAAATTACTTGTCCTTCATATTTAAATTCCGCGGATAAGATTAGATAATGCAAAGATTCCACTTTCAGACGATACTTATAAACCGGGTTTATTAAAATAGTTTTTATACGTATTATAGTATTAAAGCTAACTTCTGATTTAGATTCCTGTTATATATTAAAAGACCCTTTAGTAAACACCATTTTAGAATGATCCAATGAGTACTATCATTTAATACCTTTGTTTACTGTTCGAGAATAATTATGGACAGTAGAGTAGCTCGGTGATTCGTAAAGGTTTGTTGAACTTCGCGTAACTCCGTAAAATGCTCAATTATGATGGCATGACTACTGTTGAACGGTCGCGAACATTGGAGCGAGAGTTCAAAACGGCGGATAAGAGAGACACCGTCGATTGAAACCCCTAAAATGTGGTTGAAAATAACAATAAGGAAAAAATGTGTTGACGCTCTAAACAATGTTGATGTGTACCATAATTATATTACAGGCCCTAAAATATCAACAATCAGCTCAAACCAAAAACACTTTATTCCTCGTGCGATACGAAATTGATGAAATATAATATAATTATAATTTTTAATTTGAGTTAAAATTAAAGCAATTTAATATACAAATACTAATTTTCAGTTAAAATAGTTAATTATTTTCTAAATTTGGAAAAGCTGGAACAATTAAATATAGTAATTTGTACATACTAAAATAAAAATGTATAAATATTCTTGCAACTTCGTTCTTTTACATCGAAAAGAGTCCCGACATGAGTTCTGGTTCAATTTCAGTGATCAAATTTGGAATCTCGTTACTACTTGTAAAATAAAATATCTTTTAAAAACACCGAGAAAACGAAATTCTCGAGCAAGGTCCTTTAACTAGAATCTAATCCGGCAGCGTATACTAATTGGCGCTACCGTCGAGATGCTGGTAGCTCCGCCGTTGTTCTTTTCGTCGTGCACGTTTTATCGTCGCCCAAATTTCTTTTATCTTTTCTCATTATTAAATTGCGCCCCCCCCCCTCTTCTTGTTAGAACACTGGCGAGGAAATAGCCACTACAGCCTTCATTATAGACTCTCCACATTTGAACTATCGACGCGCGCTCGTAAACCTGTTGGACCCGTAATTCCAAACTCGTTCCAACGGAATAACTTTAATTTTGCGGCCGACATTTTTATCCCCGTCCGTCTTTTTCCCCTCTCGACTCTTTTTAACGTTTAATAGTTTGATCGTACGCCAAATAATATCGTCATCGTCGTCCGCGGGCACCCGGGGCTTCATTTACATTTTTGCGCAACTCGTTCTCCGGCAGCTATCCTTGAGCCCGAATGACGAGAGTCTTCCAGTTCTGTTACGCCGAGATGACTTACTCTGATTAGATTCTGGAATTCCACTCGTTCGTCGCTGAGTCCGGTCGCCACTGACACTTACAACCAAGCGCCCCGAGCGCGACACTCGAGACTACCAGAGACCATAAATTCCCGGTGCGTAATACCTTTCTCGTAATAAGAGCTACGGTGTTATCCAAGTTCCAACTGGCTTTTGCCTCGTACCCTTCGCTTCCCGCCAGTTAACATTAGCGCTATTTCATATTCAAATATTCGATCATCCGGGCGTACGTTTGCTCGTGATAGAAATGATCGTGGATGTACGTCCCCAACGAGTCAAACTCTTGGCCTGTCCACAATCTTTTGGCGTTAAAAGCGACTGTCGACTCTATCATTGCCACCTGTATTATGATAAGGCACGTGTTGTTAGAGATGGCAATGAATCTATCCGATTCTTCGAAAAAAACGACTTTCCTGGAGAGCCTGATGCCATCCTATTAAAGGCAAAGGAAGCTAAAATTCAAAATAGCGAAACAATAACGTCGTCAGAGAAACATTTATAATTATAATTTAAAAACTTATACTCTGCTTACAATGAGACGACCGGAGGTGTAACGCACCGATTTGGTTCAAACTCGGGATTTTGGTTAGACCGTCGTGTAACTTGAAAAACCCTAAAGGGAAATGTCTCCATAGGCAACCAAAAATGTTTTTGACAACTCAAAATGGAAATTTTCCCATTGAATATAACACGGGAATCTGACCAATTTTAAGGGTTTAAATTTTAATCAATTTCGAATTTTTTCATTATTTTTTATTTATATTTTCTATTTTTAGTATTTTCAAAAATTTAAATTTTTTACAGGGGGGGGGGGGGGAATTCCCATGTTATTTTCAATAGGAAAATTTCCATTTGGTGTTGTCAAAAACATTTTTGGTTGCCATGGCAAAACGGTTACCTATGGAGACATTTCCCTTAAGGGTTTTTCAAGTTACAAGAAGGTCTACCAAACCCCCGAGTTTGAACAAAAGCGGTGTGTTACACCTCGGGTCGTTTCCTTGTTTGTGGACTTTCACCTAAATTATATCCCATAATAAAATATATTGTTAAAACTTAATATAATTTAAGTTATTGTCCAATTTACAAACGAACCAATCAACGCGAAGGAAAATTATTTTATGTTCCACCTTTTGGTTTAAAAATTTAGCTTAAGTATCGTGTTTTGATTTCGACGCTAGCAACATCTGTTGAAAAAATAGTTACTTCCCGTCGAGCGACACTTGCTTTAATTATACATCTGACTAGATCTCTTTACGAGACACATTTTAAGGTTAAAAGTTGAATACGTACGGAGAAACTGCGCTTTTGCGTGTTGAAACGAAAGCTGTCAATTTTTAGTTTTTAATATGAAAATTTTGTTTACGACCTAAATACGTTTTTCCTATTCCAAGTAAGGTTTTTTTTTATTGCGAGTGAGGTTATTTAACCCTTAATAATTCCCCTCTTAAACTTATTTTCTTTTACATTTCCATATATTAAAATATTTAATATTTTTATTTGTATTCGATAGCTTGTTACAGTCTCACAAGCAACGTTTTTCTGTACGTTTCTTGCAGGTTTAATATAATAATTTAGATTTTCAAAATATATACAGAGTTATTATCTTTCTAAGCGTCGGTATAAAATTCGTTTTAAAGTAATTCTTTAAACAAAATGCATTTCGAATTTAGTTAGTTCAATTGTAGTTGAAACATCCTGGTATAAACTACTCAAACAAACAGAATAGGGTACTAGAACTTCGTAGCTTTAGCCGTGACTACCATATTGGTGTACAATTATTTTCTGTAGGAAAATAGCATTAGTGACGTTCTATGACGTCATACAGGGTTCGTACGGAACCTGGATATCCTGGATAACCTGGATAAGTCAGGGATTTGAAATCCGAAACTTTCGTACGAACCCTGTCATAGTGCCAAGTTCTAGAAAGATCTTGGTATAAATTATACGAAACGGAACTTCGCAGCTTTGTTGGTATAAAATTATTCTGTATAGGAAAATGGCACGGATGACGTTCTACGACGTGATAGTGCTAAGTCCCTATTACGAAATGTCTGTGCTAATTTTTTCTTGGTCACTGACTCTTTGATTATGTAGGCCGAACGACTAAAGAGATAAATTATCAATGTCTAATGATAATTCACATCGTTCGATCTGTTTAGTGTTTACCCAAACATTGAATCATCCAGGCTGTTTACCTAAACCGCGGCAATGCAGGAAACCTTCACCTCGTCCGCCGTAAGTACCCGTAATCGCGTTTTCCGGTTTGAACATTTCTGTCGGAATGTCCGAATGGGACGCTGTCGAAAGATAAAACTTCTTTCGATTTCCCTGAGCGCGTTAATTTGTCCTTTCCTACATTCGCAGCGAGCCCAGAGCGTCTACGGTTTCCAGTTTGCTCGCCAACGGGTCATACCTCTCTCACACGCCAGCCTTCCACAGAAATATCGAATCAAAAAGGCTAATGAAAACCCGTATTGATACTGGATGAACTCGTATGGCCATAGAATAGAATTACTACTATATCATTGTTTTTTCTTCTGATATAAAAACCCAGGACATTTTTTATTTGTCCCAGTTCCGTTCAGAACTCATTTTGTCGTTGAACGATTAAAATCGTGCCGTGTGTTGCTACCAATGTATCCGCGCTAAGAGTTGATTTCCCAAATCCTTTACTTTCTAATTCGGGAAGTAAATCAGAAATGTTAACAAAATATTATTATTTATAAATTAACATTATATTAATTAGTATTAATATATTTATTTATATTATGTTATATTAAAATAATGTATTATATATTTGTTATATTGTATTATAATAATTTAATATATTTGTTATATTGTATTATAATAATTTAATATATTTGTTATATTGTATTATAATAATTTAATATATTTGTTATATTGTATTATAATAATTTAATATATTTGTTATATTGTGTTATATTATAATAATTTATATATTTATGTTATATTGTATTATATTATAATAATTTATATATTTATGTTATATTGTATTATATTATAATAATTTATATATTTATGTTATATTGTATTATATTATAATAATTTATATATTTATGTTATATTGTATTATATTATAATAATTTATATATTTATGTTATATTGTATTATATTACATATTATATTATATTATATTATTATAAAGCAGGGTTGACCGACTTAAATCAAATTGATTTAAATCACAATGTATTTCAATGGGGGATTAAAAATTGGCAAAAAATAAGTTTTTCAGAAATTAAAATACATAGAAAATCTGAGCAAACTACTTGAATTAAGATTTAATTCAATTCAAGATTAGCTAACCGATAAGAGTAAAATATCCGTTAATTATACAATGAAAAAATCAATAAATTCAAAAATCGATTAATTTAATTTTTATTAAAAAAACCCTGTTATAATATATATAATATAATAATTAATAAAAAATAGGTATTTCCTAGCTGCTCACGGATGCTAACATGATATCTTTTATTGATATTTTAACATTTGATACTTAGCATTTATTCCCCTAAAATTGCCTTTGGAAAGACTAATAATAACTAGATGCTTTGTCTAAATTCCAAGTAAAAGTATAGCCGTTTGTAACAACACCTTTTTATTATTTATAATTTTTTCAATCCGTTTCAACCCCTTTGGTACTAATCGTAGGCGTCCTGACTCGTGGCAGAGTATGTGAAACCATTGTCTCCGTGTAGAACGCCACCTCGGTGTTTTCGAATTACCTAAGTCAACATCATTCGGGTCTCGTTTATCCTCGGAGAAGAAGAGAACTCGTTTGATTTCCTGATCTCTCTGGGACTCATTAGTATTCCTCGAACGAAATTCTCCTCGCTCGTGAAGCGACGCTGGAGAGGCGTCGATCGGAACTCCCATCTTCCTCCGCGTGGTGCTGGACTGTTTCTGCTGGTGGTGCGTGGCTCATCCGGAGAACACGTTGCTCGAGGTATATCGCTACCCGTTGCAACACGAAGAAGGGGCCCCCAAGGTCACCCGTCTCGAGTTCATTAACGACCTTGGAAGTATTGTTCGTGAGCTGCCAAAAGTAGATTCCGCGCTTGTAAAACGTTTCTATTTGACGCCCCTCCACGACGCGTTCGCCACGAGAGAGATTTCATGTTTGAATTTTTGTAAGAATGATGACCCGAAGTTCTCGGTAATTAGGCGATTTATAAATAATGGGGAATTTTTTTTCCACGTTGCGTAACCAAATCGAAATTAGATACATCGAATTTTTTAACCCTTTTCTTTGCGTCGAATTTTTAAACCTTTACAAAGTTTCTTTACAATGTAAATGTACTTACTCGTTTTAATACACCACCAGAGTGTACGCGTCAGACGTCACCACTAAGTCGACTTTAGACATTTAAAAATATAGTCAGATGCGTCGCGTATTTCGGAAGCGGATTAAGAAATCAATATTGAAGCCTTATCAATGAAAACTCGCGCTTATTTCCATTTTTATATCATCTTTGACATTTGCCGATAAAAGGAATACATCCGTCTTATTAGAAATTATCATTTAATAAAAATGAATAAAAATAAAAAAATCTGTGGACAGGTTAAGCAAGCCCTAGAAAACATGTAGGATTAACTTGTAGGTGTCGAGGGTTTGGCCTAACCCGTATATTTCTAGTGTAGCAGTATAGACGTACCTACTAGGTACCAACTAATCATAGTACCCGTTCTTACTAGATGTCTTAGCGTAAGCTTAACCTCTCTATAACCAACGTGAAATAAAAAGAGTATAATTATTGAGAAATAGTTTTTATAAGCTGATATTTGGAAACTCTTTCCCCAGTGACATCTCAGTAACGCGTAAATTTAATAATGATCGATTTTATGGCTTGTTGAGTTCTTTATCCTTGTAGTGTGTATGGCTTAATTGGAACAGGCGAAAGATCAGATATCAATTTGCCGTTTTGAGCTTTTAACCTTTCGGAAATTGTAAAACATTTCTAGATGTAGTTAGTGACGCTGGGAGAAAAATAGAACACGTTTTACGCCATCGTAGCTGCGAAATATTTGTAGCATGACCATCCGTTTTGGTATTTTACGATCCGCTTGTTTTATCACACTCTGGACTACTAAGCCTCGTCGCGTGTTATCTTCGATTAGAGGTTGATCAGGAAATATAAATTCTCGAGGTTGGAGGGATGGTTGGGGACGCGTTCTTCGAGGGAAGACCGACTGCACTATAAATAGGAGCTGGGAGGCCCCGAGCCATTCTGGGGTTTGCGACCCTATAAATAGTGGACCGAAAAGCGAAGTCACTCTCTGTCTTTCTCGCTTCCATTTCGCGTGTAAACAAATTTGGACACGAAAACGTGTGGTGCTCGTCTCGCACTGCCAGCGAATAATAGTTGTTCTTCCCGCAGATTGCCAGCCAGACTTCCCACTAATGTAAATTCAAAATGCCATTTGTCTCTCGTTTAGAACGTAAAATCGACGAGATTTAAGGCGTAATCGCTTAAGTGCCGAAATATAATATTCTGCGCGAACGTCATCCGCGATATTGGTGATCGTCGGGGGCGTGGAAACCTTTGACAAGTGGGAGGGGCCACTGGCGCCGCTCACTTGTCAAAGGGCAATTTTAGTAAAACATTTCGGGCAATTTTAGTAAAACCTTTCGGGTAATTTTATATTATTTTAAGGTAATTTTGATTTCGGGGATAATTAGATACAGCTAGGTAAGGAAATAATACACATTAAAATAGTATTAAATCTCAGTAAATTGCAACTATAATTAAACAATATTTATTCCAATCTTAAGACTTAAGCCCAGTTCACACTATACAATTAATTGGGCCACTTAATTGAAACCAACTAATTGTAATCAAGAAAATTGTACAGTGTGAACAGAAAAAGTTGGAGCAATGGTTACAATTTATCTGTTCACACTATTCAATTTTCTTGCTTACAATTAGTTGGTTTCAATTAAGTGGCCCAATTAATTGTATAGTGTGAACTGGGCTTTAGCGGAGATGAACAAATTACCGAAAGTTAAAATTTTACTATTAGAATATTTGCTTCATTAGGCATTTTTTTAACCGACCTGAAACCCTTATTTGATCACGCGACTTTTCTAATTATTTGAAAATGTTACGAAATAGGTTCTTGCGATTTTAGGGTTGGGCTGCTTGTCAATCTGCACCGAAAATAAATCCTTAGTAACGATGGCCTGATTTTATTTTCGTTTTATATTAAAAAAATGCTAATTTAAAATTCGAAAAGAATATTTTATTGCAATTTCATACGTAACGTAGACTGCGAAAAAAAACTTATGGCCTGCATTAAATCGATTTTTTTACCCCCAAATTTGAAGAATATAAATAACATTTTTTATACTTCGAATTCATGATTACCGAAAGATATTCTCCGCCTCCACGGAGGGGGGGGGGGGGTACTGGCACACTCAACGGAGTATATCCCCCCCCTCAATAAGGGGGAATCTATAATACGGGGGCGTGGTTTTTCTTCGGGTAGTAACATATTCCCTGTTTACTCGAAAACATTCTTGTTATTTATTATTATGATAAATATATTATTTAATTATTTTAATTAGTAGAAGCGATCGTACCAAACTTGTTACCCGCGTTGGGGGGGGGGGGGAGTGGGTAATAAATCGGCATAGCAATTATTGATCGCATCAACCTAATTTCGCGACATTTTTCTTAAACAATCCCTCTCTATAAGCGTTCATCTTTGACTGTGTTTCCCTATACAAGATAATTTTTTTTATCTCTCTTCATTAGATTATGTAGTTCAATGGGTGCATATTGTCGGGACAATTAAAAGCGGGGAAATTTCATCTCTCTCCCCCTCCCCCGTCGGTGGTACTTTTCTCCATCGTTTTGGACTTGCGAGAGGTTGATGACTGATTCTAAAATTGCCGAGGGGTCACCTTAATCAAGAACGAACAGGGGCCTCTTCCGATACAAACACGCTCTGCCCTCGGGCCATTCAAATCATTCCTTCATATTTTAACTTTTTTTTTATTCGATATGTCGGTGTCGTTTACGTTTCTAAAAATAATGTCGGGTGGGTGTTTGCGGTGTCGAAGGAGGGGGCATCTTGTGATTGTCAACTGTCTCGTTCTTGGTATAATATCACAATTTATCTCGCTCTCTCGGTTTACGTGGCTCGCGTTTCAGAACCTGTTGCGGAGACTATCCTGGTGGTTGCCGCAAATACCGAGGTTAAACGAGTGCTATAAAACGTGTACGTGAAAAGCCTAGATGGTGTTAAATTATCCGGCATTCTTGATGTTGATTTTTCCCCCGAAACTCTTGTAACGAATGTACACGTTCTCCTTACGCGTTTTAGCGTACGAGCTTAAGCTCTTCTTTATATTCTTATGAATCTGATTTCAAACCACATGGTTTATTTTTGGAATACGGTGTTGCGAAGTTTTTCCATATCTATTGATGTTTGCGTCTTCCACGCGAGAAGAATCTGAAGTCTTTGCTGTGGGCGTATTTAGGCGGTAAAATGGTTAAAATTAATATTGCGTACGTACCTTCTTTGTGTAGGTTTTTAACTGTTTTTCAACACCAAGTACCGCGTTGGCGTTTGTCATTGTGAATTATAACGTCATCGTCGACAGTTTTTCGGCCTAGGAATTTATTACGCGAGTACAATGTTTCCGTTTTGTTTTTTAGCTTCACTCCCTTTGGAAGAAGCTGCTATTGTAGATAATGTCGTTGACGGCGGTGGCGAATACAACGCGGCGCTAACACCGAATGGGTCCTCGTGAAACGTCGATAGGTGGTTTCTTTTCTCCTGTTGTCGGACTAAAAGTGTACTCTTTTTAACCTAAAACGTTTTATTCGCCTGTTCCGGGGATGAGAATTACACCGGCCCATAAACTATTCGCTTGTTCCGGAGTATTAGGGCTACTCGTTTTACTCCTTCTGAAAAGGAGGAGTAAAGAGAATGAATCGATTTTTGTCGTCTGCTAGCCTGAATTTATCTGCTAAAAAAAGCCCTCGGGCAGCCATATGGGAAGAACATTTTTACTCAGACTCGAACTATTCGCCACCACAGAATCGGAGTAAAATGACGTCATAGCGTTACTCATCTTACCCTACTCCCGGAACAAGCTCAATCACAATTTAATTGAGCAAATAAATAGATCCAAAACGAAGTGTGTTCTACATGGTATTTCGTTGTACTAAACACATGCCTTTTCAAATTAGTGCATATGATAGAAAAATATTTTTTAAGTACTACATGAGAATTGACAGATCAATCGTGGCTTATCGAATTTAGCGGTGACCATCAGGGTAGAGGAGAGGGTTTGGGTTACTATATTGGCCTATGTCATCTTGTTTTTTCATGAAATAAAAGTCTTCCATATGTAATGTTTGCTGCGGATCAAATTTAAATTCATCGAAATTCACGTAGAAAACGAAAATTAAATATGCATATTTGTCCTCGCGTTTCTGCTCGCTCGATGTCGTCCTTCGTCGGCGGTGATGGGTGGCCCTGAGGATGTCCTCCGCTTCGTCCACTATATTTCATTCGTCGTTATATGACGGGGAATTCCTTTACAATGGAATCATCAAAATTCCATTTGTTTTGTAACAATAGCTCGCCAACGGACACACATTTTACTGACATTTATCGCGGTTACGAAAATCTTTCATTGTTGCGGAGCACTAACCCGCGATTTTGATATTATTACTACGCTAAATTAGTTGCCGCAATTATTTTTGCTGCACCAGGTCCTACAATATCTAAAAGTTCCTGCTTGCCTTAAAATCGAGATTTTGTTCCTAAAATTTTTCTGCTATTGGATCCTAAAAAAATTTAGTTTTTAATTAACTAAGTCAACTTTTGAAATAATTTATCCCAATTAAATATTCCATTTTGTTAACATTAGTTTCCATTTCACTGAAATTCTTAACGTGAACAGATCTCTTTTCCCCCTAGGTATTTACCAGATTTAGTATTCAAGAAGACTATTCGACATTGAATGCAACAATGTTTAATAATATATTATATGTAACCTGTACATAAGGGTTTTCTAACTGTTTCAAGCGTCTCATTTGGTCATCATGCGCGGGCATATGCACATCGACATCAACTCTTGAAAGAGTAGTTTGCACGCGTAGGGTATTTTGACTTGCGAAATCTAAAAATAAAATACGAACAAAAGATTTAAATAGTGTCCGTTAAGCTGTTGATAGATATAACCAGTAGTAAATAATATCTAATTAATTTCCCTATACTGCTCATATTATTCGCTCCTTCATTAACCTTAAGGAATATTAATTAATTTAAATTAACCTCGACCTAAAAGGACTTAAGCTAAAACACAGTCACCTGTATAAAAGTAAAATATAAAGTTATCCTTTAAAAGGTCAGGGAATTTGAATTAGAAAATATGGTGGCCACCGTGTAACGTTACACTTCAGATATAACTAAATACTAGCCCTAGTTTTGTTCCTGCATCCTCTGCATTCGAAAATGTTGTTTCTCAGGTTAGCGATGCAAATGAGTCCGCAAAGGTCGCAAACGTGAACTCGGTAAGGATCGGACACTTCGAACAACCTCTCCCTCATGAACTGCGCGGCGCCGTGCGAGATCTGGCAGTCGCGTTCCATTTCTCCGAATCGCAGCCCTCCATCGCGGGCGCGCCCTTCCACGGGCTGCCTCACCAGAATCTGCAGCGGGCCTCGCGCCCTCGAGTGGA
Source organism: Leiobunum rupestre (assembly GCF_980474605.1). Lineage (NCBI taxonomy): Eukaryota > Metazoa > Arthropoda > Arachnida > Opiliones > Sclerosomatidae > Leiobunum > Leiobunum rupestre. Next base: position 49,394,884 of record NC_143387.1, on the reverse strand, counting down.
TCTTGTCGTCCACCATGTGCTTCAATCTTTGGTAGTAGGTGGGACCGAAAAATATCTGGGCGTTGATTTTCCTGCCCGTGTGCCCGTTGAACATCACCTGCGAGATAATTATTGCAACTAATTCTTTCAACCCTCGTGTACTCGTCGGGATACGTTACCTCGTTTCCTCTCAAATGGTAACCGTATTCTTGGAGCAGCAGGGAGATTTTTTTAACGTTGACGGTATCGTTGAAGGGAGTTCCGTCACCGATTTCGCCCTTGTTCGCCGAAACCTTCCCTTGCAGACATTCGATCAGATGACCGATGGTCATGCGGGACGGAATCGCGTGCGGATTGATGATGATGTCCGGTGTCAGGCCTTCCGCCGTGAAGGGCATGTCCTGTCGACGTTAAAATGACACGTTAATGTCTCGAATTCCCGTAAGCAAACTCGATCGACGGAATTACCTCTTGTCGGTAGGTGATGCCGCACGTGCCCTTTTGTCCGTGACGACTGGCGAATTTGTCCCCGATTTGCGGTACTCTTACGCAACGAACTCTGATTTTGACGAATTTGTAGCCGTCAGAGTTCAGAGTGATCAAGACCTGATCGGCAATGCCCGTTTCGCTGTTTCTCAAGAACGTGCTGGCGTCCCTTTTCCTGTACCGCTTGTTCGAGTCTTCGAGCTAGGTTCGATCAAGTAGAATTACTCGTTAAATTAAAACGCGGGTTTGGATAACGTTGAAAAATGGTCACCTCGTCTTCATTCTCAGGCAGCGCGAGGGTCTTCCCAATGATGACGTCGTCTCCGGAAACGCGGGAACCAGGAGCGATCAACCCGTCGTCGTCCAGTTTGTCGTAAATAGCGTGACGCATTCCTGTTTAAATTAATAACGTCATTAGCTCGTAGCTTCGGAATAGACTAGTACGTCAACGGGATAATTGGTACCCTGACACGTATCCCGACTTGGCCTTTCGAACTGTTCGTCGGGGTCGCTCATTTTCTTGGACTCTGTGTCTTTGTACGCTCGGTAAAAGAGCGATCGGAAAAAACCCCGGTCAATGGCTGACGCGTTCATGATGATCGAATCTTCCTGGTTGTATCCGGTGTAGGATAAAATGGCCACTACCGAGTTGATCCCCGCCGGTAACTCTCTGAAACGAAGGTACTCCATGGAACGAGTGGTCACTAGCGGTTTCTGGGGGTAATACAGCACGTGAGCCATAGTGTCCATTCTGACGTGGAAATTGGTAATGTAAACTCCCATGGCCTGTTTCCCCATCGCCGACTGGTACGTGTTACGGGGAGACTGCGCAGCGTGGAAAAATAAACATTTTAATAAAGCAAAATAAATGAAAATCGTGGGTGAAAACCTGATTGTGATCTGGAAACGGAATGATGGAAGCGCAAACGCCCAACATCATCGATGGGTGAATCTCGCAATGCGTGTACGTGGAACAATAAGCCAAGTTCTTGTCCTGAAGGTCGTCGGGTATCATGGCCACCATGGTAGTCTCTTCTTCCAACGTATCGATGAATTCCACGACGCCACTAGCCAACAAATCTTGCCAACCGTAGTTGTTGTACTCCCTCTCTTTGAGTCTTTCAATGTGACTTTTCTTCAGAAGCAACTTCTGCTTTTCTACAATGAGTAACGGGCGACAAACTCGGCCGGCGTCCGTGTAAATTCGGATTTCTCGGTCGCGAATATCTCGCACCATCGAGACCTCGGAAACGACGATATCCATCTGCCTACGAAGTTTCTTCAAAGTGCTCATCAACTGGTCGGCGTCTCGGTGAATACCTACCCAGCAGCCGTTTACGAATATCTTGGTGGAGCTGAATAATATTAGAGATTTAAATAATGATCTTTTAAAAACCTTTTTATAAAGTTACTCCGCGATGGCGGATGGGGCGATTTCATCCAAGTTCTCCATACTCCATTCCTCTAAGAACTCGAGAATCGGAGATGGCTGGGAACCAACAGAAATGTACGCCATTAGGGCCAGGTTTTTGACCAATCCCACCGCGTGACCCTTTGGAAAAAATAAAGTGTCAAAATCTACGAGGTCAACTTTAAAACGCTGTACACCGTTACTTCGGGTGTTTCGGCTGGGCATAACATCCCCCAGAGAGAGTTATGAAGCTGCCTAGGTTTGGATAGTTTCCCATCTCTGCCGATTGGCGAATTCACTCGGCGTAAGTGTGACAGAGTTGAGACAAACGTTAGTCGGTTCAAGACCTGGAAATTAATACTTTCTTAAACAGATCCCGTTTAATAATTTCAGTAATATTAGTGTGCCTGAGAAACTCCGGCTCTGGCTTCGTGGGCCCTTCTCTGATCTCCCCAATTGCCGGTGGACAAGGAATAACGCAGTCCGTCCGTGATGGTTCTGGTTTTGATGGCCAGTTCGATGTTGAAATCCTTTCCTCTATCGATGAACTTTTGCGCGTACAATCGCACTTCTTTCATTAGGTTACGAAACAACCTAAGATTTGAAAAATTGAAATTAAATTTGTAGGGACCTGTCGGTCCTCCAACGTTACCCTCGAAATAAAAATGCCATCAAGGGTCCGGCTAAATCCAGTCGTTTATTGCCGTAGTGATCGCGGTCATCAAGTTCTCGTCGACCTAAAGCCGCCATCAGGAGTCGATGCACCATGTACCTATTCGGGGAAAATTTCGTCTATGATCGTGTTACGGATAATTGGCGAGACAACGATTCAAACTCGCCCTAAAAAGTAAGCTTTCTTCGTTTCGCAAAAGTCACTGACGCCAACGTGCGGCAACATTTCCTTCTGCAACAGTTCCTTGGCGTATTTGATCCTTTTCTCTTTGGTGACTCCGGCTCGCGCCCCGCGGGAACCCAAGAAATTCAGCGCCACCGTTTGATCTTGAACCACGAAAGCTTCGTCCAACGACGGTTTCACCTTCGCGACAAAGGAAGTTTCTGTTAGAAATGGCTACACGCGACGCGTTTGGCGATTCGCAGCAGCGTACCATTTCCATCAATTCCGGATCATCAAAATCGTAGATGATATGTTCCAAAATGTCGCGATCAGCGACGAATCCCAAAGCTCTGAAGACAATAATGATGGGGATTTCTTGCTTGATGTAAGGCAAGATACCGATCATTCTTTGACCGACCGCCGACTTCTTAGCTCCCTGAACAAAATCGAAGCAGTAAGAGTAATTACCCGCGAATTTGACCTGACCAAAAATGGCCCATTTTCATTTTGGTTTTTTTAGGAATATTTTAGCCTAAGAAACCGAGTTTTAATTTTTAAAATATTATTTTTATTTCCGTCGAATAATTTGAGATTGATACCAGAAAATATTCTCAAATAATGCAAGTTTGCAACCAATTTAAGAATTTGAAACTTGTTTCTTATGCTACTATATTTTTCGAAAAAAATAATTAAAAATGGGACAAATTTTCGTCGAATGAACATGGTACGCGACTCGTTGGTCACGATACAGACATGTCCTCCACGGTGCAGCAGATTGACGTAAATACCGCTGGGAGGTCTGGAGGAATTTTCAACGCAAGATCTGCATTCTGTCCTGAAGGCGTACTTTCCATCTTTCACTTGGAAGACGTAGACGGTATTCGTTGCCATCTTCTCCTGGGCGATCAGAACTTTCTCGGAACCGTTGACGATGAAGTAACCTCCCGGATCCAGAGGACATTCGTTCAACTCGGAAAGGTCGCGATCGCTCAAACCATGCAACAGACAAAAGGTGGAACGAAGCATAATTGGGATTTTGCCGATAAACGTCTTTTGGTGTTGCGTTTCGATTGGTTCTTCGCCTTCCCTGCTTAATATTTTCGTTATATCAACGTATAACGGGGCGGAATACCTAAAAGTAACTAACGTTAGACTCCAAATTTACCGTTTCGCGAAACTCGGGGCTAAGCACTCTTTCTGTACACCGATAACGAATTCCAGAATGATTACGGAACGATTAATGTAATCGTTTTAACCAGTGTCCACCGATTCCGGCATGTGGTCAGCCCCCGTTCTGAACAAATTTCATATACTGGGTGTTACATAAACGTGAGCGATACCTTACTGGAGAATTGGTGCATTGTAACCCGGCCACCTGAATTAATGGCTTTAAAAGTCGCTTGATTACTTAGGCCTAAGGTGGTGCCTCGGGCATAGGCCTAGCTGATTATTATTATTAATATATATAGTAAAAGAAATCGCAAAGAGGGTTTCTTTACCAGTAATGGAAATCTGTTTAGCCGTAACCATTTTTAAATTAATTACGATTATTTTCCAGATAAAATATAAAGAAGAATAGCATCTCGGGGTCATTTAGTCCTATTAACTTCCGGTGTAATGTTATGACATTGGAATATATTTACCGGAAGTTCCCCGTGCAAACGCTTGGCTCTTAAGCCTTGTTCTATTCCTTTTCTATATTTTATGTGGCTTTTTAAACATGAGGAATATTCAATATCACTATAGTAAAAACTGAATAAGACGTGATTGAAGTTTGGCCTGTTTCTCTCTCATTCACGAGGGGTGATTTTCAAGGTCATTTTCACTCGGTTTGACCCATTAACTACGCTCCGAAAGGTTTTGCGTGCGCATGTTTTTGTAACGCCCTTTTCTCTCTCGAAGATCAATATACGTCAAGTCCCGGAGTCGTGCCTCATTCGGCATCATGGGTGATGGCGCCCCATCTTTTTCCCAGTGGGTCGGTTTCGATAAATAGATCTGCTCGAATTTGATGATATACGCTGTCTGCAAGAGTGTTAACGATTATCGGTAAGCGAAGATCAATCGGGCGTCACGGGAAATTATTTACGCGAACCCTTGGAATGTCCAAGGCTTCATTACCACAGTGCCACGAATGCGCCGGAAGAAACGGTTAGACTAAGAAGCCGCCGCCGGTAATAAATGGAAGACGCTTATTCGGAAAATAGACATCAGAAAATGGATTTAATAAACCCCCGATTCGTCCTCAGCCTAAAGTTCGGCGAAATTGTATAATGTTCTTCACTAAAATATCCAAAAATACGCGTAAATTACACGTACTGACAGGGTTCGTACACGACCTTGAAAAGTCAGGGAATTTGAAAATGTAAGAATAATAATAATCAGCTAGGCTAATACCCTTGGCACCACCTTAGGCCTAAGTGATCAAGCGGCTTTTAAAGCCATTAATTCAGGTGGCCGGGTTACAATGCGTAGGAGGGTGGTGGAAAGCCCAGAAAAAAGGTCAGGGAATTTGAAAATGATTCCAAAATTAAGGTCGGGGAAAGTCAAGGAATTTTTAAAATGGTCCAAAATGGTAAGGGAATTTTAAAATGCCCCATAAAATCAGTAAAATAAATTTTTAAAGAAGTATTAAAAATATATAATAAATATTTTTCAAGATTTTACCTTAAACCATTCATTTATTCTACAAAAATGGTCAGGGCAAATTTGGAAATTTGGTCAGGGAAAACCTGGAAATGTCAGAGAATTTCATTCCGGAAGTTTTGTACGAACCCGGTATTGAGACGATTTCGAATTGGACCTAAGCTTAACGTCGAATCGTACTAAGTCTCGAGTGAAAATCTCAACCGTCATAAGGGCCATGGTGGCTGGCCATTCTTAGACATGGGAATACATAGTGTTCGCGTATATAATTTCCCGCTTGTAATTGAATATCTAGATGGCAACTGGAAATACCTGTCGTTCGATTTCGGCGCGGGTGTGTTGAGACTCGGCCAGGAGCTCAATTTGCGGCGTTTCTTCGACGATTCTTTGGACGGACATCTGAATGAACTCGTCGAAGGAGTCCAACTGCTGCCTGACGAGTCCCTTTTCGTCGAAGTACGCGCTGATGACGATCCAACAAGCTTCTTGCCATAATTCCGACGAGATATCGTCGTTTCCATCCGTGCCTACTTCCATCGGCTCCGACGTCGTTTCTTTGAATAAGACAATCATATCCTATCACCTTTTTTCATTTTTGACAATAAATAGCTTACCAAAGTCGTCTTCGTACATGTCGAAATTAGTAATGATGTAATGTTTTCTAATATTCTTATATTCTTATAAAGGCTATCGTATATTGTTTCGAATACGTTTAGTAGTGCAAGCTACTAAAATACGCGATTACTGCCTCTCTAAACATTTGTAAATGAACCAAAATTACTCGCATTAAAATCTCGTATTATAGACCTAATAAAAATGTTGTAATAACTTTCGCATTTTTAGTAACTGAGATTCGTGTTTTTTAACAATATTTCGTAGCAGTGACCTCGAACGAAACTTAGGCGCTATTAAACCAATAAAAATAGACAATAGTCGGAATTTAAATACAGTGCGTTCTTTTGTTGGCAATTGTTGGAATTAACATATTTACTTAGGCAGGTTAAGTAAGCCCTGGTAAACGTGTAGGTGAATCTTATAGGAATGTAGATTGTACGCAACAAAGCGACATCTACACTCCGCTACAAGTTTGCCCGTTCACGTTTTCTAGCGCTGGGTAACACGTAAAGTATATGCAATCCGAATAACGATGGCATGTATAATAAACATGCCATCGCTATTCGGATTGCAGATACTTTAACTTTGTAATCTGAAAAAGGCTAGCAACCGTGGCGCCACCACCAAGAATACACAGCGACTATTGAAATAATAACAGAAAAACAAGAATTAAAGTTGCATACCTTACAGTTTTTAAAATTCCGTTTGGCGAGTCCAGGGCAAGTATAGAACAGGTAATCCATAGATTACCACGTTGACGTATATAAACATGCGATTTGATGATTGTTTATGAGCATAATACTAAAAATATATAATGAAGTTTAAAAATAATAATGTACATTAAATATTTGTTGATAACTTTGAAATTTACGCAATAGACATTTCTAAAATCGATTAATATAAAACGCATAGGAACTTTTAGGAATTCGACAGAAAATAGGCAAAATTCGAAACTCCCGCCGTCGATTTACCGGAAATTCATGCTAGTATCTTTCCGCCAAGTGTACTAGATATTTTGCCTTTCTTAACCTGTGACTGAGGAAAGTAAGAAATTATAATTTCCTATTCTCTTGCGAGGTATTTAAATGTATCATTGGGATATATATACTCCCGTAGCCAAATTCAGCGTTGTCAGACGTACGATAATTATCGAGCTAATTTTTGGGACGTACGATATTTTGAATGGCGTACTTTATAGCACACATTAATCGATTATTCAGCTTAAGCGTACGATAATAATAATATTTTTTTAATTTGGCTAAAAACTAGTTAAATTTGCAATTTTAAAACTTATTTAACAAGTTTAACGTCAGTATTTCATTTAAAATTCAAATTTACCGCCAGTTCTCAATAGGCGTTCGATATTTCTTTTGTGAAATCGATAATATTTTGGCTCTGGTACGATAATTTGATTTTCAGGATGCGCCACGAGTAATGATGAAAGCTTAGCAGGGTTGTTCAAAATGCATTTGGAAAATGCAAAATACAAAATACCATTTTGCATTTAGTGGGTTTGATATGTGGAAACACATTTTCAAAATGAGTTTTCAAAACGTTTTTACTCTGGTACCTAGGAGCATGGGCCAAATAATGATAAATCCAGGACATGACTCTATGCGAAAAACCCGTCCAACAGCGCTAACACCCGATCACTATTGCCCCCTATTGGGAAAAACGCGCGATCGCGGAACTACGTCATTTTGGGGGCAAATGTTTTAGGGACAGTTTCCAAAAATAATACACGTGGTCGTCGTAGTAAATATCCTGGAATATTTATTCACAGTTATCATATATAGTGTGGTTATTAAAGTAAGTACTTATTTTTATACGTACTAAGTTCATAATTAGTATAATATTTATAATTATATAATATTAAACATATACTTTCCTAGAATCGTTAAAATGTATCAAAAAATGAGGGGCGAAATATGGCAGGATTTTCGAATTTCGACTCAGTCATCACTAGATGGCGTTCGGGAAACCGGAAACTTGCTTGATTTTGCCCCCAATTTTTTATTATTTTTCCTCCTTTTCCCCCCTACTAAAATGGCCGCCTGTGTCTTTTAGTGGACGGCCGATTTAGTACGCGTGAAGGTACCAGAGTCATGTCCTGGATTTATCATTATTTGGCCCATGCTAGGAGTAACAAACACAAGGAGAACGCAGCTAGCCTTTAAACACGCTAACGAAGGGTTTGTGTACGAATTTCATTGGACGAGCGTCACGAGCCTTTACGATGAACGTTGTACGGGCGGGGGGGAAGACAATTTCCGAATTTCCCCTTCCGACGGCAGCAGGTGCTAAAGCGTCTAGCCAATGAAAAACGTACACAATATGTTGCTCCTAGCTGGTACCATCATCTCGGGGTCTCTTAAGTTGGTTCGTCTGCTATTTACTCCCAAGTAATCATAGATGGCGATATCAGTAACTCACTTACTCAGAAGCGGACGAAGATTCGTACAGTGCCACCGCTTTATTTCCCACGCTGGCTGCGAGGATGGTTATCAAATCTCTACGTAATTATTATTAATTACTAATTTATAATACTAATTTATTATTAATAATTAAAATATAAATAATTAAAAGTAAACAGAGTACATTTGTAAAAACATTTTGTACTTTAATTTTGAGCTGCAAAAACCATATTACATTTTGCATTTAGAAAAACAATTTTCCAAATGCATTTTGTATTTTGCGCTTTGAGTTATTGTGAAAGTAATTTGCATTTTGAAAAAAAAAGCATTTTGAACAACCTAGCCTGCTAGAGCTATACTCTTCTTCTTCTTCTTAAAGACTGCACCAACTACACCCTTTAGTAGTATTCCGTAGTTTTGACCATAGTGGCCATTTTGGGTGAAAATGTGTTATCTATAGTGTGACGTCACAGTGGCATAACTTGATCATCGCTACCCCCCCCCCCAGTCCGTTGTTTTAATGACGACGCTGCGGTTTTAAAATTTTCTTCCGCTGGGAAAGTGTGACTCGATTTTGTATATTCGTCGGACCATCTTAAAAGAACTCGCCAGTCATTATAATAAGTGCATCGACCCCTTTGAATCCAGCGGTACAGTCAGCTTACCTCGGCGCGGGCGGGTTGAACCATCTCTCTCTCTCTCTCTCTCTCTCTCCTTGCCAAAGATAATGGAGGTCCCATTGACTATGTTTTCATGAAGGTAGGAAATGCGGATTTGAGGAAATCCCGATTTTGTTCTCAGCGGGGAGCTTATTAAGAAACTCGTATTTGGACGTTTTCATGGAAGTCCACTCTTTACTTTCAAACGGGTTTCACACCCCAGAAACCTCTACACTTGGAATGTTCTTACTACTCTCTCCACTTCCTTCGGATAAGGGCAGCTGGCCGGTCGTTTCATTTTGCAGTAGCGCGTGATTACTGTAAACTCCAAGCAAATCGATCCCAGTTTAATGCTAAAAACTGATTTAGCTTTATTAATTTCCCAATTTATTAGCTTAGGAAAATTAATACGTCAACGAACACAAAACTCAATCCTAAGAAGGAGAAGCATTCTTTCGCTAAAATTAAGCTATATTCAGAATTAGGTTCCACTAAGCACTAACTTCTTCAAATGAGCCCAATCCTACTTTCGAGTGGCTCAGTTAACTTGTCCCCCTCCCCCCCCCCCAAACGCTGTGTTCAAAAATTAACAAGTTGATTGAAAGGCACCCATTTTGCACCATCAGTAAACCATTACGCACCCATGGTGTTAAGTAAGAAATTGCAATTTCAAAGGGGGGGGGGGGCAACTTTATCCGAGCCCACCCCCCACTTCCATTTTTCCCTAACACTTGTTAACCAATCAAACGCACCATTATGCACCACAGTCGAATTAAAAAGTGGGGGCTAGGTTAATATTTGATGTAATGCTATAGGGATAAGGGTGCGTAATGATTCGACTGTGGTGCATAATGGTGCGTTATGGGTGCGTTTGATTGGTTAATAAGTTTTAGGATAAAGTTGGCCCCCCTTTGAGATTGCAATTTCTTACTGAACACCATGGGGGGTGCGTAATGGTTTACGGATGGTGCAAAATGGTGTATAATGGGTGCCTTTCAATCAACTTGTTAATTTTTGAACACAGCGTTTGGGGGGGGGGCAAGTTAACTGAGCCCTTTCGAGTTCTTATCTGTAGTTTACGTCACTGGGAATTTACCAGGTTACCGCCCCTTTTCCGCGGCTTATTTTAAATAAAAATTTAAAATTTAAACATTGAAATGTTCGCGTACGATTACAAAAACCTATTCGCAAAATTTACTAATTTAATCACGTCAACAATTAAATGTATTGTTTATATCTTTATATTTCTGCTTACATTTATTTTTTTATTTAAAAAGTGTCGTTAAAACCTAGGTTAAAACATGTGAAACCACAACCTTTTAGTAGTGCTCGGAATTATTTATTCATTATCATAAATTGCGAAATTTTTTTCCTCATCGTATTGAAGAAATAAACTTGTTATGTAACCAACGATTTCGTTAATCTACTACTCATTCTACTTATTCAAATAAATAATTGTTTTTATTAAGTTTTAGGTGTATCCACTTTCTTTTATTCAGCTATTTCATCTTGAAATATTACTATTTAAATTAAGGCTAAAAGTATTTATTCGTGAATAAAAAAAGTCCGAGCACTACTTATTAGTAACTACATTTCCAACTAAATAAACCCCCAGTGTATCAAACACGTGTTCGTGCGTTTTCATTCGAAGAAAATCCAGATTTACCAAGGAAATACAGGTGCGTTTCCCGTATTTCAGAAAATACGTGTTTTCTCAAATACGAGCGTTTTCATTCAGCGTAGCACGGATTTAGAAATACGAATTTAGGAAATCCGTATTTCCTACCTCCATGAAAACATAGTCATTTTTCGGAGAGGCTAAAACGTGGTACTGTTGTATAGGCCTAATTGGGATTATTAGCCGCCGCAAAAACTTCCTGAATTTTAAAGTTTCTACTTCATAAAGCCGCCGCTGAGTGGCGGGGGGGGGGGATGCATCCATTTTCAATTCTGATGCATTTGAATAATACGTGTTTATCTTTTCTAACGGTAAATTTTATTATATCACGCGCGCCTTACCCCAATTCGCTGGAGGCCAGATAATGTTTTCCTTCTGAATTGAAATGAACGTAAATAACCTTGGTATCTATTCTTTTTTTGCACGTTACGTGACATTATTTCAGACCATAATTTAATTTTTTTTTAATATCTGCGCAACGTTAAATAAAAATATTTTTTGTTTCTCATTTTCAATAGTTTTATAGCAATTTAATCTGATTTTTACCTATTTTTATGAAATTTCTAAAAATGTTTAAGTTATGGTAGAATGATCGTTAATAAATTATGAACTAAAAATTAGTCACGCGAAACCGCTACTATAATGTTCATAAATGGCCATGTTATTTCGAATTACCTTGATAACAGCTATATCATAAATTTTAATTGCATATCGAAGGACTTACATGTCTGCTATTTTATACTTAAAGTTAGTTAAGCTTCCTTAGATTTAATAGATCGATACACATCTGATATGCGTTTAACGACATTAGAGGTCCAATTATTAAATACTCGAAGTCTTACCGGATGGCGCCAACAGTCTGAAAAATATCCTTTTTTAATTTATTGAAAACCTTGAAATTTTTTCATTTTTTCGTGTTTGTTGTTCATAAAACGTCGCTTAAAATAGTGTTTGTAATAACTTAATAAGTCATATTCCCTTACCACCGAAAAGTTGTAATTTGCGTCATCTAGTATTAATTAAAGGCATTAAATCGAACCTCTAATGGCTTCGCTCTAAATGTTTGTTTTTTCAGTAGGTAATTTACAAATCGGTCTATACACCAGGGTTGGCAATTTTTTGATTTTTATATAATTTAGTATCATAATTTTACCTAAAAATTATATATCAACCTGATTATAAGTTCACAGAAACGTCACGAACGAACGTGGTGCTGTAACTTCGAGGTAATGCTGGCGTGCAAATCTCCTTTGCTAGCTAATTTTTCCTTGAAACCAACTAGCCAAGGTCTAATGCAATTTAAAAACGCTTTCACAGTTAAAATTGACGCCTACTTCGTTGAAATAATGACAAATTATTAAATCGGAACATAAAATTTACTATAAATACTCGTTCCGTTTCTGATGGTACTTATTTTGAAATTGAAGATGAAAAACGCGATTTCACTGGTTTTTATCGCCATTGTCGTAACCTCGCAGACATTCTGACAACAAAACTAGTTGGCAGCTTGTCCCCAGTAGCTGAAATATAGTGTTTCTTCTGTGCATACGAATTTTTAAAATGTTCTGAAATCATAGTGCGCAAAGCATTGTAGCCTTTCTTTTAAAAGATGTGTTACAGCAGACAGACAGACAGACAAACGTACGGCATCGTTGAAGCACTTCAACCTGCTGAATCTGATTTCGTAAGTCAACGCGGTACTACGAGCCACTGCGTCTGCAAAAAAAAAGTATATAACCTTTTTCGAAAAATCGTGGAAAAAAGTGTGACCCTCGTTCGGTTTTTTGGCCGCTTTTGAATAATAAATGTCGCGCTACAATGATTCGGCACTTCCTCGATCTATCGGAAGTTAGTTTTTCAATCATTTTCGCTCCGTTCCCCTTTTTAAAATGGAGGTTGACTCTTTAACGACCGCAGACCGTACCCTTTTCCTCGCCTGATTTCAAAGTGTCCGTTGATCCTGACCCCCATTTTTATTATCTCCGCTATTTTCGTGAAAGTGAATGAAGTTAGTCAAGTTATGTTTTAGACGACGTAATTAGCGGACTTATGAGAGCGTGACCAAATGTCAGTTACGCGTTGTAATTCTCGGTAAGCCTAGCTCGAAGATCTCCAAATTACGACTACTGATAAAATGAACTTTTTCCAGTCGTTAGACGAAGGAAAAAACGTATTAAGTTGCTACATACTTGGCGTAATGATTTTAATTGGCAGGTTGAAACTGTAAAAATAACTCTGCTAAAATAATAATTTCGTTGTTATCGAAATTCGAGTTAGGTACTTTGTCAAACAATTTGTCTCTTATTTTAGATAAATTGATTAATAATTAGCGTTAAGCAGATATGTAATCTAAAATTTTAATTCATTTTAATTAAACTAAATTATCATTGCTAGAAAACCTACTTTGGTACATTTCAATAATACATTGAACGTGATTTAAATAAATAATTTTTGTTAAATCACATTAAAATTTCTAAAAATTAAAATAATTGAGTGGTTAAGCCACCCTTGAAAACGTGTAGACGAAACTCCCACGCGAGGGACTAACCACTCTTAGAAAGTCTGTACACCGGATTACGCTTAGATTAGCACTGCCAAAGGCAGGGACTTAAAAGATTACGCGTAGTCCCATTAGTACACGGATTACGCAGAGTGATCAGCCCCTCGCTCCCACGAGTGTGTGTGTATTATTTATTGTGTGAAATCTACACTGCTACACGTTTTCATCGAGTGACCTAAACTCCCTAATAAGCCTTGCTGAACACATCCGACAAAAAATTATGGTTATTTATTTTATAATTAACTTTTGAAGATGTAATATGGCCACCACGTTACTGCAGTTGCGCCCCCTGTTGCTAGTTGCGTGAAATGCAAATGCCTCACTTATTCGGAAACACATCGCGATCTTCCCCCAATCGCCCAAATAGTGGGAGTTCGTGACCTAGGCTTAGTCGTCAGTGTGACTGTGTGACATAATTTGATTTACATTTTTAATTATTCCTTGTGTCATGGCTGTTTCACGGGCTCTAAACATCGAAGTTGCCCGATCCGAACTCTAAATATGTTTTTGAACGAGGCAAAAGGCACGCGAAAAAATTCTAAATTATAAAGGGTTATAATTATTATGATTTCTTATTTATTGGATTTCACATACGAAATTTAGAGGTGGAAAATTATTTAATTTTGTTAATAAATGATGGGATGACCATTTAATTAAACGTACAACAATAGAGGAAAAACTATCTGTTCAAATCAAATTTATTTAAATAAATTAATCCTGTTCTCAGTCAATTTTGAACAAAAGGAATGAAGACTTTCAACGTATTAATTTAAATTTCAATACACGAGCATTGTTAAACCGTTGTTTATATTTTAACAATTTAAGAATCTACGTTTTTTTTAGCATTTTAAAATATTCATTGAAAACGGCGTTTGCTTCTATAAAACGAGTTGTTTACCTAACCTATATATCCACACGTTTAAGACTTATTGTCTGAGAACTTAATAAATATAGAGGCGCCCCACCCCCTCAACCGTGAAAGTCTCGAATTAAACCGCCTGGCGTCATTTTCACGAATAAGGAAATACTTTTTTGATGGTCGCTTTCATCGAAAGTTAAGCCACCTTATTCAAATCTCGATTCTATTTGCAGTTTAATGTCGAGCCTGGAGATAAATATTGATGGGAATTCCGCGTCTTAAGGACAGACTTACTTCCTTTTGGGATCCATTCGTTTTCGCCGGTGAGTTTATTCACCGTGTCACTAGTTTTATTTTTTACGTTACTTGTTATAAATGTATTCTTGTCTCGAGACAATTATCACGTATTTCTTGTAGTGTTGGACGTAAAATCAGGGCCGGACTTAGCCTAGCTGATTATTATTATTATTATTATCCTGGGCCCATAGGCAGATAAGGAGTCTGGCCCTCTGGGCCCCCTTTTCACGCGCTGCATTTACTCTTATCCCTGGAACTAGGCTGTGCCCGATTCAGCGTAGAAGTAGGAGCTCTACGGTTATATTACTAAATAAAAGCTCTTAACAATTGTCGACTAAATATGCGATAATTATGCAACATTGCGATTTAAGGCTGCGTCCGTAAACTGCCAGGCAGAAACTTTTGTAATTTTAAAACAAAATCTTCTACCTAGGAATTTCTCCAATATAAATTACGATTGATATTATAGATTTATGCCTTCGAATACAGTAATTACGGTCACTGGAGGGCCCCTTCCAAGGATGCGCCCACGGCCTAGGTCCTAGGTTGGCCTAGGCGGAAATGCGGCACTGCGTAAAATGTAAATTTTAAATTAAAAGAAGATTAATACCTAATTAATTGAAATTAGTATAAGATTATACTACTTGTAAAACCATACCAAATCTTCCGGAAATTAGTAATTTGAAGTTATAACCCGTCCACCTGAATTAATAGCTTGAAAAGTCGCTTGATGACTTAGGCCTAAGGTGGTGCCTTGGGTATTAGCCTAGCTGATTATTATTATATTTAAATACATTTTTCCAAATTTAGTTTAGTTTAGGTAATTTCATTATGTTAGTCGTGCGCTCCGCTTTACCCAATAAAAGCTTATTAATTTCCGTAGAACCAGGTCTATGTTTTGGGCTAGTATTATTTTCACCCCATAATTTGGAGTCATTTTAAAATGATATCCCCCTATTTGACATTTCATACCATGTAATCAAATTCGTTTTCATTTTGTACTAAATGGTTTTAAGTGTTTGGGTCCCGTAGATTTATTTCGATTAACAAGCGCTACTTCGCTGATAAATTTCGCAACGTACACTCTTGATAATATCCGAATCAAACGATAATTAATCGGCGGCCCGTTTACTATAGGGATAAATATTATTTATGTTCATTAGTAGCGGTATACCGTTGTCCCTCGTAAAATCGAAGCCGTCTACTTGTTGTTTGTCAAATAATCTAATTAATCCAGCTTCTGAACAAGGTCTTGGCGTTTCTTCTTCTTAATCCCGATCATTAAAAGTCGACGCGGAATCGGGTCAGATCACGGATTCTATTCTAATGGGCGACTTTTTAATTCGCGTGGCGTCGCAATAAACTTCTTCTTTATTTATATCGACGTATCGTATTGAAACGGCGAATTTTCGGGTGTGTTAGAGTCGGCATGGAACCCGCTTATTACAGTCATTAACCGAATTTTCTCTCCTTGGGCGAATTCCGGCGAAATCGGCTCCCGCCCGAAAAATAAATTATTCGCTGTTGGCCGATCGACCTTCGACGAGTTTTGCCCCATTCCGAATTTCTCGATTAAAAAACCTTTAGTATGTAAAAAACCGATATTTTCGGCAAGTGCTTAGCGGGAAATTAGCTATTCAAAGAGAAGCCCCTCCATTATTTTCATTTGTCTCATTTTTTTTCTAGAATTTTACGGTAAAAATGAAAGGTCTGAAAAATGTTAAATACATGTTTTTGTTACAAAATGTTATTCTGGAATTTAGGGGAGGGTATTTATGGAAACTATTTATTATGAAAAAAGTTTAGACACATTTTTTTTTTCGATTTGGTTTTATTTTAATAAATTTAGATTACTAGTCACTTGCCAAAAATTACTGACAATAACTCAATAAAAAAGATAATCCAATGAGAGTTAAAAGCGCACGAGAGATTTTATTTACAAAAATAAAAAGCCCGATTAGTTTCGGATGCGTTTTATTTTGTAGAATAACGATATAATATTTTATCAGTTACCGAAATAAATCAACAATACTTAAAATATTAAAAAACGTTCAAAGAATTTATGCCCGTTTACATTATCAAGAGCAACATCAATTATTTACGCGATAGGTTGAACAAATTATAATAAATAATTAATAAATTATTCAAAGATAGACGTTGTATTTTTGGGAGCAATTCTAAAAGAAATTTAAGTGTTGATATTGATAACATCGTCGAGTATTGCAACAAATTCCGGGCGTGTCCATTTTAAAGATCCAACGTATCAATGTGGATTATGTATAAATCCCGTTTAAACCCTTTTGTCCGTTCGGAAATTGATCTACCCAGGGTGGGGAGACGGGTTCGAAATTGGAGTGCCAAATTTTCACAATAGGTAACTACACCTTTTGAGGTTTTTGTCCCAAGTCTTTTGTGAGTATTTCCCTCTATAACGGATAGCTATAGATCCCCCCAATTGGAATCGATTGAGAAAAACCACAACCAGGTTGTTCGGGGCTCTTCGTCGTGATCCTTTTAATTGAATTTTTTCTAAATTCTACTTCCCGCCACTCGACGCTCGCCGGAGGACAGACCGGAAATAGGGACATTGCGAACCCCTCCCCCCCCCCCAAACGTCACCCATGTTTCTTTTAATAAGGGGGGTAGAGATACTGTGATGGAGTTCACCTGGCCTCCGGAAAGAATAAATAATAGAATAAAACCGCTCCCATTGTACTTTTAGCGGGAAGGAGGGTGGCGCGAACGGAAGGGGGTTTCGCTGGTGCTGGAAAACCTTTGAACGAATAAAAAAATCCTCGACCTCAAAAGCCTGATTTAGCTATAAACAGGTTTTTACCCCCACCAGCAGCTACCTTTACGCGCTGTGTTTTTAAACTTTATTTGGGCGGGTTCGGAGCTGCCAGACGAATGATAAATCCGCTCGCGTTGGCGGGTTTCAGTTTCACGTGGAAATATACTTCATGGGAGTATTGCTATGGATTGTTGTCTGACTTAAATCATACTTTTAAATAAAAACTTTAATTTAAATCTCCTATTATACTATGTATTTACGAAAATAGTTATTTTTGGAAAGAATATTCAGAGCAAAGTAATTAAAAGTACCAATTACCTTTAATTCAGTTAAATTTTAATTTTTGGTTTATATTACTAATATATAGCTCCAATTGTCAAACCGAATTCCAACGGATAAGACTAGTTGACTTTTTCTAAACATTAGGTTACTATCACGCACTTTGCCTAAATGACCCCAAGAAAGGGTTAATTTATAGGGAACCTTTCTTGGGTGGCTGAAAACAATGTGGTTGAGGAGTTAATTACGTCGTCTTTTTACCTTTGAAAGGTAAATCATTGCACCTTTTCCCAGGTACCGGCCGCGCAAGGTTACAGGGCATCATCTCGTTCGCGATTGATCTGATCGCTTGAGTTTTAATTCGAATTGACAATCTTAAGAATAGACAACGCAAACGGGAAGTGAGTCGATGTTATGTTTCCACGTGTTTGTTTTCATTTCATAGCGAATATGAAGATCTTGCATCCGCGATATTAATTTGGACATTTGATTTCTATGAAACCGGTAGTAAAGACCCTGTAAATGCTGCATCAATCGATAGCGAATATGAAGATTTTGCATCAGCGATATTAATTTGGACATTTGATTTCTCTGAAACCGTTAGTAAAGATACTGTAAATGCTACATCAATCGATAACGAATATGAAGATCTTGCATCCGCGATATGAATTTGGGAATTTGTTAGTATAACTGCAGTATTAACGGCTCTCTTTGGGGCCCTAAATTTATATTTTACAGAGGCCCGGGCCCGCTCTAGGGGGCCCTGTTTGATACTTTTAAAATCTTTTAGGGAAAAAACTTCATGTAACAAGTGTAGCTCTCCAGTATTTTTCATTTGGTTTTTTTTTCCATTTTTTTTTAATTTAAAACGGAATAACTTTTAGTATTTCTGTCACCCCGTAAAGGGTTCCAATATTGACCACACCCTCCTATAGGTTTTTGAGATTCTCGGCACTGCTTAAGTGCTTAGTGGATTGATGCGAAGGTAATCCGTAAAATAATTACGCTCTTATATTCCCTTTAAATAGATAAACCATAACTTTAAAACTTGTACAGGTTAACAGGATCCAGAGTAACTTTATAAACGTATATTTTAACTGGTTTCGATTCTCATCGGATTATTTCCCCAAGAACTCGGTGACGTTTCCGGAAAGCAAAAGACACTTTGCATTGTTTCCGGCTACAGCCCAGAAGAAGAAAGAAAAACGTTTTTAAAGAGTTTCTGTATTAGAGGCACTTTTTCTTTTGTGAATTACGCTAAACTTATCGTTCATATTTATATTTTGCCAACTTTCCTGCAACTTTTTTTCTTTCTCGAGCGAAACTTTGGAACGATAAGACAGATACCGCGAGACAATAGAGTTAACAATATAAAAAAGTTTCGACTTCTTGAGCTCTTTTGGGGTAATCGAGAGTCTCGAAAAATAAAAATAGAAAGAAAACAAAATGGAAGTATAAGTAGAAGAAAGGTAGTATTTAGAGGAGGCTTCTTTTTCCGCGTCCATTTTGAGATTGGACGCGCGTGGAGATTTTCCAGCGCGTCTCTCGAGGAAATGGCCGCCACAATACCAACTCCGCCCGTAAGTGCTGCGAATTTTACTCCTTTGAATCGACTTATTATTCAATAACGACGAGACAAAACCTTAATCAGAGCGTTCTATTTTGGGACACCCCCCCCCCCCCCCCCCCCGCCCTCCTCCCCGACTTGAAAAAGACAATGGCTCCCACCCGGACCGTCATTAAGGAAAGCCTTTTTTTCTTCTGACTTGGAAAACCGCTTCGTGGTCCCGCTCTGGAGGAAGATTTACGTAATATTTAGCCATTTCTGTTAATATTCTTTAAGAGAAATAAGCCTAATTATACCACTGGCATTATTATTATTGTATTATAATTTGGGGTAAAAACCAAGCCACGGTTAAAAGAGAATATTAAATTTTTGTTATCTGTCTATAAATATATACATTTAAATATCTATTAAGCCATACTGTATTTACAAACTTAATTTTTTTTGTATTCTATACCTATAAATGAAACGCGCCTATACTAACAAGGAGACGACCCGAGGTGTAACGCAACGATTTAGTTCAAACTCGGGGGTTTGCTAGACCTTGAAAAATCCTAAAGGGAATTTATTCAATGGGCAACCGTTTTGCCATGGCAACCAAAAATGTTTTCGACAACACAAAATGGAAATTTTACCATTGAAAATAACCTGGGAATCTGACCAATTTTAAGGGTACCCCCTGTAAAAAATTTAAATTTTTGAAAATGCTTAAAATAGAAAATATAAATAAAAAAATAATGAAAATGTTCGAAATTGATTAAAATTTTTACAGGGGGTACCCTTAAAATTGGTCAGATTCCCATGTTATATTCATGGGAAAATTAAAATTTTATGTGGTCAAAAACATTTTTGGTCGCCATGGCAAAACGGTTGCCCATTGAATAATTTCCCTTAAGGATTTTTCAAGTTACATGAAGGTCTACCAATCCCCCGAGTTTGAACTAAATCGGTGCGTTACACCTCGGGTCGTCTCCTTGTAAGTACGGTCCTAATCTATTTACTAACCATTAAATATTTGATATTTTAAAGCTCTTTTTAACATTTGTATGAAACTGATGCTAGCTTGAATTTGCGTTTGCTTAATATAACAATTTATAATTGTAAGGATAGTGTGGCTGCATGCTCGATTCCCGTGAAATTGACCTACTGCAACGTGACCCTTCCACATTTCACGTGTACTCGGTGTATTCATGATTGTGGGAATGAAACGCTTGGCTGCAACCCGAAAAAAGAGCTGGATCGCGTCGCGTACCGTTATCACCATCGCCGGAATATACGACGATATCTGTGGTAATTATCGGCCGTCGAAATAGAAACTCTACGTATAGTGTCTCCAAATAGTTTTGATTGCTTATTTATACTCTCTTATAAGCAAATTGTGATCGATGTTTTGCCCCGCTGAATACTAAAAAAAGTCAAAGGCTACTGAACCCGTCGTCACGCTTTTGGGAAACTAGAGTAGGTTGTGCACGAGCTGGTTTCGTCACCCTGACAATGTCACTGTAAAGTTACTAGTACTGAAATCGTCGATTCTTTCTACCATAAGTACCCGTTATCGTAAGTAACGTGTTACCCATAAGTATGACCCTTTCCATTGTTTTAATTTCGTGACCGAACCTTTTTTCGACACGGACATATTCGCCTAGCTCCAACTTTTATCGTCCTTGCTAGTAATATATTTCGCCTTGGGCGTATTTAGACACTAGGGGGCTCAGTGCTGAACTATACCTCGATTGCGCTATAATTTTGAAAATCAATTCGGTTATACATTTAGCTAATTATCATACCTATTCGAATTACGTTACTCGGGCCATTATCAAAATTCACTATTACAGTATATACTGGGGAAAATAATTGTCGCTTGGGTTTAAGTTCAAAACGCGCCATTTGTGGGTTCGAAATCCAATTTGTAATCGCTTATTTCTCAAACCAAGTGAGGATTTGAGGTCAAAATCTTTTAAGATGCTTTAAACGCGTCATTCGTTTAAATACCTCTCCACGAAGTACTCTCCCAACGTTTTTATTTAGGACTCGTGGTATAATTAGCTATTATTAAAATTGTAGTGTTTCCAAACTCCAAAATGATATCATCAAACTCTGATTAGAAGAAGTTATTTTGATTTACACTGGTAGATTCTTAACAAAAGTTAGAATCTTTGAAAACATTGATCTGTAAATTGGTATTCTTATCGATGAAACATCAGATTCGCGAACTGGCGTTGTTTCTATTTCTGTGATCGGGAGTATCTAAGAAAATAAGTTTTCGAATATAAAACCTTGTGCCCAAAATGCGTTAACTCCGCAATACGCCTTGATTTTTTTTGTTTTTTTGGTCTCCCGCAAATGACACAAAATGACGCCTGCCCAGAATGATTCTCTTGGTCACCCAAGCGTTTCAGAGTTTTTCGAAATCAACTTATTAGTTTTGATTCTTTTAGGATGTATTTTTGGGGGCTTGACGCTCATTCCTCACTCTTTCTAGTGCGCCTCGAATAATAAATAATAGAAGTTTTACTTCAACTCCGTCGGTAAAGTTCACTCAACTGTGATTATGGACGTATCATCTGCAGGATCTTCCAAATAGCGGCGCGTTGTTATTCCAAATAAATATATGGATTACTCGAATTTATAGCGTTATTAAAACGGAACACCAGTTTTCTACCAAGACCGCTCAATTCTCTTCTTTTTCACTGACAATGGCAACGTTTATATTTTATTCAACAAGCCGTATTTGAAAAACATTTTTTTTTCAAACCTTGAACTTTTAGTTTTAAACGTTTCTATTTTTAGACGCGCAACTTGAAACGGTTCTATTTTTATACGGGTAACCTGAAACGTTTCCATTTTTAGACATCGCGAAACGTTTCTATTTTTAGACATCGCGAAACGTTTCTATTTTTAGACGTATATCGTGAAACGTTTCTATTTTAGACGTGTAACATGAAACGTTTCCATTTTTAGACATCGCGATACGTTTCTATTTTTAGACGTATATCGTGAAACGTTTCTATTTTTAGACGTATATCGTGAAACGTTTCTATTTTTAGACGTATATCGTGAAACGTTTCTATTTTTAGACGTATATCGTGAAACGTTTCTATTTTTAGACGTATATCGTGAAACGTTTCTATTTTAGACGTGTAACATGAAACGTTTCCATTTTTAGACATCGCGAAACGTTTCTATTTTAGACGTGTAACATGAAACCGTTTGAAACGTTTCCATTTTTAGACATATCGCGAAACGTTTCTATTTTTAGACATATCGTGAAACGTTTCTATTTTAGACGTGTAACATAAAACGTTTCTACTTTAGACGTGTAACATGAAACGTTTCGATTTTTAGACATATCGCGAAACGTTTCTATTTTTAGACGTATATCGTGAAACGTTTCTATTTTTAGACGTATATCGTGAAACGTTTCTATTTTTAGACGTATATCGTGAAACGTTTCTATTTTAGACGTGTAACATGAAACGTTTCCATTTTTAGACATCGCGAAACGTTTCTATTTTAGACGTGTAACATGAAACCGTTTGAAACGTTTCCATTTTTAGACATATCGCGAAACGTTTCTATTTTTAGACATATCGTGAAACGTTTCTATTTTAGACGTGTAACATAAAACGTTTCTACTTTAGACGTGTAACATGAAACGTTTCGATTTTTAGACATATCGCGAAACGTTTCCATTTTTAGACATATCGCGAAACGTTTCTATTTTTAGACTTATATCGTGAAACGTTTCTATTTTAAACGTGTAACATGAAACGTTTCTTTTTTAGAGGTATATCCTGAAACGTTTCTATTTTAGAGGTATAACATTAAATGTTTATATGTTTAGACGTATATCGTGAAATGTTTTTATATTTAGACGTGACGTGTAACGTGAAACGTTTTATTTTTAGAAGTATATCGTGAAACGTTTTATTTTTAGAAGTATATCGTGAAACGTTTTATATTTTGGAGGTGTAACATGAAACGTTTTATTTTTAGAAGTATATCGTGAAACGTTTTATATTTTGGAGGTGTAACATGAAACGTTTTATTTTTAGAAGTATATCGTGAAACGTTTCTATTTTAGAAGTGTAACATGAAACATTTCTATTTTTAGACGTGTAATATGAATCGTTTATTTTTTAGACGTATATCGTGAAACGTTTCAAATTTTAGACGTATAACGTGAAACGTTTCAAATTTTAGACGTATAACGTGAATCGTTTCAAATTTTAGACGTATAACGTGAAACGTTACTATTTTTAGATTTGTAATTTTAACCGTTTACTACTCATTCAATATGTAGTTTAAATATTTATATATTTTATTATATTAATAAATAAATGTAGTTTTTATCAACTTTAGCAGCTTTTTGAGGCCTTTGCTTCGAAAGATTAATCTTAAAGGTTTATTTCTAATAATTTTTTTAACTTTAAATTGATAATGGTGTCCCTAAGCAGTGACTATACAGGGAAGAATTTCGTTGACACATTCCAAGGTACGAGCGCGACTATGTTTAGTCCCGGACACATTATGATGTCGTTAGACCTAGCCTAGTTTTCCGTTGGCAGTTGTTGTTTTTGGAATGGCGCGACTCGAAAGTAACTTTCCGTTCAAAGTAAACAAACATCTTGAGAGCTTCGCTCTGTCAGCCCATTACGCGGTGATGGGGTTGTCATGGTCAGTTTTCAGGCGTCAAGTTGCGCGGCAAACGTCCCGTCACTCAACCGTCGTGGCTACAATTCTGGCGGAGGCTATCGTTCTATCTGAAAAATGTCAGGTATTTGTGACGAGGACCCCCGTTGGCTGCAGCCTTGGCTCAACTCTTCGCGATGAGCAATTCGCGATGAGCCTTCCAGATTAAAAACAGGGAATTCTCTATTTTTAGACGCGATTTTATTTTTGACTTTTTTGTCTCTTCC
Source organism: Leiobunum rupestre (assembly GCF_980474605.1). Classification (NCBI taxonomy): domain Eukaryota; kingdom Metazoa; phylum Arthropoda; class Arachnida; order Opiliones; family Sclerosomatidae; genus Leiobunum; species Leiobunum rupestre. Next base: position 49,370,892 of record NC_143387.1, on the reverse strand, counting down.
GAAATACTCGAGGGGTTTTTCCCTCCCTCCGCATTCTCCGGTTTGATATTTCACCTTTGTTCGTTTTCGCGTTATTTTGGAATTCAAGAAGTTGCGTCATAATTTCTCAATTTTGCTTACTGTAATTAGGCAATATAGACCAAAAACATTCTTCGTTATTCTCTCTAAGTTTCATTTCTACTTTTTCGGCCTTGAGCGTCTCGCTTCTATTGAAAGTTCTCGGAATGCATTATAGCAACACCGCAATCAGTCAACGGCGTGTTTTTCTTCCCAAAAGATCACGTGGATATTAGATACTTAAATAGTAAAGGACGTTGAGTTAGTTTACGAAACAACACGGGTTTTTTCCCCTACGTACCAGCAACGGTTGCTCGACTAAACATTCGGCGGAGTTCCGATGGGAACCGGAAGCGCGGTAAAGCATTTCCGGTTCTCAGAGTGGGGTTTGGTGGTCACATGTTGGACGGGGAATATATGGCCTCGCGAAAACATGTCACTGTTATAGTATCTTGGTTTACATTTGGCGTTACATCTACCGTTCTTATCTCAATTTCACTCCAAAAGCAATCTATCTGGCTGATTGCAATTTGAAAGACAATTGCTTTTTCCGCGTTACCTCCTGGGAGCGACTGCAATCTCGACAAAGGTTATTTTCGCGGATTAAAAATGGCCAAGTTACGTGACGAATAAAAAGTAGAATTCAAGTTTCTATAGAATAAAACGTGAAAACGGTGTATTTAATATTAACTAGTGTTTTAAATTTTTCGTGTAATTAAGAAGGATATTAGTTCGTTAAAAATATTTTAGGTTTTAAGTGAAAATAATGAGGTGGGTAACTTAAGATTGTTCCATTATTTCTTCGCGTAAAATTCGTATTGGAAAGTAGAACGACGTGCCGTGTCTTTTTTTTCCTTATCAAAAAGCGTTTGTACTTTTTATCTGAAATATGCAATTTCGCGGAGTTTTTTTAAAGTTTTCTAGAAATTTCCATCGATTGTAAAGTTATCAATGACACGTCGTTTTTATCAGATCAAACGCGTCTCGAATTTTCCAAGAAATGGTATTTAAATCATTAATTTTGAAGGTTCATCAAACGAAGATCTATTCTTGTTAGGGATATATTTAACTAAAAAATTAGTAGAGCTTATCGTTTCTCCGCGTTAGTCTCTTCTTGGACTAATTAACGACGAAGGTTTCGGTTACTCTAAAAGGTCCCAACGCTTATTCCAATCCTTCTAGCGACGCAAAAAAATTGGTAACTATCCGCGCATGCGCGAAGTGATCTTGTAAGCTAGCGCCTCCCGAGTTTTTAAATATGGACGCTCCTTGTCATACTGCGCCCGATAGGGAGATACGAGTAAGCCTTTGTGCGCTTGCGATGGAAATTCGCTGGCACCGAAACGTTCCTGTCGTTAATTACAACAAATTTTATTTGTAATAACATCCGGTTATTACATCTTTTGTTGTCCAAATTATGTTTATGAAATTGACGCATTTTCTTTAGTTAAGTTGATTAGTAGTTCGCCATGCTATTAATAATTATAATAAGGCACCACCTTAGGCCTAAGTCATCAAGCGACTTTTAAATCCATTAAAGGCGTTTGAATTTAACCAGATTTACGCGCTTGTTTCTAGAATATGATTGGTGGTATCTGCTACCACGTGGTAAATCAGGGCCGAATTTTTTCAAAAGCCGGTGTGGCCCTTTAATTCAGGTGGCCACGCGAGCCAACAGCTCCCTACACGTAGGAGCAACTAACGCAAGGAGAACGCAGCTAGCCTTTAAACACGCTAACGCAGTGTTGCGTACAAATTTCATTGGACGAACTTTTACGCTGAACGTTTTACGGAAAGGGGGAAGACAATTTCCGTTTTTCCCCTTCCGACGGCAGCAGACCCTAAAGCGTCTAACCAATGAAAACTGTACGCAAGAAAATGCACGACTTTGGACGGGCTGCGTTCTCCTGGTTTGGGGTGCTGTGTTTGTTGCTCCTAGTCTACACTAACTATTACCGTTATCCCCAACAAGTTTTATGGAAGGGGAAACCCCTTAAACCAGTGGGCAGAGAACTAGCAAACTCAACGCGGAACGAGTAGTATTCTCATTATTAAAAGGGCTAATTTATCAATGATATCTCATCTGGCTTCGGCTGGTTAAAGCTATTACGTTTAACACTAGAGGCGGCGTACACCATATGTCTGAAATTAGGTTAAGCGAATTAAAACAAAAACTGACGACAAGTGTTCCTTTATTTCACAGATCGTAAACATATCCTTCGACGCTAAAAGAGACAAAGCGAAGAAGAAGAAGAAGGATCCGATGAAAGTTGTCGCTCGCGAGGAGAGAGAGATGTGAGCTCGAACCCTTCCCTTCCTGGCAGCGCCAAAGACCTCGCCTTCGATCCGGAGAGAGACCTAGTAAGCGAAACGGAGAATGCCTGGCACGTACCGTTACTCGGCTACCTTCGATAAGCCTTACGTGGAGAATTCGTGCCCGCCCCCGCGGAGCCCCGTTCGTTTCAGCATCGGCAGCTGGCAAGGATCCAGCGCGGCGCCATCTAGCGGTGGCGGCGAGGAGGAGGAGGAGGCCGTCGCCCGACGCCCCAGTGACGACCTCCCTCCGATTGCCAAGTCCGTCGGCTGCGACGACGGGATCGTGGCGCCCCTCAACGCCTCCTATCGGCACAGCGCCCGAACGGCCTCGACGGACAGCCTCGAAAGCGCCTCTTGCGGAAGCGTCTCCAGCAGCAGCGCCGCGTCATCTAGCGGCGGGAGTGGCGGCCATTCCCGGCAGGTGTCTATGGAGGGCTCCGACTTTGTCTCCTCCAGATTGATTTCCGGAAAGATGCCTGTCGCCTCAGCCGCCGCGGCCGCTTCTCACAATCCTCTGCAGTTCGTCAAAGTGGGGCCCGTTCCCCTTTACAAAAAGGTAGGACTCTTTCCCGTATCTTTCAACCACGCGTTATTTTTCGTCATGATAAATCATCCCCATTTGTTGCTATTTTAAATACCCGCGTATGTATATCGTATGTCTCTCAAAGATGTTTTATTTACTTCTGATACCACGTATTATTGCGCAATAATAACTAAATAAAATGTATTCAAATATTATGGTAATTTAGTTTGCGTAATACAAATAAGACAAGATAATATGTGAGATAGTCTTGTTTTACTATCTGCAATATTACAGTATTTGGAAGTCGGAAAATTTCGAACAATTTTGTGGAAAATTACCGAAGTCTGTTTTTTTTGGAAATTGTTCCGTATTTTTACGAAAAAAGCAAAAAAAAGGTTTTAATTCCATCATTAACCTAATGTTGTTCGCAAATTTAAATTTCGCGGCATTTTCGCCTCATTTTTTCGAATCCAAAAGTTAAACTATACCTTTAGATTAGTCTAGAGTTAAAAACCCTTAAAAATTAATATATGTTTAAATTTTTCCAGAAAATTGACAACTCTATATCACCGAATCTGTTGTAAATTTTTGGTAGCGTGTAATACCCTATCTTCCCTAAGAGTAACGTTAGCCCCTCTTGAATGGTGTCCTTTTTTGTGAATTGTGGGTGGAACCAGATAGCGTTTCTGTTTTCAAAAAATTCCTCAAGTTGTATATAACAAAATGTTTTATTGGCGTTTAAAGTCCACACTCGATAATCTTGAGAGCGAGTTGTGAAGGATCTCTTTTTATCTACGTATATGTGGTAATATCGCGTAAATATCTACTCCGTCGCGTTTGCAATAATTATACTGCGATTACAATAATAACTTCGTTTTAAGGAGCGTAGCTGAAATAATTATTTTCAAAGCTATTTTGAATTATGTATTGCAAACCGAAAACTATCGCTACGCCCCCTTTGGTTCGCCATTGAAACCTAGTTAGGTAGCGGCTAAAGCAAACGCTATTAGTTTTTCCTCATCGTTATTCGTAAATTTTACTTAACAAATAATGATACTTGCATTTTAATATAATTTCTGCACCGTTTGCTTATATTTTGATATAAGTTTATTTAAGACAAAAACGTTCTTATGACTTATCAATTGGTCTGTAGCAACCTCGGAGAAGCTAGTGCCGTTACTCGAAAGCTACGTTCACACTTACCCCTAAATTCGCTTCGTTTAGATAACTGGTTTTTAAAACCAACGTGAGAAATCGCTTCGTGTTGGTTCAGGAAGCAACTCGTCCAAGTCAGTTCGCTTAGAATCGCTTTCAAAACGACCAAGCGGGGAAGTAAAATTGCTCGTATTTTCAAAAATATTGGGGATAAAATTCTAAATAATGTCAAATAATATTACTATATGTATAGTAAACATGATTAACTAATTATTTTGGGATACATTTTAGTATTTTCAAAATTCTAGTCATAATTTGAAATGTTAAGCCTTGGCTATAAGCGAACCGGGGTGAAGCGATTTCGCACGTGTGAACCAATAATTATAGTCGGCGGTCAAAACTGGCATACAAACCGACCTAAACTGGGTTTTAGGCTGTAATGTGAACGTGGCTTAACCCGTTTCGGTCGCGAATACGCTGGATTTATTCTAATAAATTAGTCTATTTTAGAATTATTTTTGGTAACCTTATAAATTTGGCCAAAAACCTGAAAGCAAGTTAAACAGATTATGAAAATAAAAATATCATCCGCTCGTTATTAAAAAAAAAATGCGATAAGAAATTCCACGTTTAAAGAATTTAACCCCTAACCGAAAGTTTTGAAAGAGATATTTTGGCGTATTATGAAGGGAAAAGACTGTATAATTTTTGAAAAAGGAGGACTAGGTCGGAAATAGAACTAGGCGCGAATACCCCGATTTTTAAACGCTTTAAAATTCAAGAATATCAGATGAAACTGATTTCGTCTCGGGATTTTCTACGCGCTTCTTAGTTTTCGACTCTCAAAGTTTGGCACGACTCTCAGCCAAACTTTCACCTACTTGCACGCGCTCCCCCTCCTTCCCCGTTACTCTAAATTCTAGGCTTGTTAGTCAGGCACACACCATTAGAAATGGTGTTTCTAGCGTAGGGGTTTGTCTGTTTTCAGTGTTTTGGTCCTTGCTTCGAGCAAAAACAATGGATCATTAGTAAAAGTAGTCTTTTTTTTTAAGAAGCGCGCCTAGTGGTCAGGTATTCTACCTGGGCCTAATTAAGCGGCGGCGCTTTCCGAGGAGCGCTTAATGAATTGGCGCTTTATTCTTCCGAGAGGTGATGGCCGCGGAATTCCTTTGTCATGATGGAAACTGCATTAAACATTTTTCTCTGTGCCTCCGCTGTTTGACATACAGCGTTGACGTCAATAAATTAATTCCCGAATTCATTTGCAAGGTCGTTCTCCTCGCTCGTAAATAATACTCTTACCCGAGATAATGCAACTATTATTTAAGCCAAGTATGTATTCGCCTTAATGGAGCATATGTAGCCGCTGCTATAGCTAGAGTTGCCAGGTATCAGTGACGTCTCGCAGCCCAATTGGAAATTAAACTAGCCGAAAAAAGCGCCCACCGTCAAAAATAGCCCAAATTCTGGCCCATTTTAAACCATAATTTCACTAAATAATTGATTTTTTTTATAGAACTGCGAATTTTCGGTAAAATAATTACTATATATAAATCATGACCAAACCAAAACAAATATAATTTTTATTTTTAACAGAAAGCTATGCCGCTATGGGCCTGTTTTCATTCAACCTTCCCGCAGTTAACACATTTTACGCTATAATAATAATAATAATAATCAGCAAGGCACCACCTTAGGCCTAAGTCATCATAAATATTCCTTAGAGCAGCCGTTATTTAGTGGAAACCACAAAAAAAAACAAGCCAAAAAATCCGCCTACTGCCCAAGTCGTTTTTCCCACAAAGCTTTTTGAAAAGGAGCTCAATCGGGCTGGAAAACCGCCCATCTGGCACAGGGTTGCCACACGTCAGGGAAATTAAAAATGGGCTTTAAAAGTCAGGGGAGAAAATTCAGGGAAAAATCAGGGAATTCAATTTTATCTTTACACTTTTTGAAGATAATTTTACTCTAGATCTATGACAAATTCTATGGTTATCATTTATTTCCTTGAAAGTTTGGCTAATTTTTTCAACATTGCAATAACCTTTTTACTGAAATATAAGTCCGTTTAAATTTATTAACTTCTGATAAAAGTGAAATATAAAATATTAATTTTGGCCTTAAAAATTGTATATTCCCGTTGGATAGAATCCGATTGGGTCGAATTCACAATGGATCGAATAAAAAAATATATTTTGAATTCTAATTTTGCAATCCCATTGGGTCGAATCTCATTTATTCGAAAATTGAAATCTGTTTATTTCGTTAGGTTAGGTTAGGTTAGGCTTCATGTTTTCACTTGTGAGCATACAAAAATGTCGGTCGAATGGGATTCGGTTGAATGATAATCGACCCAATGGGACAAAAGCTTAAAATCGAGGGAAAATCTCTTAAAATGGTCAGGGGAAACAGAGAATTTGAATCTCAAAATTTTGTGGCAACCCTGTGGCAACTGTAGCCTATGTTTTCATGATTCCCGGAAGATAATCTCCGCCTACACGGATAAAGCCCAGAGGGAAAGGCAAAGGGGCGTGGTTTTTCTACCGGGAATTCACGAGGCGAAGCGGGTTGGTCTATTAACCCCAAAACATTCTTGTTTAAACGTATTTTACAAATGTTGTTGGATCTGGTTAAGTCGCAATTCCTCAAAAATGCATAATATTTTTCAACCCCGGCCTGAAGACGTCTAGCGAAACATCAGATAAAGCCCTTGTTCGACTTGTTTACCGTAGCGCCAAATCATTTTCAACGCGTTCTGATTTCTTAAGTCGGATTGTAAAAGAAGAATACAATTGCAATTGAAAACTATTACGCATTGTTAGCTGTTATTTACCCGAACGTTTTACAAGACGCTGAAAGGTGGGAAATATGTGTTAAGGCCGTTGAAGAGAACATCCCTACCACCTTATTTTTAATAACGCGAGCGTGCAAGTTCAATAAATTTGGGTTTCTAAAACAATGCTACTTTTAAGAAAAAATATTTTGTATTGAAAGATGTAGTTTATTTCCAAAATCCTTCAACATTAAATCACGTTTTATTTGGCGCTATTATCGTCATGAATTTTGTAGTTCATTAAATTGAATGCGTAAACGTTTATTAGCAGAAGCTAATAACATATCTTACGAGAAACGTATTAATCTATGTCATTACACCTAAGCGATCACCTAGAGGCAATTTTTCGCCATTACACATTTCAATGGTAGCAAATTTTCCGCCATTACACATTTCAATGGTAGCAAATTTTCCGCCATTACACATTTCAATGGAAGCTAATTTTCCGCCATTACACCTTTCCAATGGTAGCTAATTTTCCGCCCAATTGCGGATGTGTACACCGCATCACGGCTCGAAATTTACCTCTTGTATGACTCCGCCTGATGATGAGAATTACACTCAAGAAACCGAATTATTCCTGTGTAATAAGATCAAGATAGTTAGTTGGAAAGTACATGCTCTAAACGAATAAAAACGTGTCCAGGTTAATTGTAATGGTGAGTGTAGGGAGCTGTAGGCTCGCGTGGCGTGAAGGGCGTTCATTGTTGCCACACGTCAGGGAAATCGGGGAATTTAATAACGGGCTTTAAAAGTCAGGGAAAGATCAGGGAATTTTAAAAATGGGCCTAAAAAGTCTGGTAAAGATCCGGGAATTTTAAGAATTCGTAAGAGTCGGGGAACTCAATTTTATATTGACACGTTTTGAAGGTAATTTTACTCTAGTTATCTGACAAATTCTATGATTATTATTTAGTTCCTTTAAAGTTTTGCTAATTTTTTTAACGTTGCAATAATACTTTTTTACTGAAATGTAGTTTGATTTCAATTTATAAACTTCTGATAAAATTAAATATAAAGCTAAAAATTGTCAAATTTTAGTTTTAAAAAGTCTAGGAAAATCTCTTAAAATGGTCAAGGAATTTGAATCTAAAAATAAAATAATAATAATTATAATAATAATCAGCTAGGCTAATCACCCAAGGCACCACCTTAGGCAACCCTGGCGATGTAACACGGCCACATGATTTAAGGCATTGAAAGTCTCCGAGAGATGTCGTATACTTCATGGATTAGATAAAGGGCATTTAAGGGATATTTTGTAAAATGGCTTATATCGTAGGTTGTAGCCTAGCGTCTGCTTCCAAGGTAGCCAACTAAAATCATCCGCATTTTTTAGGCTGAAGAGCAGATTAAAATAGCCAAAGAGAAGAAAATATCGAGAGAATGTATCAAAGAAAACGAAGAGGCGTGGCAGTCGGTGAGAAGCGCTTCTCTTTTCATTCCGAGATCGTTTTCGATGTCCCCATTAATCGCGAAGTTGTCTTCTCCGTGTAGAATTTGGACAGCTGGAAAAATCGACGAAGGAAGATGTCGGAGAAGTCGTTGCAACGGCTGGAAGAAATGAAACAAATCGAAGAGCGAGAGAAAAACTTGAAAGTTAACAATGCCAAAGTTAAAACGTTTTCCGAAATGATGGAAGAGAGGTGAGTACACCAATCAAACGTCTCCGAAAGACATCGTTTGACGTATTTGTTCTTCGTTTCTTTCAGGGCGCAAAAACCCCGTTCTTACAATTTGTCCATTTACGTCAACAATTCCGAGGAAGATCTGGCCAGTCTCGAGAATGGTTCCCCGACGCAAAATACACTCAGAACGAATGACAATTCTACCGCCAACGAGGAAGATTTCATAGAAGTTGTAAGTCTTTGAAAAATTACGGACCAAGCATTTTTGGGTAAATTTTTCTCCACGTGGAGATTGAAATTAAGTTTAGTTAATGATTCCCCTTGAAAGGGGTATTTTAATTTGCATCTTTTATTTTAAAATGTCGGTTTCTTCTTGAACACCGATGTGTTGCGTTCTACCGGTGCTTGTAGCTAAAAAATAGACCTTTGCGTAACGATCGAAGTCGGTTTGAATGTTTAATTATAGACATTATTTGTTGTTTTTTTTATATCAAACCAAAGTTGTAGGTCACTAGAGTCAAGGTCAGACGACAGTCAAAATTCCAGTAACTAGTTTTTAACCCAGTTCAGTCAATATAAGATAAAACAGGTTGCGAAGTTACTTGTAGTAAACCTGGTTTGCTTGCTCTTGTTCGCGAATTAAGTTGCGTGATATGGTAGTTATTATGGATAAAGTACCCGTTTATTAGTTTTGGTGATAAACCAGTGTACGCGATGAAGCAAAAAGTGTTTGAACGATACTAAAGCAATGGTAAATGTCCATTGGCTCGCTTACTATGTCGTCCTCGTGTAAAATAAATAGGTCATCCTGTAAAGTACTTGGAATAAACTAGCGCTGAAATCTTTTTCAATAACTAGCTTGCGTTTGCTAACCAAAACTGTGAGAATTTGTATGATAAATAATGAAATGGTTTTCAGCTCTTAACGCGTTCCTCGCGGATTAGTTTTGGTCTCCCATTAACGCCCTTTTTCTTTCTTTCAGCTTCAACAAAATCCGAACGTCACGGAAGGCCAAATGAACTCATCCAGTTTGCAGCGAATCTTGGTGACGGAGAGAATCGAGAGGAAAGAAACGTACCATTCGGAGGGATGCAGCGTGTCCGCCGACGACGGTTTTGCCGAAGAAGATGGTAATCTTTATGGAATATATACTGGCGACTCGGGACTGGAGAGTTTTGGAAGTAGTCAGAGAATTGGGGATCTTGCAGATAGCTCGTCGGAGTTGAGCACCGACAGCGGCAGCGTTTACGACCGAGTCGGACACGACAACGAGACGGGCTCGGCCTCGTCACTCGGAAACATCACCACCGGCACCGACCTTCTTCGAGAGTTTAGTTCTTCCGATCAAAAATCATGGCCTCCCAATCTAGAACAAAAAGCGAGTAGTTTACTAACGATTCTCTTTCGCGCGCGTTTCGAGATAGACTCCAAAATAACCCATTTGTACTCTCTTTAATTTCAGGATAATTATATCCAACGAAATTTGAGAATCTCAATAAGTCCTCAAAACAAAACGAAAGATTTCGGTTTCACGATCAAAGTGGATCGAGCCGCCGACAAAGCAACGTCCGCGACCATCGACAGCGTCCAAGCGGGCGGCTTAAGTCAGCAAGCGGGCTTGCGTGTCGGTGACGAACTCGTGGCGGTCAACGGCGAATTGAGCCAAGGGCGATCTCACAGCTCCTTGATGTTTTCAGTCAAACAATCGGTCTACAGGGGACATCTTGATTTAGTCATTTCTCGACACGAAAGTAACGGTAATTATATTCCATCAGGCTCTCGCAGTCTTGGCTTACACTTAGAATACGAACTCTTCTGAAACTCTTAACGCTTATCAACATTTCAATCTGGTGTTTTACTTGATGAGCTTTGACGCAAAAAAAAATCCCTTTTAGGAATCTCAACTTTGGCACATAGAAAGGGTTTTCCATACTTTATTACCCGCGCTAGTGGAAATTAAACTTAATCACCAATAGCAATTATGCTTAGTTTACACTAGTACGCGCAGGGTTGTCTGATTTAAATCAAGGGATTTTTTTAAAATCAATCGCGTATTATACTTCAATGTATTTTTGAAAATGTACGAAAGTAGGTTCTTTAGAAATTTCAATTTTTGACTTAATCAACCACCTTAACAGTGAGAATATCAACTTTGGCTCATACAAAGATTTTTTACGGGCGTAAAGAAAAACGTACGTTATTACCCGAGCTAGTGGAAACTAAACTTAATATATTTTTGCGTCAACGCACCAAATTCCCTTTACACTAGCGCTCGAAACGGGGCGTTATTCAACTTGTAGGCGTACAAAGATTTTACGCGCGTAAAGAAAAATACATCATAGCCCGCGCTAGTGGAAACTAAGCTTAATGCTTAGTTTCCATTGGAGCGCGCAGCAGCGCGTCACTTAACTTTGAGACACATAAAGTGTTCAAAGGAAAATACATTATAAAGCGCGTTTTTACCCTATTGAAAACCAGCGACTTTAGCCTTTTAAAAACCCGTTTAATTTTTTTGAAATTTTCTCCGAAGTATTTTAAAATCTACAGTTCACCGCGCTTATTATTTGGCCATTTTGCAACGTTTTTATAAAAATCAACGTTTTATAATTTCAATTTCAGACGAGCCCGATGAAAGCGACGACCAAAGCAGATCTCGGCCTCGATCTCACGTTGGTCCCGCGCAACGGCGTCTCTTGAACAACCGCAGCTTCGACGATACGTGGCAGAATAGAAACGCCAACGATAATAATTTCAGAGCGAGATCCAAGAGCGAATCCTCGAGATCCCCGACGTCCTGGTCCAACAGACAAAAGAGCGCGTCGCTTGACGAAAAATTCCCCAAACCCAGAGATTTATCGCCGGAAAATCGCGAAACTGTTTCCAAAAAACCGCCGATTGCCCAAAAACCTAAAGCTCACAAAGTTCCGCCTCCAGTTCCGGCCAAGCCTAAATTCAATCAGTATCAGCCACGCGTCGTCGACGAATCCTCGGCCAAAGCGATTTTCGCGGACGCCATCGAACGACTCAACGAAATAGCCTCGATCGATTCCAAGCAGCGAGAACCGACGAAAAACCACGTCCAGTCTGACGCGATTCCCGAAGACCAAGTAGATACGAATTACGCCGCGGAAAAGTCCCACGTTCTGGACGATATGGTTCAAAGTGAGAACGAAGACTCCGCCTCGCATTGCGTTACGCCTCTCTTGAGAACTTTGTCCGACGGCTTAAGGGACAGTACCAGCTCCCCGCAGTTTCCTTTGAAACAAGACCACGCCTGCTTTTCGGACTTCAACGAAAGCGAACAAGACACCGAGAAGGAAGTCGAACCGGAACCCGACATCGGTGGTGACAATTTCTGTGATTTTAAAGAAGATAATATTAGAACAGTTTCAGTTCCTGATCCCGCTCCGTCTTTAGACATAAACTCACCCACGCTCGTGCCCAGAGATACCCAAGCTGATCATTCAATTTTGCAGGTAATTTTCGAAACGCGAGTCCCTCGAACCGAGCATTGTCCACGAGACCATTATCATATCATTACTTCTGGTCCTTTTTCAGGCTGCGTGTGATTTTGAAAAGGACGCTACGCATTCGTTTCCTTTGAATCCATTGTACAAAGACAGTGATGGCTTTAACATAGTTTACCAGTCTCACAAAGAAGAAAGCTTTCCGAAGTCGACGGGGACGACCAACTCCATTTCAGTTGAACAGGAGGTTTCTTCGCGTGCCGAAAGTCCAACGCGCGTCGTCGAAGAAAGCGACGTACCAACAACTACGGACGGCGAAAGTTCGGCGAATGAAGGTTCCAATACGAACATGGACGAAATACTTCTGGCCGATTTGGAATCCGGTCCGAGATTGGCGCAGCCGCCCAGCGAGAAGCCACCCCCTCCGCCACCCGTTGAAAGAGAAAGCCCCGAACGAGTAAGTCGTCACGCTGTATATTAAGACAAATAATACTAACTTTAAAATCCGACCAATTTGCAGTCGACCGAGGGCGTCGTCGTGAGAAACAACACGTTCAAACGAGTGAAGAAAGAAATTTGGAAGAGACGATCGGACTTCTTAGGAATAGATCCGTCCACCGATGAGGTCGACATTGGTAAACCCACTTCCAATACTTTAATGTTCGTTAAAGTGTAGAATAGTTTATCGTGTTAAAGACCTTTTTGCTCAGGGTTGGACGTAGTTAACCCCCCAATAAATAAATACGTAATTAAATGGTACAGTAAATATTGACCATACTTGATTAATGTATTTGATTTAAAAATGGAGTTACGAACAATATTTTTATTCAATTTCATGATTTGTTTCAAAAAATGGAGTTACGAACAATATTTTTATTCAATTTCACGATTTGTTTCAAAATTTAACATTCTGCCTCATTATCGGGTCTTAGTTTCAGGGTATACGTAACACTTGTGGAGACTAATTTTCGCTAAATAATATTGTACCGCTTGATTGATTTTAACGTCGGAAAAAGTGGAAATCCCATCGTTTTAAAGGTCATGAATAATTCATTACCGAAATGTTATCCGCGTGAATAGTTTTTAGTTAAATGGCGCGTCCTTTTTTTGGAAATTCAGAGCAGCGGGTTCGCGGTTGAGGTTAACTTTCACACTCGGACTTTCGAGGCCCGTAGCTAAGGACGCGCGTATGTTGTTTTATCGCTATTACGACCTTTCTTACAACGCGTCGTTTCCAGACGTTCCTCCACCTCCGGACATCTCGGAAATCCTAAAGTCCGAAAGGGCCATTGATAGGCAAGGCCGAGTTTTGCTGGAGCGAGAAAGGAGCAACAGTCTTCACTATAGAAATGAATTTGTCCCAGACCTGACGCGAAAAGAAAGCGAAATTATCCGAAACTTGGAGCAAGAAGAGAAGTTGAAGAAAAGATTCGTCCCCGATCAAGGTTAGTTTCTAAGCTATGACTATGTTTCGAGTGATATTGGGAGATTTTCTTAATGCATTTGATTTTCGAGTAACCGATTTTACAGTATTTGTTTCGGGTGCGTTTTAGTATGTTTGTTTTATTTGTCATTGTACAATTTCCATACATACATTGTTTTTGTTCCATCGTATAACAATTTTAATTCCCGCAGATGACCAAGAGTTAGTAACGGCGGAGAGCGGCAATAAAGCCAGCGTCCGAGTTGACGACGATGAGAGAATCAAGAGGCTTCAGGACGAAAGGCGGCGCATGTCCGAAGAACGAATACTGCGAGAAGAGGAACGAATCAGCATGGAAGAAGACAGAATGTTCCGAGAACGTGAGGAACAGCTTCGACTCAAAGAGGTGAGATTCGCGCTTTCTAGTCTTTTAAATCACTTAACCTAACCTGAACTAACCAATAACCTTTCGTATTTGTGATCTGTTAACTCTCGAAGCATGCCACTGACTGTTTTTGCACGTTGTTTTGCATTTTTAGACTGATTCCGAAGATTACGTTGAACCCGTTTTGCCCGAAACTAACTTTGAAACCGCTCCAAATGCTTTGAGACAACTACCAGCGGAAAATCTTAACAGCGTTCCGCGAATGGAGCTTGCACCAGCCACTACCCGTAACAGCATTTCAGCTTCCTCTACCGCCGATATAACAATGGATACCGTCGTAAGAGTCGAGTTTCGCCTCATTTTCGTTTATGACATCGCTGTTAGTCGTCATTATAGTAGCCAAGGCGAGATCAGATCCGCTTTACTAAATAACAAATATATTAAGTAGATAACGGTTTAGTTTTACCAAAAGCGTTTCTTCCCAAATTTAAATAGATATCTAAGCTAAGCTGTTACCCAAGGAACCACGAAGTCCTAAGTCAACTAGTGACTCGTGAAGCCAATTACCGGTGGCCAGGTTAAATTGCGTAAGAGCGTTGTAGCAAGCCCTTCGTGCCACGCGAGCCAACAGCTCCTTACACTTACTATTACCGTTAACCTCAGCAAGTTTTCACGGAAAGGGGAAACCCCTCTAACCAGCAGAGAGATAACTTACAAACTCAATGCGGAAGGAGTTTCTTGACATAACCAAGCTAGAAACTTCCTGAAATAGATTTAAACTTCCATAAAACCTAATTCGTAACCTTTATACTTTTAGCGTTCCTTAACGATAATACGCTAAACGTATCAGATAGGTGTACTATCGCGTGGTACGACTAAAACGTTAAATTGAATTATTCGTTTTAGGAAGCGCTTCAACGGGATCGAGAACGCTTAAGAGAAGAACAAGAAGCCCTTCGAAGGGAACGTGAGAAATACCGCTGCCAGATTGAACTGGAGCAACAGGAAATCTTCGCAAGGACGTCTGCCGAAGCGGGTTAGATATTATTTTATAGTCTGAGTTCTAATGGTCCTTAAGAAAGTTGCGGGTTTCGAATTAATCAGCTCGATTAATTTCGATCCAATTTCTTTGGAATAGATCCCCGCCATAAATCTTTGCCAAACCAAAGGGAGGCCGCCATTTGGATCAGCAAGCAGGCTCAACGGTATCCGGATGACATTGGGGACGACGACCTTCAACACGTCGTTCTTAGGAACAAATCGAATGGTAATGGAAATTTGTTCTTTCGAATCATTGCCATATTTGATATTAATTTTATCAATTCCTAGAACAAGGCGTGGGAAGAGACTCTTCGCCTACTTCTCAGACTTCCACTAAAGATGTCTTACACATTCTCGGAGCAGCGCCAAAGGCGAAAATTATTCAGAATGAACAATGGATCGGTTACAATGACAAGGTAATTTTTCAAAACACGCCATGGTTACGAAAACGTATCAACGAAAATGATTATAATCGGTCGCGTTATAAGGTTGCTAAACGAAGATCCGAACCGGCGCCGTCCAAAGAAAGTCGATACAATCAAAATCACTGGTTACTCCACGAAGCCGAAATGCGGCGCATATCCGAACAAAACGAACGTCAAAGGTTACAACAGTCTCCCGAAAAAAGATATTCTTTGCAAAATTCACTTCCCCAGTACAAATCGTCGCAAAGCAACGGATTGGGCGCTCTTCCGTCCTCCGGAAGGGACCCGTTATCCAGAATTCCACCACTCACAGCGCCGAGACCCTACGAAAGACCGCCACCACCTCCCAAACCCTCGCACGTGGCTCCCGTTCAGAACGAGCCATGGAATTACGAGCGAGTCCCCGCACCCACCGCCGCCAGTCCCAACTCGAAAAAAGCCACGAGTCGGCCATCCTTATCCGAAGAGTACAGGAATCCGCCAGTAGGGAAATATCCCCACGGTAGAAGTGTGGTTCCTCCGGCGCCGCATCCTATTCCCGCTGAACCCCAGCCGCAAGAACAATTCCTCTCTGTCAGCGGTAAAGAAAGATGTTCGCACTGCGGAGAGCCTTTAGGTTGGTTTACAAGTTCGAATTTTAAACTTGTACGCCTTAGTAGCTCTATTTGCTTAATGGTCCGCGGAATCGGTTGAAAAATTCGGGATGAATTTCAGATAGCTCCTCCCAATACCGGATTTACTGAATGTGGGGCCCTAGGTAGATTTTGGTAGGGGACTATGTAAGGAAAGCATACAAACGCAAAACTCGCATATCCCGAAGAAAAATACATTGATTTCATCAGGGGGGGGGGGGGGCTTCTGTTGGTGCCTAGTAGGCCTAGTCCTTAATTCCGCACTGGCTCCTCCCCTTCCGTCACGGGACACGGGCATACCCTGCCATCTAGGAACAACAAACACAGCACCCCTCACAAGGAGAGCGCAACCCGTCAAAAGTCGTGCATTTTCTTGTGTACAAGGGGGAAATTGTCCAATGAAATTTGTACACAACACTGCGTTAACGTGTTTAAAGGCTAGCTGCGTTCTCCTTGTGTTTGCTGCTCTTAGCTGCCACTTCCCAAAACAACACGCCCTCGAAATTCAAACGATTCCTTGGCCGTTTAAGTCTATATTTCGTCCGTTCATTTTTGAAACGGCATCCACGTTGTTTCTCGCAGGTCACGGTGGTGCTATGATTATCGAATCGCTTCAGTTGTGCTACCACATGCGTTGTTTCTGCTGCTGCGTTTGCCAAGCCCAACTTGGCAACGGGCTGTGTGGGACTGACGTCAGAGTGAGAAGTAACAAACTACACTGTCAGAATTGTTACAGCAATGACGAAGGTGCGTTTTACCTTTTGAACGTAGCCGAAAAACAAATGTACTATGCCTTATTACGTTAAGACTTTTCTGTGACATTAGGTGAGGCTTACGTCAGGACTAATTAACTCTAGCGGAAGATTATTAGAACCCACCCCCATCGACGATAAGTAAGAAAAATAGAATATCCACCATGTTAAAAACCGTGTACAACAGTTTCGCCCTAAACTATAGAGCTAGAGCTACAAAGATACGATTAGCAAATAATACATAGTCGTTGTAAAAGCGTTCTTTCAACAAAGAAGGAATGGTGTAGGTTCGAATTCCAGGATTACCCTTAATCCCATTGTTATAGGCAAGCATTTGCAAGAAGGAGGAACAAAAAATTAAAATTTAATAATAATTAAATTCATGTACATTTTAAATATAATATAAGTTTTAAACACGAAATAAAATAAACATTCAGAAGAGAGTGTACTCTACGAATAACAAGTAGCCAAAGATTAAAATACGTACAAAAGCAGGCATTTATAAAGTTCCAGGGCAGAACTCAGTTGTTACGGTATTTAACTTAATTTCCCCAACCATCCCAAAAAGGTTATTATTGACTTCTGGCAGTAGTTAGTAGGCCTAAAATTTTTTAATTAACCTTATTTCCCTTTCTTTCAGCTGGGTTGAAATTCAGTCAAGTATGAATTAAGAGTTCAAAAAGTTGAATCCCACTAATGTGATATTATTAAAGGAAGCCAGTCTTGTTTAAAGCTATATACACATACTCCTGTGCCTTAGGTCCAACTAAAACCGACCTTAAGAAAATAGTAATAATAATAATAAATAATAAGGTCCAGGAAACGTTAGACGTATATGCTGCGATCGTTTTGGAACTTTTACAAGAACTGTCGTCTTTTAACATGATGGGATTATACAATTTATTATAGATTTTTACTCTTTATAACAAAGAATATTTGTAGAAAATGCGCGGATGCGTTTTTTAAATCAAAGTGATTATATTCAACATTATACAAGAAATTTATAATATATAATTTTAAACTCAGGGGAAGGGGTCAAGTACGAAAATTAAACGTCTGTACTTCTATCGACGTATTTCACTTTAAAACGCCATCTCTTCTTCCCGCATCTATCTCGTAAATATTGTTACTACTTTTTCTATACGATGTTCGAATTTAAAGAATTTGAAAGTGTGCGTAGCCAGCTGCTCTATACCTAGATGGATTTAAATTTCAATCTATATCCGTGCTGAAACTTGTTGTATTCTTCTCTAGAAAATTTTACCTCAGCGGGTTTACAAATGATTGAAAATTTTGTAAAGTGAAATTGATTAATGAGTTAAATAAAACTTGTTTAAAAGTTGAACACTAATAATTCGTATTAAAGTGTAATTTTGTTGCATTCGCCAACCCAATAGGTAACTAACTACCTCAGGCATCGAATTAATTAGAATAAGAACAATAAGAGGCCCCAAAAATGACCCCTGGGGTACACCCTTACCAACAGGACTCCAAACACTCATACCCTTCGTCAAATCAAGTAGTATTCCAGCCAAGAGAAGTGGTTGGGTCAGAACGAGAGCCAGCCTTATGGATGGGCGTAATGTTACCCTCTTTCCACGAAGGAGGAAGTTTACGTCATATGATAAGATAGAGCGAGAACGTGAGGGAGAAAAGCGAGGGGGTAGTCATTCGTAAAAATTTTGTACCCCCCATTTATGATTTTCGTAAAATAATTATTATTATTTCTCATAACTTTTCGGTGATTTCTGGTGATTACTCACAATTTTTCAGCGATTTCCGATGATTATTTTAAGTGAATTCCCGTGATTACTTATGATTTGTACACCTGATAACTCAAGTGACTACCCCCTTGGAGAAAAGGGTGAACCCCATCCGAACCAGGGGATTTTTTGATCTGCAGCTTAGACAGGCTCGCAGGAGAACCTCGACAGAGTGCGCGAAGAGACTACTGGCACTGACTGTAGTCATTTAACACCGAAGCTGCCTCAAAGGGAGAGGACGTAAAATTGCCATCCGGTTTTTGAAGGACAGAAATACGAACTCGGGCAGAACGAAACCTATACACTCTTTTTCGCGGTATTTTCCTGCTGGGCGCGTCCATGTTTGGTTTTCCCCCTTTCAGCCCCATCCTCCATTACGGATACCCAAAGAGTGGATGCTAGACTCCCCGTTGAGGGCAGAGACAATGGCCGACGAGCGGGAGGCAAGTAAGAGGGGTTAAAAAAGGCGCGAAAAGGGGTGTATTATTATGAGACCAAAAGGATTTTGGGTTGTCCCTTATGAGATTCGACAGACCTGCCTCATACTTCCGACGAATATTTAGGCAATGAGCAGTATGAGCATTACGTGCTCTACGATATAGATTAAGGAAAGATTCCAGTACTACCGATGGGGCACCACGCTTTTTGGCACGAAGGAGGTTGGTCCCAGAGCTAGTCTTTAAAGCTCTACTACGGGACGTGCGCGGGATCGCCTGTGGGGAGGAAGGAGGGTGCCTAAGCAGTACAAACCAGCGTCAATTAGACAGAGGAGCGCCGTTCAGGAATCTGAGATGCAGGACGAGTGACCAGGCCACGGTAGAGCGGTACGTATGAAAGTTTGTATAGTCACCTTGGTTTTTGAATAACCCGGAATAATATGCTCACCAGTGAGTCTCAGTTATGGCAGCAAATACAGCCATGTTAGCGACAACAAGGTTTTGAAGTTTATTGTGTTTATACAACGAGGTAAGCCCCTGGGCATTAGTAAGGAGAGCAATAGAAGTTTCTGTGGAACCGGTTGTACTGGAAAAAGATAAAAATGGCTTCCTTGAAGAAAGTATGGAGGTATGACACTTATAACGAAAAGTCTAATGGAGGGTGGAAAGGGGCAGACCGGGCACAGAGGGTTGAAGATGCCGGGAGTTCAATATAGTGTTGAGAATTAGCACAATCAATACAGTCCAGAGAGTTCGTACAATCAGCAAAGTTCTGATAGTTGGTACCAACAGTACAGTTCTGCGAGTTATTACCACCATCAACGAAAGGGCTGGAGCCAAGACTTCAGTTCGAGAACAAAGGTCTTCTTTAGATATCAGCAATACCAGAGACAGAGTTTTGCAAGTTCGCAATTTCCTTAGTATGAGCTTGTATAGCTGAGTTATGAGTTTTGATAGTGTCCTGTATCATGGCGACCCTTGGAGGTAGATCACCAGTGAGTGCAGAGACTTGGAACAGCCGAAAGAGCCGCGGCATTCGCCTCAATATTAGCAACCGAACCTGCAAGACGGCAAAACGAGCAACGCCCAATCACAGCGGCCGAAAAAATCCTAGGGATCCAGTTCATGCAAACTGCACAACACTCTAAGGAGTGTTTATAAGCTTTGTTTATAATGGCTATATGGAGTAGGCCTCGGTCAAAATCTTCATTATTATCCAACGCCATACTAAATAAGTCTACACACCAAAACAACAATATAAAACACGACTGCACTAATAAGTAATTAAGATCACCCGAAAGCTGGCCTAGAAAGAACAAGAATGCCAAAATTAAAGTAAATAACCCCGGAACCAGACGAGAAGCAGCGTATTAAACGGACATTGGTTTTATAGGACCTCTGCTATAGGCCTACTAACTACTTTTGCTACTAATAAAGCATCACGGGGATTTAATGGAAGTGTAATTACGCTTTGTCGTCATAATTTGCTAAAAATTCAGAACTACAACAGGGAAGGTTTGCAGGCATAAATTTTACCAGGGTCAATACACCGCCGAAAACGTGTAGGGGGAACTTGTAGGATTGTATACGTAACTTTGTGTGTACAGCCGGCACCTTCTAAAAGTTCCCTCAACACGTTTTCTGGTGCTGGCTTAACCTCTCTATTAAAAAATTTCACCCTTTTGTGAAGAACCCTACCACGTTTCATCCCCCGATTAGAAGTGTTAGCGATTCAAAACGAAAACATCGAAGCTCCTAACCCCATCTACTATTTATTTTTCAAACTTATATCTAGGAGGATGGATACGGGTCATTCATATTCCTAGCTTATATCATAGGATCCTTGCTTATATACTGAATTTTACTATAAAACTTCGTCTGCTACGATAGACGTCTATCTTTCAGTTCGGTTTTGTTGTGTAACGTGTAAAATGTTTTAATTTAACCACTATGGTTAGACCCAAGATATGCGTGTATAGTGGTTGCAGAAGTGACAATCGACAAGCGCACAAAGATTATATGAAAGGTGTCGATTTCATTGTATTTCCAAAGCCAAAACGTAATTATGCAAAGTGCAAGCAATGGATAGAATGGTTGGGTAGGAAAGACTACCCAATTGCACGTGTAAATAAGAATACTTATTTATGCACAAAGCATTTTGTTGGTGGTTGTGGTCCTACTG
Organism: Leiobunum rupestre; assembly: GCF_980474605.1. Lineage (NCBI taxonomy): Eukaryota > Metazoa > Arthropoda > Arachnida > Opiliones > Sclerosomatidae > Leiobunum > Leiobunum rupestre. The sequence continues at coordinate 49,349,873 of NC_143387.1, read as the reverse complement.
CACAATTTCCAAACCCAATTCGTAATCCTAAAGTAAGTATGATTGTTTATTTTAAACATGATAATGTATACTATTAATTGAATTTGGATACATTTCAGGAGTATGTTTCAATTCTAAAACCACTAGGAACTTTTGATGCCAAAATGTTGGATGATACCGATAATATCATTCAAGATCCAGTTACGGAATTGACGGATAATAAAGCTATTGTTCGGGCTCTTCCAAACCCAAGGCAAATTGTGGACGCCCAAGTTATAGCTGATGCTTCCGTTTCTAATATTCCTTCAGATGGCAATCACTCTTCAAAAGCTAATAATAATACCCAGGAAAAAACCCTCAGAACTGTTTTCAGTGTGTGTCCTTCCCATTGGTCTTTAACATTTCTAGAGAGTTGTTTGAAAGTTCGAAAGATTAATGAAAATGTTGGAAGCGTACTTATTTGCGTAATCATTGATAACACCTATAATGCACGCTTCGAAATATTGGGAAAAACCATCACGGAGAGCTCCATTTTGTTAAAATTACCTCAGCATATTTACAATCAAGATACTTTAGAAAAATGTCTGAAAAACCTAGACAATAATTTTCAAGTTTGTAAAGGGAATTCCGATGAAGATTACGTGGGTATATTTAAAAACCATAAAATTACAACTGGTTTTCAAGATCCCGGATTAAAAACAGTACGAAGTGAAAAATGTTGCTTACTAATTCCTGCTACTATCTTAAAATTACGCTGTTTTTACTGTATCAAACAGAGGGCTAGTTTCCGCACTATTTTGTACAAAGAAAGAAAAAAGTCTGTCCTTAACATTTCCCATTTCAAGAACTTTAGTAAATCTACTCTAATTGATAGTCTCAGAAAAAGCAAAAAAAGTGAATCTATGCTTAAGGCTAAAGTAAAACGTCTAGAAAAAAGACTTAAGAAACTAACCAAGAAGGATGGGAAAGGTGTTGAGGCTGATAACAACCATGAGGAACTGTTGGATATTTTAGAAAAGAAGGTTAAACCAAGCATTGAAAATAAAATAGAGGGCTTCCCAGTCCTGTTTTAAAATCACAGAGAGCTGTAAATATTGGTTGATATTCATGGGGAGAAGTTAACATCTAATAGTTTTAAGGATGGTCTAGAAGAGAGACACATAGACAAGTCAACTAATTTGCGGAAATTGCTCTGTTTGCTTTATTCAAACCTTTAATAAGTGGCTTAAGACATTTTCCTGCCCTACCTCGATGAATGGGAAGCATATGTCAAAAGCTAACCTGTTAGTAGAGCAAATATTCAAAGAATTCTTACACCCCAAGAGACTTTCCAGCCTACACTAAACAAGTAAGATTAAACTATTGGTGAAATAAATGTTAACTACAATTAACCTATTTTCATATTATTATAGCTAAATGTGTTTTTGGAAATAATTTTGATGATGGTTGAAACTGGAGCAACCTTTTTTTAACTGCTCACTTTAACTAATGCCCACTAGAACAACTATTTTGTAAGGTTCAACAATCGTGCAAAGCAGGACAATGCCCTAACTTTAAACTATTCTCAAAGAGATCCCCAGCATTATGAAAGCAACAAGAAGGGGAAATTAATACTAAAATCATTAATATTGCGTGTTTTTTTTAAATAAATTTCAAGTTTATTTTTATCTTGGTCTCAACCTTAAATTTTTTTAGATTGTTCCTTCTTTGGTATCTTAGCTTGTCTTTCTAGCATTAGTTATACGTGCATTTTTCAAGAAGTTGGTATGACCATTATATCAAATGATATTGATAAAGTCGCTTAAACGAGGTTTACAGCCTCATCAGGAGGTGACTGACAAAATTTTCAGGACTGATAGATGATCCACAGTAGCGGCGCTAAGGGTGGGCTGAAGTGGGCTTTAGCCCCCCTGCATTTCTGAGAGGGGCCACATATTCATAATTAAGAGGCCACATATTTTAATTTAGGAATTTTCATTATCTCTAGAAATTTGTTTTATTAGCAAAAAACGTTTTTCTGGAAAAAATCTTTCAAAATCAATTTGTTTACTCAAAAAGGTAGTAGACCATAAACATATAGATTCGGGAGGAAGGTAGCGGAAATTGAGAGAAAGTTGAATAGAAAGGGGCTTATGGGAATTTAGGGAAATTTCCCAGGCATGCACGTGTCCCCTCCAGGTCAGATACAAAGGTCAGTAGGGGGTCCAGAAAACGCGACGAGAGCCGCAACAATAAAACGAACTTGCTCTTCTCGCTTCCTGGAAAATTTTGGGTTTTTTCGATTTTACCACCTTTGCGAAATATGGTCAATCCAAGGTTCCCGCTAAGGGCCACAAAATAATTAGCCCACCTGTGAAAAAACCTTAGCGCCGCTACTGATGATACAATGGAGTAGCCGAAATTTGATTACACACTATCAAATCCATAGGTTTTCAAAATGGCGGCCACACAATATTTTAAATGCGTAATATCGGTATTGGTCTTTTGAAAGCTCTTGAAGTGATATGACTTTATTTGTAGTGGGTTCAAACACGCCCATTTCAAGATCACACTACCCGTTTCTGGTTATTATTCAAAACCTTGGAGTTACACATTAAAATAATTATCAGCGTTCCAAAAATACCAATATAGAGTAATGGCACTGTGACGTCCTAGTACGTCACCCATGCGCTTTCCTATAGATAAAAAATGGCGGCCATGGCCAAAGCTACGGAGTGCTACTACCATAGAAATTTCATAGGTAACTAGAATGCTGCCGTGTAACTGGCAAATGGGCCAAACGCCGTGGCAGACGATAGCCAGATCTCAGCCAATCAGAGCTCAAACAGTGGTTCTGCCAAGAATTTAATGTCACCAGAGAGAATGACGTCACCTATCTCCCGCTATAGTAGCGGATCCGAGGAGGATTATTATCCTCCTTGGCGGAACCACTCTACGGCCTCTCATTGGCTGAAGGTTCAAGGCGAACTGGCGTCAAGCTCGGCGTAGGCGGCAGCATTCTAGTTACCTATGAGATTTCTATGGCTACTACTCTATTGTATGTAAATAGTGGTAAATATCAGGGTTGCAAAAAATCATTTTTTTTTTATAACAATAACATCTTTATTAACTCTTTGACCACTGATGTGTTTGTCACTTTGGTATTACTTTTACTGATGACACTAAGCAAGCATGAGAATATAGAAGAAGTTTTGAAGTTGTCCCTTCCAGAAGTCCCAGAAACCAATGCTATATGACACAATCAGTCCGTAATCATCATTGACGCAATGTTCAATCGTTACAATGCACGAAGGACATCACCTCAGTGCTACAACTATCCGACAAGTTAATTCAGAAAATTGAACCACCAAGAAGCAAGGATCTTATTCGATCAGTATGTTGACGGCATTTTCAAAGAAAATACAATAAATAAAAGAATCGGGAAAAATATTGCTATTCAGTACCACCAGAAGTAAATAAGAAATATCGAAATAGCGCTCTGAATCGGAGCGCGTTTTCCTTATGAAAATGATAAAAAAATCAAAACGCTTAGGAGCACGCAAAATTTCAAATTCGAGGTCAAAATGAAACTTCATAAGGAAAACGCCTCCAACATGGGAAGTATAGCAGTTTGATAACTTCGGTTCATTTACTTTTGGTACCACGTAAACGACAGTACTAAAATTCTAAATGTAAGAAGTTTTTTAATGCATTCTAAAACCAAATCTGAACTAACAAGTTATCTTTCAAAAACCCTAATGACTCGATACAAGAAAATCAGCCAAACACTAATAATATCATATCAAGATATATTAAGATCGAATCGCCCTTTGACAGAAGTCTTTTACAACGAAGATATGACGCTTGGTAAACACAGTTTTTAACAACAAATCATTCATCATGTCATTTAGGAGCAACAAACACAGCACCCCACATCAGGAGAAAGCAACCTGTCAAAAGTCGTGCATTTTCTTGTGTACATTTTTCATTGGTTAGACGCTTCAGCGCCTGCTGGCGTCGGAAGGGGAAAATTCGGAAATTATCTCAACGGATCGAGATCGAGATCGGAGCAAATTTTTGCGTGTTCCTTTTAGATTTTTTGGCAAAATGGCAGACCAAGACGCGAAAATTAAAATTACTAGCAGACGAAAAACAACAAAGCTCGGGAATATGCTAATGTGATGTTCCATTTGCGGTTTTACTCTAGTCGATTGGGGCGAGATCTATGACATCAGAGACAGATTCGGAGCGAATCTCGAGCGTGTTTAAAGGTTAGCTGCCTTCTCCTTGTGTTTGTTTCTCCCAGATGGGGTAAAAGGTCTAACCGCATAAGTAATGCTATATTAAAACGCTGAAATAGTGAGGTTCTTAACTATACAATTGTACTTTTTCAGAACGTTTTGAAATTCGGAGTACGAAAATACGTTTCCAAATTTTTTAAACGTATTAAGTAGGCTACGTTTTTGATTTTTGAATTGTTTTTATATTGATTATAGAGTAGTAGCACTACGTAGCTTTGGCCATGGCCGTCATTGTGGGCGCAAATTTTTTATGAATAGGAAAAATCATGGGTGACGTCGTGTGACGTAGCACTGCCATTACTCTATTATGGTTTGAAAATTTTAATTTACAATTTTTAATATTTATTATTAATAGTATTTATTTAAGTTTTAAAATAAAATCCACTATTGCACAGTTTGAAATATTTAATTTGCGCGCATAGTTAGTTTTTATTTGATACTATTTTCTAAATTTTCGCTCCTACTTTTAAAATTGCTTATTTGTTTCGAAATTTCCCGCGCTTTTTAGTAAAAAACTCTAGATGGCGCGTACCACGCGCCCAAAAATTACGAAAGTAAGTTTCGCCCAAGGTTGGTAAAATTTGGACTAGAAAAGGTTGCCTCGAAAAGGGGGCTTTGATTTACCCGTCGTCTGATTCTAGGTCTGTTACTCAGCCTTCTACTGTAGTACAAGACGTCACCTGGTTCGGCCAATAGCATTTATTTTCGTACATGAGACCCCCTTGTGTTCGCCAGCGTTTCCCCATCTAAAAGTACGTTTAGCACCAGGGGAAAAATACGTTCCTAAATCGAACCGGAACGTCGCTGGGTTATTCGCTGCCTGAAATTTAGAATTTTATTTAAATGTGGATGTGAGCCTAGGGCCTAATGGAAGTATGGCATCTTGTGTGAAATTAGAGAACCAAAGGATTAAAAACCGTCATATCCTTCCTTTATGGAAAGCCATAGGTTATAAAGAATTGGTGGATAATTATTACTACACATTTGACAACGCAATATTGCCAGAATACGGTGGATCAGGAGTTAATATTGTGTTTGATGATAATGATAAAATCATAAATTGTGAAAGAATTAAAATTGAAAATGACAGTCAATTTACGAGTTATTGCGCCAAGGACTATTGTTTACCATTTATTAGTCCTAATGAAAGTATAGCAATTAAATTATTTTGTATAGAGAAAAAACTAACAACATTTCAAAAATAATTTATAGTTCCTCATTTATCCGATCCATGCTTAAAAGTTATTCAGCGCTTCCTAAAAAACCAGGATTCATTTTGCACCAGACTTGCATGGTACAGATATCGGCTAAAAACAGTAAGTTTTATAGTTAATTTGAAATATCCAGGTTTAATGTATAAACTTTTCATAATAATAGCCAAAACTACTACCGATATTAGAAAAATGCTATGAACAATTAGAACTATTAACGAAAGGAAATTTTCAGCAAGATTCGCTTAGAATTCCAAAACATTTGTTTAATCTTTTAAAATTGTATCCCGATCCATTTCCAACATTAGTAAGTTTTCTTCATTTTATCTCATTTTGCTTCTCTTTTTTTATGATTATTCGTTATTTTTCTAAGACATCTAATTGGTTGTACACTGGAGGATGTTTAACTTTGGGTCCAGAACTGACATTATCATATTCGTGTGGTCTTCGAACGGAAAATATAGGTAGTTACTTTTGGTAGTTGCAACATAGATAATGGTTTTTTTATTCAAATATCACTTTGTATCCCTGCAGCATCTGCAAAATTGGTAGAAAACAACGTTGAAAAAGGAACATCTTTTAGTGCAAAAAATGTCAGAACAGTTCCGTTTAATGACAATAACAAAATTCACCAAATTGTCCACCAAGAAACATTGCAAAGAAGTATGCATATGTTACTTCCCCCCCCCCAAATAAATGAATGAATGGTTTCTAATTTTGTTGTGAAAATTAAGACTTCTGTGCTGTGCGGAAAAAATGTCAGTACAACATTTTTTCTGTTGTTGAGAACGATCACAATCTTGAATTTAATTTATTGAAAACTGACCATTCCACGGAGCTTCTATCGTCTATTGCCATTAGTCCATATGTACCAGGTGAAATTTTAACATCAACCCACTGTGGCTATATACAACTCCAGTCTCTTAATTCGAAGTATACCATTTTTAATTGATGTATATTAATTTGTTTAGTATTGATAATGTTTCTTTCTCCTTTAAGCGACATAGTATGGAAGACTGACAAGGAATTTGTACATGAAAACTCAGATGATTCCGCTAATGATTGGTGGATTGCGGATTTCGGCGCATGTCCTCGATCACTACTTTACCAGGACAGAACAAATTTCATAAAGAGTGACCTACGTACAAAAGTACTTGCTTGATTTTCCATAGTATTCATAGATAATTGAATGACGAAAATTGTATTTTGTTTTTATTAGAAATTAAACTCTCAGATACTTCTGTCTCAGTCAAGTCCTTTTCTACATGGTGAAGAACTTATGGTGTTCAAAAGGAGCCTATTGAATAACCTTCAATATTTTGTGGCATGCTCAAATCATCTGGTACTGATTGATGAACGTTTTCCACTAAAGCCGGTATATTGTCTTATGTCTTATCTAAAATTTCAATTTGAAGTACCAATGCTAGTGGCACAGTTGATTTTTTGCACTTTCTTTTGAATTGAATTCTTAATTATCATCACTCTATTAATGAATATAGATTCATCTATGGAATCATCAATTGGAAACAGCGCCTCTATACTGTACCCAAACAAAAATAGAAAATGACAATCAACTGTTGTTTTTCCTCGGAACTCAAAACTCTAGAGAAACATCTTGCTTGCAGCTTGATTCAAAATCAGAAACAATACAACCAATTTCGTTAGGTTCTATGTGGCATACTGCGTCTCCCGCTGATTTTATTCAAATGATGGGTCTTCAGGGTGAATCATTTCCAACTGAAATTCAAATGAGAACTTCACTACCAGTTATAGGCATTGAAGCGATTCCACATTCGAAGAACTCTGGCTTTACAGTTTTCCAGTTAACTTCTGTAGGGGATTTGTATTATCAAGATTATGTCTCAAACACTGGCACACAGAAAGAGAAAACTTTCCATTGTGGCTCTGGCTGCGAGTTTTTGGACAGAGAAAGGACCCTATCTAAATGCTCTGATTGGGTTAAGGAAGCTTTTGTTAAAGTTAGACCATCAAGTGATGACGATACTGTTATACAGTTGAATTACAATATTCTTGATGCTTATCACTGTAAGTATTACATTATTTCCTAATTTTAATTCTTCAGTACAGTTTGGTTATTAATGGAACAAACTATTTAAAGTGATTTTTAGCGGGCCTAGTAGCACAGATACATGCCCTGTTTGTTTTGAGAATGCAAGGTTACCTGATTTAAACACAAGAAACGTATGCCCTGGTTGTGGTCTAGATGAAAACACTGCCTCCAAAATACTGAAGGTGAAACAAATGGTAAATATTTTGTTTCTCTTGGAATAAACTTGAAAAGCCATTTCCTCGAATTTGAATGGAACACGAAATATTGCTACAAACAAAGACAAATAAAAGATGCATCTTGGACGGATATCTGCGCCAAAAATGCGTGTCCTCAACATAGCTCGCTGCCAAAATGCGGGCCCTCAACATAGCTCGCTGCCAAAATGCGTGTCCCCAACGTAGCTCGCTGCAAAAATGCGTGTCCCCAACGTAGCTCGCTGCAAAAATGCGTGTCCCCAACGTAGCTCGCTGCAAAAATGCGTGTCCCCAACGTAGCTCGCTGCAAAAATGCGTGTCCTCAACCATCAGCAAACACAAACTCAGATTTGACTCCTCTCACGGAATGGAGTGTTATGTTGAAGAGGTGACAAGCTTAGTACTGGGAAAGGTATAGGGTGCTGTTCTCGATGTATCTATTATTTGTCTGTTAAGAAAAAGGTTTTTATTTGGAAGCCGGTGACTTGTGGCCCCTAGCCAATTTTAGTAGTCATAAAGGGGTAAAAACAAACTGTCCCATATGTTTTGAAATTGATATTTATCTTTTGTTAATGGCTGAAATGTATCCCTCTAGCAAAAATTTTATATCAATTCATAATATCTACGCTAACCAAAGATTGTTCATTTCTTAACACCACTAGCAGAGCTCATTTAATTTCTTTGGTCATTTCAGGGTGGCATCATTTCCAAGTATGATTACTTACATGAAACTGAAAAACCGAAATTGAATTTAATTGATCTGAATCAACAATATGATCCTTTGTCAATGAAAATGCTTTCCGTTTGGTTGGAGGATCAATCTGATCATGCTGACCAAGAAGATGCACGAGTATTTGCTTCTTTGCTTCATCCTTCCCCACCTTCCCAGGAAGCAAATATCACCGATGAAACTGTCATTCCACCAAATAACCAGCCCATTGAAGAACATATTGACTGCCGAAATGTGGTGGGTTTAAGCTCGCTGGTTCAAACCACAAAGATTGAGACGGACATTAAATGCGAAACGTTAGTGGACATTGCTTCTCCAAAGAGAGAAAAACTCGGTGATCAAGAATTTTACGAAACACCGAAAAGAGTGAAAAGGAAAATTAATTATCACAAGATTAACTCTTCAGTGGGCTTTTAAGCTATAAATTTGGTGTCCTCCAAATAATCTTTCATAATGAAAGTTTATAGAGTAATTAAATAAATGGTTTTAATATTTGAAACCTAATTGTGAAAATTGTACAATTATAAATATAGTAGCACTTCATAGCTTTGGCCTTAGCCGCCATTTTAAGCGCGTTTTTTTCTCAATTTGAAAAGAATCGGTGACGTCGCTCTAATACTACTATTATTTTTAAAAGCATATGTGATGTCACATTGGTATTGCTTCATTTCCAACCGAAACGAGTCTAGGTGGCGCAATGGCGCCAAAATTCTCATTTTCTGCTAAGGTGCCACTTATGTATTGTCAAAGAAGCGTTCAAACGTAGCACGAGGGGCTAACAACTTCTTCAAATTCTGTACACCGATTACAGCGAGTACAGCCTTTGGTAGTGCTTAATCTGTAATTGATTACATAATCACTTTAGTACAGTCAAAGCTAAAGGCTTGTACACCGATTACACAGGGTTCGTACACGACCTGGAAAAGTCAGGGAATTTGAAAATTATTCAAAAAGGTCAGAGAATTTGAAAATGGTCCAAAAATGTAAGGGAATTTTAAAATGACCCCAAACAAAATCAAGCAAATAAATTTTTGAAAGACTTATTAAAAATACATAATAAACCATTCAATTATTCTACAAAAATGGTCAGGGAAAACCTGGAAATGTCAGGGAATTTAATTCGGTAAATTTCGTACGAACCCTGTTACAGATAGTGATCAGCCCCTCGACGTAGAGTATCCTGGGTCCCGGGGTCAAACTTACTCGCGGCCCCTTCGAATTGCACCCCCCTCGAGCCCTGAAAACGTTTCCCAGGTTATCTTCATTTGCACCCCCCCCCCTCTCCTCCTTGAGCTTCTTCGATGGGCCCTACAGCTATGGGCCCCCCTACCAGTCCCTCGTGGGCCCCGGGGATTTTGCCCCCCCCCCTCTGCACGGCCCTGGACGTAGCAACGGTTCCCAATACCATGAACTGCGGATTACGTGATTTCTTGTAACAACGTCTTACTGTTTTCGAGGGCCGCGCTGAAAGAGAGCGCTGCGATAGATTTCAGTCGCGATGTTTGTAGGTCTTTGCCAATGTGTACGTTCACAGCCCGTAAAGGCGATGTTAGATCCTTATTTTTGACTTACGCTAATACAACTTGTATTATATTCTAATTCTTAATTATCATCCATAGATTACTGCTGCTATTAGGAGCTCTTCTCATCCCTTCCTCTTGGTTCTTCTTGACTCTAATAAAGGCAAGGCTCAATGTCCTTCCCCCATCTTTTCAAGAGCCAATTATCGAATAGATTATGTTATGCATTTAATTTTAGACCCAAATCGTCTTTCCTCGACATCTTAAACGCCACCATGACCACTGTATCATGACGCCCGGGTTAACCTAGCTAGGGAAGCTTAAATCTGGCTTTGCAGTTACCTGAAATGCAACCAGGTAGCGTACGCCATGCATCTACTGTAATTTGTGGCAACTGTTAAGCCCCTTCTCCCTACCTTATTTAATTTATCCTAGGATTAAGCAGGCTAAGCTGAATCTTGCTGTCAAACAGTAAATGTCTTACGTCACGGCGCAGCAGTCTATGACGTCAGTAGACCAGTCACGTCGCTTTTACTTTAACTCCACCCTTGGTCCCGATCGATGGATAACGGAATTTTAGATAAGGTAGGAATAAGGGGTGGTTTTTTGGCAGTTACCATAAATGACACCAGTTAGCATCTTTATTGTCACAAAGTCGTCTTTTTTCTCTATCACTGCCAACAGTAATTAATGAAAGTTGGCCGTCGTGGTTCAATAGATAAGAGCAGACGTGTATAATTTAACTTAGAAATTCCATCGCGTTATTAAAATGCGCTTCGAATAATTAAAAAAAAACTAATTTTTCTTAAACGATTACACTTTACAAATATCGTCTATACGTTAGTGAATTTTCCTATGTTGTGTTATTTTTGCATTTTACATTATTAGTCGAAGTAAAAAAGGCGGTAAATTTTGGACCGTGATGCTCCCGCGGATTGGCGGGAAAATCGCGTCCATTGTAGAGATGCCTTCGATCCTACTAGCTTACGGGCGAGGGGTAAGACAGTCTCAGATAATCTGTACACCGAGTTCGTGCATTTAGCACTGTTAAAGGTACATATTTTCAAGAGTTCGCGAGTTCCATTTAGCACTGTCAAAGGTACGGCAGTGTACACCGAGTTCGCAGAGTGTCTTACCCCTCGCTTACGGGTATCATTTTCATAGCGGGATGCTTCACTCGAAAAAGATATATACTTCTGGTAAGAGCGATACAAAGAAATAGCGGCCAGGTACACTTGATCGATTTTCTGTACACGCTAGGCTGCCTCCGTATAACGTGTCTCGTTAAAATTTTTGTCAAATATCGACGCCTTTTTGTCAACTATACTATAACGATTATTTTGGAAATAATATTCTACAGTTATTTTGTATTTCACAAAGTACCGTACGCACCCAATCATTATATTCACTCAAACCGAAATTTAGGAAAGACGGGTAGTCCGTGGCCAACAGAAGTGAAATAGGCTGCGTCATAATTTCTCGCGGCAAGAATGGAACGTCCTTTCCCATTCATAGATGGCGTTTCTCTCACGCCGTCCAGATGCGAGCGTAGTAAAATAAAAAAAAAAAGCCGGCGGCGATGATATTACGTACCTCCGCTCGGCGTTTCTCCGGAGCATGTGCCTTTAGTTGAAGACCAAGTGAAAGTAGAAGACGCTCGTTTGGTCGGGAACCAAGGTGAAAACGTGCCTGTTTTTTTTTAAGCTTTTGTTTTCGTTACCCAAATCAGAGCCGAAGTCGCGCGTTTTCTTCGTCAAATTCCCCTTCCAATTTATCAAATAAAAAGCCACGACACGGATACGAGACGCCTAGAATTACCGGTAAGTGGAATTTTTGTCCGTCGCTTTTTACCGGTGCCGACGCCTTTCAACGCGTTTTAACTTTATTGGATCTGAGCGAAACATGGTTCTAACTTTCTTTCGGAGTGTGTTAAATCCGCGTAGAATAACGCGATTTTTCACGCCCATAATCGAGCAATGGAGAAAGAAAACTTCGTATTTGTTGCCGGATATATAATATCGTATAATATAAGTCGTGGGGGGGGGTCTTCGTTTTCCTATACACGCTAGTGCTGAACGATTAATAGGCCATTTGAAAGTACCTTCCCCCTTTATGGTAAAATTGTCTGGCGTGATCCGAGTAGGCGGAAACTGAAGGGGAAATGTTTTCGTCTATTTTCTTTCACCAAAAAACGATAAATTATTCAAGAAAGGGAACATTTTATTTTTGTAGAGGGGATCAAGTTTATTATTTTTAACACCGAGAGTGACACTTTTACAAATTAACCTAATGGCATGGTAATCTATAAAATACAAAATGACCTACTTACTATTCTGAAGAGGACTAACTAGCCGTGATTGGTTAAGACGACTCTCTATTAAATTGTACAAAAATAGTAATAGAATTAATTTCAATAAAACGGAACTTTCGCAAAAAAAACCAAGATGAAATCTTTCAAATTTAGACGACTTTTTTGGAAGCTTTATTTTGGCAAAGTGTCGGCAAAATCGAGATACAGACCCTCTGTAAAATATTAAGAACCTCATAGAGAAAAAAAAATAAAAATATTGATAGATTCATCCTAGAGATGGAGTAATCTATTTCAAATAGTAGCGGTTATAGGGAATATTTCCTAAGAATCATCCAGATTTTCAGGATATCGTGTACTACGACGTACTTCACAAAGTAAAAGTACTCGATGACCAAATACGTTTGCTCAATACTACAGAAACAAATACGAAAATATTTTGTTAAATAATCTAGTTAAAAGAAAATTATTTGAAAAATTGCAAAGCTTATATTGTATAAATAGGAACGCGCTGGTTCGGAAGGGATAATCTGAGCAGATAAATTGCTAAGCCCGCGTGATTCGAAAAAAGGCGTGATTTCATCGAGGTTCGCGCGTTTTCTATTTAAAAATCCTTCCTTTGGACTGTTTTTATTTTCACGCGAATAATTTTTTTTATCACCTATTGGAAAAATCGAATAGTTCTTTTTATAAAGTAACGGGGCCTTATTGTTTAAATGTTGCTCCTACGTCACAGTCTCTTGCTTTTACAAGTCTACGAGCGCGCGCTAAAGTCGCGAGAAATATAGCTTTTTCTAGAGCGCGTGCAAATCGCTCGTGCGAAGAATATACTAATAAAACTGGGTCCTGTGACGTAAGAGCAACATTTTAACAAGTTGGGCAAGACCACTTTTTATTTTATAAAATCAACTATTGTACGTACAACCATCCGTTGTAACCCGTTGTTGCATTGGCGGTACTACTAAACCTATTGCAGTTCGATTTCAAATTTAACACAGACAGAGTTGTTGATTTTTTTGATTTTATTGATTTTTTTAGGTAAATTGATAAATAATTTGTCTGTAACGATAACGTAAACTAGTTTAAATTGGTCTTTATTAAATTGAATTACTAATAAATAATGAAATTTAATTGCAATGTCGTATAATACGTGATTTAAATCAATGACTTTAAAAAAATCATTTCATTTAAATTAGACAACCCTGATTATAGAACTTAATAAATGTCCCAAACTGGTGCGTGTTATATACTCCTTAAGTACCAAAAAAAAACTGTGATTATGGATCACGGTTCTGAAAGTCAGGTTTATTACTTCTTTGGCCTTGAAACGCGGCTCTTCCAACTAAATGGCGCATTAAGCGTACGATCAACTATTCAACGTAAATACTGAAGTCAGTTTCGTGTTTTCTTTTGCGAGATTTTGCTTATTTTCATATTCTTTTCCTGCCATTTTTACCAAAACTCCTTCACTAATTGAGTTGGCACATTTACCGTCAATTATCATTTTAGCTAGAATATTGAAAATGTCGACGAGTAGTTTCGCGCGCATTTCAGTAAGTATGGTGCCAATTTTAATCAAATCATTCTAGCTGTTAACCCAGGTTATTATAAACTGGTGAATTACGCTATTCTACCGCAACTCTATTATGTATTTCATTATGATATTGAAAAGTTTTTCTGATTTCGTTGATTGTGAAATTTTTAACCAAAGCTGTTTAGCAGTGTCTTGATTTTTGATATTTCTTCGTGATTCCTTTTTTTCAATGAAAATTTTAAATCAAATGTAGATATTTTTAAATTTTATAAGGGTTATTTTAATTAAATTTATACACGATGCTAACAAAATAAGAGCAATCAAAGCAATATTTTTTGTTCGCGGCTGATATGAGGTAGTTGTTGGGAAAAGTGGCGTTATGCAAAGCGCCATTAGCGGACCTTTTTCTGCTAAGCTGACGATTTGCAATTTATAAAACACAATGCGTCTGCTAAGCAGACGAAAATCCGTCAGTTTTTGGGCTTCTCTCTACATGACTCGAAGCGAACTGAAAAGGCAAATTGAATGGAAGGATGGGGTTATTTCTAATGAAAGCTGTGTTATTTTTATAGGTTGATATGTAGGTCGTTTCTATGGTTACTCACATTCTGAAACAACATTCCACGTTTAAGGCTAAAGTTGGCTCGCTAACCGCTTTATTTATTGATATAAATGTCGCTCTGGGATTAATGTAGTGTAATCTTAACGTTTAATGTAACTCGTGTTATTCTTCGCGTCATTTTACCTGGTTTTTTTCTTATTACGAATACCAAATCCGACAATGGTTCGCGAGCGCATTAACGTGTCCCTTTCAGTAGCTTTTTGCGGTATATTTGACTTTGCCGCGTTGCGTGTAATTAAGACGTAGTCTCAATTGAGAAAATTAAAATAATTTTTTTAACAGAAAAGTATTCTGCTTATTTGAGTCAGTTAGCAGCTAGATTATAATATAAATAAATAACTTATGGAAGTATTTTTATATCTTTAAATACAAATTTGCTATAATGGGTATTGTTGAATGTATAGTCGAGTGTATTTTCCGAAATTAATCTACGTCGTTCCGACTTTTAAAGCGTAGAAACTAAATCGAAAAATATTCTTCTAACACGCGCTACGACTAGCTCTAATCACCGCTAGCTTCTATTAAACCTGGTGGTAGGAATGCGAAATTGGAAATTGCATGCTCCGCTCGAAGGGCCACACCGGCTTTTGAAATCAAACTTCATACTCCGCTTAAAGAGCTAAGTTGTCAGATATTTGTATTCCGGTGCCTCGTCCGGTGCTCCAAGCGCAATCGTGGCAGGTCTCATACTTTTGCCCTACGCCAGCGTGCACAAGCCCGGACAGGTGACCTTGGGTAGCGGAACCCTACTACTGACTGTCTCAACCTCGATGCAAGCCACTCATCCCGACAAAAGACGCGGATAATTGGGCGAACAGCTTCCACTTCGCGCACAGTTGTGGTATAGAGAGTGGATGCTCTAGCATCACAAGCCAGTACCCTACCTACGTAGGTAAGGAGCCAAAGCCCATAAGAAATGGCTCCGAGCCTCCGATAGGGGAACGACGGGCACACTGAAACCCAGCGAAACCCGGCACAGGTGGCACCGGAGAATCCGATGGGCTCCACAAGGCCGAAAAACCGGGCCACAGCGCCTCATATGGAGACCCGCCGCCCCACAGCAGGCTACCAAATCCGCAGAGGTGACAGGATGCCTGGCCTCTCTCCGCTAGCCTGAGCCGAAACCCAGTTTGCAGCCCCTACCTGACCAAAGTCGGAGGTGGAGATAGGACCATTTGATCACGGCTAACATCTCCCAGTGCGCCACCGCCCTTATGGGTTACAAGTGCCGGACCCCCCCCCTCCCCGGGAAAGCCACCAGTTGAGTTATTTCACACTGCGACCCTATAAGGGCCCGTTTAAAGGGCCACACTGGCGTTTGATTTCAAAATCCATACTCCGTTTAAAGGGCCACACCAGCTTTTGAAAAGTCTGGTTGAAAATACCCTTCCGTACCTCGATATCAGATTTGACGAATCATATTCTGGGATTTTAAAATTTTTCCCGCCTTTTTTTACGGAGCAAACTCTGGAAACTAGTAAAATTAAAACTTAGGTGTGTCCGTTTAACGATGAAACTTAAAAACCCAGTGTATTTATGCAGCTTAAGCGTACCAACAATCTCAAGTATGGTTAGATGTAAATGACCTCCGTGTGTTAGTGAGACGGTATTGGAAAGGTACACTGCTAGTGTTCTCGGTTCACCCGCTACTACTATAGTAGTAGCGGGTGAACCGAGAACACGCGGACACATCAGCCTGTTCGCCTGGTGATTCCCGGAGGAAAGGTTGATTCCCTGGCACTTATTAGTAGCGGCGTCGGCTAACATTATCTAACTTAACATTATCTTGACCCAGGCACGTTAGTGCAACGATTTATTATCTCTGCAGGCACGATCGAGTACATGCTTCCTTTGTTCCGTCTCCTTTTATTAGAATTAATTACGCATCAATGTCCAAAGTATAATTAATCCCGAAAAAGTTTCTGAAGGATCAGGCGCGACGCTTAATTTGGAAAACTGTAATCAATATTTTTTCCAGAATCATTTATTCGAGAAAGCCGTGATTGCCAGTAGCTTACCCGAAATTCGCCAAAGGGAGGGAGGGGGGGAATATGTAATATTTCAGAGCGGGCCCAAAGGGGGTTAACACGGAAACCCCCTTGTCAACGCCACTGAAGATATAGTGACGTAAAAGCAACGCCAACTCGGGCAGTCAGTTGTGGAAAAAAATGGAAGAACGTTCACAATGATTGAGTAGCTTTGATAAATATCGACATAAAATATCCAACACACTTCAAATTCAATTACGCATTCGAGAGCTGACTACAATTTTAACGCGTGTTTGCTCTGTTATTGGAAATCCCTTCCGACAGCCCCATTTTCAAGCTCTCTAGCAGCGGGTAAAAACCCCAAAATTCGCTTCCGCTAACAGGAATTTTCACTTTCCACGAAATTGACGTTGTCCGCTACTAGCCCCATTTTCACGCTCACTAGTAGCGGGAAAACGCACTAGAATGAGCTTCCAACTTCTCATGGAGTTGAGTGCGCGGAACACTTAACAGAATTAATTTTGATATTTTCCTCGGTGTTTCATTTTACGCTTGACATCGTGACAAGGGTAGGGATACGAATTGGTACTTTATCTAGGTAATTTACGCGGTAATTTACCAGGGTAATGGTAAATTACGATTTTTTGTTTAAAAATTTGAAAATGTTAATTACCACAATAATTACCAAAATAATTTACCGGGGTAATTTACTGAATACTGATATATTAAATTTTTCCTGTTGTGAACAAATGAACTAAAAAAAAGCCTAAAATATGTCAAAATCTACCTTGTAAACCAGATGAAATCAGTGATTTCATTTAAAAAGATAATAATAAGTGTATTTTTTGTATTTCTTTTGGTTCCCTAATAAAATGATCAGCTTCATTATCCTTTTTTTGTGTTTGGAAATATTTAGACCATGCCACAAAACGGGATTATAAACATTTGGGAATTAATTTCTAAAATTACGATAAATTTTTATCCCTAGTCTCGGGTGCTCTGTAAATAGCCAATGGTGTCGCGGTAAATGTGGTCTACCGTCTACATCATACTCCTCAACAAAGAAACGTAGTCTTAGAGTACTCGCTTCCATTTTGTCTCACCTGAAATAAACAAAATACCGTCAATTCGATTGGTCAAAACATTTTCGACGCAAATAGTAAAGCGTCAGTTTTAAGCGGAAAAATGACGCGGGTGCGGAAACGAAATCCGCTTAACGTTTTATGTTCCGCTAAGAGTTCGACCATGAAAACGAGATTTTAATCTACTGGTGACAAATTTTAAATTTCGCTGGTGTGGCAAGAGGAAGCGGAAAAAAACATGTTTGAAATCGACTGGGAAAATGAAAATTTTCTAGTGTTTCTGGCGAATGCGTCTTCCATAAGCTTCTAGACGAGAGAAATTGACACGGCTTACTTTGACTATATAACTATACGCTTGTCGCGAGACTGAAGTGATGGAATTGTAATGTAGTTTGTCCAGGTATACCATAGTTCCATTTTCTCCGACTTATTCTCCATCATGACAAAACCTATTTTCGTTCAAAATTTCTGTTCCGCTGCCAGGTTTTTTTTTATTCGGAACAGTGTATTCTTTAAAATTCGCCCGTAGATCTCTAGGGATGGATAAAGAGAGCCGCTTGAACTTTAGGAGATGTTCCATCTGCTCCAAGAATCGTGCGTGAAAAACGGCGCTAGTTCCGTTTGAAGGTCTAGGTTGCAGACGGCTTAGAACTTGCACGCGCAATCTCTATATATGTCAAAGTTAAAGTTGCTTTATTCTTAACTTTCTTTTCCTAGTGTGGGTTTTTTCCGGAGAGGCTTAACGGAAAGAAATATAATTTATTCATAGCGGAATGCGGATCCCTTTTGCGGTGTAAAACGTCCTCGCCTCGATCGCTGTAATGTACTATACGCTTCGACTTTGGCGAAGGGATCAAGTTTTGGCTGTAGCCATGAGCCGATGAATTTTTCGATTTTCTTTTGTAGTTTCTAAATATATTTTTCTTTCGAAAGAAGTATGCATCTACCCTTTAAAAAGAAAACGCACCTTCACGGGTTCCAATAGACGCTTCAATAAAACATCTTCAAGGAAATTGCCAAGATGTAATATTTCCAAGAGCCATGACCTGCAAGTTACTGTTTATACAATGCTTATTGAGATAATGTAAACTTTTCACATGTAAACAGAACTTCGTGTTTTTGCTAATCCTAAATATGTAAAAAAAGCTACCTGGTTAAAAGGAACACTTGTTGCATACCGTACACCTGAAAAATTTCCATTAATTCAACAAACAGTATTACAGTAACTTGCGGGTCCTGGCTCTGGGAAATATTACTTCTTGGCGATTTCCTTGAAAATCTTTTATTGCAGCGCCAATTGTCGCGACTCGCGCATTAAGCTGGTTTCCCACTCGACGGAAAATTAGCAGCGTAAAGTTGAACGTTAGCGGTATATCGAATGGGAATCAATTTTCAGCTCGACGTTTATTATCGTCTTTCCGGCATATTTTCCGTCGAGTGTGAAACCAGCTTAAAGCTTGTTTTCCACGCGCGTAAAAACGTTTGAACGTTTCAAAGCTGAGAAACGCGTCGTTGCGCGCGCCAGTGGAAAACAAGCTTAACGCGTCTTTTTGTTTGGAGTTTCTACTGCCAAACGTATATAACTTATCTCGAGAAGTGTATCCGTCTAAAACATAAAAATTAAATATAAATTTTCCAAAGGGCACAAATTTCTCACCCAATCGCGTCTAATAACTCGCCTATTAATAAAAAATGTAAAACTTACGCAGCTCAGAGATATTTAATTAAATATAAACCCGATGTAATAATTAGATAATGAATTTTGGAAGTTGGGTACGTCTCTCTTAGGACGCCATAGTTCTAAGGCAGGGCCTATTATAGCATTGACTACACGAATGCGCGACCCAATTCGTATTTACTTTTAAAAACTTTTCTATTTCAAAAAGTGGAAGTAGTTGCGGTTAGAAGTCGTTATATAAGTTAGAAACAACTTGTCTCGTCGCTACAAATCAAAGTTTTTGACTGTCGAGCCACATAATGAGTTTGCAACTTTCGCTTTGGGAAAACTTGGCAAACGATTAGCGAGTAATTTCCTCTCGGTTGGACCCCCAGCGTCGCATCTGTCCGGCGCCTCCCGCCAGAGCGCGTGGGGATCATCCCCGCGCGTGGCTTTGCGGCGGCCCCGATCAATATTTTCGGTCTGTCTCGCTCCGTCCGGGACCCCGTAAATGCTCGCCTTTCCCGACAATTCCCGCCGGAGGCTTCCATCTACCGAAATATCGCTTTTCATTAGGTCACTTCCGGTTCTCGCGGAAGTAATGAAAACCACAGCTCACGGATGTAAGAGAGATCTCGATTACGCGCCCGAGAGTACAATCAAATATTAATCATCCTATTTATTTCGCAAAGATAAAACTTCGCTGGTAACCAGTATTGTAAGCCTATTTGAGTTGGTTGCCAAGACTACACGAATAATTTAATAATAATAAGATAAGAAGAATTTGATAATTTAAAAATATTTGAAATAATTTATTACCAAATAAATTTAAAATAATTAGCGAAGATCTGTACTCCGACTACGCTGTAGATGGCGCTACGCAACATTAGGAGGCTTTCCCGCTTCTATTTACCCAGAACGTGCCACCAAGCGCGCGTCGCCCGCCTCTTATTAAATAGAAGCGGGAAAGCACCCTAGTGTTGGGTAGCGCCATCTTCCGGGTAGTCGGGAGTACAGATCTTCCTCATGAAATAAAATGTTGCGAAATAAAAATAAAAGAACTTGATAATTTTGAACAAATGAAAGCGAATGAGGAATTGGGTCAGGGTTGGCAAAAAACCGGCTTTTTTAAAAATTGAAAAATCCAGTATGGTTAAATCTGGCTGTAACCGGTGTTTTAAACCAGTTTAAACCCTTAATAAAAAATGATCAAATTGCTTAAATCAAGCCCTCATTGCTCAAATTTCCCGATTTAAAAATTACGTTTTTGCGCGTGACCGTACCTTTACATTGTGAGGTATAGCAGACTTATTTACCCGCTTTTATACCCTAACATGGCAGCGTATTTTCACGCGCAAAATTAATTTTAAGATACCCTAATTGCTTATATGTTAGCTCTCATTACTCGCGACAAAAAGTGAAGGTTAAGTTTTGTCAATGTTTCTAATTAATCTCTCAATTTTTTTTATAAAAAAAGTGGTTTTAACCATGGATTTTATTTGGTGGTTAAATCCGGTTTAAACCAGGGTGGTTTAATCCAGTCTGGCTGGCTCTTGCCAACCCTGAATTGGGTTCTCGGTGACCTTTCCGGGTTGGCAACGGACAGCGTATTCCATGTCCGAGTGAAGAAGGAAAATTATTACGTCGATGCGAGACATCTGGGAATTCAGTGTCATCAAGTCACCGAGATAGAAAATCGAAGAGCCGGTGAAGATGTGGAAAATACGCCCACGTACTCCGCTGATGTAGTTATTCACTCGCGTCTTTCAATGGTACGACGTTTCTATGTATGATCGCAACTTTTTAGAGGAAAAACGGTTCAAAATAGGTTTAGTAAAGGCTATATTGGATAGGGCTAAGTTTGGACATTTATGAAAAACGTTTTATGAAAATTGTCTTCTGGGGAAGCTCTCTTCATCGTGAATTTTATTTTGGAATATTAACACCACTCCAATATGAAACACAACACTTCAAATGAAACCCCTTCAATAGTATAACTGCAGTGGCTACGGAATAGGGGGGGGGGGCGGGGGTGTAGCAGAGGTACAGATTTCAGTCGGGGCTACAAAGTATGCGTTTCTACCCCCCCCCCCCATTCAGTTCTATAGTATTTAAAAAACATCTGAATTATAAAGAATTTTGTCAACACGAAACCCACGAAACCGGATACGAATGTTTGAATAAAGAAATTTTGTTTTGGTTTTTGTGTGGTAACTCGGAACAGTTTCAGAGTAACTGTTTAGACAATAATATTAAACGGGTGCAGTGTGAAGGTGAAGGCTTTCCTATAAATTTAACCTATTTCACTTTAGCGTGTATTGAACCATTTGGGGTTTGTATAAACTATTATATTTTTGGTTTATAGGTCAGCAGTTTATTTCTTTTTGCTTCTAGTAAATAACTAAGGTGACCCACGTGAATTGAGTATTTTTTTTAAATATAACACTATTACAAAGGGAATTTAAAACATAAAATGAGATATCGTTATTTCTTTGCTTAGAAAGGTTACTTTTAAAAATTTCACCACAAAATGACTTTGATTTAAAAACTGTCCGAACCTTGCACCTTCATATTCAAAAGTTCACTTTAGCTGAAGCCTGTATGATTATTGTATTAAACGTGTTAAGCTACACCTCGAAAACGTGAACGGGGAACTTGTAGCTGAGTGAAGATGTACCTTTATCGCGTACAATCTTCACTCCTTCAAGAAGCCCCGGCTGCCCCCCGTTCACGTTATCGAGGTGTGGCTTAACGTGCCTCTTAAGATCGGAGCAGTAAAATCACTGCTAAGTGAGCAACAATGGCGTCGCACACCTTTTGACGCGAAACCAAGTCCAGCAGCGAGCAAAGTTAACGAGTGACAATTATCCAAAGATAATACATTTTATTGTACAATGGGGACGATGACTTTCCCTATAGATATACCAAAACAAATTATACCGACATGGCTAAAGCTACGAAATGCCATAACACTATCGTTAAAGAAAAACGTTTCTAAAAACTAAGTTGTTTAGATTTCAAACTCGATTCTTTGAAAATAATACCCATCGTGAAATTGCCGAATAATCTCGTATTTAAATTTCAAAATTTTTAAACTTCCTCATTCCGTATTCATTCCTTTAATACCACTAGAAACTGTTAGTATTCTGTTTATTTTGTTGACCATAACTAGACCAGTTAATCCACCTCTCAAAATGGTATAGGGTATAACGTTTAGTAGTGTAGATTGTAGATAAATCTACGTCTACAATCCTATACTCGTCTAATTTCTCCAGCTACGTAAACAATCGGTTTTTTTTCTTTCCCTTTCTCATTTATCTATATATATCTGTCGTGGGCTTAGCACTTCCAATGTTTATCCGAGATTACGAACTGTAGAAACTTTCTCGGTTCATTTGTAGTTAGACTTTGTGGAAATCTATTTCAGAATGAACTCCATTAAAAAAAAGTATCATAAATTTAGATCGTATTTTGGCGACAGTGTTGGAAAGGGCGTCACGGCCGATATCAATAATTAGCGCGACGGGGTTAATGGTTTATCAATGTCGATTACGAAAAAAATGTCCCTCGTATCGGAAAGCAATTCCCGCGGCTGCGAAAGATAATGTCGCGTGCCAGCCCCCGCAGGATCTCTTCCCCCCTTCGCTATCTCGGTAATGGATTTTTATGACTCGCGAAACGTGTCCACTCCTCCGAGCCGTTCTAGCGCGTCCCCCCTCACAAAGCAAATGAACGCCCATTAAAGGATTATGGCGTAATCGACGAGGTATATACCATTCGAATTTTTAATGTCTTTAAAAAAAAACAACTTTTAACAGACTTAATAATCCTTTTTTTTTTGGTAATATGCTCCGCGTTTCGACTATTTTAATATTAATTTTAACCTAAATTCTCTGAAATAATTTTGTTAAATGTACGACTGTGCAAGAATCCATTAATGTAACCTAAAAAGAATGCGTTTTGACGAATCCTTTCAGCTCCACATTTTATTTCGACGAAATCGCAGGTGTGTTTTTCACATTTCCTTTGGGCAATTTCGTGTCATTTCTGCTTTAAATATATTTTAAATATTGCCAACGGGGCCACTCAAGGAAGGTTTTGAGGTCCGGTTCGCGGAAAATCATGTAATCACGTTTTATTGAAGAAAAATAGAGGCAGCGTTGCCAGGGGTACGTTAACTCTCGAGCCCGAGGGCAGTGGCGGCGCCAGGATTTCAAAATAGGCCTTTCTATTAAGTAGACTTGGCCGTCTTGTTTCGATGTTGCTGCTGCGTCACGGGTGACGTATCGATGACGTTTTACTACCAAAAGCCCCGGACATAAGAGTTAATTCGACAAGGGCCCCTGTTTTTAGGCATAAACTGAACTGAACTTTCGTGACGAATATGAGCTACATAAAATCAAGTTCAGCAAGCCTAGCTTATTTTATAGAAAGGTTTATTGGTGGCGCTTAAGCCATTATAAGCTCTGGTCAGGGCCGTCCCATCGAGGGAAAAAGGTTTGGAAAGTTGAAAAATAAATTCCGACTAGGCAAAATGTTGTTAATGCCCTTTTTTAGGATGCATTTAAAAAAACAATCGAAGAAACTTTTCGCCAAGTGTATCGGTAAAATTCGGAAATTTTGAGAGGTGTTTTTCGGAAATATTAGGTGGTGTGTTGGGAATATTTCAGGTGGCGCCGCCTAAACCACCCTAGCGACGCCACTGCCCGATTGATTCGTGATTTGTACAAATCCCATGCACTCTAGTCTAGAGAAAAATTGTTTTAGAAATCTTGAAAATCCCGAAATCTCGGCGGGAACTATTACAAAAATCCCGAAATCTCGGCGGGAACTATTACAAAAATCCCGAAATCTCGGCGGGAACTATTACAAAAATCCCGAAATCTCGGCGGGAACTATTACAAAAATCCCGAAATCTCGGCGGGAATTATTTCAAAAATCCCGAAATCTCGGCGGGAATTATTTCAAAAATCTCGAAATCTCGGCGGGAACTATTTCAAAAATCTCGAAATCAGCCTAAAAACCTGAAATCAACATTAAAATCGTGCTCTGAAATCTCAAATCCCTGACCCCCAGAATCAAGCCAATATTTGAGACGTACGATAATTTCAACAGCGTAATGCATCATAGTACGCCTAATCTTACGTCGCCTTACGATAATGTAAAGATATATTTAATAACTCAACTTGATTTAACCATTATTAAAATTTTTGATTCAAAATTCAAATTGATCACCAATTTTGAAGCGGACGATAATGGTTTTTTTTTAAATCGATAATTACCAACCCTCGTTACTATAACTTGATTTTAGGAACCTGTTAACGCTGCATAGAGACCGTATGTTTGGCCGTCAAAGTAGTAAATATGTTGATGTTTTTCGAAGAAAATGTTCCGGATGATTTGAATCTTCGTAATGATTGAAATAAATTTGAACCGTGCAACAGCCGGTTAGGGGAATATATTCTTGGTAAACGTAGTAGCGGTAGCGATGCTGTCCTTTTCGCCGGGATTCTGAATTGAATTAGCCGAGCGTGTTTGCTCGCTTCCGCGAAGGGCAATTTGAGGAAGACGTCGCGTCCAGGTTTTCCAATCAATTACCATTTAATAAGAGTCTCTTGGTTTTTAATTCCACGATTATAAAGTATCTACGAAGACGTCAGAGAGAACAAATAGCAATTAGGAAAATGGCGGCGTTCTAATTGTCAGCTCTATACGCAATCGGCCTGCCAGAAATTAGACTCTAGCCCTGTCAGAATCTGCAACTGGGCCTTCATTACGTTTTAGAAAAGGAGGCACGCTTTCTCGATGAGCTTTAGAATGAAAGGGTCGCGGAATTAGTGGAAATCTCATCCGGAATTTCAGGTAGCTCCTACAAGTCCTAATAGCGGCCTCTGACCATCAAATTCTGTCATTTAACGGGAGTAGAAACTAAATCGAAAAATCGTCCTACGACTACTAGCGCCAGTTCAAAAGGCGGCAAAAAAAATAAACAAGCTCGCCAGTCCTCTTCCCGAAGGAAGGTTTTGTTTGAAAATGGGGGGAAAAAAGTGACGTAGACCTGACGCTAGTGCCACCTATGGCCAAAAAAATATTTATTTTCAAGATTTTTTCCGTTCAAAATTGATCCTCGAAAGTTCGTCAGGGCAGCGTCTGCTATAACAAATCCAAAGGCTTAGAGCTCTTTTAAACTAATTTTGTGTTAATTTGGCTTAATTTCAAATTAGACTTTCAACGTTAACCAAAATAAACTTATTTATTTTGATCCCTGATAGTTTTCCGTCTATTTCAGTTTATTGAAAATAATGATCGATAATCCATTGAAGTTTACAACAAATATTAGAGATCAATGACTAAGATCCTTTCGTGAATAGGTTTTGAAGGGCGCCATGTTTCATAAAATAAAAACCTAAAAACCGTGAATGCGCATGCGTGTACTACGATCTAAAGCAAAATCACGGTGTCCCGTCCCTCTGAGATTTCCTCTAGACCCACTTTTCGACGTTTCAATGGTATTTTTAATTCGTCTATTCATTGATTCGGCATTAAAGTTGGAAGTTCATATCCATTAAAAGACCGAAACCAAAGTTCCTATTTTATCGTGGGCGAATTTGAACTCCCCCATTTCTACACTTCTCGGTTTTTGACGAGTGACAACTCTGACTGTTCTCGTGACCAGGTACAATAGCCGGGACAATCCGAGTTGTCACCCAGAATATAAAAGGTCCGTCATCAAAAGTTGAAGATGGCAGTAAGGGTGGGTATATTGGGCGTACGACCAAATCTGGTCTTTAAGGGTCAAGTGTCAATTTTTTTTACCTCTATCTTTCACTTTAACAAGGTACTGAAAACAAATTAGCGCTTTCTTTTTTTATCGCCAATGCACCCAGTTTCCACTAACGAAAAATTACGGCCAGTAGCGTAGCTGATGGTCCGCAGGGCCCGCGGTGCGGGGGGGGGGGGGCTCAAGCTTCGGAGGGGGCCCCCGCTAACCATAAAAAATTAAAAAGGGGGGCCTCATAGAGATTTTTGCGGGGGGGGGGGCTCTGAGTTCTCAGCTACGCCACTGAATAATTCCAAAAGTGTTTGCGACTTTTTTCGCACTACGCACATTTGACATTATTTTTTCTCCCGAAACACACCGCGTATCGCGTTCATGCAAAATTCTTTTCAAGCCTTATTCGTGACATATGCAAAATATTTTTCAAAGCCTTTTTCGAGGCATATCCTAAATTTGAATCTGACACCCCTTTCTGCCAACTTGTTGATCGTGTTTTCGGCTCCGAGGCACGTATTCCGAATATCTCAAGACGGCGCCCCCCCCCCTCCCCCCCGACAGGAAACGGAAGGAAACCACCTAAGGATACGGGCGCGTATTATACTCTCTCAAATGGCCGAAGAACCGCGCGACTACTTTCATTTCAGCCGATATTTTTTTCTCGTAACAGCGCACTCCGTTATCTTTCACTGGCGTCGAAAGGTGGTCGCGCAAAGGCCTAGTCGAAAGCGGCGTGGAAGGCGGAAAACGGGAACGATTTCTACGGTTAAACTTCTTCTCGCCTTCGCCAATAGTGTCCGGTAAGCTTACGAAGTGGACGCCGGTGTCGTGGCGGACTTGATAAACTGGGACGCGGTGTGATTCTCGAGTTTCCATGACGACGACGCTTGAAATAATGCCGGCGAGGAAATCTTCGTGGGCGGCGCGAAGGATGCTCTCCAATAAAAATCACAACCGCCGCTTAACGGCGAAGCAAACTCCCAGGGTGAAGGCCCCCCGGCTCTTTTCCCTTATTCAGGCCGGAGTGATTTAACTGGGCCACTGGGTGGCGGGGGGGGGACACCCCGCTAATCGTCGACGCGCGTGGGCCAGCTATGGTCAGCGACGTTCGCCAGAGGAGCCTTTCCGGGCAGCGGCGGAGAGAGAGAGAGAGAGAGAGAGACTCGCATCTTTTCGAGCGTGTAAATAAAACGGCTTCTAATAAGTTGATCTCGCTCTTTTTATGGGGATTATACGTAGCCGAAAAAGGTCTCCGGTGTTTACACTCTATCAATCTCCCTTTGACCGCGGCTACTACTATCTTTAGCTTTTATACGGTAGGTACTGCTTCAATATATTATAACGCGTTTGGTTATGACCTATTTTCGTCGTCTATTATAACCAGCCAGTGTTTCCACTCTGCTGTCGAGGTTTTCGCCTATTTTAGAGGCAAATTTACCAGTTTTCGCCACAATTTCCCCCCATAGATTTACCTTCATTTCCTTTAGTGTTACTGATTATGTTTCTTCTCTTTATTTCCAATTTTTGACTTAGGCAATATATTTATTTTTTAAAAAAGGTAACTATTTGTTTTATAAATAAAAAAAACTTTTAGATAAAGTTTATCTCTGCCAAAAAATTGAATGAGTTACCATTAGGGGCACAGTAGGGGGACTACAGAGACGATGATTTTTTAGTTTTTCTTACTGAAAATATCGAAAAATATTTTCGCCGCAAATTTCGCCGTTTTCAATGGTTTTCGCCGGTTTGTCGCCTTTTCGCCTGTTTTAAAATTTCTGATGCTCACCAAGACAGTTTTCACCGAAAACGCCCTTTTTCGCCGCAAAGTGGAAACACTGTAACCAGCCTATACTGAACGAAATTCCATACGGGGTTTTCTCCTTTTACAGATTTTGACTTTCTTTTAAAAACGGGTTAAAATTAAAAGTTCAGTTTTATGGCCTTTTTCGTACCAATTATGTGGTTAATTTAAAAAAAAGTTGTTCTACTAACTTTAAAAACAAATTACAAAAATAATATTTATAACTTTTTCTCAAGCCTTATAAAATTATTTAATTTTTCAGTCGCTTTTTAACGACTTCGCGTATCAATGTTTAATTTTCCGTAAGTCCTTCTAAAAAGGTGAAATCCGTAGATGGTGCAACAATTCGCCACGGAATATTATTAGCGACAGAGTAAATTGACAGCTCATCCGACTTTGTTTACATAACACGAGGCTGAGGTTAGTTTCCCCCAATGATGTCAGCGGATAGGTACGCGGCTCTGTCACGAGCGCGACGCCCTGGCGAAGGCGGAGAAGGAGAAAAGGTAGGTCGTTTGACCCGCGCCGACGGTTCAAGGCTGTAGGAAGCTAGTTTCATTTTACGAGGCCCGTTCTCATTTCGGAATTGCCGATTAGGCGAAGTTGTAAACAAACGGCGTTTTAATGGGCAAACTAAATTCGCCTATGCTTTTATTGTATTAGTCCCAGTGCCCCCGTAAAACAATTGCGGGCCCTAAGAGAGTCGTTATAACTAGAGATAACTGTACGTTATGTCGCCCCCCCCCCCTCGGGGCTGCTAATACGCGCTACAACTTCTGCTAGTGGGATGACGGAGTGGTTAGCACTTTCACCCCGCAGCAAGAGGAGTTGGGTGAAAACTCGGAACAACTCCTTCTGGGTTGAGTTGGCAAGTTCTCTCCCCACTAATGAACGGGGTTTTCCCCCGAGTTCTTCGGTTTCCTCTTTCCATAAAACTTGTAGAGGTTAACGGTAATAGTAAGTGTAAGGAGCTGTTGGCTCGCGTACACCGTTGCCTACGTTATCTTTAAAGGCCCGGGAACGCTTCCCTACGAGGGAGATACATTTGGACGATGCAATGTCTTGTTTTTCTGTTTTTTTGTTTGTTTTTTTTTACTTTTTATCACCGCGAGATGTCTCTGCGAGTTTGACCTCATTTTATCACATCGAAAATGTATGGTAACCCGGTTAATAAGTCGCTGGAAATCAGGGTTGCCATACATATTCGATGTGAAATAAAAATATTTGACCGGAAAATTCATGGCAACCCTGTTAGAATAGCGTCTGCTTCACCATGTTCCCCAAGACTATATATACGCTGCGCTTACTAGACAGGCGTCTCCATACAAGACACCTGTGAACACTTTCGAAACACGGGATAAGCCTTTGACCAGCCGTTAGAGGCGCCAATAGTAGCACTCTGAAGCGCGGGGGAAATTTTGACCAGCGTCTGCTATCGTATGCAAGCTGAACTATTGAACCTGCCAGTCTATTTAGCGAAGCGTATATATAGTCTTTGCTATGTTCCACACGAAAACTTCCGAACCGAGGGGCAGGTCACTTCCATGATTAACGACACACCCCTCGAAAGATTAAATCCGATTTCATCGTGATTATTTTGATTCAATTAAATTTAATCACGATTATGTTGATCAAATCATGTTTAATCATGATTAGAATGTTTAAATATGATTTAATCATGTAACCCGGCCACCTGAATTAAAGGCTTCAAAAGTCGCTTGATGACTTAGGCCTAAGGTGGTGCCTTGGGTATTAGCCTAGCTGATTATTATTTAAACCCTGATTGAAACGATTACATTCTGATTAGTATTATTAAATCGTGATTAGAAATTAGAAAGAGAATCAGAATGATTATATTGGTGATTGGAATGATTATAATTGTGCGTCATTAGAACAAGCGGATTAGAATAATTTAATATAAAAAAACAAGTAGTTCCTATTACAATGTTACCTTAATTACTAAGCTGTCATAACTCGTGTTACAAAGCTGTGAAGTTTTCGGATGTTTTAAATAAAATGTGGTAAGTTATTTTTTCAATCATTTCAATCAAACACAATTGTAATAGAACCATCAATATTAATAATTAATATTAAATTATCGTACTTTAGTTATGATTTTATTTATAAAATCTCGATTCTACCGATTATATTAATTAAATCTGATTATATCATGATTAAAATTATTAAATATCGTTTAAATCGTGATAAAATTAATTTAAATGGTGATAAGATTTTTTAATCTTGATTACCCTGATTTAATCATTTTACTATGATTAAGACGCACCCAACATGAAACTTTATGGAAGTGACCTGTCCCTCGTTACGAACCCGCCGCTTGAGGGAAATAGGAATATAGCGAATTGGGCGAATTAAAAACTTTGTTGCTTGCAATTGGGTGAATTAAAGACTTTGTTGCTTCCAATTGGGTGAATTAAAGACTTTATTGCTTCCAATTGGGCGAATTAAAAACTTTTATTGCTTTCAATTGGGCGAATTAAAAACTTTGTTGCTTGCAATTGGGCGAACTAAAAACTTTGTTGCTTGCAATTGGGCGAACTAAAAACTTTGTTTCTTTCAATTGGGCGAATTAAAGACTTTGTTTCTTTCAATTGGGCGAATTAAAGACTTTGTTGCTTCCAATTGGGCGAATTAAAGACTTTGTTGCTTCCAATTGGGCGAATTAAAGACTTGTTGCTTCCAATTGGGCGAATTAAAGACTTGTTGCTTCCAATTGGGTGAATTAAAGACTGTTGCTTCTAATTGGGCGAATTAAAGACTTGTTGCTTCTAATTGGGCGAATTAAAGACTTGTTGCTTCTAATTGGGCGAATTAAAGACTTGTTGCTTCCAATTGGGCGAACTAAAAACTTCGTTGCTTCCAATTGGGCGAACTAAAAACTTTGTTTCTTTCAATTGGGCGAATTAAAGACTTTGTTTCTTTCAATTGGGCGAATTAAAGACTTTGTTGCTTCCAATTGGGCGAATTAAAGACTTGTTGCTTCCAATTGGGCGAATTAAAGACTTTGTTGCTTCCAATTGGGCGAATTAAAGACTTTATTGCTTCCAATTGGGCGAACTAAAAACTTTGTTGTTTGCAATTGGGCGAATTAAAGACTTTGTTGTTTCCAATAGCGCACTTAACGGTGTTTATTTCAAACTTCGTTTCACCCAAAGGTTTTTTATTTTAGGCCTTAATCATTTGATCAATATCCATGGTTAACAAAGCTTTTGATATCTCATTCCGGCATATTGGGGAAACAGTGACGAAATATAACTCTTTATTCTTTCGATAACGATGAGGTTGGGCTTTTTTTGGCGTTTCTATAAATCCGTTCATTAATCAGAAGAGCGATTGCGAATTGGGAGGGCGCGGCATTTAAATTGAATTCCAAAGAAAGGGAAAAAAAGCCAGATGTTTCCACGAGATAACAAATAATTCACTTTCCCGGAGATTCGATCAAGAATTACGACAATCAAATGTTGTCTTTTTAGCAAAAGACGTTTGTCAAACGTCCAATCGCGAAAAAGCCACAAAAATCCAATTTTGAACAGTCACCGTTCCCTTTGAAATTCTTTTCCAAAATAGTCGTACGATGGTGTCGATTGAGTTTCTTGGCCGCTCACCCTTTTTTCGTCTCTTAAATATATAAATATGAAATATATAAAAATATATCAAATAATAATAAAAGAGATCAACTCAGATTTGAAATTCGGGTTGCATCGTTCACTTAAATATTACTTAATATATTTACAGGATTTTTGTTTTTTGTGTTGTTCAAAATTGCGAGACATTTCCCAAAGGAGGAAACCTCGGGACTTAACGACGCCAACTTCGTTCCCGAATAGGATCCAATTTCGTTCGTCCGGACAAGAGAGATCGTTTGAGGTCGTAGCCTGGCTCGGCAGCGATGGATCAACGCAAGCATTCCTCTTCGGAAGCCAGCAGTCACGACGTAAGTGTCACCCTCTGTCTGATCACCTATTGTCGTAAATCCACTTAATGAAGTTTGGTTTGTGTTCCCGCGGCCGAAAAAGGGACGTCGTATATCATTTCCCGCTAATATCGCGTACTCCAATAAACCATAAAAATAAATATAGAGAGGACCTTTGATCGTCGTAACTTTTAATACTCGCGTGGTAACTTCGCGATGTGGTGTGGTGTGGGCGAACAAAAAAGGGTTCAAAGAACTTCTTAGCTCGGCTTGTTCGAATATTAGTCTCTAGTTATTTCTAGGTGTAAATATTTTTTGCGTTTACGAATAAACAACATTGATGATTAATCGGAAAATTATCCGCTTTTTTATGCCGTTTCCAGCCACGCGTTTCTTCAGAAACCTCGCTCGTCATTTTCTGCTGAATGAAATTCCGCCCGCCCCCCGTGTTAATTCCAATTTGTTTTTAATTTATTGGGAAAGCTATTTAAAATGTCGTTTAGGCGTATTATACGGGTGATGTAATCCCCAATTTTCTGTAGGCGGGTTATGGTAATAATATGCAAATTATTTCGTCAAATGTAATAACGTAAATGCTCGTGTTACAATTCGTGTTTGTCGCTGTTCCGAATTTACTTTCTTGACGACTTTTGAACGTTATGGTTAGCCACGCGTGGATAATGACCTATAACATAGGGACCGTTAATTATTTAACTAGAGTAACGGCGAAAGAAAAGTCTGACCGTGAAATTCGGGCTTGCACTTCGGTTGACATGTTTAAATGAGCTCTGAGTAACACGTGACTCAAAAAACCAATAGAATTACTTAAAACGCGCTCCTTTTTCTTAAAACCATTTACGCTTTTGTAGACGCTTCCTAGTAATTGTTTTTTAAGTTTTAACTAAAAATCTGATGAAAGCTATAAAATATGATTTCAATATCCTAAAATTCCGAAAAAACTACAAAAATCCTACCGAGGGGGCCCAAAGAAACGTTGGTTTTACACCCCTTAAAATTTAACTGAATTTTATTATAGGAAGTGTAGAAATTGAAATTTTGGGGATCAATCACCATAATTTGCTAGCCGTAGGAAATAAAGGCCCGAAAATAAAAATACGGAGTTCACTTACTTGACCTTACCCAACCAAAAGAACCTGGCACTTCCAAATGCCAGACTTAATTTCTGGCGGAGTGCTTATCACTTTTGGCTCGCAGCGAGGGGTGCCCGATTCCATTCTAGCTATACTTGGCGCTGATTGAAAACTCGGAGTTACTCCCATAGAGTAACCCACTCGCGAGAATGGAAGGCCCTATGGAAGCGCATGAAACATTCATCCTAACGGGCCACCTTGTCCAAAGAGAGATGGTGTTTTATTTTTACATTTTTTAGAGTATAAACTTTTAATCCAGATATTGTACATAACCATCAGGCCAACTTGTTCATTTCACGCCTCGAAAACAAGACGTCGCGTATGAAAAGAGTTAAAATAGTTTCGCTGATGGCCTTCCACTCTATGTGAGTGGGTTACGTTTGCGAGTTCTCTGCCCACCGGTTAAAGGGGTTTTCCCCTAGTTCTGCGGTTTCCCATTTCCCTTAAAACTTGTTGAGGTTAACGGTAATAGCATAAGTTAATGATGTAATAGTTAGCGTTGGTTCGCGTGGCATGAAGCGCTTGCCGCCACCCTCCTACGCATTGTAGGCCGGCCACCTGAATTAATGGCTTTAAAAGTCGCTATATGAATGGGGCTTAAGGTAGTACTTGGGGTAATAGCCTAGCTCAGTGGTTTTTAACCCGTGGTTCCGCGAGATGTCTCCCGGGGTTCCGCGGAAACATTTCCAAAAATATTTAAAAAGGTTAAAAACCCAAATAACAAATTTATAATCTAGCCCATTCTAAACCCAGGGAAATTATTTAATTCCTAAAATTTCGGGGTTTCCGCGGATTTGGTGTTTCTGATAGCGAAGGGTTCCGCGAAAAATAAAAGCTGAAAGCGACTGTCCAAGCTGATTATTATTACTTTTGGTAGTATCTTAGTTTGGAAACTCTTTATACAAAATGTAGGATGGGAAGCTCCTCGGTCTCAAACTTTAATGAAACAAAATTGTTTTGTATTTTATTCAATATATAGGGTGAATTTGCGCGACTACGGGAAAGGGGAGGGGTGCGTTTTTGTAAGATCAGCATTCCAGTAACGACGCGTTGCTACGATTAAAAATAGTCATTTTGAAATGTATCCCGGCTGGCGTTGCTGTTGGCGGCTTCTATGAAAAATGAATTTCGATCCTTTTGTTCCGTTTGGAGAAAGCGCACTCGGAATACATTAGCAAACTCTTCTAATTCCGAGTCGAATCGGGGAAAGGGCATCGCCGAGGCCTTGGTTTCGTGCCTCTTAATATTCATGGCCTGTTAACAGGTTGCCGCGCCAGTTTGACCCCGTAAAGCGGAATTATTACGAAGGCGCCTATTTTGTCACGTTCGCGTTCCTCGACAACTATAGATACGATCATTGTCTGGTCCGCTCGGATTGCCTCGTTGTCTTTCAGCGAGTTGACGACACTGGCGGATGAAGCGCGAATAGAAGTATTGATTGTTACTCTTTTAACGCTAATGGTGGCGTTGAAAGTCTCCTTATTACGGACTGTCTCGGCTCGTCGAAATCTATTATGAGCGTACCTCAAAAGCCCAAATTTCCATATATGTAATTTCTCTTCACTTACGCAATTATGGAGAAATTTGTAAAGGTAGGTCCGTTACGCGTTTGACTCCAGATAACAAATAGAAGTAATATAATTTTTTGTTGGGGTGGAATTGTTTTATCGGTACATTTTATTTTAAATTTCGTTGGTGTATTTTAGTACTAATAATTATTACCCAAACTGAATTTTAGCTCTTACGTAACGAGGTAACGCCCGTAAGGGTGAATGGGTTACGTATAACGTATTATAATTTTATGATTATTTTCTTAATATTTCACTCATTCCGCGTAATTCTTTGGCTATACCCCAATTCCTTCCAAAAGAGTCAGTAGCGCAGTTGGTTATTTTGTATTAACAGGGATGCCTGTATATTTCCAGTTGCTATTGCGGGAGACCTCGCCGGAGTCGGACTCTGGCGCGTCGTCCAGTCGATGGAAGAAAGAGTCCATCGACGAAGCCATGGAGGGCATCATCCACCCCAAAAGCGACAAGTTCTCCATCGACGAACTCGGCAAGAACGAGAAAGCCGGAGTGCCTAAGTTTGACGAGGACGACTATCAAAGTGAGAAGCCCTTTTCGATTGTTTTTAAAGTACGAAGTCCGTCGAGGTAATCCGACGCGCGTGTTCTTGCTCAACAGTGCACCGTACCAGCAGCTATCAGCATCACCAGCCCCTGCAGCGTTTCCACCATCACAAGCGTCGCCCGTCGCAGTCGCTTTTCGGCGAGGACGATGAAGACGACGAGGAGGTGGATGGAGAGGACCACGACAACCCGACCTTGGAGAAAACGTCCCCCGAGAACACGGGCGGCAGCGGCGGGGGGGAGGGTGACGAGGCCGAGACGCCTCTGCTTCCGCCCATGAAAACCAGCGCGTCCGACATCGCCGTAAGTCCTTTTCAATTGACCTTTCAATTTCAAACACTAGTTGATCAAATTAGCGAATTAGTAGATAAGTCCATTATAAAAAGGGATACAAAAGCTAAACCCTAAACAAATTTGAAGAAAATTTAAAAACTTGCATAGCTCGTACCGATAGGTCTTCGAGCAAACAAAAGACGCGAAACTCGGACCAATAGATCTTCGAGTGAAAAACTAAATTAAAAATAAATAAAATAGCCAGAATTTCCAACTGTAGACCGGTTTCGTCCTAGGTGGTTCCTTTTAACTTTAAAACACTATCCGGGCTTTCTCGTTTTGACGCTCCCGCTTCGCTCAATCTCGTACGCTGCGCTTTGTAAATGACCAGTGTGCTCGTACCACTGGGTAGTGTTCGTACGCCGTCCAAATAAAGTCGGGGTCGGGGATGGGAAACAATTTGTATGTATTACGAAAATGACCTAGTTTACTAAACGCTGCTCAAAATGTTCCCAAATGACAGACCTTACAAGTTACAAAAAAAATACCACTGCACTTTGCAGCCGAGACATCGATTCTAAAACTACAACTAAAAATAACGAAACCCCGTGAGGGACTCATTTCGAAGGTCATTCGTGTAATTCCATTATCACCCACGAAAAAAGGGAAGTCCGATCTTTTCTTTTTAGTAGGGTGCAACCGTCCTTAAATAAAAACCTTCACCCCGAAAAATGGTCAACCCCGACTTATTTTTTGATGGTCGGGGTCGGGGTCGAGGACCAAAGTCGGTACACTTCCACTGGGGCCAGTCATAGTAGCCTTTGGCCCTCGCGCTCATAACGCGATATTCGGATCACGTTGACGCTTCCCCTTACACGTGAAACTTTTCTATTTTAACAAAGAGGACGAACTAGAAATTTTAAATAACACTACTAACGATTATTAGTATTCAACTGCCGATCAGTCGTAGACCGTACGTCATGTAAATTGCCGATTTCGAAGCGCCATCTGTTTGAAAATTCCTGTCAAGCTAATGTTACCTTCTGGTTTGTCGCGAGACGATGGCCAACGACGAATGGCTTGTCGTTGTTACAATGGTCTGATGGGAAAGTCCCTGGTTTGGTATTTTACTAGCACCGAGCCCTTCCCGCCTTCCTATTTGGCTTCTTCCTCTTCAGCCCGCCACTCAGGCTGAATTAAAGGGCAACGCAAGTGACCATGCAGGGGGGTAAATTATCTTATAGATAAAAAGAACGACTGCGCATGCGCTATCTGCCATAGCCTTTCCCTCTGTAAAAAAAGCAGAACCATATTTGCCGAATTTATTTTGTATAAATGCGCCTCCATGCATTCTTTAGTCGCGAAAATGGCCGAGGAAAGTGAAGTCTCCGTGCTTACCAACAAATCGGATCCTAAACTTCTACAAAATAAATGTAATAAAAAAAGATAAATATTCTGTCGGGGTATAATGATAGGGAAATTGTTAAGGGAGACGGGATATAGGAGTGTGTGTGGTGTTGAATTTTCTTAATCCAATGTGAGGCTAGCGGCAGACATTTACCGCGTCCAAGGCC
Source organism: Leiobunum rupestre (assembly GCF_980474605.1). Lineage (NCBI taxonomy): Eukaryota > Metazoa > Arthropoda > Arachnida > Opiliones > Sclerosomatidae > Leiobunum > Leiobunum rupestre. Next base: position 49,313,061 of record NC_143387.1, on the reverse strand, counting down.
TAATGTTTCAACTTCCATTATTAAAAATATTCAATTCACAAATAATTTTATTCCAAAACATTGTTAAATCGAAAATATCAAAGTCCAACCCAGTTCTTTTCTCCATAATAAATAAATTAAGCTAGGCCTAAATTCCTGGGTTCGTTGATTGCGAGCTAACTCAGCGCAGAAAATCAAAAAATACGCGAATGAGAGCGAAATTGCGCTACACCAAGGAGAATAAGGCTTTCGCGCTGTATAAAATCATCCTTGGAAAACCTACTTACGGCTTGTTGAAGAAAACAAGGAGGATAGGAAGGGAGGCGAAGTAGGGTGGATCCTTGTAAGAAGTTTAGCGCGAACTCGGTGGGAAAATTTCGGAAAAATGGCGGCAACACGTAACGTAGCGGCCGCAATCTTGGCGCCATTTTTCCGAAATTTTCCCGCCGAGCGCGCTAAGCTTCTTACAAGGATGCTGGCGCGTTCATCCCTCCTACTTCGCCTCCCTTCCTATCCTCCTTGAAGAAAACATAGTTCCCCCCCTACATGACCACTTGCGTTGCCCTTTAAAGAGGGACAAATACTCCGGTCTAGAGAACCGGTAGATGTTTAAAGCGATCGCCATCGAAACTTTTGGTTTTTTTTTCGGTCGTAACGGTTGGGCTCTCGCTCACGCGTGTTAAACACTTCCAATCCGTTGGCTTCGCTTGAAGACTATTTGTATTAGCTTTTTTATTATTTTGTATTTAATAAGCGTAAAGAAGCTCATTTATCCTATACACATTTAATTCAAAATTTACCCTTTACCAATGGAGAAACGAACAAGGAGACATACAGAGGTGTTTCTCCCCGATTTTTGTCAATCTCGGGAGTTAAGTAGAAATTCATGTACCTTGAAAGCTCCTTAAGGTAAAGTTTCAATGGCCATTCGTTTTGCCATGCCAACCAAAAAACAACTCAAGTTTAAACTTTCTCCAAGAATTTATTTATTTACACTCAGGGAGAATGAATATGTCGAGATTATTTTTAGCGTTTCTCCAATTCCACCCGTTGGGCCCCCCGGTATGCTCCTCCGCTTTAATAAAATCAAATAATACTGCAATATCATTGGTTCGACGCGATTAACGCTGCTGCGAGGACGCAAAAAATAAGACCGCCTCCTTTTCCCCTCCCCGACCCCCTTAGCGTGACGGGGTTAGGGCCTCAACGTGTCCGTCGATAGTCTCGATATATTCATTATCCCTGAGTATAAATAAATACATTCTTGCTTTCTCTACGTAAAATAGCATGGCAAAATCACCGATTGTAACCCTTTGCCATTTTCGAAAAATTAAAAAATTAAAATTTTGGCAAAATCGATAAAAATTGGAAAAATCAATAACATTTCGGTAAAATCGTAAGGGTTTACAACGCGTGATTGCCCCATGCTATTTTACATAGAGCAAGTTTGAACTTGAGTTCTGAAAAACATTTTTGGTTGGTATGGCAAAACTAATGGCCATTGAAATTTTACCTTAAGGAGCTTTCAAAGGTACATGAAGGTCTACTCAACCCCCGAATATGAAAACAATCGGGAGAAGCACCTCGGGATGTCTCCTTGTAAGTAAATAGCGTTAATTACGGAAATCCCAATTTAGCAGAATGCTCACTAACAACCGCGTAAGAATAGGCGTCGAATTTCGATTAAATATTTCACGGAAATAGAACTGGCTGGCGCTTGACTTCTAATTTGATGACTGGCTCTCATTCTGAAAGTTAGATTCATCCGGATGCCGCGCCAACGAACAATGGATTTGCTTTTTTGAACCGAAGCCAAGAACCATAGAAACATAAATAGAAGAATTATCTCTGTGGCCAACCGAACCTTTTTTTTTGGCTTTTTGAGATTAAAAAAAAGAAGTGGGCGACGCGTGCCACACAGTCTAGGGTAGAGCGAACTTAGCGAAGGCTTTTAGGCCTTTGTGTCGATCCGCGAAGAGTCAAAATTATCGCCCGGATGATTTGCGGGCACCGCGATCTCTCTCTCACTCTCCAATTACTTCCCTGTCGCGAATCGGACATTAGTCGGGCGCGTGGTCGCTATTATTAAACCGCTTCCGATAGACGTCACTCTCGATGCGGACCGCGTTTATCACGGAACGCCGCGAGTTTAAAGGCTGATTTTCACTTGGGGGAAACAACCCCGTGACGCGAAAATATTTATTAGGCCTAACGGGGATTTTTTGCGTCGTCGCGGCGTTTTGTTCCTAATAGAAAGTAGCATTCAAACTCTTTCGTGGCACGCATTGTTAAGCGGCGCGATAAGGAACTCTCGTGTTAGAAGAACCCTGGTGTATGGAGTGTTATCTCGTCCTTTTCACATCAGGAAGCCTTTGCACGCAATTCATCGCGCTTTTTTATATTGTATGTCTAATGTCATGGTATAATGCGTTTGTTCGAACTAGGAGAGTACCCGGGGTGTTTATTGCCGATTTTGTTCAAAAGTCAGGCGTAATGTAGACCTATCTGAGATATGAAATTTCCCAAAAGGAGACGTTGCACTACCCATTCGATTTACCATGGCAACCGAAAATGTTTCTGACCACTTAAAACCAAAATAAGTGTTAAAATTTACCCCAAAAATGTTCCAATTTAACCAAACTTGATGAAACTTACTTACCTAAATGTGATCCAAATTACCCAATTCGTGATTTTCAAATTAAAAAATCGTAGGACGTACCCTGTGAAACCGAGAAAATCCCATGCTTTTTCAAATGGAGATTTTTTGTTTAAAGTGGTCAAAAAAAATTTCGGTTGCCATAACAAATCGAATGGGTAATGCAACGTCTCCTTTTGGGAAATTTCATATCTCGTATAGGTCTACATTACGCCCGACTTTTAACAAAATCGGCAATAAACACCTCGGGTACTGTCCTTGTAAGTGAAAGGTTGCTTTGCCGTAACAGCTGTGAAATTATATTAACGTTAATGTCGTGATTTTCGAAAACAGAGGCCAGGAAATATAGGGTAAAGTCAAGAAATTGGTCAATGTGCCAAAAGATTTAAATTTATCGTGAACGTTTATGAAAGTAATTCGCCTATAGGTCTGCGATAAATTCCGTTATTATTCCTTAAACCTAGGAGCAACAAACACAAGGATAACGCAGCTAGCCTTTAACATGCTAACGCAGTGTTGTGTACAAATTTCATTGGACGAGCCTTTTCGCTGAACGTTTTTCGGGCAGTGGGGGGAGACAGTTTCCGAATTTTCCCCTTCCGACGGCAGCAGGCGTTAAAGCGTCTAACCAATGAAAAATGTACCCAAGAAAGTGCACGACTTTTGACGGGTTGCTTTCTCCTTGTGTGTTTGTTGCTCCAAGCTTAAACGTTCTGTTCATTTTTAGTTCCATATCGAAATATGTAACTATTGGTTTCTTTGAATTGTGGTAGTGGTAGCAGTAGTAGTAGTAGTCGTCGTCGTCCTACTTTGCAACACCTTTCATGACTTCTTATCAGGGCTTCGTATCAACATATTTCATTTTAAAAATGCTTATAAGGCTACTCGCTACCTGCAGCGCCAAGATTCCTCTACTTAAACTATTAGTTACAATTTGGCAGAGCTTCTAATATTACCGCTCCTGAAGTTCCAATGTTTTTTTACGCACTCTAATAACTATTTCCCAGAACTACTAATCAATGTCGCTCGTTTTTAAGGATATTTATCTGGATCGTCTCTACCGTCCGTTCAAACACAATCCCGTAATTTTAAACGAATTAGGGGGGGATTTGGCACCCCTTCTTCGAATTTTCGCCGAACATTTACTAACTAACGCAGTCTGTGTAAGTGACTTAGCGAAATTGGCCGCAAAAATACTTAATTAAATTTATTTTTTCGGTGATGGTTTTGGGTACCAGGGCTCCCATCAGGTCCCTAAAATACCTAAAAGCCCCTACTTTTTTTCGAGGTCCCTAAACCACCTTAAAATTGGAATTTGGTACCTAAATTACCCTATTTCTAGTAAATTTGGTGAAAAGTACCATCGGCTTATAATATTGAACCAGAATTGTATCGATTCACGTTTAGAGCTTTAATTTACTACATTAGGTGGCGTCAAGAGCTCGGCTAAGTTGAAATACTCGGTAAAATTCATAATTAGCCTCAATGTCGTAAAGTTGAACTATATAAGTTTGAGTAAAGATTTGTGATAAAATATTTTTACAAATTAAAACTAAGTCAGTTTTAGAAATATCCTATTTTAAAGTCATTTTTGTAAAAATTAAAGTTTAAATAATTATCTAATTTTTTTATTAAAATAGTCCCTATTTGGTTCCTACTTTTAAAAATTTGGTTCCTATTTCCCCTTATTTCTAGCCTGAAAAATCTCCTATTTCCCTATATTTTTTCCAGATTTTGGTGGGAGCCCTGGGGTACCTATAGATCACCTGCGAACATATCACACTAAACAGTGCCGTTGCCATAAATAAATGCACATTTTTTGGCTCTTAAATATGAAGGACTGTACCTTCTCGCGAGTTAATTGCGTTGTTATAGGGTGTTGTAACTTGTCACTACCGTATGTCCAAAACCAGGTATCTCAAAAAATTCGATTTGAGTAAAAAATTTCAATTAAAAGCGTTCTTTGGGCCCTTGGTTTATCAGCGACCACTGAGACGACAAATACGACCTATACGTCCATTAATGTGGTATGAAACTCTCAGAGACGCGATTCCCGTTTGGGCCCAATGGGGCCCTTAAATTTAATGAAGTTATTTCTTGGAAACCGTCGATTCATGAGGTATAAAATTTTATCTCGATAGCGATGCCCATTGGGGCCCTTGGAGTCCCATACATTTGGCCGATGTGGAACTAATATTACGGCTGGGCTGACTTGTTAAGCCTCACCCCTCTAGTTAGAGGGATTGAGGCTGTTATTTTCACTCTTGACGTTGTCGGTGCTGGTGGTCGTAAATACACCGCGGCGCTGGCTCCAAAAGGGACACCGCGAAAAGTCGATTGCTCATCAACGGCACTCAAGAAAAATTTAATTGATACGGCGTTTTATCGTTATTAGTTTTCTCCATCTATCTATACCAGTGCCGAACCTTTGTTGTTGATCAAAGGGGGTTTTTTCGCCCCGCGAATAAAGTTCGGACGTAAAAGTACCCGCGAAACGGCCAATTTATTTGTCAGCGACCACTGAGGTGGCAAAAATGAACGATACGCCCATGAATGGGGTATGAAAAACTCTCTCAGGCGTGATACCCGTTGGACCATCATGGGCCGTAACTTTGGGCCCTAGATTTCTCAGCGACCACCGAGGCCACAATTACGATAATAAAGGGCAGGGGGAGGCTACTATTATGGCCTCAGTTGGCCTGTGCCATCTTGTTAAAGTTGTGATTGCAATAAGTTTTTCGTTAAAACATAAACTGATACATGGAAAATATAGAAGAGGAATAATAACTCTGCCAATTTATCGTCTAGGTATAATTTAGGCCTATTAATTAAATATTATGATTAAGAAAAGTATTGAAATATATATTAAGCGGTAGTCGAGGGGTCGAACACTTGCCTGTTGTGTACGGGATTTTGTATTTTTTTAAAATCCAGGATATTTTATTGTGGATTTGTCATACAAAGTCTATGGGAGCGAAATTCTTGGATTTTGAATTTCGTGAATTTTTTTCCAAATGTTGTACGGGATTTGGCCAAATGTCCGACCCCTCGGCGGTAGTACCATAGAAACCCCTAGCTTTAGAACTTCTAGATGAAGTGGTGTACCGATAGGGAGACATAAGGGCAATTTGAACCGGTCGACCGACTACGTAATTTTTCCGAGGAAAAACGCCTACTTACGTGGCGTAGTCTATCGGTAAATAGAAACGCTTGGAATGTAATTTCCTTTTCTGCAAGTTCTACAAAACCTAAGAAGTATTTCGTTAAACTACCTAAGATGGCGCCACAATAAATAATGGGTGCCGTACTGTCAATAAAATAACGCTATTTTACTCAGACGATATCTACTATCGGAAAATAGAAACGCTTGGAATGTAATTTCCTTTTCTGCAAATTCTACAAAACCTAAGAAGTATTTCGTTAAACTACCTAAGATGGCGCCACAATAAATAATGGGTGCCGTACTGTCAATAAAATAACGCTATTTTACTCAGACGATATCTACTATCGGAAAATAGAAACGCTTGGAATGTAATTTCCTTTTCTCCAAGTTCTACAAAACCTAAGAAGTATTTCGTTAAACTAACTAAGATGGCGCCACAATAAATAATGGGTGCCGTACTGTCATTAGTGTAACGAATAATATATTCAGCTGATAGGAATTTCACCTCTACTCCTACTCGTCAGCTGCTGCGCTGTGCTAAAACCACGACAGACTGAAATGGCACTTTATTGGGAGCGCATGGTAATCAATTGGAAATTGATACACACGTACCGTGAACAATACTATAAAATAGTGAAAAACATTTTTACCAAATTCTTATTGGTTCGGTTTTTATAAACAAATTAAACAATCGGTACTATGTTAGTATTAGATTTGAAGGCGATTTCAAAAGTTACGTCTTAAGATACACCGCATCTCGACAACTCATCGCAAAAAAATGGAAAAAAGGCTTCTAACTCTAAAGGTGGTAAAGTTACAAATTTTTCTGGAATGATATCAGTCTCTTCGTGTTAACAGGGTGGATAATTCGGCAAGTCTGAACGATGTGGTACTATTCTAATAACTTTCGTTATAACAGTTCAAGATTTGGAGAATTGAGTGGAAACCGACATCTAACCCCAGCACCACTATTGACGGCTTTTAAAATTCATTTTGCGCGTGAAAATAACTCTACATGTTATGGTCAAAAAAGCACGCAAAGAAGGATGTGTGCCCAAGACATTTTTCTGTAGTGTTGCGCGCTAAAACGTCATTTCAAAATCCGTCAATTTTCTCTAGTTTCATTTATTAAAAAAACGCCGAAAAATTATATGTCGGTCTATATCCAGATTCTTAAGTTTTACTGTACGAAGAATCATCATTCCTGAAAAATTGGTAACTTTAACCCCCTTTACCACCGCAGTTTTTTACATTTTATTTTGGCGATGAGTTGTCGAGATGCATGTAAAAGCGTAAGATTTTAAATCATCGTAAATCTCATACTAACACAATCGCGGTACCAAATGGTTAAATTGCTTGTAACAACCGAACCGATCGCAATTTTGTAAAAATTTTTACTTTTTTATAGTAGAGTTGATTTTATATAAAAAAGGGGTCTTGCCCAACTTGTTAAAATGTTGCTCTTACGTCACAAGACCCAGATTTATTATAGCGTTTTCCATTTGTCTGCTCTCGAGCACTGTAGATGGCTCTGATCAACATTTTATGTTCCATTAGCGTGCTCGGATCTGCTCCGATCAATTTTCGCGTGTTCCATTTCCTGCTCTCGGGTGCTCCGAGATCGCCCAAAGCCGATCTTCCTATTTCAACAGATCAACGGATCGAGATCGGAGCAAATTTTCGCGTGTTCCTTTTAGATTTTTTGGCCAAATGGCAGACCGAGACGCGAAAATTCAAATTACTAGCAGACGAAAAACAACAAAGCGCGGGAATATGTTCATGGAATGTTCCATTTGCGGTTTTACTCTTGTGGATTGGGGCGAGATCTATGACGTCAGAGACAGATTCAGAGCGAATCTTGAGCAATCAAATGGAAAATGCTATTAGTGTTCTTCGCACGGGCGATTTGCACGCGCGCTAGAAAAAGCTATCCTCCTCGCGACTGTAGCGCGCGCTCATAGTCTTGTAAAAATCATAGACATAATAAAGAAATAGACACAAGATTATAGTGTGACATAATAATAAAAAAAAAATTCTACGGGCGGTTAATACGAAAGTTTTGATAAGGGAAACCTTTAGTTATATATAAAGATTTTAAATAAGAATGAATAATTATCTAAATAATATTATAATTTAATCCTACTTATGGAATGAAACATTTTCCGGTATTTTTTTCTTGTTGAAAAGTTAATTTTCAGTAGAAAACACCTTTACTACTTCTTTTTAAACAAAAAAAAACACAAAAACTTGGGTATTTAATTATAAAACATGTTACCTAAGTCATAAACGTAGTACGTGCTACCCGTTTTTCAAATTCACCGCTCAAGTTTTTGCGTCTGATTTTAAACCCGATAAATATTCTTAAGCGTTAGGTGGCGCTTTACACGTAGTACCGCAGGAATACGTAACAACTGCCGGTTGTCTGCTAGTTATCGCTCCCGTATATTTTTGGCAAATCAAACTCCGCGTAAGGCGTCTATTTATTTATATTGTCTATGTGATGTAAGAGCAACATTTAAACAAGAAGGCCACGTTACTTGTTTGAAAATTAAATTAGTCTAGTTTTAAACCACCTTGCATATTATTAAAAATATTATTTACGCGCCACGCTCGTGTTCGAAGAATAAACGCGTTGTTTTTGACGCCAGGTGTTTATTTAGAGACGGCCACCAACAATTTACACAAAATGAACGCGGTAAAAGAGGTGGGGAGGGAGAGGCTACTAAATGTTATTTTAAGTTGTAGTCGCAATTCATTCTTGTTTTTATCATTTCTAATTGCATGATTAGCTTATTAGCGATAAACATTTAGTTTTGAATGAAAGTGAATAATTTGAAGGTTCATAGGGTTCATAAAAGTATTGGCAAACCAATTTCCCTGATATTCCACTGATATTTCCCTAATTTTTTCAGGTTCAAGGGCACTTAATGCTTTAAGATATCCTCAATAAAACAATAATAAAAGTGTCACAAATTGAGAATGAACATGATTGTTAGCAAATTAGTTTTACTTAAGTTTCATCTCATTATGTAACGAATACTTACCTAGTGTACCGCTCTCGTTTGTCATTGCTAATTAGCCTAATTTAACCAATATTTTCACGAAGTGTTATATTCATTTCATTATTAAGATTTAACTAATAGTCAAATCTTTATAAAAACTTCGGGCAAAACTTTCTATAGGAATTTCTCGATTATTGAATCTCCTGATGTTTCCAGGTTTTCCAAGTCGGTAAGAACGCTGTATTATAATTGTTTGTTGCGTAATTTGTTCCTCTTACGAAGGGAGGGGTACATTTTGTGAACGCCTTCATATCGGTATAATTTTTTTTTAATAATTTGAGAGACATCCACTTGGTGGAACTCTTTAAGAGTAAAAAAACGGTCAATTTTTTTGGTTTTTCCTAATTTACCCTTCTTACTCAGTGCTAGGAACAGCATCCCAGGAAAAGAAAATACAACCTAATTTATTTTATTAATCCAGTTTCCGAATTTAAATGAGCTGCCCGTCTTCGAAAATCAATTTTCCCCTCTGAATGTTTTCATTTTGAGAAAAAACTTTTGGACAAACTTTTAAAGAAAGAAAAGGATTTTTTTAGAAAGATATTAATTTTTTTAGTTTAATTTATCTCGCCATAAAATAAAGTTACTTAATATCTTGGCGATATTTTCGTCAGAATTACAAATATCGAGGTTTTTTGCGAACCGTAACGGTGTCGTAAAAAATATACGAAACTAATTTGGGTTAATAGTTATTTTTCTTGGTTAGTGTGGCACTTTTAGGTTAAGCCGGCCAAATGTTTGGAAAATAGAAACGATCTATTTTTGCTTTCTCGTTTCAAATCCGCCGAGAGTAGTTAACGCCCAAACGGCATTTGCTTTTATCTCTCTGCCGAATCGAGCTGTTAATCTCCGCGAAACCCATCAATCTTCCTAAACCGTGATCTGTATTATCCAAGATTAAACGTGATTATTGTTTTATTTCATTGGCCACCAAGACTGATAAAGTTAATTATTTTCGGCGCTTTCAAAAATAAGCGTTGATGCGCGGGACCGCTCTTGACCAAACCACGTTCGTCTATTTTCACTTTCTTGAAAAACTGCAACCATTCGATTTGTTCTACTTATTTCGGGAGATTAAAAACTTATTTAAAGGATATATAGCTTGTAGTATTCCTGTCCAGCTTCTGTATCTTAGCTCATCATATTTTTAAAATTAAAGTAATTCTATCAGATAATATTGCACCTATTTTACACTATACTATGCACCACTTTTTTAAAATTGGCACCACAACGGTTTTGGAGATATTTAAATTTGAAACTCGGAGAGCCAATGAAGTTAATGTTTGCTCACCAATTACTCCGAGCTAAGTTAATGAAGCGATTTCTGTCGCCTCCCCAAATTAAGGGTTCCAATATCAGCCGCTCTCTCTCAACGGGGAGATACGTGGGGACAGGGGTGAGGACACCCGTGGCGGAAGTATTCCGACCACCCGTTGGGGGATCGGTGGTCCTCCTCAAACGACCATCCACAAACTCTGCCTCCCAGACGTTTGGGATTACAGGAGTACGCCACTACTCCCGGCATGACTTGGATCTTCCGTAACGAATGCCTTTTAGGCTATATTCCGCTCAAAGGGAGTATAACCGTAGCAGGGAAGGTCAAGTTTCGGTAATTACTCACGTGTAGCGCGACAGTCTTAAGAAAATCCTGCTGCGAGCGTTTATCTCCCAAAGATCTTAAACTAAGGTAACGAGATATTTTTACACACATCCCAGTAGAATGAATCTACTACGTTCTAGACCCGGGGTTTTCAACCCGTGTACCCCAGGGTTTCGCGAGATGGCTCCAAGGGTACCGCGGAAACATTTCAAGAAATATATAAAAAGGTTAAAAACCCAAATTTATACTATAGCCTATTCTACTTTATATTTGTGTTGTTTTGATTAATAAATTGATAATCCTGCAGTTTTGTTTATAAATAATTATAAATAATAATTTATTTTATAATAAATAAAAAATCATATAGAAATCTGAGGCGGTTTGGTTTTCCCCGGGAAATTATTTCATTCCAAAAATTTCAGGTGTTCCGCGGATTTGGTGTTTCGGATAGCGAAGGGTTCCGTCACTGTCAGCGTTGCCAGATCGAAAATCTGAAATTATCGTACTTAGGCCAAAAAATTATCGATTTTCCTGGAAAATTATCGTACATTTCTTTTTGGCGATAAATTTTAATTCATACATAAATGCGTTGAATTTAGATGATTTTTTAAAGCACTACAGGAGTTTTATTTCAGGGAAATAAACAAAATGTCTATTATCATTATTAACTGAACTTAATATGTTTAAAAATGTTTAAAAAAATGCGGTAATAGCTAGGAGTAATAAACTCACACTCTGGACTACGCGTACAGAAAATGTATATCATTCATTTTTAAGTAGAAAAGTTATATAAACTAATAATAAAATATAAATCGTTCGTAGGTTTTTAAAAAAAATATAAAGATTATCGTACATTATAGTACGTTGAGGCAGAATTATCGAAATAATGGTACGATATCGTACGCCATGAAAATTATAGTACGCCCTAAAAATTTTGATTAAATTATCGCACTGTGCGATAATTATCGTACGTCTGGCAACGCTGGTCACTGTTCTAGACTATCGCGCCGCGAGTGAGTATTTACGAAAGCTTGACCTTCACTTCTCGGGATATATTCCCTTTAAGTTTGGCACCTTCATAATTTTTGTGTTTTTCTAAAAACAAAGGCTTTAAATAGAGAAAATATGATCCCGCGAAATTTCAAGGGTTCCCGTACGTGGGAGCGGTCTTTTCGAGGAGAGGCCGGAAAGTTGATGAGGCAACATTTCGATGTTTTGAAACTAGATTATGTAAAGGCTCTCCCCCCCCCCCCCCCTCCGCCCTTACAACGACCGTTTTCTAGGTTCAACGTCAAATTCCATTATTTTTTTGGCGAAAATGAAAAACGGGTAGAGCCGAATTTAACTCGAACAAACCGGTTTTCAATAAATTTCTTCTTAATTGGTTATGTACGCTTCGGAAAGCTAGTTTTTCACCGCGAGAAATATTCCACCGCTCTACCAAATGTTTATTTTGCTTTCGTAAAAATATTAATACTCACATCGGAAGTATCAATGCTGCTCGTGTAATTTGCTTGAAACCTTTACCTTCTCTTTGGAAGATAAAATAGTGCGGGGTTAACTACTTTATCTTGTGACTGGCCGAAATTAGTATACCCAGAAAAGAGGGGTTATAAAATAAGTAAATATTCGTACGCGGTGTAATTCGTACATTTTACGTCGTTAGTTAGAAATACTGTAAATGTTCTTAAATTTCGGGATAAAATCGCCATTATTGAAAACTGCGAAAATGCGCGCCTTGTGTTAAATAGGGATGCACCGATATTGGTACAGCCGATATTTCGGCGATTCGTGGCCGATATATCGGCGGTAATATCAGACGATATTAACAAAGTTATCTATCATAACAGTAGTGTATATGATAAAATCATTGTAAAAGACGGTTCATTGCACTGTCATACCATTTTATTGTAATTTTTAATTTAAAAAAGTTAAGAGCATATCCGAATGTTTTTTTCATTTTACGTGATACATATTTTCTATCACAAATCGAATATCGTTGTTTTGTATTGGTTTACACTCGTCTAAAAAAAGGTATGATCTAGCTTCTGAAGTCTGGCGTCCGTGGCGCGGCCAATCAAATAAAATATTATCATTAGTTCGTTAATCGAGAATTTTCTTATTTTTAAATGTTTTTCTAATATGTCGGTATATTGGCCGATACCGACATTAGAAAAATAGTAATCAGCTAGGCTAATACCCTTAGGCCTAAGTCCTTTAATTCAGGTGGCCGGGTTACAATGCGTTGGAGGGTGATGGCAAGCCACGCGAGCCAACAGCTCCCTACACTCACTAATACCTTTAACCTCAACTAGTTTTAGTGGAACCAAAGAGCTCGGGGAAAACACCTTAAACCAGTGGGGAGATAACTTGCAGACTGAACGTAGAAGGAGTTGTTACGAGTTTTCATCCCAAGCTGGGATCGAACCCGGCTCCTCTTGTTGCAAGGCGAAAGTGCTAACCACTCCGCCACCCCACTATATATCGGTGCATCCCTAATTTTTAAGGGAATCGTTAATACTGAACCAAGTTTTTTTTAGTTAAAACAATTAGTTAAATTAAGTAAAAACAGATTTAAAAAATATTAATTTGTTCCGCCCCCGTTATGACATCATACGGGTAAAAATATCATTGGCTGATAGATAATTTTGAATGTTTCGGAGGATTTGGTTTACATCCTACAATGGCCTCCATGTCCGTGCTTTCCGCCTTTTTAGATTTCAATTATGCTCGGCGAGTGGTGACAAATTTCGACTATTATTTAGGTCTACAATGACTGATTTTAATTAAAAATTGGTTGTAATTTTAAAATGTAACGAGTTCATAGATATCGGTAACTTACATTTTAAAGCAGCATTCTGTTGATGCCTTTTTACCGTAAAAAAGTAATTTCGTAAAGCAGATGGCGCCAGGTCTTCAATGGTTTACGTTTCATAAAATGCTAAATCAGTATGAAAATTTTAAATAGGAAGATGCAGCGACCGAATGAACTATGAGTACGATCATAAGTAATATAATAACAATAAATATGGCAATTAGTAAAATTTTTCACCGAACTGATTTTCAGAGCTATTGCGCAATCAAACTTTAATTCTCAGCGCAGAGTCCCCTAGCGTCCAAATATGCCCGAGGGGAAATACACTACTACAAAGGACGATAATATACTACTCAGTTTGGTTGAGAGTCCAAATCTGAGCTTGGCGAGATTATCATTTCCGAGAAAAGGTTCAGTCAGAAAATGAGCTTTAAAACAATAGGAAGTATTATGTACTTATCGTATTATGCAACTTTTGTTACGATGTAATTAGTTTCTTCATCAGTATTTCATCTACAAATCTGAAGAGCGATAATTTTATGTTGATTTTGTATGTATCCTGTTCTCTAGATACTTCTCTCGTAAAAACGATATACTTAAAGGGGAACGGCCAAACTTTAACCAGTTAGATAGCCCTATAGCCCATTAAAAACTGAAATTCATTTCGAAAACCGCATCAAAAAATATTGAGTGGTTAATTTTTAATTAAATAAAGAAATTTCGGGAAATCGAAAAGCGCGCGTCCGCCGCGACACCTGGTGAAAAGTCGGTGAGACAGAAAAACAACGTAAAGGCGCGCGCTGCTGAAGACGCGAAAAATTTGTTTTGCACGCGCGGCGCGTTCCAGTGATAAGAGACCTTAAGCCTAACTTGCGCGATTTTAAAAGTTAGGATAGTTCGCAAATCACTCATATGGGGTTTGGGGCGCTGGCGGCAGCCCCTAAGATGGCGGCGAAAATTCAAACCCAAACACCTGGCGTTATTTTTCGCTTCAACTTTTTGGGCCAAAAGCTATTTTTTCAAGACAAAAAAAGGTACGTGTTAGTATATTGAACGTCTTGTTAATCTTTTGATACGGAAATAAGGCCATATTTGGAAAAGCTTGGCCGTTCCCCTTTAATTGAAAGGGTTAGACTTACTGTTTCTAATAAATATGAATATTTGCGATTCAAGGAGTTGAGCCAAAATTTAACGCTCTTGGAACAATGACTAACAAGCTATAAATAATAATACTAAAATAAAAAATAGCGCGTCTTCAACTTGTGTCGTAACGCGTCCTAAGTTTTTGTAACTAGGTGTCATTAGTTAAGTCGGTTCGGAATATTTTAAAAGGAGCTTGTGTCCCCTAAACCCGCTTCATTAAAATATAACGTTAAAAAGTGGTATAGCCTAGATAATTTTGAAAAATCAATTTGTTAAATAAATACATTATTCATTTTGACGTGGGAAAAATTTTCAAATTGTTTTTCAACTCCACCCTAATTACTAAGCCGTCAGGAGCGAATTAATTTCTACAATTACTTTCTAACTGCAGCCGTTAGTGAACAATGCGGAGGTATGTAAAATAATCTAAACCATTCGTTCAACGGTTTGATAAATAATAATATTAATTTTCTCCGCTATACTAATTATACTCCCCCCCCCCCGAAACGTATTAGAAACACCTGAACACTAAAATATAAAAACGGGTATTACAAAATAATCTGACCTACACACGTTCGCCCACCATATCATTTAAATTCTACTCAAAATTTTATGATTTGAAAAAATATTTCATAAGTTTAATTTTTTCGCACCTCTAATTTTATACGTAAAAACCTGTCTCGTTTACCCCGGGCCAGCCACTGTTGAGTAATGTTATTATACATTTTGCTGTTAAGGGTACTTACATATATATGGCTTTATGGTTACGTTACTATTCACCCAACAGCGTAATAATATCGCGTTACAACGCTGTGAGTCATCGTTTTTGGCTGCCGGCTAGTAAATAATCCTCGATAAAACGTTCAACTTAGATTTTCTTGTTTTGGAATTTCGTTCGGTGTTTGAACCTTCAAATTATCTCTTTTTGTTTTCGCAAATGGCGTTATCACAACTGATTTTAAAGGGAATATAACCTGCAAAGCAATCTTTACGGAAGACCCCTTCAAATTATCAAATTTTCCTGTACAGGGGCGCCAAACATTTCTAAAGCCAAAGGCAAGAGCGGCTAGAGCCGCAAACGTTGGTGTTCCACATCAAATACCTGAGGTTATATTCCCTTTAAAGTTAGAAATTCTGAATTCCAACAGAATATGAATCCTTAAAGGGAATATAACCTGCAAAGCTATCTTTATGGAAGACCCCTTCAATTTTTCAAATGTCCCTGTACAGTGGCGCCAAACATTTTTAAAGCCAAAGGCAAGAGCGGCCAGAGCTGCAAGCGTTGGTGTTCCACACCAAATACCTGAGGTTATATTCCCTTTAAATTTATACAAGCTCTTACGAAGCAGTGAAAACATTGGTCACTCCTACCTATTACCAAGAATGTATTTAGATAAACAGAGAATGAGTGAGCAGCACCCAATTCGCGTCTTGATTCCCGGGTGTCATGAAAATGGAAGCTTTAATTGCGGTCACATATTCTCTATTAACCTGAATGCATTCTTGTTATTACTCACAAGGAGCCAACCCGAAGTGTAACCCACCGATTTTGTTTAAACTCGGGGAATTGGTACACCTTCATGTAACTTGAAAAGTCCTAAAGGGAATTTATTCAATGGGCAACAGTTTTGCCATGGCAACGAGAAAGGTTTTTGACAACCAAAAATTTAAATTTGCCCATTGAAAATAACATGGGATTCTGACCGATTCCTAGCCCCCCCCCCCCCCCCCCCGTGAAAAATTTGAACAAATTTCGAAATTTCGAAATTGCCAAAAATAGAACAAATAGATAAAAATTTAAAAAAAACATCAAAATTGATCAACTTTTGATCAATTTGAGGTTTAATTTAATATTTTGAGTTGTCAAAAACATTTTTGGTTGCCATGGCAAAACGGTTGCCCATTGAATAAATTCCCTTTAGGATTTTTCAAGTTACAAGAAGGTCTACCAATCCCCAGAGTTTGAACCAAATCGGTGGGTTCCACTTCGGGATGTCTCCTTGTAATGTAAAACTAATAACCAATTGACTTGACCCAATAAACATGTATTTATTTATACCTAAGGATATTGACCATACGCTGGTCGAATTTCTTCCCGGCATGACAGGGGGCGGAGGAACAACGTTACCGGCTCTCGTTTCAATCGTATAAGCTTGAGGGATTCAATGAAATACCGGTATTATTTAAGTTTTTTAGGGAGGTGGATTTTGACCAACGCCTATGGACGCTTCAATAAAAGATACTCGGTTTTTACTCCCCCCTCTAAATTCATCTGGGAAGGAACTATTTCCGGTCGGTCGGTTAAACGGTTAAAATGGCTAGCCAAAAAGTCACATAGAAGCCAATTGGAGACGCGTTTTTGCCCTCATGAGAATTTTGCGTCAGATAAGAAATGCGTCGGCTCACATACGAATGTTAATTTTCGATAATATATTTTAAGGTAAAATATATAATGTTACTAAAACTAAGTATAAGAAGATAATATTATTATTATTATCATCCTCTTATGGTATAAATAATTAAAATTATACGGAATATTTTTATATTACCGGGCAATTTTAAGGCTTCTCGTGGAGCAAAGATAATTTAAACTCGTACCCTAGATTCGAAATCACTCTCTCGCGCGTTGCCGATAGCGTTTACCCACTTCCCGCCGGAACTCAGAAAAAAATCGCTCCATGGTTTACGCCTTACCGCAACCGATGGAGCCCGATTTTTCTGAGGTCACGTGCCGGAAAAGGGTAAGCACTTCGTAACAAAACCGTCAATTGGAAAGCTCTCAGTATTCGAATCTAGGGTACGAGTTTAAATTATCTTTGCATGGAGGCAGAGTTAATTCATTTCGTATAAAATTATCTTTCGGAAAAAGATGAAAACTAATTCCTTTACAACTAAACGTAATACTTTTGCAGTATGGTATGCAACAAGTGTTTCCTTTTAACCAGGTAAATTTTTTGGAATGTTAAGGCTTAGCAAAAAACCGATGTTATGTTCGAGAAAAGTTTCCAGCTTTCTAATATTTCAACAAGCACTATATAAATAGTAACTTATGAGTCCTGGCTGTCGGAAATATTACTTCTTGGAAATTTCTGGGAAGATGTTTTATTTTAGCGCCTATTAGGCCTTTCTATAAGTAACATTGGCCTTCTTGTTTAGATGTATCGGGCGCGTCACTCGTGACGTAGAAGTGACGTTTCACTATGCTAGCCAATAGACGCTAGCATAAACTCTATCTCTTATTCAACTTGGTTTAAAAGTTCCACGCGCATCTTGATATTTTAGCGTAAACGGGCTCGAGTGATTTCGCGCGTGCTCCCTGAAAAAAAAATGCGCGAGCCTTTTACGCGAAAATATTAAAGAGCGCGTGGAACATTTTAACAAGGCCGGGAGTAGTGGCTCACTCCTGTAATCCCAGGCGTCCGGGAGGCAGAGTTTGTGGATGGCCGTGTGAGGACGACCACCAATCCCCCAACGGGTGGTCGGAATACTTCCGCCACGGGTGTCCCCACCCCTGTCCCCACGTATCCCTCCGTTGGCGTGGCCGTTACACATATCTCGCCCTGATTACTCAGATGGTGTCTTCGCCGGGCTCGCGGTCTTCTCTGACTCAATCAGCCCTTTCTTCTTTGAATAAAAAAAAACATTTTAACAAGTTGAACAAGACACGAATTCGACGAGTCGTCTTTTTTATTAAGATCTAACCTTCAAAACTGAACTGAACTCCCACGTATCTCGTGACGAAAGCGATACATTAAAACAAGTTCGGCAAGCGTAATGACTTTGTAGAAAGGCTTATTCCATTTTTCGTAAAATTCTTAACCGCTTTGTATGGCGGTTTGATATTAACCAAACATTCTGTCGTTTAAATATACCAAGTAAAAATTTCAGACAGAGATTACAACGGCAGACCGATTTCACCCAAATTTGGGGCTCATCGCTACTGTTAAATTTCCGTTCCGATTTCCGTTCAGGTTCCGTCGTCCACCAAAGGCGAAAGGAAGAAGTTCCGCATCGGAGGCAGCGTGGCGTCCATCGACGTGACGAGTCCCCTGCTGGAGCAGAAGAGAAAAACCTCCGTCGACTCTTCCAAACCGGGCTCCTCCATCAGCTTATTGGACCGACCGCTTCGTCCGTCCCTCAAGAAACCCAGCAGCCTTCCAACCACCAAACTCAACGACCAAGCCAGGTAACGCGATTCCCACCCGAGCCAACCTAGTGTCGGATAACTTTCGGAGATCGAAAGAATATATTTAGCTATCTCAAATCAATCGCTCGGCGCAATCCCTAGATTCGTCGCTGCACCAATCTAAACGCGATATTGAAACTTATTGAAGATATTATAGAGGGTCAAAGCGTCGAAAACCCTGTTAGTCGTGACCTAGACGACGCACAGTGGGACAAACTGAGCCCAAACCTGGTCAAAATTAATATCTCAAAAACCGTTTCTTGTACTAATTTCAAATTTTTGTGACACTTAACACGTGTTGGGGGACAATTAAAAATGATAACATCGATGACCTTGAACCAAGTCGTCAAGGTCATTTAAAAATCATCTCGAGAATCGTTAGATTTAGAAACTTCGTTCCAATTAGAAAGTTGTTCCTCATCATATTTCATGTCTACATAATGTTGGTTCGAATTAATTTGATCAATTGAAAGTCGAAAAACAAGTTGGTCATCAAGTAAGTTTCTAAATCTAATGGTACTCGAGATAATTTTTCAATGACCTTGAAGAAACGGTTCAAGGTCATCGATGTTATTATTTTTAACTGTCCCCCAACACGTGTTAAGGGCCACAAACATTTAAATTAGCACAGGCAACGGTTTTGATGTTATCGCCATGGATCATTTTTAAATTGGACACCCTTTTTAATTTCATATATCTTTTGAAAATCTGTACAAAAAATAGAAAATAGGCAAATATTGGCAAAATTTTTAATCGATATTGTGAGAAATAATGAACATTCATGAACTTAAATCAAAAATTTAACTTAATCTACCTGAATTCATAACTAAAAGTCACATTAATTCTAAAAGGAATATATTAGTTTAAGACCTTTACCGTCGTTTTCCAGAATTCACACTATTTGAATTACCCGGCTTTGTATAATAGTTTCATAACTCGAAAATATCGATATCTACTTGGTATTGATATTTCCAAAACTAAAGTCTACAAAAAATATCTTTACCTTTTAAATCAAGCCTGAATGTATACCAAAAACTATGCCAAAACTCCTACTTAAAATTTCTAAAAAAAATTCTACTACTTCTAAGGAGCCTGGTGGAGAATAAAATTTTGCAGTCAAAAATCAAACACCGGTAAAGTGTGCGGTGGTTTATAAACAAATATTATAAATTAAAATAAAATTCATACGTGCGATTTATTGTTTTGACTTTTGGCCAGGTTTGGGCTCAGTTTGGCCCAAACTGTGCGACGTCATGTTTACTTGAGCACCTTCCAAATCCAAACAAAATAAAAGACTTCCCGTTTCTTCGCTATAGCGCTTAAAACTCTTTTTCGAATTTACTTTTAAACGAAGAAGAATATTTGTTGATCCGTTTCGTCCTTTTCCGATTCTTAACAACGCGTTTTTCACTTTTTTGTTTAAGAAAGTTTCCCTCGTTTTTGGCAATTGGAAACGCTTCTGTTTATGGCTGTTTTTTTCGAGCGAAACGCTCTTTGTCCAAAAGCCATTTCGCGCGGACCCCTCCGGCTAAGACGCGGAATGAAAAGGACCATTACCCAAGAAGTAAATTGTCCTTTGTAAAGTTTGTTGAGAAGACCTTGACCTTTGCCACTTAATGGTGACTCCTTAACCGTTCAAAGAGAATCTTCCCGAAACGGCGAAAACAACTACTAACGTGATGTACCCCGTGAGCGGGAAATTTCGCTCAAGATGACGTAAAGGATTGCGTAGATTTCCACTCCGTGGAGATAATGGAGAAACGGATAAACAACCAATATTTATTTTAAGAATATTTTCATTTACTTCCGCTATCGCGCTGTATTTGCCCGTATTATACTTAAGTAATACGATACCACTTCAAAACCCGACAAATTTTACGTAATCTACCGGTTTACCGTAATATTTCTCAATTTCGGAAGAGGTGTGGCGATGTATTGGTGTCGAAATAAGGTGTAGTTATACCCCTACAATATCTGACCCGTTATATTTTTGTCTGCGGTGATTTTAATATACAAGTACTCGGAAACTCCAAGTTTGTTCGGGCCAGTTGAGAAATATAACGCGTGAACTACTTTGTCGTAATAGAAATCATTGGGTTTCGTAAAAATTGAATTGAAGAACCCGCCCAGAGAGCACGGCACCTATTATCATTTACTATGAGGTGTGTTAATAACTTCAACCTTCGACGATTTGGTTTGAGTCTATTTGATCGAACGGGTCCCATTTGATCGAATTGCATTTGATCGAATGGCCTTTGATCGAACGAAATTTGATTGAAAGCTACTTTAGGGTAAAACTACTAGTTTTTGGGAGTAAATCGAAAAGGCAACATCTAGTCAGAATGAGATACAGTAGACTCTATGAATAATAATTATTTCTTTAAACTGTACTAAAGAAAAATAACCATAGTACTTCTCCATAATAAGAAACTAAAACAAACAACAGAAATATGCATATTCAAATTTAATAAATTAATTAATTTGTTTACAATTTAATTTTTAGCAATAGAAGGGCCGTGAACGTGGTCAGACCCCTCGTATACAACGGTGCATACGCGCCTACGGCGCGCGTACATCAACCTAACCTAACCTGACCCTATTTATATATATCAAAAACAACGGGCCGTTATCGTCGATGTCATAAAAAACTCCATCATATAGTGTATAAAGTAAAAATCTCTTCATCTTTGTGGCTTAATACAGTTAAAGCAATTAATTATTCCATCATTATTCCTTCTGCACTTAAGCAATGAATTATTCCATCACTATTCCTTCTGAACTTCATATTGACATTCGGTAAAATAAAAACATACCAACTGGTACTATAAATACTTTTGAATTCGATCAAATAGTATTCGATCATTTGAAGGTTCGATCTTATGAAACAAATGACAAATGGGATTCGATCAAATGGGATTTCGATCAATTGCAACGTATAATGATCGACTGTCGATCACAAATTTTTCGATCAAATGGACCAACACCGACGATTTATCAAAAATTAGGGAGATTTCATTAATTGAAAACATTTTTTTTTGGCTGGTAACTCTTCTTCCCTGCCTTTAATAGGAGAACTAATTTCGGTGTCTGGTAGCGAAATAAGTAAATGAACGCCAATTGTTGAAATAAACCCGAAAACTGAGAAGCATTTTCCTCAAAGCTTTCATCCAGTCCGAGGGGTGGGACATGTACCAAAATGCCGTACACTTTGTCTAAAATCGCAAAATCTTTTAACTCTCTCTATGGTAAATTAACATTGAAATCCCAAAATCACTTCAAAACGTAATGATAAAATCGCCAAAATCTCTACGAAATCCCGAAATCCCGTACAATATAATGGCAAGTGTCCGACCCCTCGATCCAATCCTTCCCTTACTCACGAAATATTCAAAATGGGTTTGTGGGTTGTAGATTAGGAAATCGAATCGCCAGGTGGCAATAGTAAATCTTTGTCTTCGCTGTCTCGCAGCGCGGGAACTTTGGGATTGAAGAAAGAACTTCTTTTCATTTGCGTCTGGTAGCGCCGTTTTTTTCCCCTCGACCAAACCACCTTTAATAGCGAGTTCCTTCCACCGATCTCGGTACCATATACACGTTACGCGATAGCATAAGTGCATAATATTGTTACATAAGTTTGACACTTCACATGCAAAAGTTTTACTGAGAGCTATTCACAAAACAGACAGCATTACGGACTTCGTCACCGTTTTTCGTCCGCTTGCAATTAGCGTCACATACATGTATAACCCATAGATATGAGAAATGCATATAAAGGTCTAGATAAATTTCGGGACGTCTAAGCCTAACATAAAATACGGAATTGACACCTAGCAGACACCGAGGAAGGCACGTGACCAAGAGCGCGAGCTCTCTTAGCATTTTAGTACTAAGTGCTTGACCTTTCCGCAGGTCGTAATCTTTAGACACCATCTGTTGGTGACTTTTAGTATAATTTTTAAGCAGGAGACAATGGCTCTCGCGACGATAGCACGAGCTTTCTTACCGATAGATAGCGCCTTATAAGGATAGCCTGCAGAAATTACGCGTTTCTGCTAGCTGTCACCTCCGTATCCACTCCCTTTTAAATATTTTATCTAGACCTTTATATACGTTTCCTATATCTATGGTATAACCTTTGACAGCGCCTCGCTATAGGGGGAGATTTTCTTCTTGTGATGACGTCACTCCGTTACTAGCTCTCAGTAAAATATTCCCCAAAGTGACAAACTTATGAAGCAATATTATAGACTTATGGTGAGACGTATTAGACTCGTCCTTCTCATTTTGGTAAATTGCATTGTCCTTCGACACGTAGCGTGTTTGGACGCGAAACATTTCCACTTATTCCTGACTGGCAGCGCCGCCGTCTTCATTGATTTTCTATTGGATTGAATAAAACGCAAATGGATTGATAAAAAATGCGAAACGCCCTTTAGAGATGTGCGAGTAAATCGAACTTGTCGTGTTTGCATTATTAGGACGAACAAACAAACGTTCCTCAAACAGGAGGTGAATTTAATAAATGTAATTTTTCAAAGAAGTTTACCAAACGGGATCTGCCCTTGGTTAGACGAACCTGCACTCGACGCTAAATGGGAGTTGTTTAGTGGATCACTCCGCCGTAGATTCCAGATACGCGCTCGCGTACTCTATTGAGAAAATATTTTATTCGTTTCTATGTGGTGCAAAATTTATAGAAAGTCATTGATTGAATAATGATAATAAAACATTCCCCTATGTTATTGATTTTTAGTTGATTAGTTTCATTATGGTGGGTCAATGAATTTGGGAGTCTTGCCACAGAAGCTAGGGGTTATTGGCGCTAATAAACACAGATTGTAGCTCGTGTAAGAAGACGATATTTTTATAATTAGTTAAGTTAGTTAGTTCTAAGAGTGTAAAGCCAAAACTAAAAGCGTGTCAGTAGAACTAGAATCGCGAGATTCGTTTTGCGAAAAGAACCTCTAAAAATTGAACTGCGTAGCGTGAGAATTTACGAAGAATTCTCTTTTCCCAGTTCTTCATGTTTTTTCAATTTCTTATTTTCATTTTGGAATTCTCCATATATATATTTATATATATGTATATACTGTATTTAGGAATTCCGAGTTTGTTGAACGGTAGATGCTGAGAGTGCGTTCTGAAAACGGCTTTTCAAATACATCGCTTAAAGGTTTTTTTCCCAGTTCCCAGTTATCCGTCATCTATCGGCCGTGAAATAGTGGTTGTATTCGTCTCGTCTGTCTTGTTTAAGCGTGTAGACGTAGCAGTTTTGTGGGTTTACGGCTTGTAAAGAAAGCCTTAGAGATTTTATAACGGTCATCTCCGGTAAGCCGATTTAAATGTGGATGGGGCTCCCGTTTTTCGCGAGAATGTTTTCGAGTATCGAACGAACCAGTCAAAAGTCATTCGCCAATAATGTGATACAACTCCTCTAAACCGAAAATCATGATTCTCAATACCGACGAATAATTTTTGTACTTTCTCATTTTCAATCATTTATATAAAGCTGTAAAAGCTTTGCGCGAAAAAAAATTATATTCTTTCTAGCGAATGATCGCGAATCGTTTTACGAGAAAAACGACTTTCTTGAGCAAAGGGCGAAAAATTTAATCCATTTCGTTTTGAAAGTCATCGGCTAACGAAGGAAATTTTTTTTTCTGTGTTTAATTTAATTTAAATTAAAACTCAAAGAAGTAATTAGAAGTTACGCTTTCCTCAAATTGGTATTGTAGTTTTCGTAAAGGATTTTTTCGTTGAACTTGTTTAAAATTCGGATATCGTTGATTCCTGTCAATGGAAAAGCTTTTATTTCCATAAAAAGGCTGACCTGACAATCTGAAATTCTCGCGTAGATCGCACGATGGTTTGGCGAACGAGACTATCTTGGAAACTCCTTTACTTTCGAATGTTTCCGGCAAAGGGGCGGAAGTCGTGGCGTTGGCGGAACCGTTGATGTCCGAACGAGCCGGCGCTCATATTCCGGAACCTTTGGTGCCAGGATCTGACGCCGCCAAGGCCAAGGTCAAATTTCAGTTAGGTAGGTGGCTAATCGATTACCGGCGCGCTTAAACCGCGAGATC
Organism: Leiobunum rupestre; assembly: GCF_980474605.1. Taxonomy (NCBI): domain Eukaryota; kingdom Metazoa; phylum Arthropoda; class Arachnida; order Opiliones; family Sclerosomatidae; genus Leiobunum; species Leiobunum rupestre. The sequence goes on along the minus strand of NC_143387.1, from coordinate 49,288,374 downwards.
ACCCGATAAGGGCTGCCGTAATGTAAATAAAACATTGCAGGTGCCGAAGCGGGAGACGAAGAAGAGAAAGATGAAGAAGGCAACAAGAAATATCATCAATGTCACAAAGAACGGTAGGAACGCGCGCTTAAAGAAGTTTTCTTTTACGAAGTTGTAAACATTGTTTTATATATTTATCAGCCACGAACCTCACAGCCGGCATCATCACCATCACCACCACAAGCGCCACCCCAGAAGACAGAGACTCGGTTCTGACGTCGAAACGGACAATTACTTGTTGCGAGCCGTTGAACCCGAAGAAGCCGAAATGCTACAGACGGCCGATTTGGAAGATATTGCCAGTAAGTCCGATAGTGATGTCCAATTTTCATCTCTTTCAATTTTCTTCTCACCTCACGCAATCAGGTCGCCGCTTCGAAGACCCCAAAGGTATCCGTCGTCATAAGATTCAAGCCAAAAGTTCCGTTTCTTCCTTCATTCACCTGAGTAGGAAAGATGGAAGCGACCCCAGCAAGGGACCCCTCGTCAAGAAGCTCTTCGATCACAAACCTCACGAGGTACGTTTTGTTTGACTTTTTATCGCGTCCTTAAACCCCTTCTGACGTTTTTTTTCAAAAGATTTTTGTAGAATTGGACGAATTGCTTCCGGGTGAAGCCGGCGACGATCTGGAATGGAGGGAAACTGCCAGATGGATTAAATACGAAGAAAACGTGCAAGAAGGCACCGAAAGATGGGGTAAACCGCACGTGGCGTCTCTCTCCTTTCACAGCCTGCTGTCGCTGAGAAAGTGCCTGGAACAGGGGACCGTTCTGTTAGACTTGGAAGAGAAGGACATTGCTGGAATAGCGTACAAAGTGGTGGAGAACATGGTGATCACTGACCAGCTGCACCCGGACAACAGGGGCGCCGTCATGAGAGCCCTACTTCTGCGGCACAGACACGTCCACGAGCGCTCATTCGCGCAGTTCGCCATGAGAAGGAACAACTCGGGCTACGGAAGTTTAAATTTGCTCTCTCACGACAAAAAGTTAGTGCTCGAAGGTGTTTATCCACGTACATCTTTTTCAATTTAGGGCGCTTGTTTCCTACTTACATTCTTAACCGAAAATTGTTTGGTAACTCTGTTACAGCCTTCCTTTAAATAATTGGAAAGTTGAAAAGTAATTAATCCTAGTTTTGTTTCTCTAGTCTAGTCTGGTTGTCGAAAGAACGCTAGCTTTAAATTGAATGGCCTTCTTACGCGCTTCGTAGGCGACGTGCTTTTTTCTCTCCTCACTAATCGTCTTTGTGGTTACTAAAGTGTTAATGGATTGCCACGCATGCGTTTTAGGTCACCCAAACTGATTCCAGCCAATGGTAGTTTCCCAGGAGTGGAAAAAAACGGCCGTTTATCCGTGGACAACAATTCTAAGCTCGTCCCGGAAATCAAAATAACGATGGATGACTCCGGAAGGCGTCCGGTGAGTAGACGGGTCTGGTGTAGCTGTCTAACCACTAACCTCGCGATTCGATCTTACGCCGCATAGTCCCTTTCAATCCTTCCTCAGAGTCAGGACATGGAAAAGATTTTCCGAAACTCGTCGACGGACGACCTTCCCCATATGGACACTAACATTCTTCGGAGGATTCCAGAGGGCGCGGAAGCTACAACCGTACTCGTCGGAGCTCTGGACTTTCTGGAACAACCCACAATCGCCTTTGTGAGACTGGCCGAAGGACTTACGATGCCCAATTTAATGGAGGTAACTACCTCCGTCTCGACTTTCTACTCGAAGCGTGTCCTGAACTCGAACTAACGCGTTGCAGGTATCAATTCCAGTTCGTTTCCTTTTCGTTCTTCTCGGACCGATCGACACCGATTTGGATTACCACGAAATTGGTCGTTCGATTTCCACTCTCATGGCAAACTCGGTAAGTTACCGAATACGAGGAAAATGCTCAAAACTTTCTCCGACATTCTTCTCCCTTTTCAATTATTGAAGTATTTCCACGACGTCGCCTACAAAGCCGAAGATAGGAAAGACCTTTTGAGAGCGATAAATGAGTTTCTCGATGACAGTCTCGTTCTTCCGCCCGGGGACTGGGAGAGACAGTCGTTGCTGCCGATCCACGACATTCGCCGGAAGAGCATGGAGATCAGGAACAGGAAGAGGCGAGAAGAAATTAAAGCTAAAGGTACTTTGATATATGCCATATCTATCATCCGTCGTTAATAGATTTGGAGTGAGAGTAGTCTAAAAACGGCTTTCTAGTTAGAGTAGAACATCTTCGATTTCCTAATTACACCCTAAAACTATATATCAAAAATTCATATTTTCCAAAATAAATTTAGTGATTCTTAGTGGACTTGTTAAAGGGAATATAACCTCCAAGGTTTTCTTTACAAAAGTGCCCAACAGTTTAGGGATTACCGTCGCAACAAACGAATAAGCAACGCCGAGAATGTCTGTAGGAGGAGAGGACAAAATTGTAACCCCTTTTGGTGGATTCAGAAATAATTGAATTAATATTACCTTTAAAAATATATGAAGTGAAACTCGAGGCTAGTCTTGCACGAATCAAGCTTCTTTGTCTAGGGGGGGGGGGGGTTAGTTTAAAACTTTATAGCTAATTAACTTTCAACTTCAAAGTTGTCAAAACCATTTTAAGCACTAGAGAAGGCTGTACTTTATTCGTGACAATTAGTTAGCGACCGTAAATACAAAAAAAAACCAGTTTCTACTTGAACTAGAACTATATAGACATAGTGTTGTCCCCCCTTAAGTCCCATAATCTGGACTTCAGAAATGTCAGTGTCCTTTAGTGTTTTCCTCTACCCCGTTAGTTACACTGCAGAAGTCTTTCAAATAAAGCGCTACTGGCCCGGCTCATTGTCGAATTTGAGCCACGTTTCGCTATCGATAGGAATTAGCCACTGGCGCGATTAGAGCCCACCGTTTTTCTCTCGTTGTGAGCTAGAAACCCCGTGTAATTTTCAGTTCTTGACACCTTGGAGGACAAAGAATCCGAGGGCAAAGACGAGAAGCCACCGTCGGGGGGATACGACCCTTTGAAGAGGTCCGGCTGTTTGTTCGGCGGTCTAATCAGCGACATCAAGCAGCGCTATCCTTATTACATCAGCGATCTTTTGGATGGCTTCAACGGACAGTGCGTCGCGGCAGCTATTTTCATTTACTTTGCAGCTTTGGCCGGAGCTATTACGTTTGGAGGCTTGATGGGTCAGTCTCTTATAACTCCGAAAATATGCCGTTTCAAACACCATTTTAATCATTTCGCAGGGGACAAAACGAATAATCTCATTGGCGTCTCCGAAACGCTGATCGTCACTTCCGTTTGCGGAGTGGTCTTCGCTCTCTTAGCCGGCCAGCCTCTGATTATCATCGGAGCGACCGGACCCTTGCTTCTCTACGACGAAATACTGTACAATGTAAATACTAACGCATTTGGCTCACGGCAAGGGTATTGTTTTTCGAATGATCTCAGGGCAGAAATTCTCCTAACAGTTTTGTCAAGATAACGACATTGAGTATTTGCCAATGAGAGTGTGGATTGGCTTTTGGTTCGGTGTCATTTCGACCGCCTGCGTCGCTTTTGAGGGCAGTACTCTGGTGCGCTTCTTTACTCGATTCACTCAAGAAATTTTCGCATCTCTCATTTCCCTTCTTTATATTTACGAATGCATAGATAAAGTGGTTTTTGTAAGTACTTCTTGCTTGTTTTACTTTGTTCCCTCGCGATACTCGCTTGTGAAAAGGGATTGCGTCTTGAGATACGCGATTCCCGGAAATAATTCCCCGCCCCTCCACATTTCCTTTTCCGTGTAGGCGGTGAAAACCTTAAGGGAATCATGAATACGGAGGCTATAGTCATATTCTTGACTAGGTAACTTAATTCCGGGAATCAGCTAAGGCGTAATCCTTACAAATTAAAAGGGCCACGCCAAGGTTCCTTCCTATTCAGTACCTCGTGATTTCAAATCCGACCAATCATATTTTGGGATTTTTCTTGCCCATTATTGGAGCTCTGGCGGGAGACTGGTAAAGTTGAAACGGCGGTGTGCCCTTTAATATTTGAAACTGCGAAATCCTAACGTAAACCTTCGGACAATTATGAAAGTTTGGACCCCGTTGATTTGAACTGTAGAATTTGAATCATAGGAGTGTTTGACTAAAGTTAAAAGTTTGTTGTTACGCAAAATTAATCGCTTTACATTTTGGCGGATTGAGAATTTAACGAAAATAATTAATCTCCTTTCGCGAATAGGTGTTTCAAACGCACCCTTTACTAACGGATTACTGCAACTTGGCGGTATTGGAATCCGTGGCGAATTCGACGGGAAACGAGACGCGACTGGAAAGCGACAACGCGACTTTGCCGAACTCAAACGTGACGAAACATTTTAGTTTCGATAGTTCGGAACCCGTGATAGTGCCGTTGAACCAACCGAACACCGCTTTGTTGTCGTTAATTTTGACAGTGGGAACCTTCTTCATCGCTTACTTCCTGAGGCAGTTCCGAAACAGCAAATTCCTCGGAAGAAGTGTAGGGTCCATTCTCCTTTTTGGGACCGTCATTATTCGAGTCGAGCGATTAAAACTAAAAGTTATTTTTATCTTCCCAAATTTGGACACTAGGCGAGAAGAGCTCTCGGAGACTTTGGCGTTCCCATCGCCCTGATTTTAATGGTTACGCTCGGCTACATCGCCAGGGATACGTATACAAAGGTGAATTCTCGATATTATCGCGGATTAATTCTATCCGATCTATATTTCCATTGTTTCTGGCGCAGAAACTGAGCGTCCCCGCTGGTTTGACGCCTAGTAACCCCGTCGTACGCGGTTGGTTAATCTCGCCGCTGGGCATGGATAGAAGCATTCTCGTCTGGCACGTGTTCGCCGCCTCCGTTGCCGCGCTGCTCTTGTTCATTTTAGTCTTCTTGGAAGTTCAGATCTGCGAGTAAGCTTTTTCCTATTCCTCGCGAAATATCCTCGCCAAAACCATTTCTATCATGGATATCTAATGACTAATCACCTTTTGAAACTGGGGTAAGGTCACTTTCTATCGTTTTAAGTTGGTAAGGAGATACACGGAAGTAACGAACAGGCTCTTAAACAATTTGCGTTCCAGGCGCGTTAACTGGCTTAGAAATTTTTTTGTAGACGAATACCTGTACAAGTACGAACTTTGTTAATTATCATTAACCGAGTGGTAATATTAATATTTCCCCTCATTTTCCTTTAATTGAAAAGATGCGTATTAAAATTTTACGAAATAAAATTGGGTACTAAGCCTCGGAAATAAAAATTACCCAAGTTTCAAAAAGTTTCCGAACAAAATCACTTCGGGCAGTGGCTCGTGACCATCGTTGCAATGAAACCACGTTCGTGTCTGACGCAGTGGTCATAGTTAGATGTTCATGGTATTCATTTGTGATAATATAAACTCCGGATTTCTTTCGTTTAGGTTAATTATGTTTAAAAAGGATCGCAAGCTAGTGAAAGGGTCGGGGTTCCATTTGGACCTTCTTCTGTTGGGTTACCTTCAAGTGGTAACCGGCGTCGTCGGCGGACCTTGGTTATGCGCTGCCACGGTCCGTTCGGTCTCACACTTGGCCAGTCTTACCGTCATGAGTAGGACTCACGCTCCAGGTCAAGCGCCATACGTTACCGAAGTTAAAGAACAAAGATTGACCAGTTTTTTGGTGGCCCTTATGATTGGTAAAGACGAATAATAGCTGAAGTTGTAAAATCTCATACGAGAGAAATATTTACCTCCTTGTACTCCTAATGCTATTTGCTCGAAATGTGTACCTTCGCGAGCTTCCGTTGTTTTTTTAAGGTGTTTCCGAAAAAAAAGATAGTGCTGGGTGAAACATTTGTGATTTCCTAAAATTTTATCGGAATATATAGGAAGAATGTTAGGCAGATTTACTATGTTGAGACAATCCGCGCGCATCATGGATGAATTTTTTCCCGGCACGAGTCAAAAGACGTCAGTTTAGGGAACCAAAGATATACCGATTCGATTTGATCGTTTTTATGGGGACGGAGCTTACCTTTCGAGCACGACGGGGACGGAGCTTACCTTTCGAGCACGACGGGGACGGAGCTTACCTTTCGAGCACGACGGGGACGGAGCTTACCTTTCGAGCACGACGGGGACGGAGCTTACCTTTCGAGCACGACGGGGACGGAGCTTACCTTTCGAGCACGACGGGGACGGAGCTTACCTTTCGAGCACGACGGGGACGGAGCTTACCTTTCGAGCACGACGGGGACGGAGCTTACCTTTCGAGCACGACGGGGACGGAGCTTACCTTTCGAGCACGACGGGGACGGAGCTTACCTTTCGAGCACGACGGGGACGGAGCTTACCTTTCGAGCACGACGGGGACGGAGCTTACCTTTCGAGCACGAGGGGGACGGAGCTTACCTTTCGAGCACGAGGGGGACGGAGCTTACCTTTCGAGCACGAGGGGGACGGAGCTTACCTTTCGAGCACGAGGGGGACGGAGCTTACCTTTCGAGCACGAGGGGGACGGAGCTTACCTTTCGAGCACGAGGGGGACGGAGCTTACCTTTCGAGCACGAGGGGGACGGAGCTTACCTTTCGAGCACGAGGGGGACGGAGCTTACCTTTCGAGCACGAGGGGGACGGAGCTTACCTTTCGAGCACGAGGGGGACGGAGCTTACCTTTCGAGCACGAGGGGGACGGAGCTTACCTTTCGAGCACGAGGGGGACGGAGCTTACCTTTCGAGCACGAGGGGGACGGAGCTTACCTTTCGAGCACGAGGGGGACGGAGCTTACCTTTCGAGCACGAGGGGGACGGAGCTTACCTTTCGAGCACGAGGGGGACGGAGCTTACCTTTCGAGCACGAGGGGGACGGAGCTTACCTTTCGAGCACGAGGGGGACGGAGCTTACCTTTCGAGCACGAGGGGGACGGAGCTTACCTTTCGAGCACGAGGGGGACGGAGCTTACCTTTCGAGCACGAGGGGGACGGAGCTTACCTTTCGAGCACGAGGGGGACGGAGCTTACCTTTCGAGCACGAGGGGGACGGAGCTTACCTTTCGAGCACGAGGGGGACGGAGCTTACCTTTCGAGCACGAGGGGGACGGAGCTTACCTTTCGAGCACGAGGGGGACGGAGCTTACCTTTCGAGCACGAGGGGGACGGAGCTTACCTTTCGAGCACGAGGGGGACGGAGCTTACCTTTCGAGCACGAGGGGGACGGAGCTTACCTTTCGAGCACGAGGGGGACGGAGCTTACCTTTCGAGCACGAGGGGGACGGAGCTTACCTTTCGAGCACGAGGGGGACGGAGCTTACCTTTCGAGCACGAGGGGGACGGAGCTTACCTTTCGAGCACGAGGGGGACGGAGCTTACCTTTCGAGCACGAGGGGGACGGAGCTTACCTTTCGAGCACGAGGGGGACGGAGCTTACCTTTCGAGCACGAGGGGGACGGAGCTTACCTTTCGAGCACGAGGGGGACGGAGCTTACCTTTCGAGCACGAGGGGGACGGAGCTTACCTTTCGAGCACGAGGGGGACGGAGCTTACCTTTCGAGCACGAGGGGGACGGAGCTTACCTTTCGAGCACGAGGGGGACGGAGCTTACCTTTCGAGCACGAGGGGGACGGAGCTTACCTTTCGAGCACGAGGGGGACGGAGCTTACCTTTCGAGCACGAGGGGGACGGAGCTTACCTTTCGAGCACGAGGGGGACGGAGCTTACCTTTCGAGCACGAGGGGGACGGAGCTTACCTTTCGAGCACGAGGGGGACGGAGCTTACCTTTCGAGCACGAGGGGGACGGAGCTTACCTTTCGAGCACGAGGGGGACGGAGCTTACGGCCACCTGAATTGATGGCTTTAAAAGTCGCTTGATGACTTAGGCCTAAGGTGGTGCCTTGGGTATTAGCCTAGCCTAGCTTAGCTTATAATGCCTTTTAAATTGGTGGCCGGGTTACAATGCGTAGGAGGGTGGTGGAAAGCCCTTCATGCCACGCGAGCCAACAGTTCCCTACACTTACAGTTACCGTTAACCTTTACAAGTTTTTATGGAAAGGGGAAACCGAAGAGCTCGGAAGGAAACCCCTTAATCCAGTGGGGGAGAGAACTTGCAAACTCAACGCGGAAGGAGTTATGAAAGTGGTTTTTTAGTCGACTTGGAAACATGATATACAGGGAGTTTCAAAAGGTTATGCCAAAATTTGGAGTTGTAGGGGGTGACTTGAGAAGTATTCCTGTGTTTTCCCCATTTTCCTACGATGAGTTAGAGCGCTAACCACCCCTAGCTTCTGCTAAACGTGAAAGTTGTTAATCCACCATAAATATGGAAGTTGATACTCACGGTTATGCCCTAGTTAGATAGTTCTCTCTTAAAAGATATATTATAATTTTTAGGCAAAAGCTAATATAACCAATGTGACGTGATTAAACTCAATTCTCTATAGGTTTTTCCGTTCTAATGGCACCGTTATTGCGTCAAGTTCCAGTGGCTTGTCTTTTTGGGGTATTTTTATACATGGGAATATCTTCAATGAGCGGAATTCAGTTGTTTGACCGCATGTATCTGCTTTTCATGCCAAATAAACACCACCCCGACATTGTTTACGTGCGTAAGGTGAGTCGGGCTTCCTATATCTAAGTTGAAATGTGGCGCTAAGTAGTTTCTCTTTAGGTGCGTACGTGGAAAATGCATTTGTACACAGTCATTCAGTTGCTGAGTTTAGTTGTTCTTTGGGTTGTTAAGTCTACGGAAGCCGCGTTGGCTTTTCCATTCGTTCTGCTTATGATGGTGCCTTTGCGATTGCAGCTCAAATGTTTCTTCACTCAAAAAGAACTGCAAGCGGTAAGATTACAATTAGTTTCTATTATTCACTCGTTAAACGATCAGCGATTTCTAGTTTGTAACTCGCTTGGACTTACAAATTTAAAATCGCTGATCGTAACTGTTGGAGCGCCACTGAAATTAGCTCACGCTGGATTTCCTGTTTAATTTCTACTTAAGGTTTTATTACAAGAGCATTTAAAAATGAATTCGCCAAAAATAACTTCTTAAGTAACCGATTGCTGAAATGTCTAGGCAATTAAAGTGGGGTTTTTCTTGTTAATTTCCCAGAAGTATACAATTAAATAACTTACTAAAGAATTAGCCATTTCTCTAACCTGCCTTGCTTTGATATCTCTTCAAACCGCTTTCTACCGCGAACGTAGCTTATGTTCTTTGATTGTTAACAGGCTCGCGCTGGTTTTTCGCTTATAAAATAAGTACAGGATGAAATAGATCATATAACTTTCTAAGACAATTACATCGATAAACTCTGGCTTTTGTGTACGGAAATATATCGACGGAGCGTAACTTTTACATTAGACGGAGTAATACACGTGGTGACCTTTGACTCGTGACGCTATGTCCACATCCTCGATTTAGCGGGAAATTTGCTCCCATGGAAACGTTCTTCGAGCCTGCAAAGGTACATACAAGCTAGGAGCAACAAACACAAGGGGAACGCAGCTAGCCTTAAACACGCCAACGAAGGGTTGTGTACGAATTTCATTGGACGAGCGTCACGAGCCTTTACGCTGAACGTTTTACGGGCGGGGGGAAGACAATTTCCGCATTTTCCCCTTCCGACGGCAGCAGGCGCTAAAGCGTCTAGCCAATGAAAAACCTACACAAGAAAATCCACGACTTTTGACGGGTTGCGTTCTCCTTGTGTGGGGTGTTGTGTTTGTTGCTCCTAGATACAAGGATGAATATAGTCGAGACGTTTTTGACACTTCTCCCAATCCACCTCCCTAGCTGTCTATCTCCTTGATTCCCTTACACGCCTTCCGACGCGATTGAAATATATAAAAACACATTTTGGGTCCATATTGCCTTTGATGGAAGCTTCTCTCTTACAAGAGATATTATAATTTTATTGTATTTATAAGCTACTCTGAGGCGTTTGCGACAGTATTTGACCAAGGGCTGAAATTTATTTTTTCTTTTAACTGAATTTCAGCTGGATGGTGAAAATCCAGATCAAGAAGAGAAAGAAGACGAGCCAGATTTCTATCAACAAATTGTTCCTTAAACTCGTGTTTCTATCGTCTTTGAGGTTTTTTAACTGTTATATACATATAACTTTTCGTGAATTTTATTTTCCTACACGGTTTTCTTTTAGTGGCGCTACTTAGCGAAGTTTAAATATTCATAGTTTTTTAAACTCTTTGGACAAAAAAAAGGTTGAACTATTTTTGTGGAACAAAATAATTGTTATTGGTGGTTGGAGATGTACCTAAGGGGTAGAAATCTCATTTGTTACAAAGCCCTTACCAGGCTACGGCGAGCGCGATTGAAGGCATTCGAAAATTTGTTGTAGAATCTGCCATGTTCGATATGCCTACTTAAATTGTTTAGCGTTTTGATGTTAAAAAATAATTATCTTTACTACCCATAGTTAACTTATTACTTTCTTTCGTCATATTATTAATTATTAACTGTTCTATATTTTACAATTTTTCTTTTAATTCCTCATTCTATACACCACCAAAAAGAGTTATATAAATATATTATACTATTTTATTTTTGTTTTTTTTTTAATAAAATGTTTAATTTTATTTTTGCCTTCAAAGAATTAAGGATAATTTTTTCGAATGTATTTTATTTAATCAGAAAAGAAATATTACACGGCGGAGAATAATCAAAACGTTACTGAAAAGATGTAAAATGAAAATAGTATTTTTTGTACTCCTGAAACCACGAAATATTAAGTTTACAGACTTAAGCTAATGTAAAATACTGTTAATGGATATGGAAAAAGCATATATGTATCCTGTTTCCGGATGATGTTGTTAGTAATGTTAATGTTCATTAATTTTTAAGTTGTAAATTATATAAAGAACTGTTTGCAATGTGGGAAAAGCGTATATTATGAAGAATGTATTCAGATACCTAACAACATGGGAAGGTTCAGATTTTCAAGCTACTATGAATTAAAGGGTTAAAAACCGATACATATTAAGTTGACTAGAGGCTAAAGCTATTCTTCCACATTCGTAGGTATCATAGTACATTCTTTTTATTTTATGTATACTGTTATGGGGCAAAGTTGTTGGGAATGTAATTTTCGATAATTTTTTAAGGGCAGTTTTCAGTTGTAAATTATATAAAATTATATTCTGGGATGTGGAAAAACATATATTTTATATTGATTTAGGATATAGTAAAAGTATATGACTAAATACGCTTACAAGAATGTACGAAACAAGCGTGGAGCAAAAATAAGGAGAACCAATTCCGCCTATGAGGCATTAAAGGTAATTTTTGAAAAGTGCCGCTATCGCCCTCTACTCGTCTTGCGGATAAGCTCTTTACATATTTTACTTTAACTTAATAGATTTATTGTATAGTAACTCTCGTCACCAGGGGCAGATTAACCCTTTCGGCGCCTTTAGGCACAAAATAATTTTCCGCCCCTGGGCATTGTCTAACGGGTTGGTCAGCTAAGTAGGGGCAACCCACGTACTTCTACCGTGGGGCTGTATCACAGTTTTGGCGCCCCTAGAAAAATGGCGCCGTAGGCACGTGCCTACTCGGCCTAATGGTTAATACGCCCCTGCTCGTCACTGTCGACTTTTATTCGCGACCGAAACGAGTCTAGGTAGCGTAACGGCGCTAACTTCTCCGAGGTTGCGCCTATGATCTAGAGTCTGCTACTGAAAATGCGAGTTTCATTATTTGTAAAGTAAAATTTATGAATAAGGATGAGGAAAACCTAATAGCGTCTGCTCTAGCCGCTACCTATCTAGCTTTCAATGGCGAAGCTAAGGGGGAGTAGCGATAGTTTCCGGTCGCGAATTGAAGACTAATATTTGCGAATTGGTTTTAAATAGACATATCCATAAAATAACGTGGCCTTATTTTTACTGCCCCCCCCCCCCCTACAATGCTTCCCTAGCTTTCCTACTAAAGAGCTTACAAAAGAGCTAATGAATTCGTCCATAGGCTTGATCGCACTATCTCAAGAACAAACTGGTCTGTCGTTGCGAATTTATGGAAACGCCTAAGGCTATTCGAAGTTCAGACGAAAAGTATTTAGCGTCATCTGGTTATCTAGCGGCTAACATATTTTTAGCAGTGATATCACCCACTTATCAAGAAATTGGATGAGTTGGTTTTCCTTATTATTCTTTAACCAAAAAAATAGAGCAGGCAATAGAAATGAAACGTACCGTCGTCGGAGGATAGATTTTCCCTATAATCTGCGGAAAATTAAATCCTCTACCTCTTTACTATGATGAGCACACCCAACAGCCCACTAAATTGCTTCCATCTCCAAGGGCCATTGACGACTCATATGATACCACCTTCTGTGGATGTAATTGTAATCAAGGAATTCTTTGACGTTTCGATAGTTCTGATGGCGTCAAAAACGGCTTCCTTACTTTGTAGAATGTTTGGGTCCTTAAAGAGAGTATAACCCTTCTCGTTTGGTAGGGTGCGCTTAGACTATACTGATTAGCTTCCACAAACCTTCCTAGTGAGGGGCGGCAAGAAGTTAGTTTGATCGGGTTTTACCCCCCGAAAACGTTTATACACCCTAAAACTAAACTAACTCCTTGCCGCCCCTCGCGATAGTACTTGACGCACTTTTGACGAACCGAGTGCTACGGTAAACGTCTCAACGTCCAAATGGCAGGGTTTACACCTAATATTCACGGTATACGTCATAGGAACATTTTGCGTTTGCGATCGCATCGGGCGGGTTTCGAACCCGAGCCCTCCTGCATGACAGGCGAGTGTTCTACCACAGAACCATCGATACATGTTACGGTTAATATTAATAGTTTTTAAAGTCTTACATTTTTTACGTATGAAATTGTAAAGGTCAAATCTTGTTTCAGCGCAGTCAGCAGAGATAAGAGGGTTAAAGGGTAGAACCCGTGGGTGGTCCACTTATTTTCTTTTTTTTTTATTCAAAGAAGAAAGAAGGGCTGATTGAGTCTGAGAAGACCGCAAGCCCGGCGAAGATCTGATTAATCAGGGCGAGATATGTGTAACGGCCACGCCAACGGGGGGATACGTGCGGATAGGGATGGGGACACCGGTTGCGGAAGTATACCGACCACCCGTTGGGGGGATTGGTGGTAGGTTGTGGGATTACAGGAGTACGCCACTACTCCCGGCGGGTGGTCCACTTACAAGGAGACTACCCGAGGTGTAACTCACCAATTTTGTTTAAATTCAGGGATTAAGTAGACCTTCATGTAACTTAAAAAACCCCAAAGGGAAAAAATGCGATGGGCTTTAGTTTTACCATGGCAACAGAAAAACATTTTTGACAACTAAAGTAAAATATTTATCTATGTAAATTAACATGGCAAAATAGAAGATTCTAATGAAATAATTAAAAAAAAATTAAACAAAGGTGGTTAAATTTTTGGGTAAATATCCAATTTTGGGTAAATATCTAATTTTGGGTAAATATCTAATTTTGGGTAAATATCCAATTTTGGGTAAATATCCAATTTTGGGTAAATATCCAATTTTAGGTAAATATCCAATTTTGGGTAAATATCCAATTTTGGGTAAATATCCAATTTTGGGTAAATATCCAATTTTGGGTAAATATCCAATTTTGGGTAAATATCTAATTTTTCGTAAATATCTAATTTTGGGTAAATATCTAATTTTGGGTAAATATCTAATTTTTCGTAAATATCTAATTTTGGGTAAATATCAAATTTTGGGTAAATATCGAATTTTGGGTAAATATCCAATTTTGGGTAAATATCCAATTTTGGGTAAATATCCAATTTTGGGTAAATATCTAATTTTGGGTAAATATCTAATTTTTCGTAAATATCTAATTTTTCGTAAATATCTAATTTTTCGTAAATATCTAATTTTGGGTAAATATCTAATTTTTCGTAAATATCTAATTTTGGGTAAATGTCTAATTTTTGGTAACTTTCTTTTATTGGTAACTATTTTATTGGGTAACTATCTTAATTAGGGTAAATGTCTAAATTTGGTAAATGTAAAAATTTTGTAAATATTTAAATTTTGGTAAAAAGTTTAATTTAAATATTGAAATAGGCAGTTAAATAAACCCCTCTCTGACTGTCTTGCCCCCTTGTTGAAAAATGCTGCCAGATCGATGCATAGAAAATTCTCAGTTTTGGCAGTGTAAAGATAAACCATAGACAAACTAGTTATATGTCCAGTCGCAGCAGCACAAACTCTATAGTCGGCTATGTATGATCTTTTATTTAAAGGACTATTGAATTTAGGTAAGTACTTTAATTTGGGTAAGTATTTAAATTTGGGTAAATATTTTGATTTAAAATATCTGAATTCCGGTAAATATTTTAATTTGAAATATCTGAATTCGGGTAAATATCTAAATTTTGGTAAACTTCTAAATTTGGGGTCATTCCACGATAAATCAAACAATTTTTTGGAATATACCAAATTAGTAAAAATTAGTCTTAAGGGTTATTCTGGTCGATCTAAATTCAAATGGGTATGTAGGGCAAATTTACTATAAATATCTTAATTCAGGTAAATTGGTAAAATTCATATCAAATGTCTAAATTTGGGTAGATTGATCAGGTACTGTAAATTGGGTAAATTCATATCTAATATCTTAATTTGTTTAGATTCATCAGGTACTGTGAATTGGATGAAATTTTATCAAGTTTTTAAATTGAATAAAATTCGAGCAGGTTATGAAAATTTAATTCGAAAAGCTTTATTAAGTACGTGTAAAATTCAAAGAATTTAGATAGTGAAACCATTTTTTAAACAAATATTATATTTAAAGTCAAACAATATTGTTTAAGATAGTTTTTAATTTAAATGAAATATTTGAATATATTTATTATTATATAGAAACAAATGTAGACATTGACCAAAAATTAGATATTTACCCAAAATTTGATATTAACGGAAATTAGATATTTACCCAAAATTTGATAATTACCCGAAATTAGATATTTACCCAAAATTAGATATTTACCCAAAATTAGATATTTACCCAAAATTAGATATTTACCCGAAATTAGATATTTACCCGAAATTAGATATTTACCCGAAATTAGATATTTACCCAAATTTAACCACCTTTGTTTTAAAAGAAATGATTTTGCCATGTTAATTTACATAGAGAAATATAATATTTTAGTTGTCAAAAACATTTTCGGTTTATATGGTAAAACTAAAGCCCATCGCATTTTTTCCCTTTGGGTTTTTCTAAATTACATGAAGGTCTACTTAATCCCTGAATTTAAACAGAATCGATGAGTTACACCTCGGGTAGTCTCCTTGTTAGTTAGTTTTTTTGTCTATCTGTACTTTTGAACCTTTTAGGGTCATTTATGAATACAATTTCAAGTGGTATACAACGCGCTTTTTACCTCTCCGAGGGGACAAAGTCCCCTAGGAGGGGTTATACAACGACCGTGTCTGTCTGTGGGTCTGTGGGTGGGTCTGTGGGTCTGTCAGGACTGCGAACGCGTTCGCATTTTCGGTGCAAAGTGTAATCACTGCGTACGCAGTTTCTCAAAGGGTTGGCAAAACCACCGTGTGACGGTGAGCGTTAACGGATGCATTTGCGGTTTGGTTTGGATGGTGTTTTTTCGCTCACCGTCGTGACGGTTTGGTGTATTACGTTTTTGTAATGTTTATGCGTAGGTTGTGAGTGTTGAATTTGTTGTGTTTGTGTTCAGATGGTTGTGCATGTTGAGTCTGTTGTGTTTATATGGGCGTTTTCTCTCCAACTTCTTCTTAATGACTTTGGGACGGACCGAGTGCTGAGTGTAATGCTACCTCTCAACGTACAATGGCAGGGTTTCCACCAGTTGTACACGGTATTCGTCTTAGTATCAATTTGCGATCGCATCGGGCGGGATTTGAACCCGAGACCTCCTGATTGACAGGCGGACGTTCTACCACAGAACCACCGACACTTGTTACGCCTTATTGAAAATTAGACCTTCAGCTTTATCGGAAGCGTATTTAATAGAGTACGAAACTTTGGTTTAATTGAAATAGAATTGAAATTGAAATTATTGCATCGAAGAAATTCTAATTTAGCGTTTCTCTATTGATTAAAAACAAATGCGCCACCCAGGTTTCGAACCCAGACCATTCGGCTTGGCAGTCGAGCGCTCTACCACAGAACCACCGATAGCTGCTTAGATTCACTGAAATTAAGACAGGCATCGTAAGCATAATAGGTAATAAAGTCTTTTTTTATTAATGAATTTATGAAGGCCTAATCTGGTATTTTTTAAAGGTTAAATCTTGTTTTAGCGCAGTCAGCCGAGATTAGAGGGTTAAAGGGTAGACCCTGTGGGTGGTCCACTTTCTTAACGACCTATATATAGTTCTGTTAATTCAAAGGAGATAATTTAACGTTAATTGCTTTAAGAGCTGGCGGTTAGTCAAGTGGCTCTCTGTGCTTTGTTGATGGTAAGGTTTTTGCTTCTTGTAAATACATTTGGTGTGGATATTTGGATATCTACGATTTCTAACGCAGTCAATGATTTCTTGGGTGTGCGAGTCATTATATGATATTGGAAATTGGACGGCATTGGTCTTTTTCATGTGGTATGCGTCACAACGTCAACAGGAAGTGAACGAGTCGTCCACTACCAGATATCTACGGTATCTTCATCAAGGGCGAGTGTTGAAATAAAATGAGCGTTAAAGATGCGGCAAGTATTTCGTGGGCGAGTAATTCCAAAAAGCCTCTGTAGATATTTCTTTCATTAAAATTTGCTAAGTATTATATTTAACTGATAAACTTGTTCTGTAAAAGGGTTTAATTCAATTGTGCATTGTTATAGTACGTCTAACTTACTGTTGTAACTACTTAACTTATGATATTCTGAATGAATTAAAATTGGTCGTTTCGTCTCAATTATTTTAATTATAATTAAAATTTTATACCGGGCGGGATAGAAATGGGTTAATATTTTTAACAAATAACTCTAAATTGCGGAGATATATCTTTAATTTATTTTGACATATATGTTTGCGACTACGTGCACTTTGTGTAAATATAGCATTTTTTACTTCCAGCTTGTTATCTAAACTTATTTTTTACCGTTTCATTTTTACTATAAATACGTAATGTATCTATCAAAAAGGGTAGTGTGTTCGAATAATGACTTTCGAGTTCTGTACCGTTTCTAAATCGTCATGTAATAAATTGTATATAGAATTTTAATTAAGTGTAAAGAAGTTTATTTCCGTGTGTGATCAGTCTGGTATGCGCTACATTTTTGGTCCGTCGAGCCGGATCTCAGTACATCAGTGAGCATCTACAACTCATCTGGGAGAACTGGTCGTCTAATCCTTGCGTGTGGAACAGTCTGATTTATACGGAAGTCATTCAAACTTCATCTTGGCGTTGTTAACCATGGATGTACTACTCAACAAACGTCGTGCCATCAAGGGGCAGCTAACAAGACTAGAAACGATCCGCACCAGTCATGCAATTCAACCACTTACCGATCTTGCTGTCGCGACGTACCGAGACAAGGCCGACAAGCTCCTGAACGAATTGGAAGACCTACAAGCAGTCATAGTAGAACGATGTACAGCAGCCGATTTCGATATACATGAAACGGAATACAACGAACTAATCGCACGAGCAGAAGACCTTAGCCTGTTTTACAATGGTCTCCTCCTTCAATGTAGAAGGGTAGCTCCACCACCAGTTACAGCGCAGACAACGGCTGATATCAAACTCCCAAAGATGGAACTTCCAACTTTCAGTGGTAACTATACCGACAGGTTCACGTTTCATGATTTGTTTACTGCCACGGTGCACAATTCACCGCTGTTTGGAGCACAGAAGCTACAGTATCTGAAGTCGTCTCTTCGTGGAGAAGCCGCATTACTTATTCAATCGATCCTCATTACGGACGCCAACTACAACGAAGTATGGAATATTCTTTTGGATCGCGATAATAACACTCTAGAAGTAATAGGAGCGCACATCAAAAGACTATTCAATCAACCAGGTATCAAGGACGAATCGGCCACAGCCATTCGGTGCCTAATCGACACAACGACCGAATGCCTCCGATCGTTACGAGTCCTCAATGAGCCAGTCAACCACTGGGATGCAATTCTTCTCCACATTGTCAAGGAGAAATTGGATCCAGAGACCAGGAAGCAGTGGGAACTTTAGCTCACCGGCACTACCCGACCTGCATTCCAGGAGCTAACAACATTCCTTGAGCAGCGAGCACGGGCACTACTGGCGTCATCGTCAGCCAATTCAACCAGAGCGAAAAATATTGCTGCTTTTCATCCAAGGAGAAGCACAGTTGCACACCATGGCGCAGTCCAAGACTCTTGTACCGTTTGTGGGGAGCCCATGCCGTCTACAAATGTGAATCACTGCAAAAATCTACAATCTAGGACCGTTGGAAAGTCATAAAGGAACGCTCATTATGCTATAACTGCCTGCGGAGCGACCACCAGGTTTCAAAGTGCAGATCTGGAAGCTGTCGCAAGTGCTCAGCGAAGCACAGTACGCTTCTGCATCGAGACTCTCAGTCAATGGAGTCGGTGACGGGTGCGACTGGTGTCTGCTTGGTATCCAGAGACACTGTCCCAGCTCAAGTAGTTTTGGCCACCGCAATCATTCAGGTCGAGTTATCAAGTGGTCAACTTCAATCATTTCGAGCCCTTATCGATTCTGGTTCACAGGCCAGCTTCATCACTGAGAAATGCTGTAAAACACTACAACTTAAACGACGACGTCTTAATGTCACAATAGGAGGAATTGGAGGTGTGGGCGTTGGAACTTCCCGTGGGAGCGTTCAACTCTGTATCAGAACAGTCGACGGGAGCCCTTCAATTAAGGTCGATGCACAGGTCCTTAACACTGTCACTGCAGATTTACCGAACTTTCCTATCAACGTCGAGTCTTGGAATCACATTAAGAAACTCAAGCTAGCAGACTCAACATTCCAACAGCCTGGACCTATTGACGTACTGTTGGGCGCTGATATCTATCTACATATTGTCCGAGATGGTATCTGTAAGGGACGACCAGGTACCGCCGGAGCATTTAATACAGTATTCGGTTGGGTGATCTGTGACTACACGGGGGTGACGAATTCAATTACACAAGCTCCAGTAATCCAAATACATCCTTGTACCATCGACGAGCAACTCGAAAGGTTCTGGTCATTAAAAGATATTTCTTCAAAACGAGCATTAACCGCCGCTGAACTTCAGTGCGAAGAAAGCTACTCCAAATTTACCACTCGCACCAAAGAAGGCAGATACGTCATTCGCCTACCGTTAAAAGGTCCTGAAGAATTTGGTGATTCCAGAAGATTGGCGGTTCTAAGGTTCCTGAATCAAGAAAAGCGACTACAATTAGATCCAGAACTATACGAACAATATCGTACCTTCATGAAAGAGTACATCAAACTTGGTCACATGTGTCTGATCTCCGAAAACGAACGTGCAGCTCAAAAGGGGTATTACCTTCCACATCACGCCATTCTCAAGGAAAGCAGTACGACTACAAAATTGAGAGTTGTCTTTGACGCATCGGCCAAAACAACTAACGGCTCATCACTGAACGATATTCTGCTTGTCGGTGCGAAGATCCAGGATGACCTCATCTGGCTCTTAATACGTTTCAGATTCCATGCTGTAGTCATGACCGCCAATATTGAGAAAATGTACCGACAAATCCTGGTACATTCAGAGGATACGCATCTACAACGAGTCGTATGGCGCTCGGATCCTTCGGATAAGCTACGAGACTACAAACTACTGACCGTCACCTATGGAACTGCCGCTGCACCTTTCCTGGTCACTCGTACCTTATCGCAGTTGGAATCAGACGTTCAGCACAAGCATCCTAACGCATCACGAGCACTAAAAGACGATTTTTACGTCGACGATCTGTTAACAGGGGCCTAAGACACTAAACGGGCCCTTCAGCTACAATCCGAACTTCTGCAAGCATCCTCCGAAGGCGGGTTTCAACTACGAAAGTGGACATCGAATGACTGCAAACTACTCGCATCATTACCAGCAGGACTGCGTGAAATCCACGGTCCGTTGAACCTAGACAATACAGAGTATCAAAACTCTGGGTCTCCTATGGACATCGGCGACAGAATTATTTTCATTCGCAGTTACGGTAACAACCGATCATTCACTAAACGAAGTATCCTATCCCAGTTTGCTAAGATTTTTGACCCCATGGGACTCTTGGCACCCGTAATCGTGAAGACCAAAATCCTTCTCCAAGATTTATGGAGGCACAAGCTCGGCTGGGACGATGAACTTCCTGACAGCGTCACCGCGAAGTGGAAGAGCTTTCAGACCGATCTTACTGGCATCAAGCCCTTAACCATTCAACGTCATACCGCACTCTTCAAGGGTTTTGCGACGCATCCGAAAAAGCCTACGCCACCGCCGTTTACCTACAAACTAAGAACCTAGACGGTTCAATCTCATCTCATAGCAGCCAAGACCAAGGTAGCTCCTCTTAAGCAAATTTCGCTACCGAAGCTCGAGCTGTCCTTCTCAACCGTCTCATCAAGATAGTTCAAGATGCGTTGAAGGACCGTATCCAAAAGCTCCATTGTTGGACCGATTCAATGACTGTATTGGGATGGTTGTCTTCGCCTCCACAGCGCTGGAGGACATTCATCGCAAACCGTGTTTCTGAAATCCAGGGTTCCGTCCAGGGCGTTCAATGGCATCAGGTTAAGGCGAATATAATCCAGCCGACTGCGCCTCCCGGGGAATCTCTGCCATCGAACTCCAGAATCGCTCTCTATGGTGGCGTGAACCTGGTTTCATTAATCAACCCATGGAACCGGTGGGCCAAGTCGACCTCCGAGAAACAGAAGACTGTCTTTCCGAAGCACGATCAATTCCTGTAATGTTGACTCAAGGGAAGATTGACACATTCCTACTCGACAAGTACTCATCGCTGATCACGCTTCTCCGCGTCACAGCGTATCTCCGTCGATTCGCAAGAAATACTTCAACTCCGAAACCAGACAGGGCAATGGGTCCACTAACCACTCCCGGGATAGAGTTGGCTCTACAATGTTGGATTGGGATCGTCCAACGACAAGACTTCGCTGAGGAAATTCACACCCTCAAGAAAAATCAACCTTGTTGTGGTTAACGGTAATAGTTAGTGTAGGGAGCTGTTGAATCGCGTGGCTCGCGTGGCATGCAGGGCTTGCCACCACCCTCCTACGCATTGTAACCCGGCCACCTGAATTAAAAGGCTTCAAAAGTCGCTTGATGACTTAGGCCTAAGGTGGTGCCTTGGGTATTAGCCTAGCTGATTATTACCTATTTATCCAAGAAGTAAATTATTGTCGCTGAACCCATTTCTCGACTCAGATGGTATACTTAAAGTTGGAGGTCTTATTCGACACGCTAACATCAACACCGACCGTATCCATCAAAGGATCTTACCACGACGAAGCAAGTTGACCGACTTGATCCTCGTCTACGAACATCTAAAGCATCTTCATGCGGGGCCTCAACTCCTAATGGCGGTTATTCAACGACGCTTCTGGGTTCCCGGGCACTTTCTCATCAGCGACGCCCTGACGGCTATACCAGAGCCTGATCTTACGTCCACCAAGACAAATCGCTTAACTAGATGGCAGCTCGGCCAACAACTCGTGCAACACTTCTGGCGCAGATGGCACAACGCATACCTGACGAGGCTACAACAACGTCCCAAATGGCTGTCCATCAAGCGTAATCTAAAGGTCGATGACCTGATTCTTATCAAAGAAGACGACCTACAAAATGGAGACTCGGCCGCATCCAAGAAGTCCATCCTGGAGCTGATGATTGCGTTCGGGTAGTCACAATTAGAACTGCCGACCGCATACTACAACGACCGGTCTCAAAGATATGCCTATTACCATTAGACGTATGAACTATATTTTCTATAATTTAAAATGGTATTTTAAGGACACCGGAATGTTTACGACTACGTGAACTTTGTGTAAATATAGCATTTTTTACTTCCAGCTTCTTATCTAAACTTATTTTTTACCGTTTCATTTTTACTATAAATACGTAATGTATCTATCAACAAGTTGGCAAGCCAAAATATACCTCTCCTCGTAAGAATTGTCCCTAGTGGTATTAATTTTTCGAGACGACACTCAAAGATATCTCCGCAATTCAGAGTTATTTATGAACAACGTATTCTCGGTTCAAACCCTGCCCGGTATAAAAGTTTAATTTTAATTATTGAGACGAAACAATCGAGTTTAATTTATTCAGAATATTATAAATTAAGTAGTTACAACAGCGAGTTAGATTTACTAAAACAATGCACAATTGAATTTAACCCTTTTTACAGTACATGTTTATCAGTTGAATATAATACTAAGCAAATTTTAATGAAAGAAATATCTACAGATGGTATTTGTATTTTTCTCGCTTACGAAATACTTGCCGCATCTTTAACGCTCATTTTATTTCAACACTCGTAGACTTCCAATTGACGTTGTGACACAGACCGCATGAAAAAGACCAATACCATCAAATTTCCAATATCATATAATGACTCGCGCACCCAGGAAATCATTGACTGCGTTAGAAATCGTAGATATCCAAATATCCACACCAAATATATTTACAAGAAGCAAAAACCTTACCATCAACAAAGCACAGAGAGCCACTTGACTAACCGCCAGCTCTTAAAGCAATAAACGTTAAATTATCTTCTTTGAATTAACACAACTATATATAGGTCGTTAATAATACCCGTAAATAAATAACAAAAAACTAACAAAGTGGACCACCCACAGGGTCTACCCTTTAACCCTCTTATCTCGTCTGACTGCGCTAAAACAAGATTTAACCTTTAAAATTTCATTCGTAAAAAAACAGATTAGGCCTTCATAAATTAATTCATAAAACAAGTTGGCAAGCCAAAATATACCTCTCCTCGGAAGTATGGTCCCTAGTGGTATTAATTTCTCGATACGACCCCCAAAGATATCTCCGCAATTCAGAGTTATTTACGAAAAACGTATTCTCGGTTCAAACCCTGCCCGGTATAAAATTTTAATTTTAATTTAAATAATTGAGACGAAACAATCGAGTTTAATTTATTCAGAATATTATAAATTAAGTAGTTACAACAGCGAGTTAGATTCACTAAAACAATGCACAATTGAATTTAACCCTTTTTACAGTACATGTTTATCAGTTGAATATAATACTAAGCAAATTTTAATGAAAGAAACATCTACAGATGGTATTTGTATTTTTCTCGCTTACGAAATACTTGCCGCATCTTTAACGCTCATTTTATTTCAACTTCCAGTTGACGTTGTGACACATACCGCATGAAAAAGACCAATGCCGTCCAATTTCCAATATCATATAATGACTCGCACACCCAAGAAATCATTGACTGCGTTAGAAATCGTAGATATCCAAATATCCACACCAAATATATTTACAAGAAGCAAAAACCTTACCATCAACAAAGCACAGAGAGCCACTTGACTAACCGACAGCTCTTAAAGCAATAAACGTTAAATTATCGACTTTGCATTAACACAACTATATATAGGTCGTTAAATAACAAAAAAAACTAACAAAGTGGACCACCCACAGGGTCTACCCTTTAACCTCTAATCTCGGCTGACTGCGCTAAAACAAGATTTAACCTTTAAAAAAAACCAGATTAGGCCTTCATAAATTCATTAATAAAAAAAGACTTTATTACCTATTATGCTTACGATGCCTGTCTTAATTTCAGTGAATCTAAGCAGCTATCGGTGGTTCTGTGGTAGAGCGCTCGACTGCCAAGCCGAATGGTCTGGGTTCGAAACCTGGGTGGCGCATTTGTTTTTAATCAATAGAGAAACGCTAAATTAGAATTTCTTCGATGCAATAATTTCAATTTCAATTCTATTTCAATTAAACCAAAATTTCGTACTCTATTAAATACGCTTCCGATAAAGCTGAAGGTCTAATTTTCAATAATGCGTAACAAGTGTCGGTGGTTCTGTGGTAGAACGTCCGCCTGTCAATCAGGAGGTCTCGGGTTCAAATCCCGCCCGATGCGATCGCAAATTGATACTAAGACGAATACCGTGTACAACTGGTGGAAACCCTGCCATTTGGACGTTGAGAGGTAGCATTACACTCAGCACTCGGTCCGTCCCAAAGTCATTAAGAAGAAGTTGGAGAGAAAACGCCCATATAAACACAACAGACTCAACATGCACAACCATCTGAACACAAACACAACAAATTCAACACTCACAACCTACGCATAAACATTACAAAAACGTAATACACCAAACCGTCACGACGGTGAGCGAAAAAACACCATCCAAACCAAACCGCAAATGCATCCGTTAACGCTCACCGTCACACGGTGGTTTTGCCAACCCTTTAAGAAACTGCGTACGCAGTGATTACACTTTGCACCGAAAATGCGAACGCGTTCGCAGGCCTGACAGACCCACAGACCCACAGACCCACAGACAGACACGCTGGTTGTATAACCCCTCCTAGGGGACTTTGTCCCCTCGGAGAGGTAAAAAGACTTTATTACTATTATGCTTTAGATGAGTGTCTTAATTTCAGTGAACCTAACCAGCTATCGGTGGTTCTGTGGTAGAGCGCTCGATTGCCAAGCCGAAAGGCCTGAGTTCGAAACCTGCGTGGCGCATTTGTTTTTAATCAATAGAGAAACGCTAAATTAGAATTTCTTCGATGCAATAATTTCAATTCTATTTCAATTAAACCAAAATTTCGTACTCTATTAAATACGCTTCCGATATAGCTGAAGGTCTAATTTTCAATGAAGTATAACAAGTGTCGGTGGTTCTGTGGTAGAACGTCCGCCTGTCAAGCAGGAGGTCTCGGGTTCAAATCCCGCCCGATGCGATCGCAAATTGATACTAAGACGAATACCGTGTACAACTGGTGGAAACCCTGCCATTGGACGTTGAGAGGTAGCATTACACTCAGCACTCGGTCCGTCCCAAAGTCATTAAGAAGAAGTTGGAGAGAAAACGCCCATATAAACACAACAGACTCAACATGCACAACCATCTGAACACAAACACAACAAATTCAACACTCACAACCTACGCATAAACATTACAAAAACGTAATACACCAAACCGTCACGACGGTGAGCGAAAAAACACCAACCAAACCCAACCGCAAAAGAATCCGTTAACGCTCACCGTCACACGGTGGTTTTGTGAACCCTTCGAGAAACTGCGAACGCAGAGATCTCAAGAAACTGCGTACGCAGTGATTACACTTTGCACAGAAAATGCGAACGCGTTAGCAGGCCTGACAGACAGACAGACAGACCCACAGACAGACACGGTGATTGTATAGTCCCCTCGGAGAGGTATAAAACCAGATTAGGCCTTCAAAAATTCATACATAAAAAAATTCAAGACTTTATTACCTATTATGCTTACGATGAGTGTCTTAATTTCAGTGAATCTCAGAAGGTATCGGTGGTTCTGTGGTAGAGCGCTCGACTGCCAAGCCGAATGGCCTGGGTTCGAAACCTGGGTGGCGCGTTTGTTTTTAATCAATAGAGAAATCACTAAATTAGAATTTCTTCGATGCAATAATTTAAATCTTACACGAAATCTTATTCTATATCAAATAAACCAAAATTTCATACTCTATTAAATACGCTTCCGATAAAACTGAAGGTCTAGTTTTCGATAAAGCGTAATGTGTGTCGGTGGTTCTGTGGTAGAACGTCCGCCTGTCAAGTAGGCGGTCTCGGGTTCGAAACCCGCCCTATACGATCGCAAATTGATTTTTAGACGAATACCGTGAACAATTGGTGGAAATCCTGCTATTGGACGTTGAGAGGTTGCCGTAACACTCAGCATTCGCTCCGTCCCAAAAGTCAATAAGAAGGAGTAGGAATAAACACAGCCATGACAACCAGCGCGATGGTAGGCGTTAACGAAAAAAACACTAACCAAACTCAACGCAGTCGCAAATTTATCCGTTAACGCTTACCGTCACACCGTGGTTTTGCCAACCTTTAAACTGCTAAAACGGTTATTCGACTGCGTACGCAGTGATTACCCTTTGCCCCGAAAATGCGAACGCGTTCGCAGGCCTGACAGACAGACCCACAGACAGACACGGTGGTTGTATAACCCCTCCTAGGGTACAAAGTCTCCTCGGAGAGGTAAAAAGGTTAGTGTGTTCGAGTAATGGCTTTCGAGTTATGTACCGTTTCTAAATCGTCATGTAATAAATTGTATATAGAATTTTAATTAAGTGTAAAGAAGTTTATTTCCGTGTGTGATCAGTCTGGTATGCGCTACAATATGCGCTGTAATTGTTTAGCCTTCACTGTTCAGTTAAGGGTTTTTTGTGTGCGTTATAAGCCGGGAATTGTTAACGGTAAGCTGTTTTTGGTTTTTTCTATTTCAATTTTCATTACCGTGGGTATATGGATTGTCATCTTCTGGATTTCTAAGTATTTTAATTAACTTGTTACTTGGTTGGGTTATTATTAAATATTTTTCTATTGGTTATTTTTCTTGTTTTATTTCGTTTATCGAAAGTGTTGATAATTTGGGGGATAATTAATGTCTACCATTTTTATTTGCATTGATTTTTATCGGCTTCGTTGGGTTGTCGTCATGAACCCACGCAGTTTTTATTAGTGCTTTCACTTATAGTTTTGGTTTTCACTTTAAGACCTATAATACAATGGGTTGATTTTGTCTATAAAATAGTTTTTCGCACGTATATTTTACGTTTCGTGAGCGTTCAAATAATTTTAAATTTTGTATTTTCTATTTCTCATTTGGTTGCTTTGTTAATTTAATAACGTTTTGGGTAGAAAGTTGGTATTTTTTTTCTATTGATATTGGAAATTGGTTTAAGGCAATAACATTTGTAATATTTATTATAATTATAATAAAAAATATTCTACTGGTTGCGATAGCACCGGGATTACGTTTTTTGGTGGACGCTTTGAATATAGCGAAATATCGTGGGTGCCGTGTCCAGTAGTTAATACGCCCAAGGGCAAATTCTTCGGAGGAGAGGTATATCTTGGCAAGCTTGCCAACTTGGTATATTCGTCTATTACTACTGTGTTCGGTTCCAAGTCGGATCTGGGTGCGAATGTCGGTGTGGAAAATAGGTATTGTAAAAAAAATGTATTAAAACAAAAGTAAGTATACACATGCTGGTTTGTTAGTTACGTTATAACCTTTTTCTCTGCCATAGATAGAAACAATATAGAAAATTTATTAAAAATTTATTTTTCAAGATTTTTCTGATGGCGAAAAGTTTTACTTTAATGCATTGTAAATATAAATTAGAAAATCACTCTCTATATGATGTAGTTCGCTCCGCCCTATTTTTTATTAATCAACCTGCGAACATACATATTTCACACGAACACCGTCAGCTTAACATCATCTTTAGCTGATTGGCACTAGTGAGAATCCCATGTTCAGGAGATGCCTCGCAGAGGAGGTGACATCCTCTCACGTCCTTTGTAGCAGCTGTTATGAACAGGCTAGAACCACATCTCGATCTGAGAAGCAGATTCTACGCTTCGTTTCCGAAATAGGACTTTTTCAAGTCTAATGGCTGAGGTAGCGCAATGGACCTCGGTCCTCTGGTCAGAGTGCTTGGTTGGCCACGACCGTCCTACTCTTACCATCAAATAATAATAAATAGCTTCGATTTTAACTAACTTTCCATAATATAAATGCTTTACAATGTATCTATGACGCCAGTCCCAGGTTCAGGTTTAGGTTCGGGATCGGGATCCGGGATTTAAGGGGTGAAATGGGGGTAAAATCGTCGAAAAGTCAATTTATTTATGATATTTCTCGCGACGATTTGTTTTCTCGTATATCAACATATTGTTTTCAGGCGAACTTGTTTATTTATCTCCGCTTATCTCGATTGACACTTGAACGTATATCTTATCGCGTTTTATCGTACGGAATAAGTTGAAATGATGTAAAAAGTGATAACCTAGGCGGCGCGTGTGCGGATTTCCTGGGACGCGGTTAATTGACGTCGAAGTAGTTGTTAAAGTGACGTAGAATGGAAATATTTTTAAACTCCATTTTAATATCATTAGCGCGTAAGTGGTTCATGTACCAAAAATTGGACCGCAAGTTTTTTTCTTTTAGGTGAATCTCTATGGAAGTTTAACATTACAATAAAGCTAATAGGTCCAGTTTAGGGTACTTATGATCCGAAATAGGGTACATAGGGCCAGTAATGGTGACTTTGGTCGCTTTTAGGGTACTTTCGGTCCAATTTTGGTTACAAGACGTGTGAGGGGTTAATGAAAATAAAAAAGCTCTTGACTAGCTCATTTCAAATGGCTATACGAAAACGTTAAATTACATTCCGATATACAAATATATACTCTTTACGTTCAATACGTTTAAATAGCTTTCTAAAGTTCTAAAGTTTATTGAGCTGGCAAAAGGCGAAGCCCATCACGCCAGAAGTAGAGTATTTACAGAAAGAAAATACAGGATAATAGTAACAGCAATAGGTTTAGTAATCTAAGCCTAAATACAGTTTTAATTCTTTGGAGAATTTTGGCCGAAGCGGGATACACTTTAAGTGATCTGGTAGCGAGTTCCAGTCCTTTACTGAAGATGGCACAAATGAATTTCTCCGGACTGACGTCCTCATGAAAGGGAGGACATAAGAGCCACCAGAACGAGATCCTCGCGGGGGACGCTTCCAAGGCGAGACCGAAGCGCTGAGCTCGGAGTACGCCCCACCCGACTTATGAATCACCGAGTTTATTGCCGTGAGACGCTTGACCATCCGACGCGACGTTAGAGTTGGCCAGCGGACATTCTGGAGAACCCGGGTTATACTAACGTCCCAGGAGTAGCCCACAGAGGTCGCGAACCGAACGGCCTTTCTTTGGACCATTTCCAGTTTGTGCGAACCGGCGGCCGTGGACGGAGACCACACTGAGGAGCAGTATTCTAGTATTGGCAGTACATAGGATTTGACGGCAGAGGACTTGGTGGGGAAAGAGCACCCATAGAGGTGGCGTCGAAGGAAGCCGAGCGCGCGATGGGCCTGGGAGACGATGTTCGAGACATGGACGTCCCAGGAGAGCGTGGAAGAGATAGTGACGCCCAGGTATTTGAAGTTTGAGACGTGGTCGAGGCCAACACCGTCGACCTGGTAGGCGTGACAAATTGGCGTAATGCCTGGCCGGTGCAGGCTAAGAACCTTGCATTTTTTGGCGTTTAGCTGGAGTTTCCACCGGGAGCCCCAGATAGTGATTTGAGTTAGGTCCGCCTGGAGAGTGATGTGGTCATTTGGGGAGAGGATGACCCGGGATAGCGCCATGAGACAACTCCGTGCCCGATGTCGTTGACGCAGACCGTAAACAGCAGCGGGCCGAGGACCGAACCCTGCGGGACACCAGAGGTAACAGGATACCAATCGGATTCAGCTCCAGGCAAGACCACGCGAAATTCACGATCCTCCAAATAGGCAGCAACCCACGACAGAGTTGCTCCGCGAACTCCGTAGCTGCGGAGTTTGGCGAGGAGGAGCTGGTGAAGAACGGTATCGAAAGCTTTCCTGAAGTCGAGAAATATTACGTCTACTTGGGGAGCGGAGTCCAAGCCAGCGGACCATGCGTCGACACTTGCGAGGAGTTGAGTTTCCGTGCTATAGCGCAACGGAAGCCGTGCTGCGCGGGAGTGAGAGCATGGTGCCTCTCGAGGTGCGCCGTGACATTGGAGGCAACTACGTGCTCGGTCACCTTTAGTAGCTGCGCCAGCAGCGAGATTGGGCGATATTCCTCCGGGTCGTCAGGCCGGCCACCTTTTGGGACTGGTGTCACATTAGCGCGCTTCCAGTCCTGCGGAAGAGTAGCCGTAGTCAGGGAGTACTCAATAAGCACCGCGACAGGTACAGCCAATACAGAAGCGCATCGGACTTGATTTTGGAACTTTCGCATCTAAGCTCGGATTTCATCATCGACGAGTCACTCCACTTTGGCCTCAGGCAAATGGCCTCGTCGAACGTTTGAATCGCACAATTAAAAAGTTTTTACGGACGTCTACAGTCGAAAAGTCCAACTGGCGTGACACCATCCATCAGTTTCTTTTGAACTATCGCGCCACACCTCACTCCTCAACCCTCGTTGCTCCGGCAACGGCCCTGTTCGGTAGAGACATTCATACCAAATTACCTCAAATACCTACTGTTCTCGATTCTCCCATCGCGGAAAAAATTCGTATTTCGGACGCAGCTGCAAAAACCCGCATGAAAGCTTACGCCGATAAAAGTCTATCGCTTCGTCCGAAACCCTTTTTGGTGGGGGAAAGAGTTTTGGTGAAAACCAGAAAACAGGGGAAAATGTTTCCAACCTTTGCGTCTGACGTCTTAACCGTGACTAAGGTTAAGGGATCCATGGTTACCGCGAAATATTCGAACAGAACCATAACTAGAAACCAATGTTTCTTCAAACATTTTTACGGTAACCCGATTCAAGAAATACAGTAAGTTCCTTGTTCCGCAAGGAACTTACTGTATTTCTTGATTTGTCTGTATAATTAACCAATTAATTCTACGTTATGGGTCATGAACCTTTTGTCGGGCTAGTAAAATAACTAAACAAATAACTCATTCCTACAAATCAGCTCATGTACACACTCTCATACACTCCTAGTGGAACAATACAGAACTCTCGTCACCTACTAATCATGACTAAAGGAATCTAAGGAATAGTGACGTGTAATAAGTGGTGGAAGTGTGACAATGTGGAAAATTGTTTCAATAAGTCAAAGAAAAACTAAGGTTGTTTATTATATATGATAGTGCTTGGTCACTAGTGGTGTTCCCCGAGGGTCTGTTTTGTGGTCAAGGAGTCGTTTTTGAAACTTTTTGCTGATGAGCCTGATGACAACAAGGTTGGCCGCGGTATTACCTCTGTGTCTGATGCTCTTTTACTTCAATCAGTTGTCAATGCATTAGATTATTGGGTGGGCTCGAACGGTATGAGTTTCAACTCCACCAAATCTTTAATTCTGCATTGTGGGAGTAATAACCCCCTCTTCCAGTATCGTCTTGGTGGCCAACTAATAGAATCTCAAAATATCATTCGTGATTTGGGGGTGTTGCTCTCGGGCAGAATGTTGGGGGACACTCATAGCAAAGCTGCTTCAGCCCGGTTAATGAGAGCCCTTTATCTATTAAAGTGCTCTTTTTCTTTTTTTAGTGCTAAATCATTTAAGATTTTGTATAGTGCTTATGTCCGTCCTCATCTGGACTATTGCTCGAGCATTTGGTCTCATCACCTTGTTAAAGACGTTGATAGATTTTAACGGGTGCAGAGGAAAGTCACGAAACTTGTCCCGGGTTTGCATACCCTCCCTTATCCTGACCGCCTTAAGCGCCTGGGCCTTTTGTCCCTTTCTGTTCGCCGCCTTCAAACTGACCTCATGGAAACTTTTAAGATTGTCCATGGTTTCTATGACTTGAAGGTCAACCAGTTCTTTACAATTAAGTGGACTGGTCAAAAAGCGCCAACCCTGTACAAAATCAGGTGCAACTGTTTATCCAGACAGGTCTTTTTCACTCAACGTGTTATTAACCACTGGAATGAACTCCCCTCTGCCGTCAAAACTAAATCCTCGGTTGGTACTTTTAAATCACGTTTGGACAAGTTTCGGGGCTGGATTTTCTAGCCAACTCCCCATTTTCCTCTTGTAAACGTCTGAATTAGCTTTATATTTTTGTATAGTTTGTTGTACTATTTACGGCATTATTTACCGCTTAATCTCGATGAAGACTTTCTTGCGGGTGTGTATTGAATCTCTGACGAAAGCGAATGAAGACCTCGATTTATATATAGTTTTTTAGTTAGGATGTCTGCCAACTGTTCTTCGCTTAAAACGAACATGACTTCAAGTATTCCTTGTTGTACCAACTCCGGGGCGTAGTACTGTCGGATAATAATATGTTTCTTACGGTGGTGGCTATGAATGATTGTTAACTCTTTGTCTCGATTGACGCCCATGTCAGCTTTGATGCCCTTTCCTGCTTCCATGGCGGCGACCAGCTCGGCTTCCTTATTCGGCAAAGTGACAGACTGCTGCTTTCGGCTGGCCCACGTAATTGGCCTTGATCCCGATAGACAGACTATTCCGGAAGTTGAACGCCGGGTCTTTTCGCAACCACCATAATTAGCATCGCAATAGGGAATTTTCGTTGTAGTACCACAAGCATTGGACAAGACCCATGGTTGATATTACCCACAGGTACCGGAGAATACGTTTGACGGCGTTTTAATCAGCTACAGTTGGATTTGACAGAGTTGGCGATGCTCGATTGACGGCGAACTCGATGTCAGGCCGTGTACCAAGGCTGCGTAGGAAAGACTCCCGGTGGCTGCAGAGTATATCATCACTCGTCTCTAGGACAATGGCAGGCATGTTTACAGTCTACCATATTGAATATTTCCAGAACTGTTTCAATATAAGCGCTCTGATGGAGAAAGATTGAACCATCTTTAGTGAAATCGATTTTGTGTCTACCGCTGTCGGGGCTACTAATTCTGAACGTCTCAAAACGGGCAACTGGAACAAAGGTTTCGTCGTAATCGACTTCTTCTCGTTGAGTAAAGCCCCTTGTTACGAGACTCGCCTTATGTTTGGCACTCGTTCCATCTTCGTGTCTTAATGCGACACACATATCTGTTACCAATGACTTTGCACCCTTGGGGAGGGTCGACTAGTTCGTAGACGCCGTGCTCGTTCATGGACGATAATTCATCATTCATCACCTTCTGCCATTTTACGGGACGTGCTTCTTCTGCTAATCGTGGCAATGCATCACAGACCAGGAAGGCTTTATTCGCATGTAAACAGCTGGTGTATGGAAGAGCTTTCTTTAATATTAATATTCGTCCTTGAAGAGAAGGTAATAGCACTTGCCTTTCATAGATGGCGTCGGTGACGGTCTCCAGAGGTCGGAATGAATTCATACTCCTGGTTTCATTGCTTTCTCCAATCGGGTTCCAAAGCTGTGTCCATTGAGTTATGAATAAATAGAGGTACAACTAAATCTGGCTGGCGCGGGACCAATTTCGTTCAACAAGGAGACTTTCTCAACTTTATCGTTCTACCGTGGCGGCATCTGTCTCTAGTGGTGGAAACTATATTGCAATTGAATTTTTTCTGATGCGAAATTGAAATGTAACAAACAAACCTTTGAAGTTGTTTAAAAATAATTTTATTCTGTCAACACGATCTTTTAACTCAAGTTACGGTGAGTTAGCTAATAATTATTTATTTTTAGCCATATAACTTAACAAAATATAGATGGCGCTACCGCCTAATTATAAATATGAATTTCGTAGTCTTATCAGAACAGGTCCCACGTAACCATGGCAACCGAAATCGTAGTTGTAATTCTAGCGGTATTATTCCCAATTCAATGGCTGTGCCTTATCATTTTGTCATTATTACAATCCTCACAGAGCTTACCAGTCTTGTGATCGATGACTTCGTAACCAAGTCTTTTCAACTTTGCCGCTACGTGGCGCTTATCTTGGTATAAGCCAGACTTGAAGATCCACTTTCTTTTCGTTTCTGGGATCATTTGTAAAGATGAACTGAATTATTTGGCTGCTCAACCTTTATTTTCAGTCGGAATAAGCTCTCAACCTTTCAGGTAGGCATAGATTAATTTATTCGACTTTGAATATTTTTATACAACCTGCATGACGTCGCTTGAAACTCTAGACTGTCGTTTCGCTTCATGGCGCTCTTCAGCGAGAAAATATTGCAGGGAAAGTCTCTGATGTACCAGACATTATGAATAACTTATCTGCCTCTCTTTTTTCTGATGTGGAAGATTACGGCGATGTCCCCTTCGCCGTCTGCTTGGAGGGTCGTTGGAGTGTCAAACTTCCTGAACCGGATCAATATGATGTGTAGGGCCGTGCTTAGAGGTCTCGCGGCCCCGGGCGAAATGCATGGGCGAAACTGAGTGTAGCGGCCCTCCGGCATATACATCCTTATGGTAAAATTTTAGCGGCCCCAGGGGCTCGATTCTGAGATTATCGGTAAGGAAGTTAACGGGAGAAAATCCTCGTTAACTTTGAAAATTGTCGCTAGCGAGAAAAAATGCAATTCTAAGGCTCTCGTTAAGAAAAATGTCGTCAGAAGAAACCTAAAATTGTCGTTAATTCTAACGACAAAAAAAAGGTGTAGTTAGAGCCACGGGCGACAATTTTTTTTTAAAGATGGCGATATTTTCGAGACATGAAATTTGAGATTTAGCACAGGAAATTGAAAATAATCGTGATTTACAACTTCAAAAAGTAATACAATATCGAGCTCAAGCATTTGAATAAGATGAGTATAGATTTAAGAGTTTATTTATGGTAAAAAAAACTCACGTATACTCATTGTGATAGGTTTGGTGAGAGTTTATCAAAAAACCAATACACTGGCAATACCAGTGAATATTAAAAACGAATATTAACTTACTAGATTAATATATCTAAAAATACCATAGTTAAGTAAATTATAACACTAATAAATTATTCCCCTCGGGTGTAATAACAACAAACAGTTACTTTTACCATTTGATTATGTTTTTAAAAGCATCGGTTCCAATGAATTTCGGTGAAGTAAGATGAAAATATTTACCAAATACTCAACTAGGAATTTTCTGTACGTTTATTAACTCAAGTTATTCTTTTATTATTCACAATGAACACTTTTTCTTCTTCTTCTACGTCTAAAGCTTGGTTTACACTAGCGCACGTCAATGTATTTTTCTTTACGCGCGTGAAAACGTTATTATGCTTGCAGAAGCCCCGCCAGGATTTTTTCGCGAGTAGGCACTGCGTGATTAAGAGGCCCCCATAAAAAACTCCTTTGTAATTTTTGTTGTTCTTTAACAAGCCAAATTGTATATAATTATTTAAAAATTTTATTATTATTAAATCAATAAAATTTTTATTATTATTAAATTAATAAAAATTTTATTATTATTAAATTAATAAAAATGTTACCATTATTAAATTAATAAAAATGTTATTATTATTAAATTAATAAAAATTTTATCATTATTAAATTAATAAAAATTTTATTATTATTAAATTAATAAAAGTTTTATTATTATTAAATTAATAAATGTTTTTATTATTAAGTATATTATTTACAAATAAATATTACCAACTTTACTTTTAATCGAAGAATTCCACCCTACGATTACCTCTTTACCCAAATTCATCAACTACTTATTTAGGCTTGTCTCCCCCATTGTTAAGGGGGAAGACTACAGTGGCCATTGTCTAGTTTCGCGCTATTTCAAGCTGAACTGTTTTATTGTTGTGTTTTAACTTATTAAATTAATATTGATGTGTAAAACGGCCTCTTGTTTAGTGCTTAAAATAATTTTGACAATTTTAAATTTCAAAGTAATCTAATTATTACGTTTTAATTCGGACCCCCGGAGCTA
Source organism: Leiobunum rupestre (assembly GCF_980474605.1). Classification (NCBI taxonomy): domain Eukaryota; kingdom Metazoa; phylum Arthropoda; class Arachnida; order Opiliones; family Sclerosomatidae; genus Leiobunum; species Leiobunum rupestre. The sequence continues at coordinate 49,252,836 of NC_143387.1, read as the reverse complement.
AACACGTTGGGCAAGCGCCCAAACTACCCTATAGTAGTTGACCTCTTGAACAATAATTTTTCTCACTAAACTTGCTTTTAAATCATGACATTTTTTTTTAAATATCTAATATTGCAATAAAGTTTCCCCTATTCCCAATATTGTCGGCGGATGTGTAAGTGTTCCCCTGAAGTGCTAAATCTTGTTGGGCACATAAAATAATCACTTCCACGTGTGTAGATCGGACCTCTCTGTTTCTAATAACGTCTAGTCTATGGTGGTCGTTAACCTGGCAAACTATTGATCCACGGGATTTGGATTCCATGTAGTCTAAGTACATTTTGTAGGCTAGTCGGTGAGAAGATTTGTTGGAAGTGAAGTGTTCTTCGAATTGTCTCCCCATGTTTTTCCAATCCGAAAATCCCTTTAGAAATGCAGTGTTTCTACTGCCTAAAAATGACGGCAACAAAAACAATACACTGCATCCTTTGCAACTGAATATTCAATCATTTGATATTTGTCATACCAAGAAGAATTGAAACCTCGATTTTTACCGCCAATTAATCTTTTAGGAAAAGGATTTAGTTTAGGCTGAACTGGAAGGCAATCTTTATCTAGACTAATATCCAAGTTATTCAACGCGTGTAAGCCCATTTATTTTGAATTGGACACGTTGTTTGATGTATTTTGTGCATGGTTAGAGTTGGGGTTTGCAATTACTCCTTCATGAGTCAGTTCCATTTCCATATCAGTACTGACGTTTGGAAGAACTTCAGCAGTATTACTAAAACAGTGACTGTTATCAGTCTCCAAGGATTCTAAACCCTTTCCCAATTCTTTGACTAGGTTTTTCTCAGAACTATAGTTTATGGCTTTGCGCCGACGATTTAAAAAAACGTGCCATTGCACCTTTCTGATTACTAACGAAACTATCTTCCCTTTTCCATTTTTCTCATTTTTGGGACCCAGATAAAGATTTTCTGGTACTCATATTTGAAAATGCTACTATTATATACTAATAGCGAAATAACCTTAAAAAGGTTTAAGAAAATAAAGCTTAGTTAAAGCTATGTAGTCTTCAAACAGACTTTTTAATAATACCAGCTATATCAAAGCCCTGAAAAAAGCGGTTTGAATATTTTTTCTAGAATAGCTAATTAGCCTTGAAAAGGGCTTTTTGAATAATTTAGCTAGAATAGCTAATTAGCCTTGAAAAAGGCTTTTTGAATAATTTAGCTAGAATAGCTAATTAGCCTTGAAAAGGGCTTTTTGAATAATTTAGCTAGAATAGCTAATTAGCCTTGAAAAAGGCTGTTTAAAAATTAGCTTAAAACAGCTAAATAGCCTTTAAAAAGGCTGTATTGGCAAAGTTAGTCTCGGAAGAGACTTAGAAAAAATTTGACTGGGAGAGAATCGAAATTGAGAACTACCTGTTTGTTCAGGAGCAGAAAACGAAATGAAGAAACGCGCGTTATCTGGGACAAGTCCGACCACCGAAGGTCTAGGTCCTTTCTCTACGATCAGTGGTCACTGATATCACGTGATTTCGCAAAAGGGACAAGGAGTAAAAAAGAAAAAAACCTAATCCCCAGGACGCTCTCTATTCAAAGTAGTGACTGGTACGATGCTTTACGCTTCGACTTCAGCTCCGCTGGGATTCGTTTAAGCGTTGCAACGGTTTAAGTCGTATTAAAGAAATCCAGTTTCTCACTTTATGCCCCCTTTTGTAGAATTCCTAGAAACTAAGCTTATGTTTATTGTGTTGGTTGGAGCTAAGTTATCACTGAGGCGAACAGGTGTTTTTTTTTGCTGCTTTCCTTGCACGACGGTCTTCCCCGTCCCGGGCCAGTCTTTTGTCATATACTCTATATCAATGTTAACAGAGTACACTACCAAAAGCAGAAACCACAGAGTTCGCTGCCTTTGTTTGTGTACTCAAGTAATATTGATTTCGAGTATAGGTGGTTCAAAAGGGAACGTTTTGTTAGGGCCATTTAGGACTCTTGGAAATTGGAATTGAATGGGAGTTCTTTTTTTAGGGGGCTAGATGACCAATTTTTAAAAATAAATAAAATTTAAAAATCACATTTGGAGGCCACAGAGGCAATTTTTTTAAACTTTTAGAGGCCCCTAAAATAGGCCTAAAATTTTTGAACATAGGCACGTGCCTACTTGTGCCTACTGCTGGCGGGGGCACTGTATGCTTGGGTCAAAGCCGAGAAACGCGTCGTCGCGCGCGCTAGTCGTAACCAAGGCTTACAGCTTAAGCCTAACCTCTGTAGAATAAAACATTAATAGTTTAATACCGTCTGCTGCTATGAAGGATGAACGAAACAACTGATAAAACGACTAAATATTTCTGTCGTTAGCCTCTCTCTCATAACACTGCCGTAATGAGACACGTCTTACAAAGTTAGAATACCAATTTCATTATGAAGATAGGAACGAAAATCATGGGAGGGTTATCAACTACGACAAAAGCCACCTATGAGCGAAAAATGCAACTATTTAATTGAAAAATTCTTCGATGGCCCCTGCCGCCACCTATTAGCGACTTTGTGAACTATTATTTATTTAAATCTAAAAAACCAAACAACGAAGTTTCTTGGTAAATCATATTTCATTTTGAAATAATTTAGAGTATTTTAAAAGATTAAATTGCACTAAAACAAAATAAAGTATGTAAAAAATGAATACAAATAAATAATAATGAATATAAATAAATAAATAATGATTATAAATAAATAAATAATGAATATAAATAAATAAATAATGAATATAAATAAATAAATAAATAATGAATATAAATAAATAAATAATGAATATAAATAAATAAATAAATAATGAATATAAATAAATAAATAATGAATATAAATAAATAAATAATGAATATAAATAAATAAATAATGAATATAAATAAATAATAATGTATATAAATAAATAATAATGAATATAAATAAATAATAATGAATATAAATAAATAATGAATATAAATAAATAATGAATATAAATAATAAAGAATATACACTAACTATTACCGTTAAACTCAGCAAGTTTATATGGGAAGGGGAAACCGAAGATCTCGAGGGAAAACCCCTTTAACCAATGGGGAGAAAACTTACAAACTTTACGCACAAGGAGTGGTTCCGGATTATCACCCAGTGCCACTAGCTGGGATCGAACACGGCTCCTCTTGCTGCGAGGTGAAAGTGCTAACCACTCCGCTACCCAACTTCCTACTGTACGTTTTCTGTAAAAAGTTATCTAAGTAATGCTCTAATAATTTATTTTCTTCTTAAATAGTACCATGCCAGCTCTAAAATTTGTATTTAAGAAAAGTGAAGGTGTTGCGGTGTTTGTAAGCATTTTAAAAGTGGTGTTTTTCCTGAAGTCTTCCTCTGTAAAATGATCACCGCAAACTGCATCTGTTGCGTTTGGAACGCAGTCTGATCTTCCAATGGCTTTGAGCCACTTTTGCAACAAAGGATTCACTTTACCTGGAACCTTATTGTAATTTTGAATAATTTAGAATAAAAATGTCTTCTTTTTTTTGGAATAATAGTGCTGCTCCTACTTATGCCAAGAAACCTTTTTGTTTCTTCTATTATTTTCGCAAGATGAAACTGCGCATTTCCTACCCATTATGCTTAAAATTTCACTCAAAATCTATTACAAAATAGTAAAGAACTCACAAAAAAAACCTGTATTGTGTTAATAAAGACTTTTCAGATATACATGACTTTAATTTAAAAAAACGCGTTTTCAAAATTTTTCTTAAAAACGCGTTGCTTTCTCTTCAATTCAAAAGTTAAAATTATAAAAGTTCACAAAGTCGCTAATAGGTGGCGGCAGGGGCCATCGAAGAATTTTTCATTTAAATAGTTGCATTTTTCGCTCATAGGTGGCTTTTGTCGAAGTTGATAACTCTCCCATGATTTTCGTTTCTATCTTCACTAATGCTGTGTTAAAGCCTATGGGGAAAATTTGAACTGGGGCTCTAGATAGTATTATCCCCAACTCAATGGTGTGGACAACCAAACCATTTGCCGCTGAGAGGCCTCCGCAGTAATAGAATTAAACATTATTTTCCTTCTTAGCGGTCATCATATGTCGGCCCATAATTACGACATCTGCGCTAGATTCGTGGCCATATCGACATCTGGTGACTTCGTCGCCCTCATCAGCAGTGCTAGAAGCTTTCGGAGTTAATTCGACGACTTTTGCTCAGTGGCGTAGCTAAGAACTCAGAGCCCCCACCCCCGCAAAAATCTCAATGGGGCCCCCTTTTCGATTTTTTTTATGGTGAGCAGGGCCCCCCGAAGCTCGGATCATCAGCTACGCCACTACTTTTGCTCGGATATTTCAAGTAACTTGTCTCACATTTCTTGCGTCATGTCTCCATTCGTGATCATGTTCGGGACCTTTTTCGACAGAGATGAACAGATGATGGTACGGGCTGTACTGAATGCTACATGAAATTTCTTCAACACAGTTCCATGTGTAAACTCCAATTCTGCAGTCCTTGGTTGGGGCGCAGTTGGTTCGATCTTGTAGACTACTCTTATAGTGAGGATGTCGACGACTTGTCTCTTCCAGCTTCTCCATTTGTCGGGTCCGGACAACTTCTCAATGTCGTGGCGTAGCAGACTATCCATCGCACTTGACTGGAAGACGTAGTTAGATCAGCTCGAACATGGTGGCACAGTGGAAGAGTGCAAAGACGAAAGAGATGACCCAAGTCAATAAGTCAAAGAAAAACTAAGATTATTTATTATATATACAGCATTTAAATTAGTTACAATTAGAGTTAAAAAATAACTAGACTGTACATTAACACCGAACTCTCAGTAAGATCTGCGAATATTTTATTTATACAAATGTTAAAAAATATATTATTATTATTATTATAACCAAAATAGTGAGTTTTCGTCTGATACGTGGCCGTTACACATATCTCACCCTGATTAATCAGTTATTGTGTGTGTGCTGGTGTCTAAGGCCTCGGGTCGACACCGATGTTTGTGTATCTCAAAAAAAAAGCTCTATAGGAGAAAAGGCGTATCTTCTCCCACCTGTAGAGTAGAAACATAAAAGTCAACCGAAAAACACTCATTTGGGGAACAGGGCTGCCAGTTGGGCGGTTTTCCAGCCCAATTGGGCTACTTTCGACAGTCATTCACGAGAAATTTATCGTTGGGCTATTGGGCGATTTTTTGGGCTAGTCGATAGACTCCTCACTTTGACCTTCGGGATAGAATTTATTTTTAGCAATTGATGGAACTTATTCTTCTTTATTATTTCTTTCTGAAAAACTATCGCCTGTAATTATGTTTTTACTCCTATTAGCTAGACGGCTCTCCATGGGGTCTATACATATAATACATTTTTTATAGTGACATTTTTCTGTGCAGGTGCGTGTTTAGTTTTACCCTTAACTGCCTTCCTTATTGCTTATTTCTACATACAAAGACCCTAATATAGTTATATAGCCTAGGGTGCTGGTAAATAGGGGAGGGGATAAAGAAAGACCCGAATACGGTTTTAGGTCATTTTCATATTTGCGATTGGAACTTAAGAGTCATAATCTCTTCGGTATTCGACTTACCTCGTTTTTATTTTTAGTTTAGGAATTGCATGGGATTAGACTTGTTAGAAAGCATTTTATACGTCGGGTTTGGATTATCAAGACTTGTTATAAAAAATTCGCAATTTATCCCTCCACCAAGTCTATTAAAATTTAATAGTTCCATTTACGAATGATGAATCTGGTATTTTCGTCCATCAATAACAGGGTTGCCCCGAAATTTTTAGATGCGTATTCCCTGACCATTTTAAGAGATTTTTCCTGACTTTTTAAGGCCAAAATGTTTCAGTGAAAAGGTTATTACAATGTTTAAAAATTAGCCAAACTTTCAAGAAAATAAATGATAATCATAAAATTTGTCATAGATCTAGAGTGAAATTACTTTAAAAAATGCCAAGATAAAATTGAATTCCCTGATTTTTCCTCGATTTTTTATAAATTCTTAAAATTCCCTGACTTTTCTCTGATTTCTCTAACGTGTGGCAAACCTGAATAAACAAAACTCCCTAAAATAGTTACTTCGTAATTGAACGAAGCTCTCACTGTGGATGGAGAGTTACGTTTGGCCGACCACAAAATACACGTTACGCCGACTGTCCATTTGACCGACTGCACATTTGTCCGACTGAGAAGTATTACAAATGGACAGTGCATTAGACCGACTGCTCAATTTTCCGACTACTCATTTGGCCGACTACTCATTTTGCCGACTTCTCATTTGGCCGACCTCTCATTTGGCCGACTGCTCATTTGGCATTTGGACGATACTAGGTGCGTTTGGCTAGGTACTGTGCTCTAGGTCGCGTTTTAGAAGGCCCAGATTGGTTATGAAGAACGGGGCTGGGGGGCGACGGTCCGGCCCCCCTCCAGCGCTCGAGCGAAGGGAGTGCGCGGCGCCGTCAGGCGCCAATACTTAGAATACATTGCTCGTTCTATAAGTCAACCTAACACTAAAGACATATATAATGACAGGCTAGAGTATAAGAGTCGTTGAAATGAGCAGTCGGCCAAATGAGTAGTTGGTCAAATGGGCTGCTCATTTGGCCGACCAGAATTTCGGCTAAAAGAATAGTCGGCCAAATGAGTAGTCGGCCTAATGAGTAGTCGGCCATATGGTCTGCTCATTTGGCCGACCGAAAACTCAACCAAATGAGTTGTTGGCCATATGGGCATTCGGACATATGAGCAGTCGGCCAAATGAAAAGTCGGTCAAATGAGGAGTCGGCCAAATGCACCCCACCCACTGTGGAAACTTGCCAGGAAAGTTACTGTTGGCTGTCCGTCGCGCATTGGGGGAAAGGAAAAAGGGAGCTTCGGAAAGCGACTCTAGAGAAAATATTGCTGTCCGTCGGAAGCCAAAGGAGTTGGGGGAAAAGGGGAGCTTGCCCTTGGAATGACGTTTGTGGCCGTGTCACGAGTTAAATCATTAGATGGTATAATATTTGACCCGGGTTTAAATATTGCGCGCCTTTTAAAAATTAACAATAAGAGTGGATTATCTGCTAAAAAAGAGAACTTGAAAGGCTTAAGATCCATTGCGGTATTACCACATAGGGCAAGTTTCAAAAAAGATAAGCATTAGCTGTATATTTTATCTTTACTAAATAAACAGTAATCTTTGTTAAACTAAATTATTTATCTCGATTTTCTTTCTCTACTTGGGTATAATTAATCTAAGCCTAATTAACCACTGGATTTGTAGCTCGCTCCGCTCAAGTCTTTGTTGAAAATGAATGTTTTATAATATTTTCTATTAAATCTAAATATTCCTTAAATTTTAAACGAAAATTTTAAACTTTTGGCTTTTTCTTAAAATATTTACGTTTTTGGGCGGTAAATTGGGCTAGTTCCCAAAATTATTTGGGCTGAATTTTGGGCTAGTTTGAAACTCGTTGTTTTATAGTTGGGCTAGAAATTGGGCGATTTTTTGAACAATTTGGGCGTCATACCAAAAAGATTTTCTGGCAGCCCTGTTGGGGAAAGCTGCATGGGATTACAGGTCGCCACCCTCCAGGTTTCCAGCTTTAGTTTTGTGTAAACAGGCGTTTCGTTGTCGTGTACCCTGCTTTATCAAAAAACGTTCTGTGCAAACGTTTTAGTGGGTCGTCTGCTAGACTACTAGTCTAAACTCTCGCCACTGTGCCATATCAGATATAGAAGGAAAACCCAGTATTTAACGCCAGTTAGTGTCGAAGTTTGCGTTAATTTTCTTTCATGGGACTCTGAAAGACATTTATATTTGAAATGGCTTGTTTCACAAAATACTTGAGACATAGTAGTTTTAGTTTAAGGAAAATCAACGCTCCATTATCTATTATACGTACGTTATTTCATTTTGTAGTCTAATGATTACAATCGTCTTTGCACAGTTATAAGTATTTTTTTTATTATGTTGATAAAGGATTCTAACTATAAAGCCAAATACCTAATGTGGTGATTTTGTCAAGATTTTTTACCTCTGAATTTCAGTTATTGATCGATGTAAGAGATAAGCCTCCGCTATTGCATAATGATAACCATTAATTTGGCTGCAGATTTTTAGTTCAGTTATTATATAAATACAGATGTATCATGGAGTCTGAATCTGTTAAGGTTGTTATTGTAACTGTAACCACCTTCAGAATTGGAGGCCGCCTTGTATAAAACAATGTGCTGGACTATAACCAACTAACAAAGTATTACAGCAAGCGGGTTAAGATTTCCACAGTCCTGTGAATAAATACATAATTCTTTTGGCCTTCAAAATGAGTCTAGAAAGTACATGCAGGCAATGTTGATCATTTAATTTTTATAGTTTGGAAAATAGTTTCCTAGGAATTGGAGTGGAAATTTTGGAACTAAAACATTCAATCATAGGGTTTTTGAGAAAGAGAACCTGTATATGCAATTACCCATTTTTATTGTTAAAAAGTTGTAACTTAATTGTTTGTACACCAAAATTTGATATTAGGTGGTTTTTTTTCGCTTGTCCGGGGACAAAAAGTGTAAACTTTTTACCCTAAGACGTTTTATTCGCCTGTTCTCGGGGGTAAGATTTACCCTGTCTTGAATTTTGTTTTTACTCCTCCTCGAAAGGAGGTGTAGAAGGAGTAATCTAGCTTTGTCGTCTGCTTAAATTTCGTTTCACGAAAACATGACGGACGAGCTTTTTATAAATAAACTTTAACATTTAACTACTCCCTTCTTACTCCAACTTGTTTTTTCCGTCAAGACAGAATTGAAGTAAAATGACGTCATATGGCTACACTTTTTAACCTGCTCAAAAAACCCAGAACAGGCGGAAAAAAACCACCTATTGTGTATCAACTTTATCAGATAGAATTTTTCACATTTCTTTTTCAGGTTTTCATTCAGTTTGTATAAAATGTAACAATACTCACTCTACTAGTCAAAAACTCTACCTAAATCAAACATATCGATATTCCAGTCATTACACACTTTCTCCAAGGGAAAATGATGAAAGATGGAAAGGTATTGTTTCTAATATTAATTTTCAAAAAACTATGGTTTGCTTGGGTATTTAATTCATAGGCTTTATTTATTGTACCACAGGTCACTTATTTAATTTTCTTAGGCAATTCAATGTAAGAAACTAACAAGGAGACGACCCGAGGTGATAATCACCGATTTTGTTCAAACTCTGGTATAATGTACACATCCATGTACCTTAAAAAACCTGCAAGGGAAAAGTTGCGACGGGCTTTCGTTTTGCCATGGCAACCGAAAACGTTTTTGACAACATTATTTGGGATTTTTCCATTGAAAATAATATTGGAATCTGAAGTTTTTCGAGTTACATGGAGGTGTACATTATACCCGACTTTGAACAAAATCGGTGATTATCACCTTGGGTCGTCTCATTGTAAGTACGAAGTAAAAAAAAATATATACAGAATATTAATTGGAAAGTCTTACCTTTATTTACTTATTCAAAATTCATAATTAATTTCAATCCATGTAGTAGGTCATGAGGCAGATTGAATTTAGTCTTGTTGATTTTCTAAGAAATGTTCGGAAATAACAAAACTTATTAATAAGAATATTTTTATATTTTGTTTTGTGTATGTGCTGAGTTATTCGCCATTTTTTTAAATATGTTTCATCGTAGTAAAGGCCATATTCCCACATTTTATACTTCTCCGTACTTTATTTTAAAACTTGTATAATTTTGGAATGAAGATGTGGACATGGAGAGAACATCAGATGAAACTGATGTATTGATAGTTGGTGGAGGGCCAGCTGGACTGTCAGCTGCCATTCGTTTAAAACAGTTGGCTAATGAAAAGGGAAAGGAACTTAGAGTGTGCCTGATCGAGAAAGCTTCGGAAGTTGGTAAGCTGACAGGGGGTTTCAATTTTCATAGAACGATATAAAGAAACTAAAAAAATTTAGACCAAATTAAATTTTAAAACTACAAACCAACAAACTACTTAGTCTCGTCTCAGTCAACTTTGAGTACATTTGAGCTTTACATATATAAATAAGTGTAGCAATTGATTTTATAAGTTTAATCACTAACAAATGTTATAGAAGAGCAAAAACTTAAACATAGTAAAAATTTTACTAATATTTACAAATCAAAAACTGACTGCAAAGTAAAAGTGTTTAAAAAAGAAAGTGAAGAAGAAAAATTAATCTGAAAGCAAAATTTCAGTAATTTTCTCAAATTCCAACACATTTGTTCTTTGAGACATTTCAAAGAGAGTTTCGGCAATTTCAGTCAAGAAGGCCTGGTACTAATTCATGCCATAGACTGTGGTATACGTACAAGGTGTCGCCCCCTTTGCTGTAGTTTTTAATCCAACATATCGTGATCACGGTCCAGCTTCCCTATAGGATTTCCTTTTTTGTTGTAAATATTTGTTTAACATTCTGTAATTTGTTTTTAAATTATGGAATTTTTTAGTTGATAATCACATTTTTGTTCATTACTGTTTAAGCTGTTTAGACTGTTCACATCCAAACCTTTTTGGAAAATTATCTTGTCCATTACATGCACCAAAATAGAGGCCACCCACTAGTAATTAATTAATCCAAAAGTGACATAATTACCAAAAGTGTGACAATCCCTGTACTTTCGTATGCTAAAGGTTTAATGAATGCTCGACTCGAGATCGACCACAAAAAAGCAGGGTTGGGAAAAAACTCGTTTTTTTTTTATATAAACCCAAAAACCTGGTTTATTTGGTTTAAATCAGGTTTTTTTAAACACTTCCTTACTTTACCTTTAATCTATTTTTCGCTTTTGTTTAACCGTGCATACATATTACCAGTCAACTAAATATTAATATGAGTATTATTACAAGTCTCAAGTAACCAGAACAAAGTTTTTTTTTCGTTTTTTACAAGTCTCACAAGAACAAAGTTTTAGTTTGTTTCATTTTTGATTTTGTGTAAATGCAGAGTGACCAGGAAAATGCCTCGAAAATTTTATAGAAAAAATAGGAAATTTTCAAGCGAATTAAAGGAAAATATAGGAAAAACCATAAGCAAAAATAAGGATTCTTATCGAAAAACCGTAGATAAAATTAAGTGAAATATAGGATGAAGAAGTGTACACGACAATATTATATACCACGGTTATATACTCTATGAGAAAAGCTAAGGGGTGAATAGGAAGGTATTGAAAATAAAGGAAATGTGGTCGAGTTGTAAATGTTTTAGAAATGTAATCATTTTGGTAAGAAAATTTACAAACATTTATAGTTAATTAAAAAAACCAAAATATAAAAAAAAACCATTGGTTTTTAAAAAAAAATCACTTGGATTAAATCATGATTTAAACCAGTGTGATTTAAACCAGCCAACCCTGCATAAAAGACTATTTATTGTCGCCTTTCTGGATCTTTTTTTAGTCTATGGTATTATATCGTAGGTAGGTGGCGATAGCATCTCCTCAGAAAAATAAAAAAATACACTTAACTTCGACCAGTGCTACTTAGTTCCTCCATTCCTCACTAGGAGGAGTTATTTCTTGGTTTTAACTTCCTTCCCTCCCCAAGGCATACATTCCCTTCTCCCCTCCCAACTTGTATTTCGCTCATAACATTCATTAAGAAATTGGTCCGATTGACACACTTTTGGTAATTATGTCACTTTTGCTTAATCTCTTATGCCCAAAATAGATTATGTTAAATAATTTTTTTGGGTTGTTGTTTTATTTTTTAAGGCTATTTGTGGATGATAATTTATGTTGTGGCTAGAATTTTATTAATAGTTTTTTTTTTTGCCATGGACGATAACTTTTGCATGAGTGGGTGCCTAGCCTCAGCTCAAGCCAAATTAATATCATTTGACTTTTTAGTTACAACAAATACTAAATAGAATATTTAAAATGTAGTGAAGAAATTTGGTTGAATATTTTTTTAAGCCAGTTACAATTACTTTCAAAAAAAGACCATTCACTAGTGCAAGATCACCATTAAAAACAAATGAATTTAACAACGTTTTTGAGTGCACTATAAAAATGTTTATTTAAAATCATAAATAAACACCGACTTTACTGGTTTTGGCTGTGCGCATTACACTGCCATCAGTAGTTACGATTAAGTAGCAAATAGTGTTGATAAAATTTAAAAATGACCATAATATTTGTAGTGCACAAAAAATCTATTTAAAATCCTACAAAATAAAAACTAAGTTAGTTTTGAATATATTATTCCATCACCAGGGGTATTTTAAATATCAGATAACAAGGCTCCTATCAGGTCGATACAATAACTAGTCCCTAGTCAAGATTTGGTCCCTAAATTACCATATTTTCAATAAATCAGGGTAAAAACAGCCTCAGCTTAAAATATTTTAACACTTCTATTCAAGGCTAGTTTTTGAATTGGTTTAAACTGAGGTGTATTGATATGGGATATAGATAAAATTTAGTAAACAAGAAAGTTTTTTGCGATAGTTAAAAACTAAATAATTTTTAATGGTTTGATGTACTGAAACCAATTGAGATAATTCAAATCAAATAAAGATTTAATTTTGTTTAAAATTTTGCCTATTTGGCTACTTTGTAAATGACCCGCTTTCCCTTAATTATTTTCCAGAACCCTGAAATAATTTAACGAACCTGAAAATTTTAAACATTATACACAAAAATTTCTATTATTTTAGGCTTATTTGTGCTAAAAGGGAAATACAATTAGTAAGCAGCACAATAATCCCTCCAAACTCGTACTTATATGAAAGATTTACAATAGTGACATATCTACTGCCAACTATCACTGTGCATCAGCTTTTTTTTGTTTTGGCTTTCGATTCCCTTAGATTTAAAAAAAACTCTATAACACAACATTAACATACCGATTAGCAGACCTCACAGTATAGCTAGCTACCACTGTGACGTCTTTAAAATATACATAAAGGAAAACAGGGATTACGGCAATACACCTCGAGGAAAGCATATTATTTCAGAACGTATTAATGACCTAGAAATTCAACATTAAAAATGTCATGTACTTTGTACTTCCATTTTCAAATATCTGATCTGGAAAAACTAATATTAGCAAACTAAACTTTTTATTCTATTTTATGTAACCAAATATTTGGTACACCTCTACTAGTGGCAGACAGCTTACGGAAATGGGGAAAATGAGGTTTTTGATTCTTCAAGCTTTTGACTCTGGATAAGAAAAACTGGGATTTTAAAATTGTTTTGTGATTTTAGTACACAATTTTTTGAAAACTCATTATTTACTATAACTCTTAATAACATTTAAACAGTAACGAATTTGCTTGATTATTAGTAACCTTTTTTTAGAAAGTCTTTTCTTTGTCAAGTTTTTGGTAACTCATTCTCTTATTTGAGCTTAAGAAATAAAATGTTTCAGGAAGACACATATTGTCTGGAGCATGTATTGAAACCCGTGCCTTGGATGAACTCATTCCAGATTGGAAAGAGAAAGGGGTAAGAATTATCTAATGTTTATACATCTTTGTTTACATTTACTTTATGGTTAAACCTAGCTTTGTTCCAACTAGTATAAATAAATTTAATGGTTTACGTTATTAATTTATGCCATAGATTTATGCGAGATTATCCTGACTTTATCCTTATGAAATGGCGATTGACATTGAAACATTTAAATATATTTTCACAATATAGGCTCCATTACTTACTGAAGTGAAAGAAGATAAATTTGCATTGCTTACTGAGAAAAAAAGAATAAGTATACCCATTTTCAAAGGTATTTAAAATTATATGTTCTTATCATATAATAAAATTGGTTTTAGAGGCACAAATCTGTAACTTTAAAAATTAGGTTTACCGATGTACAACCATGGGAACTACATAGTACGTTTAGGGTATGTAATCGAATGGCTTGGAAAATTAGCGGAGGAACTGGGTGTTGAAATTTATCCAGGATACGCAGCTTCTGAGGTATGATACAAAAACTATCTTGTTGTTCAAGTATTTCATTAACAATTTCAAAAGCAACATAATACCCTAAACAACAACCACCTGGGCCCCTAGGATTGACCTTTATTATGGCTCCTCTGAAATTGCTCTAACCTCTTCCCCCCCTACCTTTTGGAAAATGTTCTGTGCCCCTACTCAGCCTATTGGTTAATCCGAAAATGACTCAAAAGTGTGTTAGTTTTACCTTTGCTCCTTTTGAGATATCTTCTGAAAAGTAGTCTCACCATAGACTACAGCGCCAACTAGAATTACTAGATTGCTATATATTGGGTTACTCTTTACTCAGATAGGTGGCGAATATGAGTTTTTTACCCCCTCTCAGTGGCAAAGTAGTACGGGTAAAAGAGGCCCAAAAAGAGCTCTCCAGCGGCAAAATTCGTCCCAACTTGCAATGTGGCCTAAAAATTCTATTTTGATGTCTACTTTGAGGATCCGATGAGTCCACAACACAGTTTTTGGGGGGGGGGGGGCAATACAACTAAATAGAATGAATGAAATATAATAATAATATATCTAAAATTTCTATGGCATTTTTTTGGGGCATTAAAAAATTCAAGTAGAAACGTTTAAAACGAAGATGGCGCGACTAAAGAATATCAATGTGACGTCTTGCAACGTCACACATGCTTTTGGTAGTAAACATTAATCGAATACAATGATGTTTAAAAATAAATTATAAATAAATAAAAAAAATAAAAAACATTTTCAGAACCTGTTTGAGGATTAAATGTCAGTTATCTAATGTAAATTCCGTCATCACTCGTTATCTATTCATTCCACGGTGCTGCGGTTGGTCTCATTCGATTCAGCACTTACGACGTTAGTAGTATGTAAGATGAATACATTGTGGTCGTCCGGGGAGAAATTTGTAGTGGTTGTTTAAATGAATATTTTCGAACTTTTTGAAAAAAACACCATTTATGGTTCGCACATATTTCGTTATAGCTCGGAAACTATTCATCCTACGGAATTGCGGTCTCATTCGATTCGGCACAAAATAATACGTACGATCCGAAAGTATGGTTGGTCCTGGCCAAATGGTTGATATACCTTTTCAACATTTAGTGAAATTCCGAAAAAAAACCTTTGTTTAGTGTACTTTTGGTCATACCTCCGAAACTATTAGTCCCAGCGATCCGCGGCTTGTCTCATTCGACTCAACGTTAAAACATACTACAGAAACGATACCCAACGTGACCGGATTGCTAAATTTAACATTTGGGGATTTTTTTTTCATATTAGAGAAAAAACCACGTGATTCAGTACAAATTCGGCCATAACTCGGAAACGGTTGATCTTACTGGCATGTGGTTGGTCGCATTCGACTCAGGGTGAAATGTACCATCGGGAACAACACCAAACACGGCTCAATTTGGTGAAAGCAAA
Organism: Leiobunum rupestre; assembly: GCF_980474605.1. NCBI lineage: Eukaryota > Metazoa > Arthropoda > Arachnida > Opiliones > Sclerosomatidae > Leiobunum > Leiobunum rupestre. The sequence continues at coordinate 49,237,468 of NC_143387.1, read as the reverse complement.
TTTAGGGGGCAACTGCCCCCCTTGCCCCCCCAAAAACTGTGTTGTCCACCCCGCATCGCTGCGGACTCATCGGACCCTCAAAGTAGACATCAAAATAGAATTTTTAGGCCACATTGCAAGTTGGGACGAATTTTGCCGGTGAGCTACCCTCTTTTACCCGTACTCAAGTGGAGGGGTTGCACTTTACACAAATGTATTGAGAGAAGTGTCAAACAGCCTTAAGCAAAGGAGCAAAACCTCTAGCTACTCCACTGCTCTCCGTTTTCTATTAAAAAACAGTGTAAAATACACTTTTGGGCTTTATATCGTTGTTTCTGATAAGATATAGCACTCTAATACAAGAAAGATATATTTTGCGCACCTCTACTATAAATTAATTATAATTTTCAGCTAACATATTATTATTATTATTATTGAGTGGGGTGGCAAGCCAAACACTTCGACCTAAGGTCCATTGTGCATCCCCAAACTGGGTGACTTAAATAAGTCCTATTGCCGACATAAAGCTTAAAATCTGCCCGGCCGTGATATTAGAGACGTCATACGTCTCCAACCGATGCATACCCAAATGCTCAAACCTCTGGGCTGCATAGTAATCGCAGCTACAGAGGACATGTGAGGCAGTTTCCTCCTCAGCTAGACAAGATCTGCAAATCGGGTCATCACTGACCCCAATAAGCGTTAAATGTCTGTTAAGATGGCAGTGGCCTGTAAGTAGGCCAGTAACAATCCTAATACTAGACCTAGAGAGCGAGAGTAATTCTCTAGCTCTCTCCCTAGATGGGCCAAGAGTGAACTCTTTGGCCTGCCTTTGACCCTCAATTTCAGACCATTGTCTGAGTTGACGATCCGACATAAACTTGGAGATTAAGCCGCGTACAAGCCCTCGGGAGATGGGGAGAGCAGGTTCTGGACCAATGAACCCAGCCCTCGCACCTTCCTTGGCCAAGGCGTCGGCCCTTTCGTTCCCAAGATGCCCCTTATGCCCAGGTACCCAACAGAGTTGAACTTTATTGTGCAACCCAAGAGTGCAGAGGAGATCTAAGCAGCTAAAAACCAGTTTAAAAAGAATACTATACTGGCTGAGAGCTCTATAAATGAATAAATCTGGATAACCTTCCCATGATACCCCTGATGTAAACAGTGAGCAACACAGGAGCAAATGGCAAAAATTTCAGCCTGAAATACACTAGTGTGTATCCCTAGGCTTTCATAAAAGCCGAAATTATTAGTAAGGCAATACATCCCCGCACCAGTGCCATAGTGTGTCTTAGACCCATCAGTGAACCAGACGATCTCTCCTCTGGTACCGAGGGTCAAGTGACTCCACTCCGCCCGGCTAGGGAAGTTGACCTCAAAAGGTTTACTAAAGTGGAGTTTAGTAACCATCAGATCAGAGCCCATTGTTAAAATCGGCATCAGCTAACATAAAAACTCCTAGAGGCCAACAAGAGAATGCTAAGTTAACTTCGCGTCTATTAAGCAGATACATGTGTTTTAAAATAACAAATCTGCTTAGCTGACAAAAATCCACTACTTAATGAACTTCTTGCATTGGGTATTTAGAAACCTTTGGTCTGCAGAAGCATTTTTAAATAAACAGGGTTAAATTTAATCAAAGATACTTTGGAAACCGAGGGGGTAGTCACTTAAGAAATCTGGTGTACAAATAGTGATAAATTGAAATAATTATTAACGGAAATCTAGAAATACAGGAGAATTATTAGAAATATTTTCGATATTTCTGGAAATCTAGAAATACAGGAGAAATCCAAAGAAATATTAGAAATCTAGAGAAATTCAAAAGAAATGTTGGAAATCTCGAGAAACTCAAACTTTTTTGGAAATCTAGAGAAATAAACTGAAATATTTTCAATATTTCTAGAAATCGAGAAATCCAAAGAAATATAAGGAAATCTCTAGAAATCGAAAGAAGTATTGGAAATCTAGAGAAATAAACGATTTTTTTTTAATAATCCTGGGAATCTGGAATTTTTTTTGATATTTCTGGGAATCTGGGAATATTTAAGAAATATTGGAGATATTTGGAAATCAGAAATCTGATGTACAATGTTTTTCAAAGTGGCTACCCCCTTATTGGAAACCAATCTGCAGCGCTGTGCCACTGGCCTCAATCTCCAAAAAAACTCATCAATTTTTTTTTTTAAAATAGCTTTTATATTAAAACAAAATTTAAATCAGCCAACTTTTAAGTAATTAGTCTATAGTACCATTTTCTTTTGCTTATCTCACAAAATGATGTATGTTTTTGGACAGCTAACACTACAAGCTGTCATAATACATATTGTTGTATATATTGATATAGGTGTTATTTAACGAAGATGGTAGTGTAAAAGGCATAGCTACTAATGATGTGGGAATAGCTAAAGATGGATCACCCAAAGTAATTTAATTTAATTTTTTTATGCAAAGGCTTACAATATTCTAATCAAAACCATTCAGAGTTGTGTTGCCAGGAGGGGAATTTTGCATGTCATTTGTTAAAATTTAAAATTTTTACGAACACCTTGTTTAAATATTTGCATATTACCAAGCCTCTTTTTAAAATATTCCAATTAAAGCAATCCTCGTAAAATATTTAAATTTAATCTAAACCATTTTTCAATTTTTTTTAATAATATTAACAAGAATCTTGTCAAAACACAATTTGTCAAATTAAGCAAGACCTATGTGGGTCGAAAATATTTCTGCCTCAAATCTGTGTACTATAATAACTGTTGTAACTCTCTACAGAATGGTTATTGGAGCAATAACTGCTGCAGTTTTCATCTAAATGCCCCTCACTCTCCTCTCGCGGCCATAGAGTTGCATCATAGATTCAACTACATTTTATTTTAGCAATTTACCTCAGTATTAACATTTATGAGCCCCACCCCTGAAGCTATTTTGATATAGGTAAAGATTTGTCAAAGTGTGCAATACTTACTTCCTTCGTTTCAAGGAAAATTTTGAAAGAGGAATGGAGCTTCATGCCAAATGTACAATATTTGCTGAAGGCTGTCATGGTCACCTGACAAAGCAAATGGTTAACAAATTTAATCTTAGAGCTAATGCTGAACCACAAACATACGCTATTGGATTGAAAGAAATCTGGGAAATCGAGCCATCGAAGCACAAATCAGGTTGCATTGAACATACTGTTGGCTGGCCATTAGTACGGAAATTCATATTTTCAATGAGAACTATCTTTTGTTAGGATCGTAATTTTAAATGATTGTAATGTTGTAATGAATTTTAGGATTTCAAAACATATGGGGGCTCATTTTTGTATCATTTGAATGAAGGCCAGCCTATGATTGCTGTGGGCTTCGTTGTTGGTCTGGATTATCAGAATCCTTACCTCAGTCCGTACAAAGATTTCCAAAGGTTTAAACTTCATCCATCTGTAAAGCCAATATTTGAGGGAGGAAAGCGTATTGCATATGGTGCAAGGGCCCTCAATGAAGGCGGATTACAGGTAATTTATACTTTACTACTCTTATGTTTGGAGTTGATTATAGAAATAAAGGCCAAAATAGTTATAAGTTAAACGCAAGTCTGTGGGAGAAAATTTTTGGGAGGGAGGGATTTTCAAAAGCCACTAAGCCCGCCCCTAGGGGGAATGAATGGGGAAACCAGCCTGTAACTGAATTCCCTCAATTTGACGTTATTAAATTGTCATTGCACAAAGTTATGAGGTGTTTTTATTTAATAATGTACGTGCAATTATGAATTCATTGCCGTTAAGTACATAACCAAAATTTTTTAAGAGCTTGTGTAATTTCAATGCACCTAATGTTTATTTTATTATCATCCTTATGATCTGAGTTAAGAAAAAATGAAGATTCAATTAATTTTATGTTTTGTTGCTCAAATAGAGCCTTCCAAAGTTGACTTTTCCTGGTGGATGCCTCATTGGATGTGCAGGTAATTTTGACCAGTAAACTTTTAATGTATAAATTGAAAATTACTTTTGTAGGTCAAACTGTTTTCTACAAAATCTTTATAGTAAAGAATTAAAATTAATACACTCTAAAATACTACCTTGTAGCTGGGTTCATGAATGTTCCCAAAATCAAAGGAACTCATAATGCGATGAAAAGTGCAATGCTTGCGGCAGAAAGTATTTTTGATACCATAGAGGAAGGAAATTCGAAAACCATTGGTTAGTAGGGAGCAGACTTTTGTATTTCACTTCTTTCAGATGTTTTTGAATAGTGAAATGGTAATTTTATTAAAATTTTATATTATATTTTCAGGTATCGAACCAATAGTTTACGAAGAACGAATTCGTAAAAGTTGGGTGTGGAAAGAACTACATTCAGTTAGAAATATACGTCCATCCTTTCATAACCCTTTGGGTATTTTTGGCACAATGGCTTATACTGGGTTATTTTACTTCATTCTTAGAGGGAAAGAACCATGGACCCTTTCGCATGGAGGTAAAAATGATGAGAACAACTTATGCTCTGATACTTGGCTTCAAGTTTAATGCAACAGTAGTATTCAAATTATAGGCCCTGATTACCAAAAATTAAAACCGGCAGCTGAATGCAAACCCATCGAATATCCAAAACCAGATGGAGTAGTAACATTTGATTTACTGACATCAGTAGCATTAACTGGAACAAATCATGAAGGTGATCAACCAATTCATTTAACTTTAAAAGACGAGTCAGTTCAAATCAAAAGAAACTTACCAATTTTTGATGGCCCGGAGCAAAGATTTTGCCCTGCAGGTAAGCCTAAATGAAAACTCTAATAAATTTTTAGAAATGATACTATTAAAATATATCTTAGGGGTTTATGAATATGTACCTAATGAAGATGGAAGTGGTAAAAGGTTTCAAATAAATGCTCAAAACTGTATTCATTGTAAAACTTGTGATATTAAGGATCCAAGTCAAAATATAAATTGGGTAACTCCAGAGGGCAGTGGTGGGCCTGCCTACTCTGGGATGTAAATAATATAAACAATTTATTTTTTATCGGTATTATAACTCTATCATTAGTTTAAATATACAATTAAATATAATTATTTTCTGTTTGTGGTTTTATTATAAACAAATACTTATAACATCTAGACTTAATGGTATTTTAATGACAATAGAAATTATACACAATTATATTTAGAACATTATTGTATCAGACATCCATTCATCTCTAATATCACATTCATTTCTAATATCTTCCCATAGAGAGCAGCCTGAAACTTTGCGTAGTTTTATAAATATTTGTTTTGTTACTGCACCAGTATTTGAATCCTTATTCAATAGGCAATGAAAATGATCAACCAAATTCGAAAATTCAGACATATTCCTACTGAAAAGTAACGGAACAAGTTAAAATTCAAGTTTGGTATGTAGGCAGTTAAGCATTGGAAGTTATATTTAATTGTTACAAGTAGCAACAAATTCGTATAAATAATTTTTCTCCCAGGTTAAGAAACTACACCAATATAAATATCTATTGGGGACCATTTGAATTTGATATTGTCCTAAACTTTCCTGTTACATGTAACATGCAAAGGCTTTTTCAAATGCTTAAATCGTAAATCTATTGTATTGTTCGCATGCAAAATTTTTACTGGGAGCTATTCACAATACACTATAGCAAGCTTTGTCTTTGTTTCGCTCTATAGGGGCGATTTTCTTCCAGTTATGATGTCACTCAAAAAATTTCCCAGAAAGATATCTTATGTAAAAATTCTATACACTTATGCTGAAATGAATCAACTGTGATGATTTATGAAATAGCTACAAATTCCAATTATAAACAAAACAACTGGCACACTCAACAGTTGCCAAATGCAATATTTCCACCCAGAATTAGACTTTCACAAGGTTTATGCAAAAGCAATGATAAAATATCTTTTTTGAGGACTATTCAGTGTGAATAATCGTATGAAAAGAAAAATTGCCCCTGGCAAAGTGCGGTCCAAGTAGTATATACTACTTTGACCGCACTTTGCCAGGGGCAATTTTTCTTTAGTCTGAAACCACCATATGGTGGTTTCAGACTAATTTCCAGGAGTATCTGTTCAAAATTGAAACAAAGTAAAAGGTGAGAAACACTAAAAGGTTTACATTAATTACTGTTTGTTTCGAAAGAAAAGCCATTTTAAAGGACAATCACAATTTTTTATGACATGTACAAAATGTATCGCAACAGTTTTCAGTAAATTTTTTTAAAATATGAATAGATAGTGTACCTGGTTCCTCTGTTGGTTTGGTCAGAAAACCACCTTAAGGGCTAGAGTGGCTATTTTGTGTGAACAAAATGCAAAAAAATTAAGAAATATGGATTACATTTTTTGATATTTCAAAAAATAAAAATTTACAAATAAAGTTGGTTTAACTGTAAAACCGAATATATATTATACAAAATGATATAAATAATGTATCTAAAAAAAGAAGTATTTTGTGTCGGAAATATTTGATTGGATAGAAATTAAAACATGTAGACCAATTACAATCATAAAATGCTTGAAAATTTAGGATAGTTTTCACAAATTTACATAGGTTCTGGTAGAAAAAAGGTTAGTGGCATGCTTTGAAAGTTCATTATATTGGCCATAAATTATTTTTTTTCAAATTGCTTTTTGGAAATACCAAAAATATAAACCATATTTCAAATTATCAACTTAACATTAGAAACTTATAAGACTATCAATTTAGGAATAGACACATGCATTTTGTGTACCTGAAAAACTTGTAAAGCTTTCATTATAAGTTAACACTGACCCAAAAATGTTCTGCCCCTTCTGACAACGATACAGAGATAAAGTATTTATTCCATGGTTTTTGCACTTTTTTTCAACCAAAACCATTTAGATACATACTGTTGCAATTTTCTCTATCCATGCTAAATCGAAAAGTGGCTTTTCTGGCTAAACAGGGTAATTACCAAAGTAAATTGTCTTTTTTGTTTATCACCTTTTCCCATATTGACACTTGAGTATTTACCAATATTTCCATTCGTAGCCATCAGGTAGGTACTGGGGTTCTAATTTTTGCCCATTGAGAAGTAGTATTTTCAAATATTCTTCAAAAAATCGTTTGTTTTTTATTGCAATCTCACTCAATATATCGGGTGGTTGTTGAAGAAAACAACTTGATGTTTGTGTATTGAGCATTTCATCGACACACCAATTTATGATATAATTCTGGACCTTGATGCAGGTTTGCCTGGAGCATAACTTGGTTTCATTAGCCGCTAGTAACAGAAACAGCTGAAAATTAGAGATATACATAAAGGTTCATTCATTTAATAGAAAATTGAAATAATGTTAATTTATATGAAAGGCTTGGGTATAGAGATCACAAAGAAAATACGTAATAAAATTGAAATTTTCGTAAATGTTTCCCATTTATTTTGATAAATTGTTTTTGTACAGACTCTCTTAGCTGTATGAATTGTTATTGGATATCCCTCAATTTCAACAACTTTTATTTTAAAAGAATTAAGAGGCCAAATCTACGTGGGTGGGATTTATATCCGCTTTTGTTAAGGACATTTTCTGGTACAACCACAAAAAAAGCCATAACTCTATCGCTATAGTATTTTAAAAATAGAGGCATTTAAAATAAAAGTATGGCAAGTAACTGCCTTTGAGCAGTGTATGAAAAAATTTAAATTGGGACATTTTGAATTCAATTTGTCTTTTTCACTATTAAAGAAGGTTCCATATCTATTATTGATATATATATATATATCTGTACAAAATATTTTAACTTATAATACACAGGAAACGTTTAACATGGTGTGTTTTTACTATTTATATATTTCCTCTATATTTATTTCATAAAAAGAAAAACCTAGTTTTTTTTCTGTCATTGACCCCAAAAATTCCACCCAGTACAATCCCAATTTTGGTTGTAGACTGGTATCGCTACCATTTAGCCAGCATTATTTTCCAAATATCTGTATTTCATTGATACATTTATTTCACTCTCAGTCTAACACTAGAAATAGTGAAAATATTTATACTTACTGAAATTTGTAATATACGTATGACTAAGCTAATGTATAGTAAGTACCTAGAAAAAACTGCACTCCACTACATATACTCACACGCATTTATCGTGACAATGATTTTTAAATTTCTACTGACGAAGAAAATATTATGCTATGGGTAGGGAACAAACAGGATTATTGTTATTATGCAGTTATTTATCATTTTGTATGGTAAGCATCATAATTTCAGCTTATAGAGTTCAATAAAATGAGAAATCAAATAATTCACTGTGTATTTTTTAAGCTTATACTTTCTTACAAGTCTAGTTTTGTTTCTTCTTAGTGTATTCAAATAGCTTTTTAATGACATTTCACACCTGTTTGAAAAAATATCCCATGTTGTTAATTTCATTTTTACAGTCACAAATAATTTGGTTTCCTGAGTTACTTGGTTGAGTTTTCTTCCTTTGAAATTCTGTTTAGTATATTGTATAGAAGGAAGCCGGCCCCAAGTTTAAGCCACTGATCATATGTGAAAATATTGTTTTCACCAATTCCAAAAAAATCAAATAAATTGTTTGTTCCTTTAATTATATACAATGGCATCTCCAAATCCTAAATTTGTTGAGTAAAGGTGCTTTTAATTAAAATTCACATAGTTTATAACACCAGTAACATAAAATTATGTCGATAATAATAATACTTTTTTACTTTTTTTTCCAAGCCATATGCTGCAAACATTTCTAATATGCACGCATAATTTTCAAAATCTATTTGTATATTTTGCAACAACATAAAAAATAAAGTTTTTGTGGAGAATTTTAAGAAATAGAGATCAGCATTTGGTACAAGGCAATCTTTTGTTCTTGAGACAATATCTTTTATGTAATTATCCAGTAGTTTTTGGTTATTTTTATTCAAACTGCAGTAATAGACCTAAAAAAGAAAAGGTACATGTAAATTTAATAGAACATAAATTTTTCACACAAAAAATTTATTACATTTATTAAGAGTGCATAAGTTACATGCAACTGTACTAGAAAATAAAAACCTATCATGGTTACTAAGTAAACACTTTACCAAAACTACAGCATTATCTACAGTAATTATTAATTTCATGAAATAGGTCAGACTACGAACTTTAATAACTCTTAAAATTCAGGATTATCATCACAACATAAAAATTGATCAAGCAGTTGTTGAAATATAGAATTGATAACAGAGAAACCACCGAAATAGTTTTGAGCTAGTGCATGGGCTCTAAAAACTATGCTCACATTCGCTCCTCTTTAAATATATCATCAAATTACTCATGATATTAATTTATATTATATTTGATCATGCCAATTAAGAGTAAAAAATTATTAAATAGGGAAATTATGTGTTTGTTGAAAATTTTATAATTATGTATGAAATTTATGTTAATTGAAATAATAGCACTATATGCTTATACATACATATATGTTGTTGAGTATATTATTTTTAAATTGATAAGTTCTGCAGTTATAGCACCATTTCATTTCATATTTCTAAAATCCATGGTTCTCTCTATTACCTTTCCAATTATCATTTCCTAGTAGTAACTTCCCTGGCCAATAATAAGGTAAAAAAACATCTTTGAGTATCCTAACATATTTAGTTGTGGTGAAAAGCTTAGGAATTTTCATAATAAATTAAAATTTTGGTGCCAATCGGTTTAAATGTTGATGTCAATTTGGCCAACTTCGATCACGCGTACCGCGCTTTAGCGGCCCCGTCAATCGCCTCGCATCTAATGTTAATTTGCGTGTATGAATAATCCCGATAGGGGCGCTACATACGACCAAAAACCTACTATCGCCAAAGGTGGGGAATACAAGCGAAATCGCGGAAAAATGTTTTTTCTTCGGTTTTCCACTTTCCTATTTAGAAAAAACAAGGTATAGTAATTTAAACTATCTTTTCGCAATATATTTATGTATAATTCATTTCATTCTGTACGACTGCATATAAGCTCAATACAGCTTAGAAATCGATGTATTTCTTAAATAAATAAATACGCCATTTTATTCGCCTCGCGTACTCAGCTCCATCAAATAATTGTTTTTCATGCCGATTCAAGCATTTACTGGTCAGTGAGTTAAAAAGACGAGATCCTACTTCTTGAATATGCTTGAAAGCAAAGATACTGGTAGATAAAAGTTATTAGGCCAATGTAAGAATTTTGTTATGACAGCGTATTTTAGACTTTGACCTAACCTTTTCGCAATAAGCAGTCCAACCTCTTGCGATATTGATATCATTGTTTGTCCAAGTTTCTTTACGCGCGCCATTTAAAACCTCGCTCAAAGTGTATTTAATATTAATTAGAAGGTTTTTGGTTGTTATAGAATTTGTTTCTTTAAATTTTTCGTGGGATTCCATATATCTTCAGATAAAAAATACTAGTTTAAATTGTTACAAGTTTAAGAGCGAGTCTGAGACACTAGCGTCAATTTGCCAGAAACAAGGTTGCCTGATTAAAAAAAACAATGCTTTACGAAACGATATTTTGGGGTAGCGTAAGGTACACGACGAATCCACAGAGTCCTATAGACCAAACTAACCCAAATTTACTTATATTTTGGCTTTAAAGTATTCTATTTAACGTGTAGATTCTTAAAAATTAACCACACATATTAACAAAAAACTCAATTATTTAAAATTATTAGAAAGGCGAAAAATTTATAAAAATATAAGACTAATATAAAAAAGTAATCCAGATGGCGCTAATGTTCATAGAGACGCTTAACTGCGAAGGCAGAACAACTACAATCTTTCTTCGGTCGCTCGATTAGCCGTAAGAAAATGTATATTTTAGGTTTAAATTAAAAACCACAAATGCATTACAACATCCAAGGGGACATCAATAGGCACAACCAACAACACCTGTCCCAGACGGGCTATCATACGTCCTCCTCGTGGTTTCCATAGAGGCGTTGCTAGCATGGGTGGAAAATCATGGTGTGCTACCGAGGGGCTAACCACTCTTAGAAAGTCTGTACACCGATTACGCCGGATTACGCTTAGATTAGCACTGCCAAAGGCAGGGACTTCAAAGATTACGCGTAATCCCATTAGTACAGTCAAAGGTACGGCTCTGTACACCGATTACGCGGAGTGATCAGCCCCTCGTGTGCTACTTACTAGTCAAAACGTGTAAAAAAGGTTTTTCGAATTTCTCTAATTTGTGTAAGTTTTTATTTTTTTCATGGCCCCAAACGGGTGGTATCCGCTCCCCCCCCCCCCCGCTACTCCACTGGGTTTCCCAATCCTACAGATTCCCGTTAACGTGGATTAACTAACTTTCTTTGCTAGTTAATTAATGCATGACATGACCAACCCTTAATTTACATTAACTTACCCAGGGTATAATAGCGTAGTTAAGATGAGGTGCTTAGAAGTCCCCACCATTACCAACAGATGGAATTCTTCAATTCGGCCAAGAATGGAAACGGTGCCCTCTTTATTGCTAAATAGTTTAACCAGAAGTATATAATATACCTCTCACATCTAGGCCATAAAAATGAGACATGTACTTTCGCTAGGAAGAGGCAGTTTTCTAGGGGCACAAGCTTCCAGCCAAACCACGGAAGCATAGACTGCAGCTCGGACCAAAATTTACCGCTTTTGTTATTCAGCGTATCGATCAAAAGAATAAACATCAATCTGCGTACTGATATTTTCTAATTTGAAAACTTAACTTTATTTTCTCGATGTAATAGTATTAGAATGTCACACTATGTAAAAATTATGTTTTTAATTTTAAATCGGAGATTTTCGAAGATGACGTTGTAATGTTGCGTAAATGCTTTGTGTTTTTCGTGGCATTTGTCAATCCAATTTAAGACGACGAATTTATATAACAGAATACAATTCTGAGTGTGTTCGGACCAATTAGGTGCTTTCTTTTCTTATTTACTACGATTTCTCCAATAAAATGGAATACTGTTCGTCTGCTCTGGAATAGTTCAGGTTGGTGTACCATTCCCTTAGACCGTAGACGAACCTTTCTTCGGTTACCTGTGTGATAATTACTCTGCACCCTAAACTACTCGTTTGTTTCACCGGCTATGTTAATCCAACCGGAACTACTCGGCACTATGTCTTCATAGAACGTCATCCACGCTTTTTATTATAGATAAAAATAATTGTACGCCAACATGGCACTTATGGTTAAAGCTATGAAGTTGTACTCTAATTCGACTATTTGTTTACCACACTAATAGAACAGTTAAAAACTCAACTACTCTTTACTCTTGATTCAGATTAGAAGTAGAAAGTGTAGCTTGAATTCCCAGTCCAATCATTTACGGAGTAGGAGTAATTCTCACCCCCGGAAAGGCTTAGAGTATAGTTGAAAGTATAGTGAAATTGGCAAGTGAATAATTTAAAAGAGCCCGAAGAAAGCGAATAATTTCTGTCTAATAATGATGTTTTTTGAACCGCTAATTTTTTTCTTCCGACACTTATTTGTTTCAAGGGAATAACATGAGATGGATCCTTCTCTTGAAGAGATATGTTCTATACTTCTGGCTATAATTTCAAGTAATATTTTGGGTTCATAATATCAGCTTACTTCTGGCAGTGGCGTAGTTAGGAGGCACGTAACACCCCCCCCCCCCCCCGAAACCCGGCTACGCAACTTTTCTAGTGTCAATTGACCCGTGATCAAACGAAAATGCGAAGTCTGTAACAATTGGTTTTGGTTAAAGGATATCCTATTTTCCGTTCCTTGTATGAGTTCAGTGATAAGCATGTGGAATGCCGGTCACTCCTAACCCCCCTAATGTCGATGTCACCGTAATCTGTAATGTCTTTTACACTTAAGAATTCTAAAAACTCTCGGATCTCATTGCCGTTGGTTAAATACTTATTGAATTATTTTCGAACTGCCGCGAAGCAGCTTGGTAAGCGGAAATTTTTAGCCTTCGAGAAGAAAGGGAAATCGATCGTGCCGTAATACGCCTACCTCTAAGCCAATGGCGAGTCGAGATAAACGCTTGCGTCATCGTACGCATCGCGTACCGGTCATTGCAGGTAAACTGGTTCAAGGTCGACGACCGAGAGTAAACTCCTTTCAATGTCAAACGACGTCGATAGAAATTCTAGCAGAGGTCAATTTTTCAAGGTTTGGGATAGCCGTGGTTTAGTATTAAGCATGTTTAATACTTACGGTTCGAACTTTCCTATGATAATTTAGCTCAATCTTTGTACCCAGGTTTTGCTCCATAATATTGCCCTTCTCGTAGAGATATGATATTTCTACGAGAAGGGCATTATCATTTTGAAATTTACGGTTGCACTTAAGTTGGATAAATTATTCGTATTAGTTCATATAACATACATATTAATTTTTTTGGATTAGGTACAAACAGAATTAATGGTTATTCCGAGAAATTGAAATTTAATATTATGCATTAACTTTGCGACTCATAAGGTACGCCACCAATATTATTTCTCAATCAAACAAAAATGGTAACTCATGGCTTGCATTTTTTAAGCTACAGCAGTGCTGTGATCGAGGGGCTGATCACTACGCGTAATCGGTGTACAGAGCCGTACCTATGACTGTACTTATGGGATTACGCGTAATATTTGAAGTCCCTGCCTTTGGCAGTGCTAATCTTAGCGTAATCCGGCGTAATAGGTGTACAGACGTTTTAAGAGTGGTTAGCCCCTCGGCTGTGATGTAACACGATTTCCAAATATTTTTCAATTTTTTTTTTAAAAGCTACAATTAAATGATTGATTTTATTGTCCTAAGCAATCAATTTGGTCGTAACTCAACGCTCTATCTTGCTTTACGAAGTTCGCAAAATGCTTACTATTACGAATTTTTAGGGGACTTTTGAACAATTTCAGGCGTGCGTCATGTTAGAATTTTAATCTGGTGTGAAACGTAGCATTTGTGAGATTTTAGGGCGATTTTGGTTATCAAATTAGTTTAATATTTTAAATCTTTTATATACTCCCCCACACTGTCGCCCGTGAAATTCAATGCAACGATCCGAAGCCTTTTTAAAAACCTCAAATTCGCGCACGATATTTTCAAAGTATTCGCAGCCTCACCGCTGGTCTGTCCCCCGTCATGACCCTCTCGACATAGTACTAGAACATTTTGGACCAATCCGATTCGAGGCTTGTTTACAAAAAATAAGATCCGAGGGCAAAACGGATATTCTCTCCCGTAGAGAAGGGGAAGGAAAATGGGAACATTGTCAACAGTAACCTCGAAAAGTGGAGAGCATAATGCGGGGCTGAATTTCAGGGTCTCGTATCTACCCCCTTTCCGAGACTCCAGCGTTCGTTCATCGACTTTTCCCAGGACTGTCTAGATACAACCGTCGTCCTCCCGCAGCTGCGCAATAGAGGCACAACTTCCACAAGTCAATGCTCCTTCACGACACACAAAGAGAAAAGAAGAAAATAAATGCGTCTCCGGGCAACGCCCTCGCAACGTAGTGACGTCACGGTGGAAGGCCAAGGGCGGCTCTCGTCTGCTCCGTTGGAAGGAAGGAAGAAATGACAAGCAATGGGGAATATAGAATACCGAGTTAGTTGTAGGAGGAAAACTACTAATACTACTATAGCCGTGTTTCCTTTTACCCGCGATTCAATTTGTTGTACCACGGCAGAAATACTTGTATTATATATATTAGATTCTTGACATTATATTGGTCTTGACATAAATACTAAAACTTGGGCACCTAACGCGAACTTTCCATCTTTTTTACTAATACAAATTTTAATTTTTAATGTAATAAGCTTCATTTTGGATCCGCTTACTATTCTAGGGGAGTGTCAGGACTCAGGAGTGTAGTAGCAATGTTGGGAGCATTAGGTTGAAATTTTGGCCCCTTCTTTTCCCTTTTTCTCGATTTTCTGGTCTCCGTTAGCCTGCGAGTGGTTTCTACCGGGAATTCTAGGATGGGAACTCCATCGAATCTTTTTGTTCGTTGCTGTGGGCTTACACGACTGGAGCAACTGATGGAGGGTTAGATTTCGGTTGTCAGGAAAAACAGTTTCACGTGTGGTTTCGTTAAAATAACAATATTGTGGTTGATTATCTCCGTATTCCGTAAAACATTGGGTGACGATTTCTTGAGCTAGAATGTCACAATTAATAATAGCGTTTCAAGCAGTATTTGTTAAACAAAACTGAAAACAACGCAACTGTTTAATGTGGTGCACGTGTGTAATTGTTAATACATGTATGCCAAAGCCTTTAGTCAGATGAATATTTGACAGTTCACAGTTATATACAATGTTGGATGATGTAGAAGTGATGATTTGCCTTTTTTCGAATTGACCATAGCATTCGCAGACTTTGGTAGGTATGCTTTTATGCCCGTTTTTATTGAAAGTTAGAAGGTTTTAGCTTTAAAATCGATTGTTTGGTATCGCGTGTACTAGTTTAAATCTTGGTTTTTACTTTTTCTCTAACCTTCAGGAAAGCGTCAAAAGATAATCGTCTGCACACGAGTTTAATAAAACCATAAATTTTATAATTGCGTGGTGCCATCATGAAGGAATAGTATAGCGTACTATTCCTTCATGGTACCATATTTGATTAAACCTGTTTAAAACGTTTATAGAGAGGCTAGGCAAATTCGCATAGACGTTTTAACGGGAACGCCTGCATGCCCTTGACACCGCTGCCAAGTTAGGTTGACGTAACGTTTGAAAGTAACTTTCGGATGCTTAAGTTCTTTAATGCTGTATCACATTTGCCGACGAATATCAGCGACAATTATTTTCTTGTCAGTCAAAAATTAAACTCGAGATCATGTCTATTGTCGAGAGTCGACGCGAAGTTGCTGTCTCTAGATTTCGAAGAAAGAAACGTTTTCCTGTTCTTGCGACTCAAGTCCGATAACTCTCGTCGAGATAATCGAAAATTATTTTAGTAAACAAAATGCTTGAAAAATAATCGTAACGAAAAACAAAAATTTATAAATGTTGAAGAAAATCATTTTATACCAGAATATAAACCAATCATGGACGAGCTGGTTGTCCCTGGACGGTGTATTTCCACTGTCGATATATTGACCAGCTCGGACTGTTATGGCATTTCGTCAAATAGCATGACGTCACAGCTGTAGCTTTAATAGGGAGAAGGAGCCACCAACTAGGGTTGCCGCGGTTCGGTTCGGTGAAGGAACCGGAACCGAACCGAAACAAAAATTGGGCAGAAAACTTATTTCCACATATAGAACACGCGGCGAAATAAAAACCAATAGTTTGAACTAAACGAAATTAAGTGATTTCTTAATACAACGGTTTTTCCTTCCAATTGAGACAATAGACATAATAGTCCTTGTCACTTGTCACTGTTGTCAGTGGTTTATTTATTATTTTTTGCGGATTTTTCAAAAGTAATAGTATTCGAAACGTATACGGTTCATTCGGTTCGGTTCTCCTTCGGTTCCGGTTCGGTTCTACATGGAACCGGAACCGAACCGAAGCCACACTTCGGTTCCCATTTCTTGGAACCGAACCGGGAATTTCGGTTCGGTTCCGGTTCTAAACGGCAACTCTACCACCAACTGTCATTGAATTATGAATAAAGTAAAACAATGGTAAAAGTACCGTTAATTTTAATAAGAAAAAAACGCAATACTTCGGCGGCATATACCTTCGAAATGTAAAGGAATTTGAATCTGTAACTATGGGCTTCGAGCTTAGGATATATAGCGCCATCTGCCTTAATATCCGTCTACTAAATATATGAAGAAATAGCAGACGAAACTCGGTCGGTAGGCGGCGATACTTGTGACCAAAATTTAGACTGCGCACGAAGCTTATTGTAGCAACCAATTTTTAAATTCGTTTTATTTCTCGATATCTTTTATTAAAACGAAATTTTAATCTTAATTTTAAGCACCTAACTTCCCCGTAAAATTTTTGAAGAAAAAGTATTTTTGGGGCAAAGTAAAACTTTATTACTCATGGATAACGAAAGTTACTCATATATTACTTTTAAACTGTGTATAAAATTCGATAACCTGGGGTTTTTCGTTAACGCCGCAGCCACCGGTCGGCTGTCGGACACTGAAAGCAAAGAAATCCACAATCACAAAGAATGGAGCTTAGTCAGAATGGGGTTTACCAAAAGTGACATAATCACCAAAAGTGTTTCAGCCATTTTTTTACTGAATGCCCCTATTGAGATAGAGCACGTAGAAGATTGGAGATGTATGGACTGTGTACGCACTCTGTGTTGTTTTTGTTTCCGTTGAACCTAAAATTCATTAGGCCGCTGACCTTTTTCTTAGCATCCCATGTTCTCACTATTCTCACCAGGAGGATCTTTTCATATATTTTTTAACTTCACCCCGTCCTTTCTCCCCTTCCAATTTTTTACTTTGCTAGGAACATTAATTTCAATAACGCTTAAATTGATGCATTTTGTAAATATGCTACTTTTGGCTTTACTCCGGTACTGAAGCTCGCTATTAAAAGCCTAGAGCTACATGTACAGCATATGATGTCACGTCATTTCGTAATGTCTTAGTTGTGCCCTTTTAGCAGTGGCGTAGCCAGAAATTCCTCAAGGGTGGGGTCGAAATATGTGAATGTTAAGAGGGTTGGTCGAGAAGGGGGTGGAAATTTAGTACAGTTAAAGGTAGGCCCAAGGGGGGGTCTGGACCCGGAAACCCCCCTTGTCTACGCCACTGCCTTTTAAGGTCAGAAATCAACTAAAATTGAAATTTATAACATTTTGTTCGTCTACAAAAAGGTTGTCAAACAGTTTTTGGAGGTTGACCATCTACACCTCCCGGTGATTCACCTATGACAATTGCATCGTCTTAAGTGTTAAAATCCTCCTACGCAGCTACGCTACTATCGCAGGTTTTTCAATCTGGGAAACCTGAACATTCAGGAATTTTACAAATAAGTTAATTATAATATCCCTGGTGGCAAGAACGTATATATGTATAAGAACGTTGAACAAAAGGCATAGCTTGGGCCATGATGCAATCGGTTTCAGAATAACTCCGCCCTAAAATCCGCGTGCAGCGCGCGCTTGAACTAGAAACGGTTTTAACCTTTAGCGCGTGCCGCACGTGGTTTTTTGGGCGGAGTTATTCTATAGAGTGTTGTCGTCTGAAACCCTGCGACGTCACCATTGTAATTTGCCTATTGATAAAAAACGGTAACTGTCATGGCGGCCACTATTAACACTACAGCTGTGACGTTACAAGTTTTCAAAATCGTATCAGACGACAACACTCTATAACCGATTGCATCTTAGCACCAGGTGCCAATTTGATCGTCCAACGTTCTTATACATATATACGTTCTTGCTGGTGGTGATATCAACTTCACATTTCCTTGTAACATCCTTTTTACTGAATGTGACTCACAAACGACGTGTGCATTTGAAAGATAGAAATACGGCTAAAAATAGTGCGTCGATAAATGAGCATTATCCGTTCTCTCGCCGCGTGTGAGATAAACAATAGAATATGTTTCTATGAAATAAAATAAAAAAAAAGGTAAAAGCATGAAATGTTGCTCTTACATAACAAGACTGAGCCTTATTATTAACTATCGTAAGTTGGTCTGCTTTTTAATCGTAAACATAGATGGCGATCGTCCGTGCGAAAAAATGCCACGAAAAATCGAAAGCAGATAAAACTTTGGCAACAAAGTATGCGATCAAAGTATAGGGTTTAAAATATTTCCCCTTCCTATATTCTTGGTACCTGAATTAATTATTGGCTTTATGAGTATAATCTTGCCAGTAAAAGGATGTTACATTCTTTTAGCATTGACTGAATTCTCTATTTTGAATTTCTGATATTACGCGTAAGATTCTGGGAGAGGAATATGGTACTTCTATTTCAGGTTTTCTTCATCCATAATTTCCTATACATGTATAAGTGTTTTCTTTATTTCCTGTATGAAGCTCAGGTTAGCAACGATTGGACCAATCAAATCGTCTTTATTCCTTTTACCGCTTCAATGAAACATATTTAAGGAAATCGCCAAGAAGTAACGGTTCTAAGATCCAGTACTTGCAAGTTTACTTTATATAGTGCTTCTAAATGCCAACTCCTGGTGTCATTAAGCTGGAATTAGAATTCAAAACTGAGGGTATCAAGTTAAAGCTTGGCAACAGGGAGCTACAACCCTATAGTTTTATTTCATCTGACATGTGTCATTGAGTCTATAATATTTTTCGTATATTTGACAGCCCTCCTCAAATATATGGTTGTATGGGCAAACTTTATTTATTAGAACAAGAACATACATTCTTGATTACATTTTTTAGACAATTTTATGCTCTACCCTTCCTTCCTCCTACCAAAATCCTGGTTACACCACTACTACAACTATATGATGGTTTCGTGACCGTAAAGAATGTATTTAATTATATGTCGCTTGGTTCTACTTAGGGAGAATGACTATGTTCAGACGATCCGCGGAGATCATAGGCGAATTTCCCCCGGCATAAAAGGAGGCAGGGCAACTTGGGCAAGGAAAAACTTCACCAGAGTGAAGGAACCAATGAGATACCGGGTTTATTTGATTTTGTTTAAGAGGAAGAAGCGTACTCTTCGAGCCCGAGGGGGATTGGGAACCACGCTAAAAATCATATCAACATAGTATTTTTCCTAAGTACAAATATATAAATTATTGTTGCCGTTTTCCGTGACACTTCTGCTCGCTAGAGGGAGATTTTCATTATGTGATGACGTCTACCCCGTTAATAGCTCTCAGTAAACGTTTTCTTAACGAGACATACTTTATGGAACAATAGTCTTTGATAATCGTTTTCACTGATTTAATTCCCTCCTTATCTGGGCCTCTATATTGTTAACTGTTTTCTATTACTTCCTCCTTCCGTGAAAAAGTTCGGTATGAGTTCCGAACTGTAGAGAGATATCATTTTCACTTCATTTTCGTGACTCTTCTAAATGATTTTAGCCCATAGAAATCATAATTTAAGTATGGCAATCCCAGGAGTTAAATTTAGCTAATTCTGTGTAGAAAATATTGGCTAACCGTGGGCAGAGGCGCAGCGAGGGGGTCGGGGGGCATTGGACCCCAGCCGCCAAAGGGGCGCCCAAAGTATTACGTGTAAAATGGATTTGTTGGATTATATATCAAACTCATTTTTCATGAAACTTAAAAAGTACACTTTTTTCTAAACAAAACAAAATAATGTGGTTTTCCTGAGGCAACGGGGGGAGGGGGGCGCAAAATATCCTCGCTACGCCACTGACCGTGGGGCTAAACAAAAGAATACTTGCCGTCTGATTTCACTCGAATAAATATTCTATCAAAAGGCTAGAACGGTCGAGCTAAAATAAGTAATATATATTATATTATTCATTTTAGGCATCTGTGATTTTGTGACGTATTTTTTGAAGGGGGGGCAGCGAGAGTATAATTGTATGAGCACCGAAAATTCGATGGTTTAAAAAGAGAACGTTCTAAAAGTCTAAATCGCCGAACACCCCTCCCGCTGAATAATGGGTTCTGTCGCGGTGAATAATTCCGGTGAATCACTTCTTCAATCCCCGAGCAAAGATGGCGCGTCGGCGCTCTTATGTACGTTTGCCCACTTTGCCGCTCTCACGCCGCTTCCGTTTCAAACAAAGAGACTTCTGAACGAGCTCTGCAGCTGCAAGCGACGGTCATTGTTAAATTTAACAAAGTAGGCCTAGCTCTCGGCTTTGTCAGTTAGGAAAATATTTCTGTTTATCGAGATTAAAACTCAAGACATTGGGAATCTCTATGTCCATGATTCGACATCATTTTGAACAGGCCTGAAAACTAACTGAGGTATGCTATGAAAGTTAACCTCGGGAGTTCGTTCCCCTTTTAGGCGCAGTCGACAAGCCAAGGCACTTCTGTCAAAGTTGACAAGCATCCCTACGCCATCCTCTTTGTTTGCCCTTTATGATTATCAACGTTTGATTTAAGATAATTCAAATGACGTTTTAATGTAGGCGATAAATATTTATTGCCACGAGTCGTTTTCTAATATTTATTTTTGTGGTTGACAGTGAGTAATTAAACATTTTTCTTTCCTTATGGTAAGTCTAGCGTGCATTAGTTAGTTCTTTTATTAATTACTTTTAAGATGAAGAAAAATGCTTGTAAAATATCTTACGGTGTTGAAAAGGTTTTTGACATGGTTTTGAAAAAAAAATATATAGTTGGCAATTAAAAACAATGGTACTTAATGCTTAAAAAAATCCCCTTTAGATCAATTTGATATTTTTTTAATAATTGAATAAATCAATCATGTGCGGCTCCTTTTTGAAACAACAGTTACTGTATCTTTACATTTTTCTTAAACTTTGAAATTTAAAACTAGCCTAATGACTAGAGAAATTAGCTATTTTTCAATATTCCTATGGTCATCTAAAATCATAATCCTCAATCTCACAAGAGGCTTAAAAATTTCGGCAACGAAATGCTTTCCTGTGAGTAATTCAAATCTTTGAAATTCACACAAGGGGTACTAATAACATCGTAAGTTATGTTTCAATGTACCAGCTTCTTTGTTAATATATTTAAACAGTACATAATGTACATTGCCATGTTGTTAAATTTTTTAGGTTTGTTTTACCAATCTTAGAAATTAAAACAAAATAATGATGTGGAAGTTAAAATTAAAATGTACCAGCTTAAAGGTTAAGAACTTTAAACAGTGGTATTGACTGAAACTTCAACTTGTTTATACCAAGGTTTATCAATATTTTCCAAAACCTGATCACACTATTAGCCAATAAAAATAAAAATACTCTTGGAAGTTGTTAACCTAAATGTTTTATTGAACTGTAGCAAGCCCCTTGAAACTGTACGCTTAACCACTCACACTTTGAAAGGCACTGGTTTAATGAAAAGCATGATCGTATTAGCGACAATTAATGAAAAATCCAATCTGTATGGTTATGGATAAATTTATCTGAACAATTTACTGAATTTGTTGGTTAAGGATTTCACGGATTATATTTGGTTGAACAGATTGAAGCTTCAATGGATTGGACGGATGCAAATTATAAGGTGCTTTATCAGTGAATCCCTTGAGAAGTCAAATGTGTGTAGATGAGGCAAATTTTAATACCATTTGAAGTGTAATACGTAAAATAATCTCTACTAATATCCTAATTTAACTGATACCAATTTATATCAGTTAAAATATTTTGTTTGCCAATTTTGCATTCGAATTCATTGAACTAAACTGAACCAGTTTTCATTGATAGAAAAATTTTAAATGCCAGATTGGGTGGTTTGAATTAAAAATTAGCACTGATTGAAATCAAATGGACTTAAAATTTTGGTTAAGGGTTGATGAGATTTGTAATTAATGGATCATGGATGGATTGGATTTTTGGAATCCCCAATCTGGTCAGGCTCTAGTTTTGGGTAGGCTTAGGCCAAATTATATTGTACCTCTTTGAAAGGTCCAACT
This sequence comes from Leiobunum rupestre, assembly GCF_980474605.1. NCBI lineage: Eukaryota > Metazoa > Arthropoda > Arachnida > Opiliones > Sclerosomatidae > Leiobunum > Leiobunum rupestre. Next base: position 49,215,057 of record NC_143387.1, on the reverse strand, counting down.
TTTCCATTGTTGTTAGACTGGTGTTTTATAACCCTAGTAAATGGATTAAAGTTGTTACGGGAACCAGGACAACTGGGTATTACCAACATTTATCCCCAACCCTGACACAAGCGATGGCATCAGTGTTTAATATATTAGGAGGGAGAATGTCCGAAAAATAATATGTTACTGTTTATTAGTTCTGAGACATACATCTTGTTATTTTTATATTTTACTATTGTAAATAGTTTGTTTCGGAAAAATTCATAAAAACGAAGATGACATTCCTTAACTTGAATTTTGATGCCATCTGTCAGCATTTGTTTATGCAACTAGTAGCAGGTCATAGTGAATAATGCTAGTTGTTTTCTGGGGCTCTTGTGAACTACACAAGCATTTTTTCAGTACATAATTTCAAAACAACATTGAAATGGTTTAGCTATAGCTGTAGAATTTTTTATAATATATTGTGAAGTACGTTACGATTACTCAATGTTGTTTTAGATGATAAATTATTCAGCGAGAAGTGTTTTATGTCACCTAACTTTGTAGATCATTAACGTAGCCAGAAAATAATCAATGAAGCAGCCCACAAGTTATATTCAGGTTGAAAGCTATGAAATTTTGCGGATAAAAGTGCTTTGAAATGGACTTTTTGGTGATAAAATTAATTCTAACTAAGTATGATGTTGTACGCTTATAAATAACCACTCGAAAAACATTTGGTTTTGTTAACTGACCCTAGAGGGCCAAACTGTCTCGTTAGGGTATTTCATCAATGCAAGTCACGTGCATATTTCCCAGTGATAGTTAACATAATTCTCAAACCATTACCACTCTTTCTCATAGACACCATTTATTAAAAAACCTATATTTTTGGGAAAATTGGTGCATTTAATTGAGATTCTACACAATAAAGGTTTACCAAGTTTTTTGTATAAAGTAACTTAATACATGAATTTCCAAAAGGAATTGGGAAAAATAATGTAATGTGGTGTTGCTAAATATGTTTATTTCGCATTCTGCACCTAAAATATACAAAGAACATCAAAAAGTCATTTTCAAAATATTGTATAGAGGAATAGAATAGAATTTATTGAACTGGAATATATAAAAGTGTGGATACTTATTGGGCCAGCGACAAAGAAATTCATTTAAAGCAATGGTTACAATGAGGTACAATGAAAGAAGTACACTGTTTAAGTTCAATCCCAGCCCATATGTTTGTCTAATTTGTTTTTTGAAAGCACTGACGGAGGAACGCGTTGTAACCAAAGTAGGGAAGTCTGAACTGAGTTGAATTTCTTTTGCTTACATCACTGTTGTGTACTTCAATGAGATAACATGTTTCTAATTAAGGTTCTTAAATGGATGATTTATTTAGGATATTTCTTAAGGCAAAGCTTGTGTTAGTTCATCCCCCCCCCCCTTTGGTGTGGGTGGTACCAGTTGGACTGGCTAGTTTGTCAGCCCCTGGATTGAAATTGTAATTCCAGTTTGATGGTGCTGCTATTAAAACATACTAGTTAATTTATTCATGGTCCTTTAAAGTTTTAGTAGTATAAAAAATAATTTTTTTATTTTTTATTTATTAGATCAGAGGCTTCCTTATGAGCAGTGTAGAGTCCTCGTCAAGGATGGCATCGCCAACTCCTTCCTTATCCGATTCGTCTTCATTTGGTGTTCCATCCCTAGCGAGTCTTGGTGACCAGCCTCAGCTAGAGAATGGGACTTGCGTCGCTGGTGGATGTGGAATAAGTTTAAGTACCAAGTGTGGTATGTGTCATGATACCTTCACACTTCCCAAGGTATTGTCCTGTTTCCACACTTTTTGTCAACCCTGTCTGGAAAAGGTCCAAGAAACACCAGATAAAATCAAATGTCCAACATGTGAGCAGGACTGCCTTCTTCCATCCCAAGGTGTTGGAGGGTTGCTTTCTGATTATGCAATTAGTAATCTACTTGAGTCAGCTGCTATGGATGGAACCAGTCTCAACTGTACTGGATGTAAAAGTAAAGATTCAAATGCCGTTGCAAGATGCTTTGACTGTGCCAATTTTCTTTGTCCTAACTGTGTAATGGCTCATCAGTTTATGCACTGTTTTGAAGGGCACCGTGTGCTTACCTTAGGCGAGTTGCAGAATAACAAGGATGAATTAAAGGTGGAGAAACCAGTTACCTGCCCACGTCACAAAAATGAGCTTTTGAAATTTTTCTGTAGAACCTGCAATTTGCCTATTTGCAAAGAGTGCACGGCTATAGAACATCCTAAGGGATTACATGATTATGAGTATCTTTCGGACATAGGATCGAAACAAGTTGAAATTATCAACCATTTGATAGAGGACAGCAAACTTAAAACTAACGATTTGCGTAATGCTCTCAAGACTGTTGAGCATTTTTCCAGTAGACTGCAAATGCAATATCACAAGGCCCAGAATGAAATCAATGAAACATTTCAATTTTACCGATCCATGCTGGAAGAAAGAAAACAAGAGACTTTAAAAGAATTGGATAATATTTACAATACAAAGATGGTGTCTTTGACTTTGCTCACTGAAAAGGTTCAAGAAAGTATCGACAAAATCCATCAGATGTGCGAGTTTGTAGACCGCATAGTCAAGTTTTCCAGTAACACTGAAATACTTATGTTTAAGCAGCTTCTTGATACAAAATTTCAAGTTATCTTGTCTTTCAACCCAGAAGTAAATTTGCAGAATGTTGATCTAGAATTTGTTTCTAATTACCAAGCTATTCAAGTGGGAGTCAGAAACACTTTCGGTTACATCCGTCACAGTTCTGAAGCCTCGCCACCTGGAAGTAAAGCCCCAGCGCCAATAGCCAGACCAAATGGTGTAGTTTCTGCTCCTGCAAATCCAGACAGGAGCTATCAAAATGGTCACATATTCGAATCCAACATTTTATCAAAAAGATTTAGTTCAACTAACAATATGGGGCCTTTTTCTACAAGCTTAACGGATGTCAACCCCTATGAAAAATGGTCTAGTGGAAGCAGTGACATATTTCAGAATGGATCTGATACATTCTCAATTGCTAGTGATCCAGTAGTTGATCTGTCCTCAAAATTTGTTTCTACTAGTATATACCCACTCAAGTCCCAAATCAAGAGGCAAAAAATGATATACCATTGTAAGTTTGGTGAGTTTGGAGTCATGGAAGGGCAGTTTACAGAACCAAGTGGAGTAGCTGTCAATGCTCAGAATGATATCATTGTTGCTGACACAAATAACCACAGAATTCAAATTTTTGACAAGGAAGGCAGGTTCAAATTCCATTTTGGAGAATGTGGCAAGAGGGATGGTCAGTTACTTTACCCAAATAGGGTAGCTGTTGTTAAAACATCTGGCGACATCATAGTAACCGAACGTAGTCCAACACACCAAATACAGATTTACAACCAGTATGGTCAGTTTGTCAGGAAGTTTGGGGCTAATATACTCCAACATCCTAGAGGAGTAACAGTGGATTCCAAGGGAAGAGTTATTGTTGTCGAATGCAAAGTAATGCGAGTCATTATATTCGATCAAATGGGCAATGTACTTCAGAAGTTTGGATGTTCAAAGCATCTTGAATTTCCAAATGGGGTAGTTGTCAATGACAAACAGGAAATCTTCATAAGTGACAACAGAGCTCATTGCGTCAAGGTCTTTAATTACGATGGCATATTTTTGAGACAGATTGGAGGGGAAGGTTTAACCAACTATCCCATTGGCGTTTGCATTAATCAGAATGGCGAGATACTAGTGGCTGATAATCACAACAATTTTAATATCACAATTTTCACCCAAGATGGCCAGTTGGTTAATGCCTTGGAGAGCAAGGTGAAGCACGCTCAATGTTTTGATGTTGCTTTGATGGATGACGGTGCGGTAGTTCTTGCAAGCAAAGACTATCGCCTCTATATTTATCGCTACATGCAAATTCCCGGGATAGGAATTTGAACATAATGGAAATGAGGTGCGGAAGTCACGAGTATCTTTCTCAGTATCCCCCATGTAGGGGAGCTTCCAAAGAAGCCAGTTTTCCATTTTTTAAGGTGTTCATGTTTTGTTTCCACATTCAAAGCCTAAATGGTTTTGGTCAGGTTTGCCACATGGAACTGTACAGCCAAGTGAAAATAACTCTTTATATTTATAAGTAGTGGTGTTAGTGTTTCTACTACACATTGTGGTCTAAGCACTACAGCAATTGTTTATCTCAAGTGGTTTTTATATCGTATGGTGAAGCTACTCTGATTTCATACTAACAATTTTTTCTACAAAATTCTTTGCCAATATGAGAGTGAAGTACTTAATACATTTCACTAAAGCTGAATGGGTTATAGCCCAACATAATGGATAAATTGTTAACTTTTTCATTTGACTATTGGAAAATACAAGCCTGGCAGCTGGAACTTTCCCTTTTCCCCACGTGGTATTTTCTACCATTTATGGAATCAGTTTTTTTCTTAATATTATATTTATCTGTTACAATTTGAGTAACTCTGGAGTATTTAAATTTTCAAATGAAAAGAAAAATTCAGAAAAAAAATTTGTTTTGTTTTAGTTTTTTTAATGAAAAATGCTGATGTTTGTTGATTAATTACCGATATATTTTGATGTATTTTCACTATCTACAGTGAAAATTAGAGCTCCACTTTGATAGGAGAAAGGTCTCAAACTATAGGCGGTTTTTATTTTCTTAATTTTTTTCTACGAGCATATCTCGGCAGTGTTTTCAGTCTTTTTAAAGTTGTTACATCATTTATAGAGAATATAGAAGGCTAAATTCACTGTTTTAATATTTTAATTTTCTTTATTGATAATTGGTAAAAAGTTTTTTACCTAAATTATAGCCTTTTTATTAAATATTAAAATCAGTGGTGTTAAAGTTGAAATGTTTTTTAGTTTTCAATCATTATAATGCAAAAATAAACTGCTAGTCACTAGTGAACTGGAGGTTAGTTTTTAAGCTTAAAAACCTCTTCTGGAATGCTGATTTTTTCTTACAGAAACACTGTTAAAATAAGTATTTTGTACCAACGTTAGATTTTCTGACTGTTTATCTTATTTATTGTGAAGAACTTAAAGAAACCATGCCAAAGACGCATGAAATGAAATATAAAAACTGTACTCTGTGATCTTAACTTTTCGGGGCCACTTGTTGATATTTGTAGTTGTTAACCATCCAATCAGCGTGTTTAATCATGCGTTTAAAATTAAGAAGCTTTTTCGGTGCAGCTTTGCAAAGGTTTCAAATATCTAAAATGTTTTTGCAGAAACTATTTTGTATATTCAAACTAGATGTTTATTGTTATATGAATGTAATTTCATTATCCCTTTTCTCTGTATTTCCCATTGTATTGTTAACTACGTTGAAGTATTAATTTAGGATGTGCTAAGTGTGAACATTAATGGTAAATTTTTATCATCACATTGCGCAGAATATCGCAAAATTATGCCGAGTCTTGTATGTATTTTGCACTTCTTAAGCATCTAGTTTTAATATACAAATTAATCGGATATTAAGACTCGAAGTAAATGTAATTTAGCCTTAAGTTGGTATGATGAAATCTGTTACAAATATATTAGCTCATTTTTTTATATAAAAAGAGGAAAATTAATCTTCCATATGTGTAAAAGATAAATCTTCACTCGCACTTAATTTATAATATATATTAATAAGTATATAGTTACAAGCACTTCCAGTACATTGGTGGTTAAAACTATTTTGAAAGAAGTCCATAAAATATATATTTGCATTCTCCATTCTGAGCGTGTGTGCCAATTTACTGTTAATTTTTTGTAATTTTAATTTAGTGTTTATATTTATTTCTTAGCCCCAGGTTTATTCCAGTTTAAAACTATTGGATATCTGGTATTAATTCTTTAAGTGAAATTTTTATTTCAATCATCTTACTTTTGTTGTTGTCATTTTTAACATTCACAAATCCATTAAGAGTGCGGATAAATTTGTTCAATTTTAACTAGTCATTGAGCCCTTTATAATACTTAAATAATAATTTCAGCGACCATCTTTTAAAGCATAGTTTAAAAGTAATATATTGCTCCTGCAACTATATTCAAATAAATATAACATCAAAATTTTATTTCACTGTTTATTATCACCATTTTAATTACCACTAGTACTTTAACTTGGCAGTTTCTAGCAGTTACACAAAAGTAAAATACCTTTGGAATTAGCTGAATAATTAATTTTTTAAAGTATATGATAATGTTGTGGTAATATGTAGTGGATGAAAATTTTGCTGAAAAAATAGAATCAGTTTATTAACGGTTTATTGGTATGTTAATTTGGCTTTGCTACATTTATGTTCTGTTAAATGAAGAACAAATGTGAACTGATGTACTATATAAAAATAATTTGATAGACCATTATATAAGAAATTGCGTTTCATTGTACATTTCTACGGTAATCTCCATTTTTGAAATACAATATTTGAGTCAGTCTTCCTGCTTACTGGTATTTGAATATCATTGTCATCCATTTTTAAAGTGGTTTTTATGTTTGATGAAGGTTTGTAGTTTATAATTTTATATACATTCGGAATGGTAGTTAGGATGCAAATTTTATTTCTAAAAGTCAACACAACTGATTGTAATAAGTTAATAGTTGTTTGAATCTTCAATGAGGAAAGCAATAAGCGTTACCTGTTATGTTTTGCAATACAAAGTATTTGACTATTCTTTTTTTTTCTAACTTTTTTGCATGAGCAGCTTTAGAAAATGTTTAACATAAACCCAAATCGAAAGACAATAGTTTATGCTTTATACTGGTAAAAATGTAAAGAAAATGTTATTGATTATTATTTGCTACGTAATTTTTAAACGAACACTTATAGTTGTAACTATGGTTCTGTTCGCTTCTTTGTTTTTCACTTGATTCTGTATTAGATCAGTTTTAAGAATCATTCCTAATTGTTTTTGGACGGTTGTTTTTTTGTTATAAGTTAAGACTGGTAAAAAGTTCACCTTTCTTAAACAATTTAGTGAATATCATGCAACCCTCTATATTTGATCTCAGTTATTTAATGAAAACTAGTGTTGTTTTTGTTTTAGTTACGTTTTGTTTTCAGTGTCTTAGTTACAGTTTTTAAGAATAAAATTTTCCCATATTTAATTTTTTGGTGTATGGATTTTAGCTCTATTTAACTTAATTTTTACTCCACCGAAATGAAAAGGGAAAGCTAATGTACAAGCCCACTGTAGAATGAGACGTGAGCCATGTCTTTTTTTTTGTACTTTTCCTTGCGTCTTGCTTGATACTTGTGAAATACATAGGGCTGTATAAAAAGCTTTACTCACAATACGCATTGTATAGCCTGGTAGGGTACATGTAGAAGGTTTCCAACCTTTGGGTATAATTGAATCAAGAATGTTTGGATGTGACAGTAACACGAGCGCAGTATGTTCTGTAATCCCATTTTGTTGGCTTTTATGTGCAAATATGTAGAGTCGGTAATAAGACCTAACACAAAAATAATAAATATTTCGCACTATTGTGAAAGTCTTTGTAAAGCACATTGCACGATGAGTTTTATTACCCCAGCATTTTATACCATACAGTTGTGAATATTGTGAAATGTACTACTTATTTTTGTGGTTCCACTTCATGGAAGGGTAAATTTCACTTTATAAAACAAAAAGTTACTAAGGTTGCCTTCAGAAATGTTTTTGAGCAAATTGCGTAAGAATGAGATTAAATGCCACAAATACTCTTTGAATTTGATGAAATTAAAAAAATGTGGTAATTAAATTTGATACTAGGTCAACGTGACCAATTCCATATTGAGTCTTAATATAGGCCCTTAGCTACTCCCCAAATGCATAAATTCTAAATTTGAAGACTTTTTTTGAGAATTTGTAGTATAGTTTAATATCTTTTTTGTTACTATTGATAAATTCCTAGTGCTCAAACAGAAATTAAACCCTTGTTGTGGAAAGTGTCTAAAACTATATTGCCTTCACAATATTGTGTGTTTGCATGCATGTGTGAAGTATTTTCTGAATGAAGTTTTTTTACTACAGAGTAAAATAAAATCTGTATTGTGATTTAACTGCTTGATGAACTTTGAAAACTAAATGTTAAGAAATACACAATATCATAGTTTGAAAAAAAAATTTGTATTTGGTGAAAAATTGATAGAGAACTTAGAAAAAAGGGGTTTTTTTCCACTATTTAGTTAGAAAACCTGGCACACTTTCCCCTGCCTTTCTGATCGAAATACTCTATTAATGAACGAAAATCCATCAAAAAGTATATTTCTTTACAGGGAATTGCAAAATTTTTATTAATATTTGTGCACAAAAATTTTTATACTAAACTGTCATTCTAATATGACCTTTAAACAATAGATTCTAGGAATGTTTTTGTTTTCCCCAATATAAACTGCATAACTTTTTTAACACGCATTGATTGCGAAGGAAGAAGAACTCCATTTGTGGAAGATAATTTTATCACTATTCAGTGCCAAGCTGTTAGAAAATTATGCCTACCATACTTGAAAGGCCCAGTAGTTAGATTTTTTGGCAGTGGGAAATGTATTTTTGTTTATGAATTGATGTGTTTTAACATTTAGTTGGTTTTAAAAAATGAAAAAAAAAACAAAAAAAAACAAAAAATTTGTAAATTATAAAAATAGTGGAACTAAGGGAAGTAGAGTAAGCTACCCATTGTGTATTACATTTTGTTTTGGTCATTTTAATAATTAAGAAGGACCATAGCCTTCACTTTAGTTGTTTAATATTATTCGCAATGGTTTTATTGAGTGTTTCACAGTTTTTTGGTTTATTTAATGTTTTTTTATACGTATTTGATTTTAGTATTTTTATTGTTTGAGAGAAAATTTGTTTTTTGTTAGTCTTTATCTCATCATATAAATGTACGACGTTATTGTCACAATTATATTACATGATTTTATATATGAAATGGCCTTTCCCTTGGCCACTCGCTATATGTTATTTTTCAAATATTAAAATATTTTGGACTATAAGCCAAAACCATACTTTAGATTATAAAGCTATAATTACAAGTATATTTTTGTACAGACTATAATATGAGCAGTTATTCTTAAACTGTTATTCATTGTGCTTCAACCTAATTTTCTTTTTATGTAGACACTGGTTAATTTTATACACCCTAAATTTTTAGTAGTCAAATGGTGCGAATCTACCGTAAATTTGGAATAGTTTCCACTGTTGAAAGTACCATTTCTATTTTAGAAGTTATTTATCATTCTGCAGTATGTATATCATTGCGTGTATGTTTTTCAATACCCCTATGTCAGAACTCTGATAAATCGTAATCCCAAACACATTTAGTTACGACACTCTAACAGTAGCTCAGATGATATAACAATAAGATAGGTGAAAGTATTTCAAATTTTATTTTTATACATGGAATAAAATTTTACAAGCATGGAAATCTGAATATCTGGAAAAGATTAAACCGGGGGTAATCCTATATAGGACAATCAAAGTTCATGCCTTTAACTCTAATAATGAAAGAACAACGTTGAATAAAATGGTTTTGGCTTATTTTCCCCAAATATTTTATGAAGGTAAATTTTAATTTGTTGTCAATTATTTGCAAAATAACACTGTAACATATCTCTCAAATATTGAGAAAAAGTATGGTAGTAGTATTTAACATGTGCAACTGGAAAAATTTGAGCTTGTATTTGGTGTGGCTGAGCATTTATACCTATTTCAAGAATCCAGGAATATTAAGATAAAACAAAGTTTGTTTTTCATGTTTTTGTTACGCATACTTAAGTGTTTCTTGATTCTATGCAATGTTATCTAAAAACTCGTGTTTCTTCTCCCTTATTAGAGGTATTCTCTCAAGCCCCATATTTCTCATGTTTCAACAAAAACTTAAAAATAAAATTAAAAAAATACGTTTTAAAGGAAGCTGTGAATTTTACCACATTTTTAACTGGGCCATTTATGAAAATGGCCTGTGTCGTTGCGTAAAATTTTCAAGAATCTTGGTTGAAATTTAAAAAAATTTGTTCAATTTTTAATTAAAGCAGCATTGCCATAGTAACAATACAAAAAAACTCACACCTTCTTAGTATTAGTGAAGAACTCTTAACTGCCTTGTGTAAACAAACATTAGCACAGAGGAGAAATGTGCGCCCGTTACAATGTTACATACACAGGAAAAGTTTAATAAAAAATACTGTTTTCTCACTCTGAAGAACAATTTCCCCAATCTATACTATACTCTATATTCTCCAATGTTTTTTATATATGAAAGAAAAACTAACTTGTTGAACTTCTAAGATAGATCTGTTAAAATATCTTCCACGTGTTGGCCACTATTTTTATGCTGCAATCTGTTTTTCGTGGAGAAAAAATCCTGTTGTTTGTAAAACAGTTTTTAAACAAAATATACATCATTCTACCCCTTTCTCAATATAAATATCTGAAAAATCAGTAACATTTTTATTTTAATCAAAACTTTTGAATTTTGAATAATTGCCAATAGTCCTTTTCTCGCATCAAAAAAAGGACCAAAAGTAGGTAAATTCCATTTAGTTAATCAAATATTATAATGAGTCTAAAAAGCTTAAAATTTCCTCTATTCTCTAGTTATGAAAATAAAGCCCAAATTTCTGGTGCTTTATTTCTTATTTAAAATTTAAGTGAACTTCATCCCCAGAAAAAATGCCATCAAAGTGTTGTGGCATCTTGTGCTTTTCAATAATTTCCACCGTTACTCTCCTTAATTAAATTCAACATTTCAATTCTCATTGCTCTAAGAAAAAGTGAAAAATATTCAAAATAATTGAATTTTATAGAACTAATATAGCTTTGCGAGGTGTACGCCAATATTTCAACTATTTTCTTCTCAAATTGGCCAGTTATATTTTGCAAATGCTATATTTCACTAGTTTTAATTTTTTTTACCAATAATAGTTCCTGGTAAAGCGAAGACGCCGAATAAAAAGTTTTCTTCGTGTTCTTTATTTTTTGAAATGTGTTTGTTATTGAAAAATATGAACTAAAAGATCTTTGGTTATAGATTTAAAACTAAATACCGAATTTGCAACAAAAAAAAATTAAAATAAAAAATGTTTAGGACTATGTGTACTAATAGTCTTAGGGAAATAACTTTTGCCAATTTAATGGGGTGCTTACTTCATCTGGTTATTTTTAACCAAGTTTTTAAAGATCACTGCCTGGGTGCTCTTACATAATCATGTCATAGCTTTTTTCGTAATATAACCTTAAAAAAATATAAAAATAAACTAAAAGTTATCAAAAACAAACCAAATTTGAAATTTGCCACATTTTTACGAAATACAGAGAATGAGAGAAATTTTTCTTCCCCTCTATCCCTGAAAAATATTTAACAGTTGATGTTTTTTAAGTTTTATTTTTTGTGGTATTTGTAAAGTTAATATAGATAGTCAGTTCAAATTGCCTCTAACGTGCCTAGTCAATAACATAACTAATTTTTCTGACTTGTAAGCACATTTTAGATAAGTGTTCCACCTATTTACATGCTCGGTGATATTATCGAGTATGTGGTCTTATAAACGAATCATGGGAAATAATGTTGACAGTAGTTTGTTGGAATTTTTTTGCGTTGTTAGAGCAAGGACATTTAAAACACATCAGAGAACTTTTTGTTTAATTAATATAATTTATAAGGATAATTACTCATATTTAATGAAAAATGTTCAAATGGGGAAGAGTATTATTTCTTCCTACCTTTTTTTGAAGTACAATGTGATTTTTAATTTATCATGAAAACAGATAAACCAATATCTCTTTGTGATACGCAATTAACTTTTACGTACTGGAATATGATTTTTTGAAACTGTAGTGACTGGTGAATTTCGTGTCTGAGACCTAACAATGCAGTGTTGCCTAGCCATGGTAAGAAGAAGAAAATAATGTAAAGGATACAGAAAAATTTTTATATTATAAGAATTCAGATCGATTTTTTGAAGAAAAATAGTACTTTTATAAATGAATTTTCTTTGTGCAAAAATGAAAATTTTTGGTATGAAACTATTTTCTGAAATTACTAAGAAGTTTGTTATTTTATGTTTCCACCTATCAATACTGCACTTAGGTGGTGCAACCTTTTTACTGCTTCGCTAAAAATGACTCATTAAGTTCGAAAACATTTGTACTATCAAATTCCTAATTTAAAGTCTAATGAGTGTATTGTATTAATCAGTGCACGTGTAATTTCATATTTAAAAGATACTCATATATGCCAGATGTGAAATACAGTCAAATTTTTTTTATATAATTAGCATTATGAAAGGATTTTTTTCTAGGTTTCTTTGTTCAGCCAATTTTGTTCCTAAAATATTACAAAAGGAATTTAAACCAATTTTTGCTAACGAGTCATTCAGTCTGGTTCAATATAATAATTAAATTAATTTATAACTGCATTCATTGTAAATGTTTTACTGTCTTTCATATGTTTGTTACCGGTACATGACTGTATTACTGCGGCATTCAATAAACATTTTGTTTGCAAAATAAAATGGCTCTTTTTAAAAAGCATTGAAACATTGGGTGCATGGAAACAACATATTCCCCTAATGCTCAACAGTCATTTAAGGGTCAAATTGTGCTCAAAAAGTTGGGATCCATGTCCTTGACCAAAAGTGAAATCAAAATTCTAAAATATTAAATGATAATAAATAAGACTTTACATGTTTATAAAATGCTAATTTCCATAAAGACAAAATAATGCATTAATATGAACAGTTACATCTCTAGGTTTTTTGGACTAACCATGTCTAAATATTTCAAGGTTTTTAAGAACTTTGTTCTGATACACCTTTAAAGATAATAATTTTTATCTGAACTCTTCAAAGGTTTCACCATGTTTTGGGCTACAGGATGGGCTAAACTACTTGTAAAGTCTTGATGATGTACACTTCAGCTGTAAATTAAGTCTTTTCAAAGTGCGAAGTTCCTTCAAGTCATATTGTATTCCATGTGAAGTTTTGGTGAAGTCTGAAGTTTGGTTTCTTCAATGTAGTTTTACCCCACTATTATCACATTCTATGAAAAGGGAAATGTATTATTTCCTCTAGTGGTCGAATAAATGAAGCTACAAAACTAAAAAATGCCCTGATCTGATGTAGCTCATTGTTAGCCTCGTTTATTTTTATAGTATTCAGTCACCAGATCCTTTAATCCTTACAAATCATTGATGACATTGCATCTTCCTCTTGCCGAATAATTGGTGACAGTCGGGTTTAGTTCTCAGTGTAATTGTGGTGTAAAACTATTAAGCTTTTGGGAGTACATTATAGAACTATTAAAGTGCTATTTCAATGTCAGAAAATTAATATTTTCATTAGATAATGAATTTAACACAAACATAGGTTTGTTATATAGGTGCATTAACCGAAACATTATATTATAATTCGGTAAATGAATATAGGTGAAAGATTGTACAATTGCTTTCATTGAAGCTCATAGTTTTCACTCGCCCAGGCCTCTACTAGAGAAAGATGATCTTTTAAGAGCTCAACAGTTGTTCAAGAGTGTATGCGATTACCAAGTTAGTTATCATTCGCTTATAGTTGTAATAATGAGTTTTTCACAATGATGGGCGAATCATTAATAAATATCAGAAAAGGCGGCCTAAAATTGAACCTCGAGGAACTAGCTACGAGAAACAGGTGCGAGGTTGATTTTAATCTACAGTAAAATATGCGTTGACAGAGGTCAGATAAGAAACGTCCAAGATATAGTTTTGTACCAAACCCAAGGAGATAGGGATGGCGAGCCTTGCATCGGCAAGATTATCAGTTCTTTCATTCCCATAATACCCTCACAGTGCCTTGAAACAAAATTGTGAATACCAAGTATGGACAAGAGAAGTGGGGTGGCAGAGTGGTTAACACATGCTTATCGCAGCAATAGGAGCCGGGTTCAATCCCAGTTTGTGGCACCTTAAGATGGCTAGATCCCCGGGGCGGAAATGTTTCGTCGGCGAGGCGGCCTCCTCGCCCACCCCTGCTTAGCTATGGCCCGCCACCCTACTGAACTTTTTAACAGGCAATCCCTTACCAAAAAATAAGTGGTCTAAGAACTATTTAAGTTGGTTTTAAGTTTGTATTTGAGACAAATACCAACTAAACACCTACTTAAAAACAACTTAACACCAACTTAAAACCAACTAAAAACTTACTTAAAATGTTACTTAATAAAGACCACTTAAAACCAACTAAAAACTTACTTAAAATGTTACTTAATAAAGACCACTTAAAGCCAACTTAAAACTTACTTAAAATGTTACTTAATAAAGACCACTTAAAGCCAACTTAAAAAATAATGTAATTTTCTGACCACTAAAAACCAACTGAATACCAACTTAAAGAAAAAGGCATTTTCCCACCAACTTATTACCAACTTAACTAGTTTACGGAAATATGCTGACCACTTAAAACCAACTTAATATCAACTTAAATGTGAATACCAACTAAAAACCAACTTATTTTTTGGTAAGGGAAATGGCACCCCTAGCTACCCTGGCACCCAGCGCGGACCACCGCCCCTTACGCCGCCACTGACTCAGTGAAAACTCCTGCATTGAGTTTGAACGTTCTTCCCCCACTGGTTAAAGGAGTTTGCTCCCGAGTTCTTTAGTTTCCTCTTTCCTTAAAAACTTGTTGAGGTTAAAGGGATCCATCACTCACAACAGGGGGAGGCATAGGGGTAACATAAAATCCAGACTTGCAGTGTGCTTCAAAACCAGTTTTTTTGTGACACCTATACCTTCCCCTGTTGTGAGTGAGGGATCCCTTTAACAGTAATAATTAGTGTACAGAGCTGTGGAATATGAAGGGCTATTCACCCCCTCCTACACATTGTAACCCGGCCACCTGAATTAAAGGCTTTAAGAGCAGTCTGGCAATCTGATAAATTTTTTAAACCTTACCAAATCTTGAGGCAATAGTCAACACAGAAGCAGATATTTCTGCTTGAAAGACACTAGCATAAATGCCCAGATTTTCGTAAGACTACATTATACAGTACCAGATTCTTTAAATCACTTCTATATGGGGTTCCTGGCAGAAAATCAACTATAAAAAATTGCTAATTAGACCATTGATGTCCTAGTCCTAGAACTTTTGAACCAAGTATCAAACATAAGGTGCTCCGGCCATCAAGGAGCTTCCAGATGAACAGGTCATCATTTGCCTTTAAGAAAGTTTTGCTATTTCACACATTCACAGTCTTATAACCGAGGCTTAGTTTAAAATTTATAGTGAAATTGTAGGACTCAATTATAGAGCTTCAAAGGCATTAAAATAAGAGAAATATGGAGTTAGTTATTTCCCGCAAAGGTGTAAAACTTCTTGTTAAACCTAGTTTCCAAAGTTTTCAACAGCAGTGGCCTAGTCCGAAATCCTTCAAACTATGAAAAATACCCTAGAGGGGTCGAAAAGGGGTTAAATTTTAGTACAGCCAAACCTACACCCAAGGGGCGGTTTGGACACTAAAACCCTCCCCTTGTCTACACCACTGTTCAACAGTGCACCTTATTTGTATAATTTTAGAGTTAATTGTGCCCCTAGACATGCTGATGTTTCACCCCCTACAAAGAAACTAACTTTTGAAACTTTATTTTTAACCACACGCTGTTATTCATTGTAGTTAACCATGCCAGTCTCCAAAACATTGTTTCAATTTAAATAAAAAAATTAAAATCCCCTTTCATTATTTTTGTTAATATGCTTTTGTCTTTTTCGGATTAAATAAACTTGAACATCATGTATCATGTAGAATCAACAGTAAGGGCCACTGGTTTGTTTAGAAAATGTGGTGGTATTTTTCAATTGACACATTGAAAACAGATTATTGTTAAACATTTTTATTGATAAATTCCGTACAAATACTGGTAAAAAAATACTTAATGAATATAATAAATATTCAGATTTCAGGAGACTTTGTTACTGAAATAAGTATTTTATTTCAGCAAGACTATTTGGTATTATTTGATTTTGAAAGATCAAGCTTTTCATTCATTTTTATATCACCACCATCTTGTAGAAGGGTAAGTACAATCCGAGTTATGTTTCTAGTATCATGAATTCCACAATGTTGCTTGCCTTAAAATAACATATCGCAATAATATTTTAAACATGAAAGGAAGGGTATTTCCACATTACCTTCAAATTCGAATCCCAATATCTCACACATAGCCAAAAGACTCAACTTTCCTTTGGGATGGTAAAATGCTAGAAATGCTCTTCTTAAGTTTATCCACTGTATGACGTAACCTGGAACTTTTATGTCACTGAGCTGACACTGAAGGGTTAAAAATCGTTTTATGTCCCATGGCCTATGAATAAATATTGGTAGTATCTTGTAAAGATCCTTTCAGATACAAATTGAAAAAAAAGTGTTTTATGGAATTTTTGTTTGACAGACACATTTTTACAGAAGACCAAACAATTTTAGGGATAATCTCTGCAAAAACCCTTAAACACTGCCAAAGGTTGCTGGCGCCAAATTAGGAACTATTTTGGAGGGACAGAAAGACAATATACCATTTTTATTATGAATACTGAAGTTACTTATATTTTTAAATGTGAAGGCCTTCCATAAATCAAATACACCATAAACCTACCCATCAGTCACAACAGCAAATTGGTGTCCTTTCTTCTTATCTTTGGTGCGATATTTCACTGACCAGGCTTCAAATTCTTCAAGAACAGTAGGAAACAGGCTTGCTTTATCCACTTGGTCCTTTTGTAAATATTACTTTATCAATACAGGTGTTCAAAAAGAAGGACCTGGAGGTACGGCAAGTTGACAAGGCTTATCATTTCATATTATGAGCCAAATTAACACTATTTTAAGATTGTTTCTTACAAGACTTCGTTCTTAAACAAGGTAATTTTCTTGTTAACTTGACGCACTCCAAAATCTGTTTTTGTTACTAATTTGAAATTTTCAAGTCACATAACTCTTGTAGGGGTTATAAAATTTTAATAATTTTGACTATGCCGTCAAAGTAATTCAAAATTGATCTCTAGGACCTAAAGTCTTCTCCTTTACAATATAAGTTCAATTAGCTTGGTCTATTATATGCCTACAGCTCTGACGTGTGAATACTATACTAATGAAACTATCTCCTGTTCCTATATTTCTTCTTTTTATTCATTTTAGAAACATCTATTAGTAGCTCATTTTCAGATGGCCATAAACAACATTCTAGGTTTAACCTCCATTCCTATAGCATAATGGAATTTCCCATTGGTGGAAATAGCTTAGCTCCCCTAGTACTTAGTGGCACCATCTAATCAGTGGCTGCTCTTAAAAAATTTTCTCATTGGATTTATTTTCAGTTTTATATTATGTATTCACATGTTCCAATAAATTTCAAATACAACTGTGACATGCGCTAATCAGAATCCAATGTTACCAATTGCTTTTATACTGTACACTATCGCTAAATTTACAATAGGTGGCAATTGGTTTTACACT
This sequence comes from Leiobunum rupestre, assembly GCF_980474605.1. Taxonomy (NCBI): domain Eukaryota; kingdom Metazoa; phylum Arthropoda; class Arachnida; order Opiliones; family Sclerosomatidae; genus Leiobunum; species Leiobunum rupestre. Next base: position 49,197,577 of record NC_143387.1, on the reverse strand, counting down.
TAGTTACTCATATAAATTGGCAATAGGAATGCAAACAATGGATACTGTTCCAATTCCAACGAACAACTTATTGGAAATATTTAACAAATATCAAATTGGAACCAATAGATTATACAACAGATTCTGAATTGCTTTAAATAATAGTTATTTTCTGTAAGGGTAGGCAGCAAGGTTTAAAGGGCCACAGAATTGTTTGAATTTTGAGGGTGGGGCTGCGTAGCCATGTGTTCTGTAAAACGAGATTGTACGCTTGATTCACGTGTTGGAAAGGGAGGAGCTACCTGAAATTCGACCCCCAATTTTCAAAACATTTTGTGGCCTTTAACCTGTCTAATTTAAAAAAAAACACACATTTTAAAACTTTAGCCCTAGTTCTTTTTTATGTGAACACCTATTAGCGCAGAACAACACAGAAATTTCAGAAAACTAACTTGAGATATTCCAGTAAGATTCTTACAAAAGTCTGTCAATTTAGGATTTAAGACTGGTTTAACATAACGGTGGAATTCATCTACCTACAAATGGCAATTAGAACATTTTAAGAAGTTTTGTTAGCATATTTGGAGAGGAGTTAACTTAATGAAAATACCGGGCCATAATTTTCAGCTTTTATCAGGCAAAATTTAACAATAGTTAAGTGTTTTTTTATGAATTTTTGCGCCGAAGTATGTAAAATGAACTGCTGAACGCGATACCATTTTTTTTGGAGAAAATGATATTTTTTAATTAAAAATAAATGAAAGCTAAGCACTACAAAATGGGCTGTATGTACGCCCAATTAGCCCCATTCTTTTATTAAACGCAACCCATAAGCCTTACAATACTAAATTTTTTGTTATTTTTAATATTATTTATTTTTGCGGTGTTATTCCACTTTTATTTTTACATACATATATTACAGTACTTATGTACATAAAATATTGAACCAATATATTGCCGGGAGCTATTTATCATTCCAAATAAAAAAACACATTGCATGGCCTCAATTTTGGGTCTACCAAAGTTTGGGATCTGATCATGGCCCTGGATCTTGTTAGTTTGTCGAAATAAAAACTAAAAAGTGCCCGGTTAGGCTTTTCTAAATATAATGTATTTTGAGTCAGAAAAAGGACTTACAATTTCCATATTCTTTACGTCAATTATAATTGCTGGAAATTCTATAATCTCGTTAACAAATGTGTAATCGTCCAATTCGCAAGTGGCTTCAAAATCAATGACACAAAGATATTGGTATTTACAATGATTGTTGTTGCCTAAAACGTTTCTCTTGTTGTAGACTTTCAAGCGTTTACGAAGAACATCAATGCAACCGCTATTTATACAAAAGAGACACACAGAGAGAGAGACCGAGTTTAATTGAATCTACTTTGATGTAGATTATTGTTAGTACTATCATATGTAACACATCACTCATAAGTATGCCCCAGTATAACATTTCCATAGAAAAACGTTCAGTGATACGTACCTGGTTTCACACAGAACATACAATTAGTAGACCATACATGTAAAATTCTTATATTCCTTGTGCTATTGAATAGGTTACCCTAGAAACAAAATCCCGTGATCGGTAGGCATGATCAAGCTAATTGTAGCATTTTCAAAACTTCCGTTTTTCGTCGCGGAGTTGGAAAAGACGTAAATCACGGCATATCCCGTGAGCAAGGTTTCATTAAAGGAAATCGTCTTATGGTATACCTACAAGTGTTTAAGTTACACATGATACCGTATAAACAAATAATTGCGGAATACAGGGTGTTTAAAAAATGGTAGTAGTATAGCGAAGTTCCTTGGGTTCTAGAGGTAATTTTTAATAAAAATGTTGTATGGCATCCTGTCTTACTTGCTACCATTTTGAATTTGTGAATCAATTGGTGTATGAATGTCCCTTAATTAAAGCAACTTAACCTGGAAACAAACTTCCCTTATAAAAAGAACATATTTATTTATACTATGGGATAATTACTATATGTTGAAACTATCCGCAGACATCATGGTCTTGTTTTGGGGGAATTAAAAACGTCACCGGACATGGGCTTCAATCGCGTCGGGAGATCAGCTTTAGAGAACCAATGTGAAACTGGGCTGATTTAATTCTTCTAGGGTAACGGAGCTTACTCTTGGAACCAGGGTTGGCATAGAACCAGCCATACCGGTTATAGCCACCTGGTTAAAACCGGTTATAACCACTTGAAAAAAATCCAGATTTGTTTGGCTTCAATTTAAAAAAAAATTACAATATGAATATTTTAGTAAATTAATAGCTTTTATTTAGAAATTTAGTTTATTTTTTGTTTCACATTTAGAAACCGGTTTACTTTTACCAGTTTTTCGGTAGGGTTAAAGTTCCAAAGTTTGCTGCTTCGCTTCTGTCAGTGCGTCATACACAAAAACTAGGGGGAATTTCCCGAGGAAATCAAAAGAATTCAGTTCTTTTATATAGTTATTTCGCTTTATTTGTTTAGTTTCTTATTTACGACAGTAACTGCAGACAATTTCTACTTACATAAGTAAAAGGTACTGTTTATATTTTAGCCAGCTATACCGAAAAAAAACCGAATATAGCCAACTAAAACCACTGGTCTGGATTTTTTCAAAAAAAGCCGGGTTTTTTCCAACACTGCTTGGAACATGATGGGATTTAAAGCAACGCTATCAACGTGTCTCAACAGTTATTCTACCTAAGCTTAAATAAATGCATTCTTTCTTATAATGAAGAAAATAAAAATGATGCTTGTCCTTTTACAATCGAATTCATTGTTGGGTGCTTGTTCTGGTTACCACGACAGCATCGTAATCTTTATTTTATTAGTTTGGGATTCAAACAAATAAAAGCCTAAGTCCAGCGCACAATTTTTCTCAAGCATAGTAAAAACTTCATAACAATGGTACTGAAATAAATACTGATTATTGTTGTAAAGGGCCAAAGGCATCATTGTACCTCGGATGATCTCCTATACTAAACTTTCCCATCATCATATCAGAAGCTGACACTGTTCTAGCGGTGAAAGTGAAAACAAATCTGACACGAAGATTTACTGAACGGTTAACAACGAATGTATTGAATATTAGTAGCATTAGGTACTAGGCCAACTTGTTGGACAAAAGGAAATTGGCGCCAGCCTAGCGTTTTTACATTGCTAAACCCTCTGTAATATACATAAAGATGTCAAACTTTAGTGTATTGTTAGAAAGACATGCCTTTCGGATATTATCGAGTGCTTATATTTCTATTAAAATGGTTTCCCCAAAAATACCATGTACGGCCGGGTAGAAAGATTGGATATTTGAAAGATGGTGAAAGAGTAAAACCCGTGACATGCGTGCCAATATTCGGTCGGGTCAGAAAGAGTGACCACTGACGTTTGAACGAAAGTAAGAACTGCGAAGAAAAACAAGAGTACGACTAGAATAAGAGTCTAACGATTCGGTGTTCATAAAATACGCGGAATATAAGCAACGTCAAAATGTACTATAAAAGTGATAAACCAGACTGCAACGCGCACACCACTGAGTCACAGGAGTCTGAAGTGAGACATCGTGTCAGAATTTAATACACCAGTGCAACTAGGATATTGTATCATCACATATCACCAGTGGTCTCATCAGAAATGCAACAAAGGAAATAGTCAAGCTATTTCTGATTCGGAGATTACAGGCATAACGATAGGCGTCCAGTTGAAACAGAATGGAAAAAGTACTAACAAGAGTGTCGCCGAAGCATGTATTCTACATTCCTATTGAAAACTTTCATTTTGAATAAAACAAGGGTTTTCCTAAGCGCAATAGTTCACAATACTCATCACAACAGAGAATACGTCAATTGAAAGAAGTGTTGCTTTTAAAATCATTGCCTGAAAAATCGCTATCGCGGATAAATCTGGGGTCACAATTGGGAACTCTTTGGTAGTGGTAGGGGTGCTTGTTAGATGTTGGTCGTCATGTAAGTTATGCTACGCCTGTGTGAGGAGTGTTCAGCATTCTACCAATTTGTCTGGTGCTGAGAGTCAGGTCTTCCACCACCATGACCTTAATTTGTTCCTCAATTACTGCAGTCTTTTTTGTGGCCATCCATGGTCAAAACCTTTAACTGTAACGCTCCCAGTGTTTCCTAATCTTGCCTCCACTCTACAAATTACAGGATAATTTGGCTAACGCATATTTCGGAACAAATGCAATGCAGTCTAAAAATTGCCGCAACAGTAGCCTACAACAAATAAATTATCCTTATATTCATAGTTCAGAACTCTGCCATTGCTTAACTATAAACATTTAAAGTGACAGACGTTGTAAAATTAACTTTTATTAATAAAAATGATTGATCTTGGTGTCATGTAACCAGAATGGATGAGCACGCGCCAGTAACATTTGATTGTAAATCGAAGCGCATGATCTTTTTTGTTAAAAACAAAATTTATTACCGCATGCAAAATGCGAATCCCTACTTCCGAAACAGGATCGGCTTATCACAATTGATGGAATTTTTTGTTGGTGGTATTGCTTTAATCTAAGGACTTAAAATAAGTGAGTGTAAAATTAGGCTTAAGAAAAACATGCTAATAATCATAGTTTTTGTTTCGCCCCAGTATACTATAACAACTAGTGCCATTTAGTGGTGATAAACTTCACGGACCAAATCCTACTCTTGGGATATCTTTGTGAGACATTTCTTAGTTTAGGGAAAATTCGTACTCAGTAGGCTGATAAGGAGGATTTTCCAAAAAGTAAGAGCCCAAGATGAAGCTATAGCAAGGTCAGGAAGGGGCCCGGGTAGGAGTTAATTCTCCAGTGCTTGCAATTCTAGAGCCTTATTTAGGCAGTTCAAAATGAATTGCAAACAAGCTGGGAACCAACAAGGAAGAGTGCTTACTGTAAATTTTCATAAATTAGAATTATAATGGTTTCGTTTAGAGGGAACATTTCCCTCAGCTTGGGTTCAAAAGTTTGCATAAATAAGTAAAATTATATAAAAATAATAATAACAGACTCTTGAACACTCAATTTAGGAAGCCTTAACTCAATCATGTGATATTTAAAAACATAAATATCACATGATTACATATTGATCATGAGTCACATCGCATTGTACTCAAATACAACCTATAATAATTATCCATGATCTCAAGTATATTGCCACCGAAAGAGCTAGTGAATATGTTGTGGCCGAGACTATCTAAAAATATGTATTTTAAATTATAAAACTTAGTTTAGTCTTAACACATTTACTCTTTTGCGTATTGTGCTGAACCAAAACAAATTACGCTCTTCGCCACTCGAAATTTGAGAACTGTCAAAAAATGTATACCCTGACTATCTGGAATTTGGGAACTGTTATTTTCATCATGGAGTAATTAATTAATACATGAAGGTATATTAATTAATCCATGCTTTCATGGACTTAGAACACGGCCAACTGCACGAGCTGTGGAAGCCCACGACTCGAGGGTCACAGTTCACTATTACTGAACGGGTGATTCTAATGTCCGTCGAGACAAATACTATTGGAATATGTAACATAACTACTATGAGTAATTATGTTACATATGCTATTGGGGTGACTGTAACAAAAGTATTATTAGATACAACTGAACTCACGATGTACAGAACGTTCTTTGTAACTTATACTCAAGAGTTCTACTATTAACTATCTCCTTTTACATTTACGAAATATCAAAATAAGCGAAACGAAGTCAAATAAGTGGAAGGTCAGTACCGTTGCACTTTTTTTCCAGACAAGAAGAAAAAGTAAGAAGTCGTTTAGTAAAGCACTTTTAATGCGTTATTGTGTTGCCGGCGTTAAAAAGGGATAAACGACTTTTTTTCACGCGTGAAGCAGCATGATGACGTCAAAGCAGATAACCAAAATCAGGGTTGGCAAGTTTTAAACAAAATGTTTAAAACAAGTGTTTAAAACACGTTTAAAACCAATATTTTCAACAAACACCAATTTGTTTTAAACGTTTTAAACTATCTGTTTTAAACATGTTTTTTATAGGGTAAATTTTCATTGTTTTTTTGTAAGATTTTGGTTATTAAATATGAGGGAAAAGGTAGAAAAAACCATTCCAAGGCTCTAAGAAAGGTAAATTGTATTGATAACGGGTTGTTTGATTTTAAAATTCTCTGAAAAGAGCGACTGAAAGGGCTCGATATGATATCATAAATTTCCTACCAGTGCAAAAATCCTACGAACGCACTGAATTTTGTCTTTTTGTTTAAATAGAATGTATATAGCTTCCAATATACATATATTTGGGACACTACCTATGCACGAGATAAAAGTAGGGTTGCTGTTTAGTCGGGTTGTGCCGGGTTTTAAGTAACAAGAAACACGGCCGGTCTGGACAGATCGGGTTAAAACCGACTAGGTGGCACTCCTAGATAAAAATCAAGGGATTTCGGTCCCCTTTCTCTATTTTTTAGAAATTTTATGACGTGATGGAAGTTTTAAGATTATAGAGGTATCCAAGTTCTTATTTTTTAACATTGTTGATTTGTGATGATTTATGACTGCAGACGTGCACATTTCAATAAACCAAAACTAAAAACAATGTGTGGATAACTAGCTATTCTCCCTTTTCTTAGTACTATGCGGCCAGGATGATAGCTATATTAAAAACCCTACTACAGGTTAGGTAGTATTTGCATGGGGCATCGAAAACCCTAAGACCGTCAACAACGCTTTTAAGTCACTTTCGTTAAACAAGGTATCATTGAAAAATTCATCTTATTAACACACTTAGGGTAATAATGCCACTTATGATAATACGTTTAAAGATACGTAATATTTCTTTAAATGAGTTTACTCGTGAGTCTGATTTATAAGTATAATGAAAAGTTTAAAACGTGTTTTAAACATAGTTTTTTATTGTTTATTATGCGTTTTTTATTGTTTATTATGCGTTTTTTATTGTTTGATTTAAAAACAGTTAAATACAATGAATCTTGTTTAAAACAATAAAAAACATTGTTTTTGTTCTTTTTGAAAAAAACAAGGATTTTGCCAACCCTGACCAAAATGTACCATGAGATTCGAAAGCTTGTTTGTGCGGGGTACTTCCGGTTAATATATATTTCAGTAGATGTTACATATGATATTATTTATGATCACGCCGCGATATCCTTTTAAATCAGTCTCTATTTACCACCTCGCATCACGGCGACGCGTTCAAATTGTCTTACAGCATGATTCCTTATTTTTCTCCATTATACAGATAAGGAAGACAGCACCATCGCTTAAGTCTTACTAGCTCTTTCGTGTCGAAAATTCACGAGTCCTACGATATCTTGCTATTATATTTTAGTTTAAAGATCAATCTTACTTCGTGTTTAGCCCTAAATCCTTCAATTTCTTTATAAGATTTTCTCTCGACATTTTATTTATAGTTCCGTTAAATTTTGATAGACCTTTTCCAATATGATAGCATTCCGGCGATTGTTTAGTTTCCAATAACTCATATGATTCACAAATTTCTTTATTCTCAGTTAACAAGATTTCTTTAGGGTTGGCCATTGTTATTTAGTTTAATATGCCCACTACTGTCCTCTATTGGCGCAAATGGAAACTCCTACCGTTATCCGTTGGCACCCAATAACTGACTACTTTAGAGCTGTATGGTTTCCTCCTAACACTAGTTAAGATTTAAGATTTTTGATTTAAGATTTATTTATTGACAACCCTTTTGGAACAGGGCGGATCACTCACAAACGAGGAGCAAAGTCTAAAAAAATAAAAAATACATACACTAAACCAGCAGAAATAAAACCCGCCAAAAACTCAATTCAAAATAAGCATATAAATAAAAAATACATATATATATAATAAGATAAGAGCAAAGGAAACCGATTAATTAATATTCAAACGACGCCAAGCGTCCTTGGCCTTCTTCCACAACCCAAGAATCCATTTGACCTGATGTACATCCGAACCGGCATTATCGAAGCCTACAATCACCTCTGTAGGGAGAGTTTCGTGATCCATCCGCCATTCCGAAACTCCCGGATGGTTCTCAAAAAGGATGTGACTTAGGTCTTCGACCTCATGGTTACAGAATTTGCATGCTGGCAAGTCACCGAAAAGTTGGGCCTGTCGTTGACCAGTCAACAAAGCACCACAATGGGCATCAAAAAGTAGGCCACTCTGCCACGATCCGTCGTAGAAGGGCTCTGGAGCGGGAACACTTTTCAACTGATATAGGCAAATGCTACGCTTTTCTCTTATTTCAGCCTTCCACAGTTTGCTTGCAGATTCCCGCACGTCCCTGGTTAAAATACTGGTCCATTGATGTTCGTTCGAAGCCTCACTCCTTTTAGTGCCAAATACCGTAAATTTTGTGTTCTAGCCACCGAAAAAACCTGGTCTAACATTTTCTTGTCGCGAGGCCCGAAACACGATACCAGGAAACCTGTGGCTTGGCATCAACATCAGCCGACCAAGTACTTCAATTTGCTGACCGCCTCACGCTCACGCATAGTGCTCCAACCAAGCTCCCCCTTAATAGCAGCATTCGGGGTACAGGGACCCGCAGACAAAGCACTCCTACCGGCTTCTCTTTGAGCATAGTCCAGCGCTGCAATGGAAGCTTTCGAGAGTGCCATCACCTCATTTGCATACGTAAGGGCGGGATCCGCCACCGACTTCCACAAAGTGCGAGTAGTTGTTGTACGAATTTTTCGCCAAATTCTTCACTGCCCATCGGAGACTCGTCACCTTAGACACCAACTTCCGTTCGTAGGCTTCCAAATAACCATTTCCATTTGAAGAAAAAATAATTCCAAGGTACGTGTACTATGTAGTGACCTCAATTTTAGCTCCATGCAAAGTGAACGTATCGCTCCACCCTCTGAACCAAAGATCAAAACCTTAGACTTATCACTCCCAAAGCGCAATCCACACTCTTCCGCAAAAAAGGTTCAAGTATTCAACAACTCCTGAAGGCCTCCCGCTGTAACGAAATCATCCGTTTTTTAATTTATTCAACTAGTGTTTATTATATCTAATCGTTAGTGTGTTTTTTGTGTATATCTATTTTTTGAGCACAATATTCGGTACATTTTTTATCGTGTTTGTAGTATAAATAGAGGAACTTTAACGCTTTAAAATCAGTCTTCTCAACGTTTTTATCATCATGTAACTTGCGATTCGTCGTCAACTAAAATTGTTGATCTTTAAATGTTGGTGTCGATATTTCAATTCTACCTTTAGTTATAAATTCAGTGCTAGTTATGACGTCATCAACCTACTAAGCTTCATGGTGTCGAAACCCGGGAGGAATTGAAATAGATATGAATATCTACTTGTCTGTTTGCAAGAACCCAGTAATTGTCTCGAATTAAGCTGCAATCATTCAAGCGACCATGGATGGATTACAAAAGTTATCAAAGAAGCAAGCGACGTTGAGGGTTCTCGTAACTAAACTTGTGAACAAGATTAGCAAAGCCTTTGAAGAGTTGGAGACAGAGCCAACCAGATCTGACTTAGCGAAATATGTACTTCAACTAGAAGACAAGGAAAGTAAGCTGAAAGAAGTAAACTCGTTAATTGAAGATCGGATGACTGACGAAGACGAATACGAGATAGAGATTCTTGAAGCCGAGGACTGGCAAGATAAGATCGTTAACGCTAAAGCTATGTGTCAAGAAAGAGTAAATGAGCTAAATGCGAGATCTGC